>NC_091070.1:169437500-170062500 GCF_032405125.1 Capricornis sumatraensis | reverse complement strand
AAGAGCCATGAATTACTGGATAACCACACATCTCAGAATAAATAAAATTATGAATCAATATTGATTTAAAAATAGTCTGGAAGCAAACAAGAAAATGAATTGAGTTTGAAGGTTATCAGCTTGGGTTTTCTAATATTTCTTTCTAGCCATATTTGTATTTTATTGCTCAACATGAAGCACTTACAAAAAAAGAAGACCAATAACACACTTTAATTACACTGAAGCAACTCCTTATTTTCTTCCGGTTTTCATAGGTTATATATTTCGTTAGCATGCCAAGCCCTATTCCCATACCTCCAAGAAACTATAAGAACAATTTCACAACCAGAGATAGGAAACAAGGAGCATATTTACTTATCCTAAAAATAAAAATAAGTGACTTCATCTGGCCTTTCCATCTACGGAGTTCAGGCAAGAGCACAGTGAATGAATAAGGGTTAGGGAAAATGATAGTTTTCATCATTATATAAATATGAATATTAACTTTTGTAAAACAAAAAAGGAGAAAATTACCTTTAAAGCTATAGTTGAGTAAAAGACTTCTGTTGAACTTAAGAATAAACACTACTAAAGAAAAATAGCAAGAATTGATCAATTTATCACGAGTGCATAAAGCATTTTGGTAGCTGGTGATAACATCTCCTCTACTTCCTAATATCACCCAGAGGTTATTCATGAGAACAAAATTAAACTGCTTACCAACTCTGACTTTTACTACAACTCAAGATGATAGAAGATAATAATCACTGGAAAAACATCCCTATTCCTGGGTCTCAAATGTAAGAACAAAAACATATTTTAGTGCATAATTTCTACCCACAAAGCATCATGACCAACAAATAAAAACTGCAGATGGAGTGCACTATTAAAATCTGATCATGCGGATGCCTCTACTTATAAGACAACCGGGGAAAAATTGTGGTAAACTATGGTTTTTAACCAACTGGTCAAACCAGTCACTTATAATGACCATCAGGGAAATAGCAGCCATCAGGGATACACAACCTATTTCATGACCCACTCTAAACTGTTAAATCTACTCAGAGAGAGAGCAAAAGAGAGAGACTGATGTTCTTTCTTCTTAGTGCCGTGGGTGGGGGTGTGTTACAGAACCAGATATTCACTTGGAATGGATACCTGGGGACTTATCTCACTCCTTCCTGGAGTCCTGTCTCCTTGGATCAAGTCAAAGATAAAATAGCCTGGTTTTTATACTTGCAAAATCTATAGAACATATATGAGGCAGAAATGCTCATTAAGTTTTTTTCCTCTTAGAATGGATTTTTCACAAACAGAGTAAACATATTTTAAGTTCAATGTCAAAAGAAAACTTTGGGGGTTTACTTCGTTTACATTCTGCGCTGATTTAGATAAGGGAGCAAAAAAAACTAGGGAAGGGAAATCCAGCACAAAAGACAACGGCTTGACTAAATAATCTGCCGTGACATTGTGTATGTGTGTTAGTCACTCAGCTGTGTCCAACTCGTTGCGACCCCATGGACTGTAGCCCACCAGGCTCCTTTGTCCATGGGATTCTCCAGGGAAGAATACTGCAGCGGGTAGCCATTCCCTTCCCCAGGGATTGAACCCTGGTTCTCCCGCACTGCAGGCAGATTCTTTACCGTTGGAGCCACCGAGGGAACCCTGACAGGCCATGGCAGTAGAAAGATGAAACTGAAGATTAAATCTAGACATGAAGGTCTGTTAGCTTCAGTTCCAAAAGCATGAGAGGTTCAACTGGTTTTCCTTTCTCTCTTTCTATAAAAACAACTAAATACTCTGACTATAAAGTTTAAAGAATATTTTTAGAGCACTGGAGAGCTGACAAAACAATGAAGAAATGCCAGGCTCAAATCAAAGTGAAAGTGAGAACCCTGAGAGAGGAGAATACAGCTAAAGTCACGATAATCCCAAGGATACTTAGCAACTTAGCAAATTCAAGGAGCAAAGGGGACAGAAGATCCAGGCCAGAGGCTGCTCAAGATGAGCAGGAAAGTCAAATAGGAAATCGTTCCTCTGCTAAGTTGGCATTTCAAAAGACTATACTCTCAGAATAAAATGGACCTTACCCTTCAGAAAGTTACCGTGACACTGAGTAAGATGGGCAAAAACACCCTCATTTGAATTTGCAGTATATGTGAAGTTAATCTGTATGGGTTCCTAAGAAACTGACAGACAATAACAAACTTCTGTTCAAATTCATCTTTATTCTAAGAATTCTCACAAATAATTTTCTAATGAAATAGGCACCTCACAATTAAAAAAGCAAATGATATAAGGAAACAAGACAAAACACACACACACAAAAACTAGATAATCAACACACAACAAAATTTGACATTAAAGTCTTTCAACATTTAAATCATTAGTCCCAGATTATAAAACAACTATGCTCACTGCTTTTCATAAATAAAAAGACAAGCTTGAAATTAAATGTGAAAAAGTATACAAAATTATTCTGCAGATTTGAAAATGAATCAAATCAAATCTGGAAGTGAAAATACAGTAAATGAAATGTAAAACTTAGTAAGTTTGACATCAGATTAGACACAGCTGTAGAGGCAATTGGCAAACTAGAAAGTAAGTAAACATAAACTATTCAGAATGTAGCCCAAAGAAACTAAGAATGAAAAAATATGAAAGTATAGTTGATACACTGAGGACAGAGTGAGAAGTTTTACTATATGTCAAATCAGATTTCCAGAAAGAAAGATAGAAATGGTGGAGAGGGACAATGCAAGAGCACAGAAGTCTACATCTAGTGACATCTAGTGTCCCTATGTCATGTTCCCCAAAAAAGGGTGATATAGAGACACTTTTTGAAAAAAAAAAAGAAAAGCATGAAGGCTTGCCATTAGCAGCATCTCACTGAAATATATTAAGTATATATATTCCTGAAAGAAGAAACAGAAAGTCAGATGGAAGGTCTTTGATGAAAGAAGAAATCTAAATACCTAAGAAGGGAGAACAATCAGTGGCTATAAAAAGCAACAATAATAGAGTATGTGGGGTTATATAAAACAAGAGAAAATTATGACAATTATAGAATGTAATCCCAGACTTGAAGTATTGTACACTTTTTGTATTCTGTAAATAGGAAATAAAATATTAATGAGTTTTAAATTTTAATGAGTATGCATACTATAATATTTTAAAAAGCAGAATTGGTAAGCATTACTTTGAAAATATTATAGGAAGGAAAATGGAATAAGAAAAACTAGCCAATCCAGAATCAGATATGAAAGAGAAGAAAATCTTTACAGAACAGTTAAGGCAATGAAAAAGTACCATGCAGGTTTCCCTTGTTATCCCAAAGCAGAGCATTTCTATAAAAATTTTAGTAAGCCAAAATGGCATTAAGCAAATAAGCAATTACCATAGGACACATCTTGCTAATAGATGCACAAAATAAATTGAGATAAAGCACTGATGCTCACAGGCACAGTTTAAAGCTGTGGAAGTGTGATGCTGAGACACTGAGGAAGGAGCCTGGTATGCCTCTCTTGCTGCCTAGAATGCCTGCTGCCTCTATAAGAGGTGCATTGCAAAACAAGTGCTGAATGTTATTTCCACTTTTCATCTCTTTTTATAAAAGTGAAAATCATCTTCTGATATCTTTCAGTTACTGAAAACCGGTACAAATATAGGTCTGTCATAAAAAACAAAGAGGTGCAAAGTGAACTTTTGAAGAGTATGGTATACCTATATAAGCTGGTGCATATTGTTAATGGACTGAATCCTTGTGTCCTCCTCAAATTCATATATTAAAGTCCCAGCACTCAATACGATACTATCAGGAAAAAGGATCTTAGATGAAGTCATGAAGGTGGGACCCCCACAATGGGATTAATGTCCTCATAGAAAAGGAAGAAGCATTTCAGGTGGTGCAGTGGTGAAGAACCCACCTGCCAATGCAGGGGACGCAGGAGACGTGGGTTTGATCTCTGGGTTGGGAAGAAGATCCCCTGGAGTAGGAAATGGCAACCCACTCCACTATTCTTGCCTGGAGAAGTCTATGGACAGAGGAAACTGGCAGGCTACGGTCCAAGGGTCGCAAAGAGTCAGACATGACTGAACACCTGGACATGCACACATGCAAAAAGAGGAAGGCAGACCAGAGCCAGCTCCCTCTGCCATGTGGAGACACAATGAGAGGGCAAACATCGTCAAGCCAGAAAAAGGCGCTCACCAGGAACCAAATCGGCCAGCGCCTTGATCTTGGACTTTCCAGCCACCAGAATTGTGAGATAAAAAGGTCTGTCCTCATAGAAAAGCCACCCAGTCTGATATTTTGTTGTAGCAGAAAAGACATATATAAACTCAAATATATTAAAAATTACAAATGGACAAAATGTGCCTGTGAGAAATAAAAATTTTCATACTAGATAAAAAAAAATCCAACTATATGCTATATGCATATCCAAAAATAAGAATATAAGAAAGCTGAGGTAAAAGGATGAAAAAAAGATATGGCATATAAATCATAACCAAAAGAAAGGAGTTGTATGTAGTCTCTGAAAACAGAAATTACAGTGAAAAGCACTAACATAAAGAGGGTCACTTCATAATGATAAAAGTTTCAATTAACCAGAATGCTGTAATAGTTTCAATTACATGAAATTAATGAAATTTTAAATGTACTTGTATAGAACTACCAGAAAAAAAGACAAATTCACATAGTAGGATATTTTAACATGCTTTCTTAGTAGTTTATCAAATACTATGATAAAACAGGTCATAAAACCCCAATGGATGTACATTCTTTTCAATAAATGTGATAGAACAATGGATATACACAAAGAAAAAATAATAGTCCTTTTGGACTGCTACCTCACATCAGACACGAAAGTTGATTCCAGATAGAAAAACTTTAAGTGAAAGATAAAATTATAAAACCTCAGAGAGACTTATTGAGCAATAGGAAATAAAAGGACTAGATTGAATGGAAATGAATGATAAATTTAACTACAACAAAAGTAAGACATTCTGTTTTCAAAAGACTCACTAAAAAGTGGGATAAGACATTCACAGAGGATGCTAGTAACACCTATAACACTGAGTTACTAATACCCAGAGTATGTAAAGAAATCTTATGGTTCAAAGAGGAAAAGACCAACCAAAAACTTCATGGAAAAGTGAGCAAAGGACTTGGGTAGGGATTTCAGAGGAAGAAATCAAAATGGTCAATAAATAATAAAGTAGTATTCTAGAAACAGTGAAGACTTTATTTTCTTGGGCTCCAAAAACACTGCAGATGGTGATTGCAGCCATGAAATTAAAAGACACTTGTTCCTTGGAATAAAAGCTATGACAAACCTAGACAGCATATTAAAATGCAGAGACATTACTTTGCCAACAAAGGTCCATCTAGTCAAAGCTATGGTTTTTCCAGTAGTCATGTATGGATGTGAGAGTTGGACCATACGGAACGCTGAGTGCCAAAGGACTGATGCTTTTGAACTGTGGTGTTGGAGAAGACATTTGTGAGTTCCTTGGATTGCAAGAAGAACTAGTCAGTCAATCCTAAAGGAAATCAGTACTGAATATTCATTAGAAGGACTGATGCTGAAACTCTAATACTGTGGCCATGATGCAAATTGCTGACTCATTAGAAAAGACCCTAATGCTGGGAAAGATCGAATAAGGAGGAGAAGAGGATGACAGAGGATGAGATGTCTGGATGGCATCACTGACTCAATGGACATGAGTTTGAGCAATCTCCAGGAGATGGTGAAGGACAGGAAAGCCTGGTGTGCTGCAGTCCATGGGGTCACAAAGAGTCGGACATGACTGAGCAACTTAACAATTCCATTTCATTAATAATAAGGCAGATATAAACAAAAACCACAAAAAGAAAGAAATATATAACCCCAAAACACTTGTAAAAAGTAAAAAGCTTGATAATATGATGCTGACAGAAGACGTGGAATAATGAGATCTCATACACTGTGAGTGAGAAGGAAAACTGGTAGAACCACTTTTGGACAAGTTTGGAAAGTTGTTTTATTTATTGTCTGTCTTTTCCATTTGAATATAAGCTCTAAGAAGGTAAGGGCTTTGTTTTATCCACTACTATATGCCCTGCCACTCTGAACAGCAATTCTGAGTCATCACAGCTGTGGATTAAATATTTATGAACAAATAATGGAATGTCACCTAGAGCTGTCTTTTATCTGTGCCACTACGCTTTATTCACTCTCTAGCATAGACAGGCCAGTTCAGCTTTTCATAATGCTGCGCATGCGACTATTGACCAGAACACATCATAAAACTGACTTAAGAAGTGCTATGCTTTCATATTTTAAAAGCTTGACTGCCTGCCAAATTTCAAACTTGCCTTCTACAGAAGAGACAATGAAAACAAATTCACAAGTCAGGGGGAATGTGTACAGTTCTCAAGCACATACCCGCCAATAGACATTTCCTATTGCTGAGGCAGCCAAGGATGGCTGCAAACTCCAGCCTCAGGTTCATCAAGAAGAAATAATCGTTTAAACCAGGGTTCTGCAACAAACTAGAGGAGTGGGATGGGTAGGAAGGTGGAAGGGAGGTTCAAGAGGCGGAGGATATATGTATACCTATGGCTGATTCATGTTGATATTTGGCAGAAACCAACACAGTTCTATAAAGCAATTATATTTCAATTTTAAAAAATTAAAAAGAAGAGAAATAATATAGGGTAAGATTTGCCACACTCTTCTAAGGATGATTCTTCTTTTACAGTTTATTTGCCTCAAAGGCCTGTAAATTAATATATGACCTTTCCTCCCATTAGTAATTTTTGAAATAAGTGAATTACTTTAGAGAGATTTTAAAGTTTCTACTTCTGAAGAACACATATAGAGTCTACCTGTAGAATCACTGCAGTTGTTACTTTAGCCATTAAATTCACCTGGTTATCTCAGTGCAGTTGGAAAAGGCTCTCAGAGGATGGAGGTGGCACCCTTTAGAGCAGCTTTATGTAGAGGTCGGCACGGCTGTGCACAAGGGGGTGTTTTAGGCATTTTGAAGATAACTCAAGTTATAGCCCAATTCCAGTCATTTCCAAGGCTTTACTATTAATGGGATGATACCTAATTTAAGGTTGATAGCTGTTTAGTCACTCAGTCATGTCCGATTCCCTGTGACCCCATAGACTGTAGCCCGCCAGGCCCCTCTGTCCATGGGATTTTCCAGGCAAGAATACGGGAGTGGGTTGCCATTTCCTTTTCTGGTAGCTAGAAGAGCTCAAAATATCCACTGGTCATCCAGTGGTCCAATCAACCCTTGAGTTCTTAATTAAAACCTTCTAGGTCTTCTCTTTCTTCCAGGAACTCTCTATAATTTCTAAGACTTTTATTTTTGACTCAGGTCTATTAGGTAGCTCTATATTCTCAAAAAAAAGTTTTGGACAGAATCTTTTCTATGCCAAGATGATGAGAGTCTGCTACTGTCTCCCACTTTTCTGTTGTTTAGCTGTTAAGCCATGTCCTACTCTTTTGTGACCCCATGGACTATAGCCTGCCAAGCTGAGTCTATTGGAGTTTCCAATCAAAAATACTGGAGTGGGTGGTCATTTCCTGCCCCAGGGGATCTTCCCAACCCAGGGACTGAACCTGCATCTCTTGCTTGGCAGGCAGTTTCTTTACCACAGAGCCACCTGGTAACTCCCTCTTCCACATAGGCCAACTTTAAAATCAGTAAACAAAGACTGAGATATACTCCCCCATTACCTCTGAAACTTATATCTACTTCTTTTTATTGAAGTACAGTTGATTTACAAAACTATGTTACTTCCAAGTTAATGCAAAGTAATTCAGGTTCTTTTTCCATTATAGGTTCTTTTCCATCATAGGTTATTACAAGGACGAAAGTGAAAGTGAAGTCGTGTCCAACTCTTTGCAACCCTATGGACTGTAGCCTACCAGGCTCCTCTGTCCATGGGATTTTCCAGGCAATAGTACTGGAGTGGATTGCCATTTCCTTCTCCAGGGGATCTTCCCAAACCAGGGATCGAACCCAGGTCTCATGTATTGTAGACATACGCTTTGCTGTCTGAGCCACCAGGGAAGTCCATCTTGTAGATTACAAGTATATCTACTTCCTAATGGTCACTCCTCCCCACTCTAATTGGTTAGAGTCACAAGTGAGAGAATAGTAAGATGTGCTTATTTATTTACCAATATATATTTAGTTAAAACTTTTAAATTATGATATTCTATTTTATAAACAAAAATTTCCGACAATAAAATATTTCCCAAAATAAAACCAGTGTTGATGCACATGAAGAAATAAAAAGCTCTTAACTGATTTAGAAGACACCTGTATAAAACAATTAAAAACTACATTGTTGGTTTTATAACATAAAAAGATGTAGTAGAGAGTCAAACAAGAAACAAAACAACAAAATTTATATTCAAGTCTTAAGTCTTTTACTCAGTATGTAACTTTGAACAAATTTTGCCCTTTCACACCTTAGGTTCTGTAAAAGGAAGGATGCAATCAATACACTACCTATACCATGGCTTGAAAAATCAAGTGAGATCATGATGTGAAGTCATTTATAAAAAGTATGAGTTATTTCCATAAATGTGAGAAAGCATTATGATTATTACAGTTTTACCTTAACTATCATGTGTAACGTGTCCGACACATCATAGATTCTCAATAAAAATTGTCCTTCTCCTTCCCCACTGATCTCCTAACAGGTCAGCTCAATTTTAATTCCCATATCCATGCCACTCACTCTGCCTTCCTTTACTTTACTAGTGAGACTTGAGAGAAAGGAAAGGATCACCTTTACGTCTTCCTCTCTTGGCTTTAGCATCTGGTACCCTTCCAGCCACCAAAATGACCAAATGTGCCTTCACATAGCTCAGCTCCAAAGCCTCCTGAACTCGGAGGCTCAGGCAACCTGGAATACTCTCCACTGACTTAGTGTCCATAAAATATAATGTGTCCTGACCGAAAAAAACAAAAACAAAAACAAAAAACCCTTCCCTTTAAATTGATTTTGACCTCTGAATATTTTTCTCTGAGTATTGAATTAGCACTCAGTCGTGCCCGACTCTTTGTGGCCCCATGGACTGTAGCCCACCAGGCTCCTCTGTCCATGGAATTCTCCAGGCATAAATACTGGAGGGGGTTCCTATGCCCTCCTCCACAGGATCTCCCGACCCAGGGATCGAACCCACGTCGCTTGTGTCTCCTTCATTGGCAGGCAGGTACACTACCACTGAGCCACCTGGGAAGCCCAAGTATTGAATAGAACTGATTTTATTTCACTTGGGCACTTCCACTGTGGGGCTCAAGTTGAATAAAAAACAAAGCTCCTTCTGTGAAGGAAATCTCAGTGCAGAAGTAGGAATACATCAATACTGTAACTCAGGAACAACACCAAGAGTGCTCGAAGGTTAGTATAACAAAGGCCTTGGGAAATGTGAAGGAAGGATGATTCACATTCTGCTGAAAATGCCAGGAAAGTCTTCAAATTAAGAGGTTGGCCTTTGAGCGAGATTTGATGAGAGCCTGGGCCCAGTGGGTGAAGAAAGGAAAATCTGGGATGGAGAAATTCAGTGTGTCGAGGTAATAGTGAATCACTGTGTAAATATGGTGATAGCTAGCTTAGAGATTTATTCAGTTCAGCTAGTTTTATCTTTCTTACTAATTTAAATTTAACTCTGTTCTCAAATCTCATTAGAAAAACCAACAAGTTTGATTGAATACGTAATGTCACACACCATTTCCAGAAAACCCTCTCCAGAACTTCAGAAGTTTAAAGGAAAACAAACTTGCCTTTAAAATTTAATATGACTTTGGGGCTTGCCTGGTGGCTCAGTGGTAAAGAATCCTCCTGCCAATTCAGGAGACATGGGTTCAATCCTTGGTCCAGGAAGTTCCCATATGCTGTGGAGCACCTAAGCCCATGTGCCATAACTATTGAGGCTGTGCTCTAGAGCCAGGGAGCTGCGACTGCTGAGCCCATGAGCCCTACAGCCCTTGCTCCACAGAGAAGCCACTGCAACGAGAAGCCATGCAGTGAAACTAGAGAGTAGCCCCTGCTTGCTGAAATTAGAGACAAGCCTGTGCAGCCAAAATAAATACATTCTAATATGACTTTTACACTCATCTGTTTCTAGTTCCCTGCTTCTTAAACACACACACACATACACGCATACACCCACCATTCTAGATTGTTTCTTTGAAAGCTTTTCACTCTATGCGCTACTTTATTTCATATGAGACCTGTACCGATTCATAGTTTAAGTACTTAGTAAACATCCAAAGAGAAGAACAGAGCAGAAAACAGGTAAGAGTTTGAGCAGTCAAGGTTCTCCAACAGATTCTTTAGGGGGAAAAAATGCTTGAAATGGTGTAAATCAAGATGTAGTAAATAGAGAAAAAGAGAACAGACTGTGGTTGCCAAGGGGAATGCGGAGGGATGGAGGGGGACGCTGGGGTTGCAGATGCAAACTATTATATGTAGGATAAACAAACAACAAAGCCTTACTGTATAGCACAGGGAACTATACTCAATATCCTGTGATAAACCATAATGGACAAGAATATGGGAAAAATGTGTGTGTGTGAATATATATATATATGACACATTTTGCTATACAGCAGAAATCAACACCACATTGTAAGTCAACCATACTTCAATAGATTATTTTTAAAACAAAACAAAAACATGCAGTGAATATGTGAAGCAAAGAGGAAACTGGTATAAGCATGCATGTCAAATTTAGTATATTTAAAGTAGCGATAGAGATTACTGGGCCAATGGTATACTTTATAAACTTAAGACTCAATTAAGACGTTAATTATACAAAAAGCCAAATTTTTTGCATTGCACCTGGACATCATGCTCCCTCTGCTTAAGGAATACACTGGTTTATACATTTGCAGAAAAGCATTTAACTAGGTTTATAAAAGTTTAACAAATAACTAACAATTTTTTGAATATTTATTTAGGCTAGTGTATCACTAACCCATGTATTTGAGTAAAATGTCAGTATTATCAGGAAATGTTGCTTTAACCAGAATTATCTTACAGAGTAACCAAGAAAAAAAAAAGGCCCCCCGCAAAGAATTACATTTAACAAGACCATCTGACCAATCAGGTGAAGGTTCTTATCATAAGCACTGACTTGAGTAATTATTTGTTCTGAAGTCCTAATGAGCTCTGACTTAGGTGGCATCAACTCAGGTTTTCTGGAAGATGTGTTTGTAAAATCTACTTGAAGTAGGTCTCTTGATATCATAACAAAATTGACTTTGGTTCTCCCTTTCTCACATGCCATCATATACATACCAATGCACACACACACACACATGACACTCACAAATTCAGGACAAATTGGTATTTTGATGCTCAAAATAAAATGTCCTGAAAATGTATACCAAGAAGTTAATTATTATTGTTTATTATTATTTATTGCAGCTCACTCAGTAAAGAATCTGCCTGCAGTGCAGGAGACCTGGGTTTGATCCCTGGGTTGGGAAGATTCCCTGGAGAAGGAAACGGCAAATCACTACAGTATCCTTGCCTGGAAAATCTAATGGACAGAGGAGCCTGGTGGGCTGCAGTCCATGGGGTCACAAAGAGTCAGCCACGACTGAGTGACTAACTCTCAGTTCAGTTCAGTTCAGTCACTCAGTCGTGTCCGACTCTTTGCGACTCCATGAATTGCAGCACGACAGGCTTCCCTGTCCATCACCAACTCCCGGAGTTCACCCAGACTCACGTCCATCGAGTCAGTGATGCCATCTAGCCATCTCATCCTCTGTTGTCCCCTTCTCCTCCTGCCTCCAAACCCTCCCAGCATCAGAGTGTTTTCCAATGAGTCAACTCTTCACATGAAGTGGCCAAAGTACTGGAGTTTCAGCTTTAGCATCATTCCTTCCAAAGAAATCCCAGGGTTGATCTCCTTCAGAATGGACTGGTTGGATCTCCTTGCAGTCCAAGGGACTCTCAAGAGTCTTCTCCAACACCACAGTTCAAAAGCATCAATTCTTTGGTGCTCAGCTTTCTTGACAGTCCAACTCTCACATCCATACATGACCACTGGAGAAACCATAGCCTTGACTACATGGACCTTTGTTGGCAAAGTAATGTCTCTGCTTTTTAATATGTTGTATAGGTTGGTCATAACTTTTCTTCCAAGGAGTAAGCATCTTTTAATTTCATGGCTCCAGTCACCATCTGCAGTGATTTTGGAGCCCCAAAATTAAAGTCTGACACTGTTTCCACTGTTTCCCCATCTATTTGCCATGAAGTGATGGGACCAGATGCCATGATCTTCATTTTCTAAATGTTGAGCTTTAAGCCAACTTTTTCACTCTCCACTTTCACTTTCATCAAGAGGCTTTTCATAGTTCCTCTTCACTTTCTGCCATACGGGTGGTGTCATCTGCATATCTGAGGTTAGTGATATTTCTCCTGGCAATCTTGATTCCAGCTTGTGTTTCTTCCAGTCCAGCGTTTCTCATGATGTACTCTGCATATAAGTTAAATAAGCAGGGTGACAGTATACAGCCTTGACGTACTCCTTTTCCTATTTGGAGCCAGTCTGTTGTTCCACGTCCAGTTCTAACTGTTGCTTCCTGACTTGCATATAGGTTTCTCAAGAGGCAGGTCAGGTGTTCTGGTATTACCTTCTCTTTCAGAATTGTCCACAGTTTATTGTGATCCACACAGTCGAAGGCTTTGGCATAGTCAATAAAGCAGAAATAGATGTTTTTCTGGAACTCTCTTGCTTTTTCCATGATCCAGCAGATGTTGGTAATTTGATCTCTGGTTCCTCTGCCTTTTCTAAAACAAGCTTGAACATCTGGTAGTTCACAGTTCACGTATTGCTGAAGCCTGGCTTGGAGAATTTTGAGCATTACTTTACTAGCGTGTGAGATGAGTGCAACTGTGCAGTAGTTTGAGAATTCTTTAGCATTGCTTTTCTTTGGGACTGGAATGAAAACTGACCTTTTCCAGTCCTGTGGCCACTGCTGAGTTTTCCAAATTTGCTGGCATATTGAGTGCAGCACTTTCACAGCATCATCTTTCAGGATTTGAAATAGCTCTACTGGAATTCCATCACTTCCACTAGCTTTGCTCGTAGTAATGCTTTCTAAGGCCCACTTGACTTCACATTCCAGGATGTCTGGTTCTAGGTGAATGATCACACCATCGTGATTTTCTTGGTTGTGAAGATCTTTTTTGTATAGTTCTTCTGTGTATTCTTGCCACCTCTTCTTAATATCTTCTGCTTCTGTTAGGTCCATACCATTTCTGTCCTTTATTGAGCCCATCTTTGCATGAAATGTTCCCTTGGTGTCTCTAATTTTCTTGAAGAGATCTCTAGTCTTTCCCATTCTGTTCTTTTCCTCTATCTTTGCATTGATCACTGAGGAAGGCTTTCTTATCTCTTCTTGATATTCTTTGGAACTCTGCATTCAGATGCTTGTTTCTTTCCTTTTCTCCTTTGCTTTTCACTTCTCTTCCTTTCACAGCCATTTTGTTTTTTTGCATTTCTTTTCCATGGGGATGGTCTTGATCCCTGTTTCCTGTAAAATGTGATGAACCTCCGTCCATAGTTCATCAGGCACTCTATCTATCAGATCTAGTCCCTTAAATCTATTTCTCACTTCCACTGTATAATCATAAGGGATTTGATTTAGGTCATACCTGAATGGTCTAGCAGTTTTCCCTACTTTCTTCAATTTAATTCTGAATTTGGCAATAAAGAGTTCATGATCTGAGGTTGAATGCTTCTATGAAGACTTACAAGACCTTTTAGAACTAACACCCAAAATAGATTTCCTTTTCATATAGGGGACTGGAATCCAAAAGTAGGAAGTCAAGAAACACCTGGAGTAACAGGCAAATTTGGCCTTGGAATACAGAATAAAGCAGGGCAAAGACTAATAGAGTTTTGCCTGGAAAATGCACTGGTCATAGCAAACATCCTCTTCCAACAACACAAGAGAAGACTCTACACATGGACATCACCATATGGTCAACACCGAAATCAGATTGATTATATTCTTTGCAGCCAAAGATGGAGAAGCTCTATACAGTCAGCGAAAATAAGACTAACTCTAACTAACTATTATTTTTAAAAGGAATTCTGCTTCCTGAGGGATATGCAACTATAACGATATTTCCTATGTTTAGTGTTTCCACACTCTGCCACAATATACCCTATAACAAAGAGGTTTATGTACGGAACATGAAGTGTGCCAACCAGTTATAAACACATTAAAATCTGTCAGCAATACTAAACTACAGTTCAATGGAAATTTTCTTTGCAGGCACACATCTCTCTTATTCTTATGGTTTTATGAACAATATTCAAAGAAAGCAAGAGCGATTCATTTCTGTCTTCTTACCACTTATATACTTTGGTATAAAATAAATAATTGGATAAGTATTACATTAACATGGGCTTCTCTGGTGGTTCAGATGGTAAATAATCCACCTGGAATGAGGGAAACCCGGGTCCGATTCCTGGGTCAGGAAGATCCCCTGGAGGAGGGCATGGCAACCCCACTCCGGTATTCTGGCATGGAGAATCCCCATGGACAGAGGAGCATGGCAGGCTACAGTCCATGGGGTCACAGAGTCGGACACAACTGAGCCACTAAGCTCAGGTTAACCAATTTCTAGGTTTCCAGTTGAAGGTTTCCAGTTGGTTAGCCATGACCTGCTTCCAGCTCATATTCTCAAACCTCAATTGCACTTTCCCATTTAAGCAATCCAGTTTTCTCATCAAGTTCTGAGCTGCTAAGATACTATTTATCTATGTTTAAAAATAAATTGAGTAGCTTAGCTTTTTTTTTCTGCTAAGTGTGGTTCTAGCTGAAGAGCTTCCTTCAATAATAGAAAAATTATATTCCTCAACGTTCCACCCTCTGGTGTTAAGGCAGGCCTAGTCATCTGGAAAAGAATGTCAAGCTCAAAAATGAACATTATAGGGTCTCCTTCATTTTCAGGAGAATAGAAAGAATTTCTGGGCTCTTTGTATGCATAGGCTATAATGTACACTTATGCCTATCTACATCTGAAATTATTATTTTAGAAAGAAGAGTATGACATTTTAAGGATTTGTTTACTGGAATTTCTTTTACTTTAAACAGTTCCCCTCTTTTATTACTTTTTTCATCTCTTCAACTAGCCTCAGGTAATATATTTTTCAGAATACTCTCAAGCATTACAAAAATATTCAAGGATGTGTGCTTATAAATGCCTAAAGGTGCCCCTTTCCATGCAATTTATAGAGTGAGTACTCCTTACCTCTTGTTCTTATGCTAATGTGCTTTGCTCTCACCTTATCCTACAAGAGTAAACTAAACTGGGATAAAATGCAAACATAAAGTTACACAAGTAGAGAAATAAATGAGTGGGAATTCTTGATAATATTCAAAAATATATTAAGAATCTCTGGAAACATAAGATAGGAATCGGGACCAATTTTGCAACCAGTTTTGCTTTATTAGGCATCCTAGCTATCTGGTTACAAAAGCAAGGGATACTTATTAATATTTTTAAGCTTTTAGGAGAAATTTAAGAATATTATGGAAGCCTAAGAATAACCATATCCCTCAAATTAAAAGCATAAAGGCTGAGAAACATGGTGTTGAGAGATCACAGATTCTAAGATCTGGGTCTAATCCTGGCCCAGCACTCACAATATGAAGGAAGCCCTTTAAACCCTCTGAACTTCAACCCTTCACCTATAAAAGGAAGATATTGAAGATGATCCTCAAGATTCTTTCAGGCTCTAAACCTCTGGCATATGGATGGATCCTGAATAAATGCTGTTGAATAAAAATGCCCACAACTGCCAAAAATCAAGAGATTGAAAATGCAGACTACAGCCTACCCACACTGCTCTGATCCAAAGTAGACAGAATATAAATCCACTAGAAAACCAGAGTCAGTCTCTTAAACTGTACAGAGTGGACAGAAGTAATAACATTCAAACCAGAGCATCCCTTCTAGAAGTTGTAACATACAGTTGTAGTCAGAACATTCAATCGAAATTCAGAGATGAACCTTGGTTTCCTGCAGAGATCAAACAGGAAGCTGAGCACTGCTCGAAAGAGAAGCTTTGACATGGGATCTGAGTGAGAATGAGGGAGCTATTGAAAGGAATCAATGCTGACAGAGACAGACAGAAGCAGGAATGGGAGGGAAAATGTAATTTCCCTGTGTAAGTAATAAGAAATAGAGTGTTTAACAAATCTTGACTGAATGTAGTTTGTCCCCATGAACTCCTTAATAGTATGACCAGTTATGTTGGTTATATGAATGAATATTCTGCATGTGTTGTAAAGAAGACCTAAACTAAGAAGTCTGCTGGGAAAGAGGATTGAGGCTGTGGTCTCAGTCCCATGTGGAGAAATCACTGCAGTTTTCCAGTTGGATCCACTTTCATCAAATACTTCAAACTTCTCTATCCACTTATGGGCAACAAGGATATGCCAATGGAAAATTACAGGCTCACCTCATTTCCAAAGGTGGGAAAAGAAAAAGTTTTTTTTTTTTTTTAATTACAAAGTCTTTTTTAAAATAGAAAACTTTATGCAATTTGTATCAGATTTTTACTGTGCTAGTTTTCACAAGTTACTTAACCTCTCTATGCCTCAGTTTTCTCAACTGTAAAATGGGGGAAATGAAACCAATCTCAAAGACTAGAGCAAGTAAATTCACATATGTAAAGCAATTAGAACAGTATCCAGCACATAGTAAGTGCTATGAAAACATTTTATTGTTACTGTTGTTGTCATGTCAACCCACCGAAAGACCCAAGTAGTGTTCTAAAATCCATGGCATTCAGCCTTCCTGATTCTCAAGAAAATGCCAAAATAAAAAGACATTTGGGAAATAAAATGAATGCCATTCTAGAATAGCCACCATTGAGGGTGAGGGGTGGGGAGTGAAGTCGCTCAGTCGTGTCCAACTCTTTACGACCCCATGGACTGTAGCCTACCAGCCTTCTCCCTCCATGGGATTCTCCAGGCAAGAATACTGGAGTGGGTTACCATTTACTTCTCCCGGGGATCTTCCCGACCCAGGGATTGAACCCGGGTCTCCCGCATTGGAGGCAGACGCTTTAACCTCTGAGCCATCTTTATCTATGTTTAATATTAATAATTTGGAAGAGTAGGCAGGCAAAGTCCAAACCATTTCAAGAATTATGTAAGATATATACATTTCAGTTACTTAAACCAAGTTATCAAAAACTAAAATAAAGGATGTCTTGTTGAATAGTGTGAGGAAATCATATATTGTAATCAGTTTCTGCTTCCAAAGGCTCTTGTTCACATAGATGTGGAATAGCTGATTGCAATATTCTGTGCCAAGAGGCACTCAATGCTGTGGAGAGAGAGGAAGCCAGCTTGGGTTGCCAGGTGAAATAAAAGCTCCAAGGTAAGGAGAGAACACTTTCCCAGAAGTTAGAAGTCAATCTGACATGTTTTGCCTGAAAAACATGTGTCCTTTGCCCTTAAATGTACATTTGCTCCCTGCAAGATGCCTGTAGGCTTTCTGGAATTTCCACTTGAAGTTAAACTTGCTTTAGCAATAATTTTCCATTGTTACAACTATAGCTAAAACTGATAGCCTGACTGAAGGAAAAAAAAATGTAGCAATTAAAAGTACAGCAGAATATTTTAACCCTGGCATTTTGACACTGTGGAAACATAATTTGACCCAAATAAAATTAGATTAGGTAGAAATTATCCTGAGAAATAAAACTAACAATGCTAAAGATAGGTACATAAATATGTACATATATACATACATATTTATATATAAAGGGTTTTTTCTTTTTTAATAAAAAAGGTTTGAAGAATTGAATATTATTTTTATTTAAAAATTCTATTGAAACTTTTCATGGATGCAAATTACTTTATTTTAATTAAGAAGACAAACAAGGTTTGCAAATGAAAAGGTAACTCTGATCATGCATAGATGCATGCTGAGTTGCTCAGTCATGCCCAACTCTGCAACCCTTTGAACTGTAGCCTCCCAAGCTCCTCTGGCCATGGGGATTCTCCAGGCAAGAATACTGGAGTGGGTTACCATTTCCTTCTCCAAACTGATCATACTGAGCAGTAAAACAGGATTTTGAATTATGATACATTTTTAGTCAGAATAACTGACTGACTTCTGGTAGCCCCCAAAGGCTTGACTTCTATTTTTCTGTAAGGTAGGAAAAAAATATCTGCTGACACAGAGGTTTTCCCCACCTAAGGTTAGAAAATCACAACTAGAAATGTATAATACAGCTTCTACAAAAGATTATATTACCTACCTTTCTACTTTATAGGATCATGTGTGATCAAATAAAATCTGTGTGAGGGAACTTTGAAGAACTATAAAATGCTATACAGTATAATAAACAATAGAATCCACACAGGTAAAATTAAAGTATACAAGAGTCCAAAAAGTGGATTTGAGAATAGAGGTAAGAAGGTATATAAATGTTCATCTTTTTAGCTGATGATTTGGAACCCAAGTGATATTGGAAGTCACAGCAGAAAAGTACTCATCTGTAGCTCTCAGGGGCAATGGGAGTGCATACATGAAGAAAAATTCTTAAAGCCTGTGTGATTCAAACTTTCATTTGTATGAATCACTGAGGATCTTGTGAAAGTGCAGATTCTGATTCATTAAGTCTGGGGCAGGCCTTGAGATTCTGCATTCCTCACAAACTCCCAGGTGGATAACACCCAGGCTGTTGGTCCACCCACGGAGTAGCAAGACTTGACTATCAAGGGCTGACTGAGGAGCAAATCAGGTGTTACAAAATGAAGAGGACTGGCTAAGACACTCAGGGCGTCCTGAAACATCCAAGAAGATTGATAGTGGAGATCTTGATCAGGAAAAGATGTAAATAAGACACATGTGTCAAAATCATAAACTGGGATGGAAGGACCAGAGGAAATCAACATGTATCAGATGAACTGAAGTCAGGAAACATAGTAGATATATGATGTTCTTCCTTGGGGATTCTTTAATAACTCTGAAGAGAGGGAACTCCCTCAGGCGGTAGAAATCAGCCACATGAAAGAACCCAAAAAGTCTTCATCAGCAATTAGTCTTTATCAACTAAATATTAGGCATTCCCAGAGTTTGAAAGAATCATATGTTCGCAAAAGTCTGTCATAAAGCATTCTTAGACAAACTTAATACTTAGCAACAGACTGACTTACCATATTTCTCACCCTCCGAGCGAGTGTCTGGTCGTTGGTCTCCTAGAAATAAGCACAGAGGGCAAACAAATCTTTATTTTTAGCAGTTGGTGTCTCTGGAGATCAATACCTATTTCTCCCTGCCCTAAAAATCCTAGTCCTTAAATTTTAATACACAGAATAATATAAAGTCAGTTGGACTGGTGAACTGATACTTAATACCTGAATTCACTGATAAAGAGCACCAAATTTTGAATTAAAAAAACAAAAATTGCATGCAGAGAAAGACACGTACTGTATATTTTCACTTAAATCCAAAAAATAAAACAAATGTCAATGAATGTAACAAAATAGGAACAGAAACTCATAGATACAGAGATCATAGTAGCAGTTATCAGAGGGGAAGGGGATTGCAAGAGGGGAGAAGTAGGGAAAGGGAGTTAAGAGATACAAGTTACTAGATATAAAATAAAATAGGTAATAATTTAAAATCATTACCACAAATCTTACAAATAACACTTTAAATGTTAAGAAAAACCTGCATACTTGTAAGACGTGTAATGGAAAAGAATCTGAAAATATATATAATATATATTTAACTGAATCATTTTACTTTGCACCTGAAAGTAACACAGCATTGTACATCAACTATACTTCAATAAAAAAAAAAAATATTTAACTGCATGAAAATGCTGGAGGTAAGAGGTTTGGGTATGGGGAATAAAGCTATTAACTCTTGCATTTTTATCCAAGCCTTATACACCTTAGATGACATACAGACAGTCTTGCAAAATTCAGCACCAAAAAATGAGGCTCTTTGTTTACTTTCATTTTACGCTAATACTTATTCCTTAGAAGGAACATTAGTCCTAGAAACTTAATATGCATTGAATACTTATTAACTACATGCAGAATAGAGAAAAGAGATGTAATTTGAATTTAGCAGCCACACTTTAGCCATGTTACACATGGCCTTTGGCTTTCACAGAAAGTCTTACATGATATATAATAGCATAGCCGGTTCAATTTGGTAGGTAAAATTTAGGGTTATTTGTGAGGAAGAAAAAAAAATGGTAGCAAGCTCTATGCTGAACAATGATAGATACTAAGGCTGTAACATTCAAATAATTCCACACACATATTAAACAAAAATTTTAATACTTTTGATAAGCACCCCATTCTTTGGTGCTTTATCAGATTTGCCAACCCATTAATGAATGCTGTTGAAAAGAATACCCACTGTAAACCTGGTGGGCAGAAATGACAACACTTGGTCTAAGTTCTAACAATAATGAATCATTGAGTCAGAATTGTGATAAAGATTCAAGGGAAAGTGAATATGTATAAGCTGTGTTCACTTGGAAAAGATAATAATGATGATAAGTAGAATAGCAGATGACACCATCCTTATGACAGAAAGTGAAGAAGTAGTAAAGAGCCTCTTAATGAAAGTGAAAGAGGACAGTGAAAAAGTTGGCTTAAAACTCAACATTCAAAAAACTAAGATCATGGTATCCAGTCCCATCACTTCATGGCAAATAGATGGAGAAACAGTGGAAACAATGGCAGACTTTATTGTTTGGGGCTCCAAAATCACTGCAAATGGTGACTGCAGCCATGAAACTAAAAGACACTTGCTCCTTGGAAGAAAAGGTATGACCAACCTAGACAGCATATTAAAAAGCAGAGACATTACTTTGCCAACAAAGGTCCATCTAGTCAAGGCTATGGTTTTTCCAGTGGTCATGTATGGCTGTGAGAGTTGGACTATAAAGAAAGCTGAGAGCCAAAAAATTTATGCTTTTGAACTATGGTGTTGGAAGAGACTCTTGAGAGTCCCTTGGACTGAAAGGAGATCCAACCAGTCCATCCTAAAGCAAAACAGTCCAGAATATTCATTGGTGATGGACAGGGCCTGGCGTGCTTCAGTCCATGGGGTCTCAACTGCAGCAAAGAGTCGAGTCGGACATGACTGAGCTACTGAACTGAACTGACTGATAGTAATAAAATTATTGTCATTAAAAGAAGAATTAGCTATTGGTGCTGGAGAAAATGCTTGAGAATCCCTTGGACAGCAAGGAGATCAAATCAGTCACTCCTAAAGGAAATCAACCCTTAATATTCATTGGAAGGATGAATGCTGAAGCTAAAGCTCCAATACTTTGGCCACATGATGCGAAGAGCCAACTCATTGGAAAAGACCCTGATGCTGGGAAAGATTGAGGGTTGGAGAAGGGAGCAACAGAAGAAAGATGGTTGGGTGGCATCACTGACTCAATGGACATGAGTTTGATCAAACTCCAGGAGACAGTTAACAGGGAAGCCTGGCGTGCTGCAGTTCATGGGGTCACAAAAAGTCAGACGTGACTGAGCAACAAGAACAAGCTATTGAAACAGCAGTGCATGTTCCTTCCCACAGAGGCCATTTTCAGCACCTATAATTCACAACTAGCTAGAAGAGCACTCAGTAATTAAACACACAGGCTGACATTTTTCAGTAAGACTCTCCCTACTGTCCACCCCTTAGGCTCCAGGTGCCAGGAAGAATTCCAGGCACTCATGAAAACCTTTGAATTGTAGGCCCTCCTGCCAGCTGCCTGTGCTCTCCCACCATCAGTGGGAAAACCTGGGCTTCTGCCTTAGTTGCTCTGCCCAGAGCTCCATTTCCTTTCCTGCGTTCATGTACCTGGCAGTGACCCTGAGGTCCTGCCTCACTCCTGCCAGCTCTGAAGACAGAATCCTGCTTGCAGGACTCTAACTCCCTGACTTGGATATGTCTAAACAGAGAGAACAGCCAGAGCCACAATGTTGCCATTTCTCTGAATTTCCAACATCTTCTGGTGGCTGGAATTGCTACTGTGGTGACCTGCTTGCCAAATCAGACATACTTGGAGCCTGCTGCCTACCCAAACTGTGCCGGAGCTTAGCACACCCGGTATACTTCAAGGGACCAAAAATCTACCCACGCAGAGTCAGCTTCTGTAGCTGATTTCATTTCTCATCTCTCCTGGCTTCACTGAACCCTGCTAAAAAGGCCTGAGAGCCTGCAAGCCCAAGATGGATGTGATGCTAAACCTAGATCATTTGCAAAAGAGGCTAGCTATAAACTCTTTGCTGAAAAAGAACACAGGACCCAGAGTATGGGCATAACTATGTCCACGGGCTTATTAATTTCTTCCTTCCTTCAATTCAGTTGCTCAGTCATGTCTGACTCTTCATGAACCCATAGACTGCAGCACACCAGGTTTCCCTGTACCAACTCCTGGAGTTTACTCCAACTCATGTCCATCGAGTCAGTGATGCCATCCAGCCATTTCATTCTCTGTCATCCCCTTCTCCTCCTGCCTTCAGCCTTTCCCATCATCAGAGTCTTTTCAAATGAGTCAGCTCTTCATATCAGGTAGCCAAAGTATTGGAGTTTCAGCTTCAGCATCAGTCCTTCTAATTAATATTCAGGACTTAATATCCATCCTTTAGGATGGAGTGGTTAGTTCTTTGCAGTCCAAGGGACTCTCAAGAATCTCCTGCAACATCACAGTTCAAAAGCATAAATCCTTTGGCACTCAGCTTTCTTTAGAGTCCCACTCTCACATCCATACAAGACTACTGGAAAAACCATAGCCTTGACTAGACAGACCTTTGTTGGCAAAGGAATGTCTCTGCTTTTTAATATGCTGTCTAGGTTGGTCATAACTTTCTTTTTAATATGCTGTCTAGGTTGGTCATAATTTTTCTTCCAAGGAACAAGCATCTTTTCATTTCATGGCTGCAGTCACAATCTGCAGAGCCCCCCAAAATAAACACTGTTTTCATTGTTTCCCCATCTATTTGCCACGAAGTGATGGGACCAGATGCCATGATCTTAGTTTTCTGAATATCAAGCTTTAAGCCAACTTTTTCAATCTCCTCTTTCACTTTCATCAAGAGGCTCTTTAGTTCTTCTTCACTTTCTGCCATAAGGGTGGTGTCCTCTGCATATCTAAGGTTATTGATATTTCTCCCAGCAATCTTCATTCCAGCTTGTACTTCATCCAGCCCAGCATTTCTCATAATGTACTCTGCATATAAGTTAAACAAGCAAGGTGACAATATACAGCCTTGACGTACTCCTTTTCCTGTTTGGAACCAGTCTGTTGTTCCACGTCCAGTTCTAACTGTTGCTTCTTAACCTGCATACAGATTTCTCAGGAGGCGGATCAGGTGGTCTGATATTCCCATCTCTTCCTTTCTTAATTTATTCATTATTAGCAAACATTTATTGACCTCTTACTGGGTATCAAGAATCTGCCTGCAGTGTGGGAGACCCTGTTTCAATCCCTGTGTCAGGAAAGACCCCTGGAGAAGGAAATGGCAATCCATTCGAGTATTTTTGCCTGGAGAATCCCATGGCCGGAGGAGCCTGGCAAGCTACAGTTCATAGGGTCACAAAGAGTCGGACACAACTGAAAGACTTCACTTTCACTGGGTATCAAATACTAGGCTAGCCACTGAAGCTACCTAGGTGACTAAGGGAATCCTGGCCCTCTTGGAGTTGTTTGGTAAAGCCTCAGGAAGATAGACCTTAACCAAATAAACACACCAGTAACAATTTACTTGCAAATGTGGTATCAGAGATGCTATGAAGGAGAAGTACAAGATGTGAGGACAATATCTAATCTAAAATTTAAAAGATGAGTAAGAGCTAGCATGATGGTTGGCAGTCTTGGCAAAGGGCATAGTGTGGGCAAAGAGCCTACGATAGGAAGGAACTTGGCAGGTACGAGGAACTAAAACAAAGCCAGCATGGCTGGAGAACACTGGGTGAGAGGCTGAGAAATAGGAGCTGGGACTAGAGAAGCAGGAAGGGAGGGCAAATGGACACACATGGTTATACCCTTGTAGAAATATATGCTGGAGCACCCAAGGTCTGAGAGGACATGAGGTTGTTGAGTATCATCTGTAATCTTTTATGTTTTCAAAAAAAAGAACTGCTGCTGAAGTCAAAAGGTAACAGTATTCTGGGCATCATGGTCAGGTACTGGAATAAAATAAAGACCATCATCCCACGCATCAGTAAACTTTTTTTTTTAACAGTTCTATTTACTCAAGCTGAAGCTCCAATATTTCGGCCACCTAATGCGAAGAGCTGACTCATTGGAAAAGACTCTGATGCTGGGAAAGACTGAAGGCAAAGGGATAAGGAGGCAGCAGAGGATGAGATGGTTAGATGGAATCTCTGACTCAAAGGACATGAATATGAGCAAACTTCAGGAAGGAGTTTGCTCATATTGCTCCATTGTGAAGGAGAGGAGTGCCACAGTCCATGGGGTCACAGAAAGTCAGACACAACTTAGTGACTGAGCAACAATAACAAATAACAAGTAGCCACAGTTCAAAGAAAAATATAGTGGGGTTAGGGAAGGCCCAGAGAAAGTCGAAAGAAAAGGGCCAGAAAATGTGGTCCAAACATAAACACATCACACAGAGAGAAGAAAGGATGAGGATGGAAATAAACCAAGTCTACACAATCAAAGGGTACAGAATGGTTATAAGGAAGAGAGAGATGAATCCTACATTTTAGAAATTAGAAATGGGTTTTTTTATGGAAAGTTTGCAAATTTATATCCTGAAAAAAAAAAAACAACACATTTTATTTTACATCAAGTTTTGCTTTCTGCATGGCCATGGTGGGTTCAGAAAGACGTAGACCAACACTGCTCCTCACTCCCTTTACAGCCTAGGGAAGGCATGCTGTGTCTGTTTTTTTTTTTTTTTTTTGTCTGTACAATGGGAGGAAGCTCCATCACAGTTGTTGTCAGGAGTAAGTAACGTGATACTAAAATGCTCACTATCGTGCCTGTCACATAACAGATACTTGGTGATGAATGTTAATGCCCTTCCTTGTAGAAAACAGGAGCTCTGACAGATGCTGCCACATGAAAATAAAATAGGTGAATGAAAAGAAGAGATGACTGATAAACAAGAGATTATTTTGTATATCATTAATATTTTTTATACAGCCTGAAGCATGAAGAAAATAAGTGCACCTCAAAACATACTCACTGGTATCCCTTCCAAGCCACAAGAGCACAATAGATGGTCACTGACATTCTGGTCTAGCAGGAGTCTCCCTGACACTCCTTTAATAATCATGCCCCAGGCAGCTCTGGCCCAAGGCTGTTCCAGTGTTTACCTACTTTGCTTGTCTCCCAGTTTTTACCACTAGGATGAACATATTCCTCCACATAAATACAGACAGACACATATACATTTTCCAAGACTTAAACTTTTTTTTTAACCTGTTCCTAACCCTCAGTGCTCTCAATTAACCCATCCTTATTCCAGATATTCAGGTACAATGTGCCCCACTTTAGAGTGGGGGGAGTGGGATGAATGGGGAGAATGGGATACACTTATATACGCTACTATGTATAAAGTAGACAGCTGATGAGAAACTACTGTATACCACAGGGAGCTCTATCAATGCTCTCTGGTGACCAAAAAGGGAAGGAAATTCAAAAAAGAGGGATACATTTATACAAATAACACAACACTGTAAAGGAACTGTCGGTTCAGCTTAGTCGCTCAGTCGTTTCCAACTCTGTGACCCCATGGACTGCAGCATGCCAAGCCACCCTGTCCGTCACCAACTCTGGCAGTTTACTCAAACTCATGTCCACTGAGTAGGTAATGCTATACAACCATTTCATCCTCTGTTGTCCTCTTCTCCTCTCGCCTTCAATCTTTCCCAGCATCAGGGTCTTTTCAAACAAGTCAGTCCTTCGCATCAGGTGGCCAAAGTATTAGAGTTTCTGCTTCAACATCAGTTCTTCCAATGAACATTCAGGATTAATTTCCTTTAGGGTGGACTGGTTGGATCTCCTTGCAATGCAGGGGACTCTCACGAGCCTTCTCCAACACCACAGTTCAAAAGCATCAATTCTTCAGCGATTAGCTTTCTCTATAGTCCAACGCTCACATCCATACATGACCACTGAAAAAACCATAGCCTTGGTTAGACAGACCTTTGTTGACAAAGTAATGTCTCTGCTTATTAACATGCTGTCTAGGTTGGTCATAACTTTCCTTCCAAGGAGCAAGCATCTTTTAATTTCATGGCTGCAGTCAACATCTGCAGTGATTTTGGAGCCAGAAAAATAAAGTCAGCCGCTGTTTCCACTGTTCCCCCATCTATTTGCCAAGAAGTGATGGGACCGGATGCCATGATCTTACTTTTCTGAATGTTGAGCTTTAAGCCAACTTTTTCACTCTACTCTTTTACTTTCATCAAGAGGCTCTTTAGTTCTTCTTCACTTTCTGCTGTAAGAGTGGTGTCATCTGCATATCTGAGGTGACTGATATTTCTCTCGGCAATCTTGATTCCAGCTTGTGCTTCATCCAGCCCAGTGTTTCTCATGATGTACTCTGAACATAAGTTAAATAAGCAGGGTGACAATATTCAGCCTTGATGTACTCCTTTTCCTACTTGGAACCACTCTGTTGTTCCATGTCCAGTTTTAACTGTTGCTTCCTGACCTGCATACAGATTTCTCAAGGGGCAGGTCAGATGGTCTGGTATTCCCATCTCTTTCAGAATTTTCCACAGTTTATTGTGATTCACACAGACGAAGGCTTTGGCATAGTCAATAAGGCAGATTTAGATGTTTTTCTGGAACTCTCTTGCTTTTTTGATGATCCAGCAGATGTTGGCAATTTGATCTCTGGTTCCTCTGCCTTTTCTAAAACCAGCTTGAATATCTGGGAGTTCACAGTTCACATATTGCTGAAGCCTGGCTTGCAGAATTTTGAGCATTACTTTACTAGCATGTGAGATGAGTGCAATTGTGCAGTAGTTTGAGAATTCTTTGGCATTGCCTTTCTTTGGGATTGGAATGAAAACTGACCTTTTCCAGTCCTGTGGCCCCTGCTGAGTTTTCCAAATTTGCTGGCATATTGAGTGCAGCACTTTCACAGCATCATCTTTCAGGATTTGAAATAGCTCAACTGGAATTCCATCACCTCCACTAGCTTTGTTTGTAGTGATGCTTCCTAAGGCCCACTTGACTTCACATTTCAAGATGTCTGTCTCTAGGTGAATGGTCACATCATCGTGATTATCTTGGTCATGAAGATCTTTTTTGTACAGTTCTTCTGTGTATTCTTGCCATCTCTTCTTAATATCTTCTGCTTCTGTTAGGTCCATACCATTTCTGTCCTTTATCGAGCCCATCTTTGCATGAAATGTTTTCTTGGTATCTCTCATTTTTTGAAGAGATCTCTAGTCTTTCCCATTCTGTTGTTTTCCTCTATTTGTTTGCATTGATCGCTGAAGAAGGCTTTCTTATCTCTTCTTGCTATTCTTTGGAACTCTGCATTCAGATGCTTATATCTTTCCTTTTCTCCTTTGCTTTTTGCTTCTCTTCTTTTCACAGCTATTTGTAAGGCCTCCTCCGAGAGCCATTTTGTTTTTTTGCATTTCTTTTTCTTGGGGATGATCTTGCTCCCTATCTCTTCTACAGTGTCATGAACCTTTTTCCATAGTTCATCAGGCACTCTGTCTATCAGATCTAGTCCCTTAAATCTATTCCTCACTTTCACTGTATAATCGTTAGAGATTTAAGTCATACCTGAAGGGTCTAGTGGTTTTCCCTACTTTGTTTAACTTAAGTCTGAATTTGGCAATAAGGAGTTCACGATCTGAGCCACAGGTCAGCTTCCGGTCTTGTTTTTGCTACTGTATAGAGCTTCTTCATCTTTGGCTGCAAAGAATATAATCAATCTGATTTCAGTGTTGACCATTTGGTGATGTCCAAGCGTAGAGTCTTCTCTTGTGTTGGAAGAGGCTGTTTGCTATGACCAGTGCGTTCTCTTGGAAGAAGTCTATTAGCCTTTGCCCTGCTTCATTCTGTACTCCAAGGCCAAATTTGCCTGTTACTCCAGGTGTTTCTTGACTTCCTACTTTCTAATTCCAGTCCCCTGATGAAAAGGATAACTATACTCAAAAAAAAAAAAATTAAACCCTTTTAACAGATGTCTTTAATGCTGTAGTGTGAATTAGCGTTATGCTACATTTTGCAGAAAGAAATTAGGTAATTTATGCATATTCATAGTAACTACATTTTTAGATGATGTCCCCTAAGAGCAAACATAAACACAAATTTCTTGCAGAAACTGTGACACCCAGATGATAGATGGCAGACAAGGGGAGGTAAAGAAAAGGCCAGGTTTGGCAGTAATGATGCCATTTCTGAACCATTTATGCAATTAATTGCCTGCTATATGGGGCTTCCCAGGTGGTGCTAGTGGTAAAGAACACACCTGCCAATGCAGGAGGCATAAGAGACATGGGTTCAATCCCTGGGTTGGGAAGGTTCCCTGGAAAAGGAAATGGCAACCTGCTCCAGTATTCTTTCCTGGAAAATTCCATGGACAAAGGAACCTGGCAGGCTACAGTCTATTGAGCCGCAAAGGAATCAGACATGACTGAGTGTGCACACACATACCTACTTATATGGAAAGTCATGTTTCCCAACTTTTACTATTGTCTCTTTTCATTTGTGATTTTTAAAAAATATCCCTTTGTTTCTCCTCAGAAAAATAAAAACAAAGATTCATTGAATGAATGAGATCTATGTGATATCATCTCAAGCAATGTCATCCTAAATAAACACTTCTAGGATTCACTTCATTTGCCCAGATCAGCACTATCCTTTGAATGAGCAAAGATGCAATATCCTTCCATATCAGCCTGTATAATAGGTCCAAATGCTATGTGAGGGGCAGGTAAGAGAAGAAAAGATAGAAATTGGGCAACTTTCTAATAACCACATATACAATCACAAGCCCAAAAATGATGCTTAAAAGTTTATGGAAAATTGAGAGCACTGACTGCAAATTTCTGTGCTGTGTTTTGGGAGAGGGAGGTTTTAGAAATGGTGCTTATTACATTTATATACTACTTTAAGTCAAAATAGCTTTGTATTGTTTTTATTCATTCAACCAAAATTTCTTGAGCACCTACTCTATGTTAGTAGTGTGGCATTAGGGGTCACAAAAAAATAGCAAGACCCTGTCTCTATCCCCCGATAGTTTGCAGTCCAGTGAGAAAGAGAATTCTCTATAATTCTTGAAGCAGCAATAGGACATAAGGGTGCCACCATTATAAGACATGGGAAAGATGTTTGAAGTACAGTGTACTGAAGTTAGTAACTCAGGGGGTTCAAATTGGACTGCTGGCATAATGGTGTATCCCATTTCTGAATTCCAGAAGCACAATCAAAGTTAGAATCTTACTCAGGTCCATGACAAAAACAGCGAATTAGATAAAGAAATGGTGTCAACAATCCTAACTCATTCCATTCCATTGCCTTAAGCATCTTTAGAAAGTGTTGAAGAAGAAAATGGTCTCAAAGTCAAATGAAGCAGTTAGAGCTCAATATGACTCATGAAGTAGGTTAGGAAAATGCTCCTGGTGCCAAGATATACTAGTCAATTTCCCAACCTTCAAGAGACATTTGAAGGTTAGTCTAAAGATCACTTCACATAGATTCATCTGCCTTTGGAGACTGTCCAGTTATATCCCCCCATGTAAAGGTCTGAAGCAAAACAGCCATACTTCAGTGCAAGCAGTGGACAAAAAGAAGGAAAAGGGTGTAAGCTGAATAAGCATAAACTACCAAGTATAAGATGATTGATGATAAGGATTAAACAGTCACAAAAGAAGAAAGTAAGAGCATCTCTCTTTAACAGTCATTGACCCATAACAGAATCCAATTACAAATACAAAAGGGAAAAGAACCATGATTCTCAGTGAAAAACAAGAAAACTCTGGTGTGACTTAGCTGGGATTACAATGTAAGGAAGGAGAGGAAAGAGGAAAATGAAGACAAAATAAGTAGAGAGAGGTTATTACATATGCACAGATACACTCTGGGACTCTTTTTTTCTGTGATATTTTCCCATATTTATTCTGAACAGCTGCCACATCACAATGATATACTTTAATGTTGCTGTTGTTGCCACAGAGGTTTAAAATAGGTGAAGGTGAAAGTGAAAAGTCACTCAGTTGTGTCTTTACAACGCCATGGACTGTACAGTCCATGGAATTCTCCAGGCCACAATACTGGAGCAGGTAGCCATTTCCTTCTCCGGGGGATCTTCCCAACCCAGGGATTGAACCCAGTTCTCCTGAAATGCAGGAGGATTCTTTACCGTCAGAGCCACTAGAATATGTGCCAAAATACAATTGTTAGTTCAGTTCAGTTCAGTTGCTCAGTCATGTCTGACTCTTTGCGACCCCATGAATCGCAGCATGCCAGGCCTCCCTGTCCATCACCATCTCCCAGAGTTCACTCAAACTCTCGTTAGTTCAGGGTAGCCCAAACCCTACGATGAAAATATTCTGTGTTTGATAACAATTTACTAGGACTTGTGAATTTTGTATTATTTCTAATCTTGAGCTCCAAATGAGTTAAGAGTTTTCAGTCTACTTTTAGTATTTAATTAAATTGAATAGATTTTGTTCAGTAGGATTTGATGAGGAAAAAGCAGAAAATGTAGCATTTCGCAATATTGGTCCAACACAGAGACGTGACATTTTTAATGCAATAATAATTTGTTGAATAAAATAAATAATAAATTTTAATTACTGAGGATGAAAAAGCTAAGCTTTGCGACCATATAGAACAAGGAAAACCAATTTATGACATGAGAGCTTCCATAACTACATCCTCGGCTATGTCAAATATTTCATTCACAGTGTTCTACACCTTAAGCCTAGACATGGTCTCAGAATCCTTCTCAACACAGGACTCCAGGCAACTACGTTGTTAAATTAAAGCTGGCCTTTAGACTGAAACTGAGTCTTATCTCTGAAATAGAAGTCTCCATCAGACAAGCCATAAGCAAGAAATGTTTTCCTAGAATTTCTCCTTTGGTATCAACATAGAAATTAACGATTCTGATAATCATCAAATCCACAAATATATACATTTTAGAGCATGCTATTCTGCCTTCTTCCCCTTTTACAGTACTATGTGCATCTATAAATCTTGAGCAGACCACAGACCCAGCACAAGACAGCTTTGGTGGATACCCTTATTATAGGTTATATTAATTTGTGCACTTAGACTATTATATTTATAAAACTTGACATAGGGCTTCCCTGATAGCTCAGCTGGTAAAGAATCCACCTGCAATGCAGGAGACCCGGCCTGGAGAATTCCATGGACTGTACAGTCCATGGGGTCACAAAGAGTCGGACACAACTGAGTGACTTTCATTTGATATGAGTTTTCTGTTATCCAAAACCTTGTATGTTTATTTAATGTCTAAAACACCATGGAATCACTAGAACCTGGCACATATAAGATACTCAATACATGTGTATTGCTCAACAGGGTTACAAAATTTTCAGGTCCTACAACTTCCTTCTCCCTACTATAGACACTTACACTGCAAAGCATGGGTATCTGGGACAGTTTCTGCCTATCCTGAAGCCTACAGAATAGCCCACAATAATGTCTACTGCCTGCAAATAACAAAGTTTATTCTTAGCCAGATGTCTAGGTTAATGTGACCTATGTCCAGTGGTATGTTTTTTATTAATTTCTCTTCCATTATCAAGTTGGCAGGTTGATTCAGGGAATACACTTTTGTGCATGCCTAAAAACCATTCATGGCTAGAAGTAAAAAGAGTCCCTGACATCCTACATAAACTCAAAGTTATACTCTCCTAAACTTTTCAACTCTATGTGGCCAGTTTTCCCATGTCTGTTTTAGTGCATCCTTTGTCTTCAATCTATGATATTTGATTGAGCCACCATTTTAAATATAGATAACAGAGCCCAGCAATCAGAAGGGAATCCTGATTCTTTGGCCAGAAATTTTTTCAAAGGATCTTTCCATCCAAAAATATTTACTATCTACTTTATTCAAAACAGGGTGTTAGGCACCAGTGTTAATGAAGAATAAGATAGGCACAGCCTTGCTTTCAGAAAGCTCACATTCTAGTAAGAGAAGGACATAACTAACTTAAAATTAATAACTGTTACAATTGTTTGGAGGGCCATAAAGAAGAGGTGTGAGATGCCTTAAAAGCATGAAACAAGGAAACTCATTTGAGAGTCAAGGAAGGCTTATATTAAGATGCTGAAATATAGACAGGAATTAAACAGACCAAAGTTTAGGAGGATGAGTGTTTAAGGCTGAGGGAACAGCACATACATACCTATAAGCAAAGAGAGAGCATGCACATTCTAAGACCTGATGCAATTCTGGATACATACACCCCAGTGTTCACTGCAGCACTATTTCCAATAGCCCGGACTTTGAAGCAACCTAAATGTCCATCGACAGAGGAAAGGATAAAAAAATTGTGGTATACATATACAATGGAATATTACACGGTCATAACAAAGAATGAAATAATGCCATTTGCAGCAACACAGATGGACCTAGAGATTGTCATGCTGAGTGAAGTAAGTCAGAGAAAAATAAATATATCATTTATATGTGCAATCTATTATAAAAATATTATAAATCAACTTATTTACAAAACAGGAGTCACAGATGTAGAAAGCAAACTTGTGGTTACCAAGGGTGAAAGGGGGGCAGGAAGGATAACTGGAAGATTGGTACTGACATATACACACCACCATATATAAAATAGATAACTAATAAGAACCTCCTGTACAGCACAAGGAACTTTGCTCAACACTCTGTAATGGCCTATATGGGAAAAGAATCTAAAAACAGTGGTTATATGCGTGTGTGTGTGTGTGTGTGTGTGTATCTGATTCACTTTGCTACAAAGCAGAAACTAACACAACACTGTAAATCAACTAGACTTCAATAAAAATCAATTTTAAAAAAGTCTAGCACAATTGCAAATAATAAAAAGAAGAGAAAGCACAGGAACAATGGGTGGAGGCTTTATGTGGTTAATAGGCTAGGATTTTTTTCTCTTTACTGTGACATCAGTGGGAAACCATTGAAGAGTTCTGGGCAGAGTTAAAATGTGTATTTTTCAAAGATTTGTCTGGCTGCAGTGTGCAGAATAAGAGAAAGGAAATAAGGATGATGAAAGAGACCAGTCAGGGACTGGAGCAGCTTTCTAGGTGAGAGATGGTTATAGCTCAGCCAATGGAGATGGAGACAAAGACTGATACAAAGGTATTTGATTGGTTAAAGTGACAGAACTGGTTAAAGTGATAGAGCTATGAGGAAGGGGAAAGAGGAACTCATGATAGGGTCTATGTTTGTGGACTAGACAGCTAGGCAGGGGGTTGTATCAAACACTGAGATAGACATGGAATGCGTCTAGAAGACTGATGATGTATTTGTTTCTGGACACAAGACTGACCTCTAAACAGAGGTGTCATGTTGCCAATGGATACATGAGTTTGGAGTCAAGAGCAAAAACTATGATTAAAAATATACATTTGTCTTACCTAATGTATACTGGAATGAATTTTTAAGATTAACTTAATATGTGTCCTACAAACAGATTGTACCTTCCTTGGTTTCCTCTGTGCTATACAGTAGGCCCTGGCCAGCCATCTACTTCATACATAGCAGTGTACATATGTCAACTGAAAGAAAGTAAAAGTGAAACTTGCTCAGTTGTGTCCAACTCTTTGTGACCCCATGGACTATACAGTCCATGGAATTCTCCAGGCCAGAATACTGGAGTGGGTAGCTGTTTCCTTCTCCAGGGGATCTTCCCAATCCAGGGATCAAACCCAGGTCTCCCACATTTTAGGTGGATTCTTTACCAGCTGAGCCACCAGGGAAGCCCACATATGTCAATTACCACACTAAAAAACATTTTATACACACACACACACACAAATGAAAGAGAAATTAAGGGCAAGGATAATAGTCTAAGGAAAGAGTCCCAGTGAGAAGAAGAAAGTCTTAGCTGAAGCTAAAATCTTCAGCTCACACCAAAAGAAGATGGGAAGAGGTTGATGAAGCAACAAAGGAGACTAAGAGATAACAAAGAAACTTTTGGAAAATTTTCTTTACTCTCCAAATTTTCTATAATTAGAATGTCTTATAATAACTAAGAGCAACAGCCCTCATTTTAAAGTGAGAAAATATATCAGAATGTTCATGGCAGATTTTCTGTGCTATACTTTTGAAACCATAGGATTACAGCAACTAAGTGATAAACACAGAAAGCATGGAAATACCAAAAATATATATAATACATTTCCTTTTGCTTTTACCCCTCTTAGCCAGCTTCTTAGGACATTATAATAACAAAGTAGATGTGCTGTGACACTTAAGTATCTTACTGGAATTAAAGAAGAATGAGCCTATTTGTCATCCCATGTCCTGCAAGGTACATAATTCACTGTTACCCAGTTTGCACAACAGCAAGCCAACAATTATTTGTTGAGTACCTACTATATGCTGGAGCATAGGAAACAGGTCTGCATCCTACAGATACAGAAAATAGCCAGTTCACTGCCCTTTTGGAGCTTACAGTCTATCAGCCAGATGGACATTAAAAATAAGCATACAGGGTTGGTGGGAGGGGGGCTCAAAAGTGAGGGGATATATATACGTATAATTACAGCTGATTCACACAGTTGTGTAGCAGATCCAACAGAACACTGTAAAGCAATTATCCTCCAAATAAAAAGAAAAACATACAAATAAAAATATAACTAAAAATTGTGTTCAGTGCTGTAAAGGAAAACTAGAGGATACTATGACACATACAAGAAAACCTAATTTTTTCACACACACAAGTCATGGGAAAAAAGAAAAGAAGAATCACTCAGTAAGTGGCATTCAAGTCTGCATGTAAACAATGACAAAGAGGTATTCAAGAGATGATTGGGAGAAGCCTGCCAGAACATGCATAGTAGATTGGAGGGATAAAATAAGCTAGTATCATTGGAGGGTTTGAGTGGAGGAAAGAGTAGTAAAAGGGACACCTACAATGGAAAGAAGGGGCCAAATCATGCAGGGCCTCTAAGTCAGAGAAAATATGCTGGATTTTATCCTAAATGCAATACATTTTGTTCATGATACTCACATATTCTAATTTTATTATGAAAAATCAGTTTTAAAAAAAAAATTGTATGAATTGATAAAAAATAAAGCAAGGGGAACTTCTGCTTATGAAGGATTAATTGCTGTGTGAATTGCCTTCTTGCCATATATAAGTAGGAAAACAAAAAATCAAAGAACAACGGTTTTCAGAGCATGGGACTTTGATCTCTGAGTGAAGAGAAACAAACCAGGTGAGCCTTTTGGTTGCCCCAGATCACCACTTGGAAATAGGTCCAAGCTATGGCTCAGAGCTGTTACTGTTCAGTCATGAAGTCGTGTCCAGCTATTTTGTGATCCCATGGACTGTAGCCTGCCAGGCTCTTCTGTCTGTGGAATTCTTGAGGCAAAAACACTGGAGTGGGTTGCCATTCCCTTCTCCAGGCTATCTTTCTGACCCGGGGATCGAAGCTGTGTCTCATGCATTGGCAGGCGGATTCTTTACCACTGAGCCATCAGGGAACCCCTTAGAGAAAGAAACCTAAACAGAGTGCAGTGATTCCACTGAGATCAGAGTTTGAAAAGCAGAGATGCATAAAATTTTGGGACAGAATATAAAAAAATCACAATATCAAGCAGTCCGATACATGCATAATTAGAGTTCCAGTAAGGCAGAGAGGAATAGAAACGTATTTGAAGAAATAACCAATGAATTTTTTTCAAATTTGATGAAAACTCTAAGCCCACAGAGTCAGAATCTCAACAAACCACAAGCAGATAAACATGAAAACCACACCAGAAAATATGATAAACAAACTGATGAGAAACAACAAAACAGAAAATAAAATCTTAAAAACAGCCAGAGAAAGATATGTACAGAGGAAGATAAGAATGAGTGACAGGAGATTTTTCATCAGAGATCTAAGACAATGAATGACATCTTTAAAGCACTGAATGGAAAAGAGTTCTGTTAATGTGAAATTATATATCTAGAAAAAAATCTTTCAAAAATAAAGATGAAATAAAGACTTTTTTCAGACCAACAAAAAGCAAAAGAGTTCATTTACAGATCCTTATGTTATGTTAAAGGAAGTTCTAGAGAAGACAGAAGGAAAATGATATCTGATAAAAACAATAAATCTACACAAAGGAACAAGGAGCAACATATCTGTGCATATATATATAGATAAATATAAAAATATTTTTCTCATTTTTAATCTTTTGATCACAGACTATTTAAAGCAAAAATAACAGCAATGTTTGTGGGATTTATAACACATTAGCGACCATAAGACTAACAGGAGGAAGGTGATGGAAGCAAACTGCTGCAAGATCCTTATACTCATCATGGAGTGGCATAAAACAGTATCATTTGAAGGCAGACCATCATAAGTTAAAGGTGTATACTGTAAATCCTAGAGCAACCACTAAAAATAAAAAAGAAGTATATTAAAGTCTTTTAAAATATACTTTAAGTATGTTAAAGTGTATAAAGTATTAAAGTATTTTATAGGATGTCATTTGCATAATTTAAAAACACAAGCATGTAAAGTTCATTTACAAGGTTTCTGCTGCTGCTAAGTCACTTCAGTCGTGTCCAACTCTGTGACACGCCATAGACAGCAGCCCACCAGGCTCCTCTGTCGCTGGGATTCGCTATGCACACGTGTATATCTGAGGACCTATAGCAAATATAGTAGAGGGGTTGCCCACGACAGGGCATGGGAGGTGCAAAGGTGCAGACATCAGGGGTGTTAAATCATTTCTGGAGATAAAATGGAGTAATAAAAAACAATCAAAAGAACACTCTTCAATAACTGGTGCCAAAAAAGTGGATAGCTACATGTAAAAGAATGAAATCAGAACATTCTCTAACATCATATACAAAATTAAATTCAAAATGAATTAAAGACCTACGTGTAAGACTAGACATTATAAAACTCCTAGGGGGAAACAGAGAACAATCTTTGACATAAATTGCAACAATATTTTTTTTGGATCCATCTCCTAGAGTAATGGAAATAAAAACAAAAATGAACAAATGGCACCTAATTAAACTTAAAAGCTTTTGCACAACAAAGGAAACCATAAACTCAACAAAAAGATAACCTACAGAATGGGAGAAAATAGTTGCAAATGATGAGACCAACAAGGGTTTAATTTCCAAATACACAAACAGCTTATACAGCTCAACTTAAAAAAAAAAAAAATCAAAAAATGGGCAGAAGATCTAAATAGACATTTCTCCAGGGAAGACATACAAATGACCAAGCAACATGTGAAAACATGCTCAATATCACTAATTATTAGAGAAATGCCAATTAAAATTACAATGAAGTATCACTTCACACCAGTCAGAATGGCCATTGGTAAAAAGTCTACAAACACATAATAAATGCTGCAAAGGGTGTGAGAAAAGGGAACCCTCCTACATAGTTGGTGGGAATGTAAATTGGTACAGTCACTATGGAGAACAGTATGGAGGGTCCAATAAAATCTAAAAATAGAGTTACCATATGCTCCAGCACCCTTGAGCGTATATCCAGAAAAGACAAAAACTTTCTAATTAAAAAGACACATTTGCTCCACTGTTCAGAGAAGCAATATTTATAATAGTCAAGACATCTAAACAACATAAATGCCCATCAACAGCTGAATAAAGACAATGTGGTATATACATGTGTATATACACACATATATATACACAATAGAATATCACTCAGCTATAAAATAAAGGAATGAAATAATGCCATTTGAAGCAGTAAGTTAAGACCTAGAGATTATCATATTGAGTGAACTACCTCAGACAAAGACAAATATATATCACTTATACATGGAATCTTAAAAAATGGTACAAAACAACTTAATTTATAAATCATTTTGCTGTATAGCTGAAACTAACACAATACTTTTAATTATATTTCAATAAAAAAATTAAAAATAAAAATAAAGGAAAGGAAAGAAGGAAAAAAAAAAAAGGAAACTGGAACACAGAAGAGATGAAATAATTAAAAATAACCAGAAAGATTCTTGGTTTAAACCCAATGCTATTAGTAATTAAAGCAAATCATCTAAACACTTCAGTTAAACAACAGAAATTGTCAGTTTAAATGAGAATGCACAACTACCTGCTGTCCATAGAAATATAAATCCTGGGATTGATTAAATTTTCCATATAGTTTCCTTAATTTCTTAGTTTTTGAATGCTTTGATTAGAGCCTCTAGGTTTTCAGATTATTTTGGTGTGTACAATTTTCTTTACTCAATCAAAGGAAATACTTCTTCTGATAAATTAAAAGTTTAAAACACTGTTTTAAACACTGTTAAACACTGTTTTAATGTTAAACACCATTAAAACACTGTTTTCTGAACAGTGAATATATCCTCAAAATTGTACAGACTAGTATATAAAGGAATCTACAAAATGCAAGCATATCCAAGGTTAAAATTTCTGTTCTCATCCTTTGCTTTTATTTACCACGCTCTATGAAGTAGAAGACTTTACAGCCCACAGCTAGAGTGTCCAAACACCATAACCTTTAGAAGTTTCTTACCCACCACTTGCATATGCTAAGCCATACTAGGTTATAGCTACAGATTAAATTTGTGGATTTCACAAAAATGAAAAGAGCAAGCATTTAGACATCTAGGAAATGATCTCTTTGGAATTTAATGTAATTTTACTATTTCAGAAGGGAAATTGTTTTATTTTACTTGCAGAATGGTTTTCAAATATAATATGCATGTGTGTGTGCTAAATCACTTCAGTTACATCTAGCTCTTTGCAACCCTACTGATTATATGTAGCCCACAAAGCTTCTCTGTCCATGGATTTCCCAAGCAAGAATTCTGGAGTTGGTTGCCATGCCCTTCTCCAGGGGACCTTCCTGACCCAAGGACTGAATCCACATCTCTTATGTTTCCTGAATTGGCAGGTGGGTTCTTTACCACCAGTGCCACCTGGCAAGCCTTCAAATATAGTATGTGCTGTGCTATGCTTAGTCGCTCAGTTGTGTCTGACTCTTTATGACCCCATGGATGGTAGCCCACCAGGCTCCTGCCATGGGGATTCTCCAGGCAAGACTACTGGAGTGGGTTGCCAAGCCCTCTTCCAGGGGATCTTTTCAAGCCAGGGATCAAACCCAAGTCTCCCACATTGCAGGTGGATTCTTTACCATCTGAGCCACCAGGGAAGCCCTCAAATATAGTACAGTCCATCTCAAATCATAACAAAACACTCACAATTAGCCATTATAATTCTAATTCAGTCTATAGCATTACAATTTACCAATAGCCTTGGGAGATTATAAACAGATATTAGAATACAAGAGATGACTTCAGGCTTAATTTTAGGCAAAAAGACATATTCCAAAAAGAATATATCTAAACTCTGTTCTTTTTATAGGAAGTTTTCTTTATGCCACATTTGCTTGAGAGAGTCCTGCACTATTATGTTTATTTGAACAGTGGTCAGAGATTGGCCTAGTATATTTCACTGACCTTCTACCTATTCGGTTATCCTATTGCCTTTGGGTTATCCTTTTGATTTCACTTGTAATAATAAAACATGTCCTGGGGGAAAATGGATACATGTATATGTATGGTTGAATCCCTTTGCTATCCAAACTATCTCAACATTATTAATCTGCTATACTCAATACACAATAAAATGTTAAAAGTAAAAAACAAATATAGTATGGTCCACCTCAAATATCATTCTTTCAAAACACAACAATTATTTGCTGTAAAACAGCTTTAAAATGAGAACCATATGCTATTAGTATATACAACTATACCTATGTAAAGTATTACAAAATCATTCTATATCATTTTAACTAGCACAGACAGAATGATATGCACAGGTGACCTAGGATTCATGAACCTACAGGTGCTTAATGCATCCAACCATCATCTTTAAGATATCCTATTTGGCCCAAGGACTGCAAACTTGAGAAAGAAACAAAGGAGCTGCTTCTTAATCTATTTATAGAAGTGTACAGATTGGTTAGAGTTTTAATGTAGGCCATTAGCCATATGCGCAAACACTTAATAGATGACAGCCCAGTTATTCATCTCATTTTAATTTCTCTTTCAATAGGAAGCCACAGCACTGTAGTGTGCTGTGATTTTGCTGACTTCATAAAGACACTGTTTCACTATTGTTCTTAATGCTGCCCTAGTGGTCTGAGAAATTTACTGAGGCTTCCCTCTTCTTTCATTAAGATCACCATTTTGCATACAGCTCTTGAAGGGCCAACTGCTGGTTATTCATTTCATGTATGTTCTTAGTTCATTGCTGCCTTGCTAAGGGTGATCAAAACACAATAGGAAAAAGAAAAAAAGTATAGGCATAAAAAAGTGTTTATTAGGAAAACTTGTCTACAACTCATAAAATCTTGTGAGATAAGAAGGCAAAAATTTTATTTGTCAGAATTCCTCTTCAGAAGAACACTGTTATTTGTTTAGGGAAAAAAGAACTCTGGTGAGCCATTTGAAGTGTGACACACGCAATACATATCATCATGGAAATGCTTATTCAAGAAGAAAGATATTCTATGACCTCCTCATGTATTCAATAAAGTTATTAACATCAAGAAACATTTGGCAAAAAAGAATTTGGAGTGTGTGTGTGTGTGTGTGTGTGTGTGTGTTAAATAGGAGGCTGGGCTCATACCCAGAGTGATGTGATGTAAAATTTGGACAACATGTGGAAAAGCGAATGCCCTTTCTGGAATGGATACCGCTATGAGTCGTTGTTTCCATGTTAGAGTGATCTAACAGTTCTAAGAGCTATGCTTCGTATCAGGGTTAGGTATGAACGCATCTGAACCTTCACGAGGCTGTCAGCTCACTTGAGGGCTAGGGAAGGGCTTTGTTCATGTCCTCAGTCAGCTGCCCAAAAGGCAGAGCACAATGTTTTACACTTAGTAGGCCTTTAGTGAATAGGTGCACAAGAAACCAGTGAAAATACAGATACCTTTTGACAAGCTCACTTTGTTTCACTTCAAAATGTTTGTCTAGATAAAAACTTGGAAAGTAAACTTTAGTCAAATCACCAATATCCCAAATGAATGGATACTACACACAGCAGTAGTGATTAGAGATGCTTTGGCTGGGGAACATGTTGATACTGCTAACAGAAATAGAGTTGGAAACAGATTTTGAGTGTGGAGCAAGTTTTACATGTTATGACGCTATTAGAATACTTGGCAGTTGTGTGACACCTTGAGCATGTGAGGGAGGCATTATCTGTTCCATTAGCTGGCAAAGGTGACATGAATCTCAACATGAAGGATGATGACCAAACAACCATCCTACACTGGAATTCTAGGTCCTACATTTGGCTCTAGGTCTAGCGCTCTTTCCACTAGAAAGAGCTTTCTGCTACAGACTTGGACTAAACAGAAAACCAGATCTCTTCCCTTCCTGATGCCTTTATGTGCTTGAAAACAAAAAAAAAAGAGGGGGGCAGGGAATTCCTTCCACTTTCTCTGCTCTACAGATTCTCAAGACTCAAGCTACTTTCACTCACTGCATTAAAACCTGGTTCTTTCCTCAAATGCATCTTTTGTAAGCATAAAAAACAGAAAAATTCTCTGGTGTGAGATGTATTATTCTGACAGGCCAAAAGAGAGCAGAAAACAACAGTACACTCTATGGGATAAATACCTATAGTAATTTCTCCCACATATAGCAATTTCATGCTGCTGCTGCTATCGCTACTAAATCACTTCAGTCATGTCCAACTCTGTGTGACCCCATAGACGGCAGCCCACCAGGCTCTCCCGTCCCTGGGATTCTCCAGGCAAGAACACTGGAGTGGGTGGCCATTTCCTTCTCCAATGCATGAAAGTGAAAAGTGAAAGTGAAGCAATTTCATAAACCTACCATAAAACAATACTTAGCAAACTGCTTAGTAAGGTCAAGCCTCCTGCGGAAACAATGAAATATAAACATTTCCTACTGTTGTTTCCCATGGCTGGTAGAACTAAATAGGATGGTTGTCTTTTTGTTATATGAATCTTCTACCAAGTCAGCTAGCTGTAGCCAATAGAAATATTGATCTAACACAGAGCAACAAAGCTAATATGTCTGAAATATTGTTTGGCCATGGGTTATTTCCCTTAAAATGTGTATTTTAATACTTTATTCCTAATCCTAAATTCCTAGCCTATCAGTTAAGGATTTTTTTTAATGAAGGTTTTGCACTATATTTTGCTATGTTACTAACATTCCATTAAAGAGTGGAGAAGCAGAAAAGTTCAATGATTACTGTGTTAATACACGCCTGGCTCTATTTGCCTTCCTCTTTGGGAAATTGCTACAGGCTCCACACTCCCTGTTCTCAGGACTCACTTGTCTGTTTACTAACTGTCAAAGTAAATTTATAATACTGAGTGACACCATTAGAAAGCTTGGGACAGGCCTTGCTGAGCACACACAGATACACTTGCATACCCATTAAGTTGAAATTTTGCCAAGAACCGATTAACCAGTCTTAATGAACTGCTGTTTCCCATTTAAAACACCATTAGTTTCCTCTGGTGTGTTGTTCAGGGTATAAGCTGCAAAGACACCATCAAGTGGTTAGAAAAGGTGTTGCTTTGCTGGAAGCCCATATGTCCCTGAAGAATTTGAATTTGGCTTCGGTATGTATCACTTTCTTTCCACTTCTGGAAGTGAAAAAGCTTTGCAACTTTTTAGGACCACCTCCCAGAATACAGTGGATTTTTTTTTAACACACCTCATTGTGTAATGATGCTGGAGAATTTATATTGCTGTCTGCTATGCCAAGGCTTGTTTTGTTTCTAAAGATTATCATATTGACTGTGTAAAATTAATAAATCTCAGTCTATAGCTGAACATTAATAGATTAACAAAGAGCCCTCATTCTGTGCTTTTGAAAATTTCCCCTAGAATAGTGTTAAATATTCTATACATTATCATACTTTTTAATAGCATAGTCCTCAGTAACAACAAGAGTCTTGGTTCCATTGATAGTGAGAAGGACAAGTCAGTAGAAAAGGGGTTTCTGGTTTTGTGAGATTTGCTTGGGGTTTGAACATCTAAGAAGAAATATGAAATATTAAGATGTCAAAACCTAGGATTTTGTCTCATATCAGATAATGCATTCTGTGCATCAAGTTGCAGGAAAGGTGATTTTAAGTTACAGTATTTCAATACAGCTTCTTACAAAGAAGACATAACGTGAAGAACTGATTGAGTGAGCTCAGCAAACAACAAAAACATAAATGATTCATTTGCAAAGTAAACAAGCAACCCCAAAAATACTAAGCACATTTCTCAACAACGGGAGCCATTCAATGGTAGGAAGCATTAAAAATAATAGCACAGTTCCATTAATAAGTTCACTTTTTCCATATCAATTCAGCTTCCTTTCCAAGTTGTTAAAACTTTTATCTTTATTATCTTGCAATTCTTTAAACACAACTTGTCCAAAAGTTGAGACAAGATAGTAAATGTAAATGTACTAACCAGGTGGAAGGTGACAGGAAAGTGACAGTAAAAAAGGAGGAAAAGTATTGTACAAGAGCAGCCCAACTTGGACAAGAGGCACCGTGGATTTTTTTTTTTTTTTTTTGCACACTCCCTGCAAGTGTCCAGCAGTACATCAGGCACACTAGAAATGTCAGTAAGCATTTGGTGGTTGGTTGATTGAAAAATAAAAGACATGACAAGTAAAGAACTTTGTAAACTGAAACGATTAAAATCAGAAAGAAAGGGCAAAACTAATTGCGTGAAAGTGGCAGATGGTCAATAAAGCTTCAGAGCCCTGAAGTCTGTAAACTTGCAGAAACATTGCATTTTAAAGGAACATTGACAGCAGCCAAGAGTCTGAGCCATAGTGGAAGAGACAGAAGCTGCACAGATGATAATCTTCTCAGGACCCAAAGGCTGTCAGACAGACATGCCAACTTAATCAAGAAACTCGTTTTAGATCCACAATGTCTGTCCTAATCATTTGCTCCAGCAGAGTATAGAGCATAGTAGTAGCAGCCCCTGCATGGGTCCCATAAGCACTAACAGTGCTCCATTCTGAATGATGTGAACGTGCCACACTCACTATCATCCTCTCAATCTCGGATCTCATGCCTCTACCTCACTGTCTATTAAACAATGTACTGACAGGACTTCCCTTGACGTCCCGTGCTTGAGAACCCACCTTGCAATGCAGAGGATGCAAGTTTGATCCCTGGTCAGGGAAGTAAGATCCCACAGGCCACAGAGCAATTGAGCCCCTGCACCACAACTGCACTGACATAAAAGATTCCACAGACACAACCGAGATCCTGCCTGCCGCAACTGAGAACTGATAGGGTCAATAAATAAATAAACATTTATATAAACAAAACATTGTACTGCCTACATTAGCAGCAGCACCTTGGACAGAAACTAGCAAAGCAAAAATGTTCCAGGACGCATCTCACCAACCAGATCTCTCAGACCTAGCCAGCAGCCCCACATGCCCCCACCTCACCCCACACACCCCCACCCCAAGCCCCATTTCAGCATCTCTTTTCTGTTTCTTTCAGGTAGTTTTCTCATACTTTTACCTCCATTTGTTTCTGTTATTATCTTAGAAATATCCATTGACTGTTCCCAAAAAGGGAAGGTGCCTGAGGTTTCACTGATTTATTGGCTAAGGATAGTCAACACACAAAACTTCCTATTGATGACACCTTGGCAGAATGGAAGAATGCTCAGAGGAAAGCAATGAAGCACTGTAAGAACCAGGTGGTCTAGACACAGTTACACTGAGAAGGAGACTAATTAGATAAGTTCTTTCTGATAATCTAATTTAGCAGCTAAGCTAAACGATAGCAGATTTTAGTTAACCTAAGGTGAAAACTCTGGACTCTGAAAGTCATCCATGGGTGGATTTCTTCCTTTCTCTTAAGTTTCTCCCTTATACCTTTATATATTTAATTTTTAATTTGACCTATTTTTTAAAATTCATAGAAGGGCAGAATTAAGAGTAGAAAAGAGTGGCATTATTTGGTTCTAGAGAACATTAAAATAAAAATATAACTTGAGTTATTTCTTGCAGAGAAAAAAAATGAACAGAAAAAATAATAGGCTATTGGTGAGAAGACTTGGGCTTGAAAGTTAGTTCTGCCTCAGTTCAGTTAGTCGCTTCAGTTCAGTTCAGTTCAGTCACTCAGTCGTGTCTGACTCTTTGCGACCCTGTGAATCGCAGCACACCAGGCCTCCCTGCCCATCACCAACTCTCGGAGTTCACTCAGACTCACATCCATCAAGCCAGTGATGCCATCCAGCCATCTTGTCCTCTGTCGTCCCCTTCTCCTTCTGCCCCCAATCCCTCCCAGCATCAGACTCTCCCAATGAGTCAACTCTTCACATGAGGTGGCCAAAGTATTGGAGTTTCAGCTTCAGCATCAGTCCTTCCAATGAACATCCAGGACTGATCTCATTTAGGATGGACTGGTTGGATCTCCTTGCAGTCCAAGGGACTCTCAAGAGTCTTCTCCAACACCACAGTTCAAAAGCATCAATTCTTCGGTGCTCAGCTTTCTTCACAGTCCAACTCTCACATCCATACATGACCACTGGCTTTTGCAGTTCTGTGGAGTTTTCCTCTTTTTTATTTTCTTTTTTTTAATTTTAATTTTGTAAACCTATTATTTTTTTCTACATTTATTACTTTGTTTGCTTTTCCTGTTCTTTTCCCCTTGCAGTTAATCTTTAATATATATAAATCTTCATCTACGTCTATTTAACTTTGCATATCTAGTCTTTCTTTTTTTCTTTCCTTTCCTCCCAACATATTTTTTGGTTTTGTAGTCCTTGCTTTATTCCCCACTTGGCACCTTGCTTTAGCTTTGTTTTCAAGTTAGTGCTTAAGTTAGTCTTGTTCTTAACTGGTAAATATAATTTTTTATTTCCTTAGTTCACCAGGTCAACCTACTGTACTTTATTTTTGTTGGACTGTTTTCACTTTGCTTATGGGTGTATGTGTATTTGTGTATATTCCATCATTTTAATTATTATCTGACTGATTTTGTAACTGCCATTTGTCTGGGGTTCATCTTTGGTTTCTCAATTTTGGATATTTGTTTTAATCTCACTTAATACTGTAACAAACCACTTGTGGAATCTTTGTTCCTTCCCAGAGATCAAGCCATGAGCCTTTGGATAGGAGCACTAATTCCAAGACCCTAGACTACCAGAGAACTAACCCTAGGGAGTATCAAAGAGTGAGAACTCCCACAAAGGAAACCACTTGAACACAAGCCTCTGCATCATGCAACCATCAGTAACACCCTAAGCAGTATGCCTCATCTAAACAACAAACAAAACAAAAATACAAACCAAATCATCAGCAGACAGGATTACCACCCTCACTCAGCCTTGCCCATCAGAAGAAAAATAAACAAACTAACAAAGAAGCAAAAAAAAAAAAAAAAAACCAGCATAAATCTCACAAAGCTCACACACAAACCACTGGACCAGTCTCAGGAGGACAAAAACCAAAAGGAAGAAAGAATTCAAACTTCTTCAACGAAAAAACTAGAAACACATAAGTCCAAATAAATGAAGAGGAAATAGGCAAACTGCCTGAAAAAGAATCCAGAATAATGATAATAAAAATGATCAAAAACCTTGGGAAAAAAATGGAGAAAACACAAAAATCAATTAACAAAGACCTAGAAGAATTAAAGAATAAACATACAGTGACAAAACAATTACTGAAATTAAAAATACTCTAGAAGGAATCAATAGCAGAATATCTGAGGCAGAAGAACAAACCAGTAAGCTGGAAGATAAAATGGTGGAAATAACTTCTGAAGAGCAGAATAAAGTAAAAAGAATGAAAGGAGCTGAGGAAAGTCTGAGAGACATCTAGAACCATATCAAATGCACCAACATTCGAATTATAGAGGTCCCAGAAGAAGAAGAGAAAAAGAAAGGGTACGAGAAAATTTTGGAAGAGATTATAGTTGAAAATTTCTCCAACATGGAAAAGGAAATAGTCAAACAAGTCCAAGAGGCACAGAGTCCCATACAGGATAAACCCAAGGAGAAACATGTATCTAAACGCAAAGAAAGAATATTAAAAGCAGCAAGGGAAAAGTAACAAGTAACATACAAGGGAAACCCCATACACTTAACAGCTGATCTTGCAGAAGAAGCTCTGCAGGCCAGAAGGGAAAGGCAGGATATAGTTAAAGCAAATGAAAGGGAAAACTCCACAACCAATCTTACTGTACCCAGTGAGGATCTCATTCAAAATTGATGGAGAAATCAAAAGCTTTTCAGACAAGCAAAAGTTAAGAGAATTCAGTACCACCAAACCAGCTTTACAACAAATGTTAAAGGGACTTGTATAGTCAAGAAATACAAAAGAAAAAAAAAAAAAAGATCTACAAAATCAACCCCAAACAATTAAGAAAATTGCAATAGGAACATATATATCAATAATTACTTTAAATGTAAATGGATTAAATGCTCCAACCAAAAGATACAGACTGGCTGAATGGATATAAAAAAAAACATGACCCATATATATGTTGTATACAAGAACCCACTTCAGACCTAAAGACACACATAGGCTGAAAGTAAGAGGATGGAAAAATATATTCCATGTAAATGGGAAGTAAAAGAAAGCTAGAACAGCAATCCTTATTATCAGACAAAACAGACCTTAAAATAAAGATGACAAGAGATAAGGAAGGACACTACATAATGATAAAGAGATCAATCTAAGAGGCAGACATAACAATTGTAAATATCTATCCTCCAACATAGGAGCACCTCAATACATAAGACAAACACTAACAGATATAAAAGGAGAAGTTGACAACAACATAAATAAAAGTAGGAGACTTTAAACCCCATTCACACCAATGGATAGATCATCAATAAGGAAAACACAAGTCTTAAATGATATATTACAAGAGATGGATCTCACTGATATCTTCAGGACATTCCATCCAAATGCGAAAGAATACACCTTCTTCTCAAGTGCACATGAAACATTCTCCAGGATAGACCACAACTTGGGTCACAAATCAAAAGTCAGTAAATTTAAGAAAATTGAAATTGTATCAAGCATCTTCTCTGACCACAATGTTATGAGACTAGATATCAGTTACAAGAAAAAAAGCATAAGAAACACAAACACATGGAAATTAAACAACACATTTCTAAATCACCAACAGGTTACTAAAGAAATCAAAAGGGAAATCAAAAAATTTCTAGAAACAAATGACAATGAAAACATGACAACTCAAAACCTATGGGACACAGCAAGAGCAGTTCTAAGAGGGAAGTTTATAGCAATACAATCCTACCTCAAGAAACAAGAAAAACATCGAATAGAGAAGTTAACTTTTAAAACAACTGAAAAAGGAAGAACAACAAAAAGAAAATTAGTAGGAGGAAAGAAATCATAAAGATCCAAACAGAAATAAATGAAAAAGAAATGGAAGAAACAATAGTAAACATTAATAAGCCAAAAAGCTGGTTCTTTGAGAAGATAAACAAAATTGACAAACCTTTAGCCAGACTCATCAAGAAAAAAAAGTGAGAAGAATCCAATCAACAAAATTAGAGATGAAAAAGGAGAGGTTACAACAGACAATGCAGAAATGCAAACAATTATAAAACACTATTAGGAACAGCTATATGGCAATAAAATAGATCACCTGAAAGAAATGAACAGATTCCTAGAAAAGTTCAATTTTCCAAGATTAGCCAGAAAGAAATGGAAATTATGAACTCCCCCATCCCTGGGATTCTCCAGGCAAGAACACTGGGGTGGGTTGCCATTTCCTTCTTCAATGCATGAAAGTGAAAACTGAAAGTGAAGTCGCTCAGTCGTGTCCGACTCGTGGTGACCCCATGGGCTGCAGCCCACCCGGCTCCTCCGTCCATGGGATTTTCCAGGCAATAGTACTGGGGTGGGGTGCCATTGCCTTCTCTGTCAAATGGGTATATCTTTCCTTTTTACCTTTGCCTTTCACTTTTATTCTTTTCTCAGTTATTTCTAAGGCCTTCTCAGACAACCATTTTGCCTTTTTCTTGGGCATTTGCTTTTTCTTGGGGATGGTCTTGATCACTGCCTCCTGTACACTGTCATGAACCTCGGTCCATAGTTCTTCAGCCACTCTCATTCAGATCTAATCCCTTGAAACTATTTGTCACTTTCACTGTATAATCGTAAGGGATTTGATTTAGGTTATACCTGAATGGTCTAGTGGTTTTCCCTACTTTCTTCAATTTCAGTCTGAATTTGGCAATGTGGAGTTCATGATCTGAGCCACAGACAGCTCCCAGTCTTGTTTTTGCTGATTGTATAGAGCTTCTCCATCTTTGGCTGTAAAGAATATAATCAATCTGATTTCGGTGTTGACCATCTGGTGATGTCCATGTATAGAGTCTTCTCTTGTGTTGTTGGAAGACGGTGTTTGCTATGACCAGTGTGTTCTCTTGGTAAAACTCTGTTAGCCTTTGCCCTGCTTCTTTTTGTACTCCAAGGCCAAATTTGCCTGTTATTCCAGGTTTTTCCTGACTTCCTACTTTTGCATTTCAGTCCCCTATAATGTAAAGGACATCTTTTGGGGTGTTAGTTCTAGAAGGTCTTGTAGGTCATCATAGAACCGTTCTGCTTCTTCAGCATTACTGGTCAGGGCATAGCCTTGGATTACTGTGATACTGAATGGTTTGCCTTGAAAATGAACAGAGATCATTCTGTCGTTTTTGAAATTGCATCCAAGTACTGCATTTGGACTCTTTTGTTGACTACAAGGGCTACTCCATTTCTTCTAAGGAATTCTTGCCCACAGTTGTAGATATAACGGTCATCTGAGTTAAATTGGCACATTCTAGTCCAGTTTATTTCAGTTCAGTTCAGTTCAGTCATTCAGTTGTGTCTGACTCTTTGTGACCCCATGAATCGCAGCATGCCAGGCTTCCCTGTCCATCACCAACTCCCGGAGTCCACCCAAACCCATTTCCATTGTGTCGGTGATGCCATCCAACCATCTCATCCTCTATTGTCCCCTTCTCCTCCTGCCCTCAATCTTTCCCAGCATCAGGGTCTTTTCAAATGAGTCAGCTATCCACATCAGGTGGCCAAAGTATTGGAGTTTCAGCTTCAACATCAGTCCTTCCAATGAACACCCAGGACTGATTTCCTTAAGGATCGACTGGTTGGATCTCTTTGCAGTCCAAGGGACTCTCAAGAGTCTTCTCCAACACCACAGTTCAAAAGCATCAATTCTTTGGTGCTCAGCTTTCTTGACAGTCCAACTCTCACATCCATACATGACCACTGGAAAAACCATAGCCTTGACTAGATGGACCTTTGTTGGCAAAGTAATGTCTCTGCTTTTGAATATGCTATCTAGGTTGGTCATAACTTTCCTTCCAAGGAGTAAGCGTCTTTTAATTTCATGGCTGCAATCACCATCTGCAGTGATTTTGGAGCTCAAAAAATAAACTGTGACACTGTTTCCACTGTTTCCCCATCTATTTCCCTTGAAGTGATGGGACCAGATGCCATGATCTTCATTTTCTGAATGTTGAGCTTTAAGCCAACTTTTTCCACTCTCCTCTTTCACTTTCATCAAGAGGCTTTTGAGTTCCTCTTTGCTTTCTGCCATAAAGGTGGTGTCATCTGCATATCTTAGGTTATTGATATTTCTCCTGGCAATCTTGATTCCAGTTTGTGTTTCTTCCAGTCCAGCGTTTCTCATGATGTACTCTGCATATAAGTTAAATAAGCAGGGTGTCAATATACAGCCTTGACATACTCCTTTTCCTATTTGGAACCAGTCTGCTGTTCCATGTTCTGTTCTAACTGTTACTTCCTGACCTGCATACAGGTTTCTCAAGAGGCAGGTCAGGTGGTCTGGTATTCCCATCTCTTGAAGAATTTTCCACATTTTCTTGTGATCCACACAGTCAAAGGCTTTGGCATAGTCAATAAAGCAGATTTAGATGTTTTTCTAGAACTCTCTTGCTTTTTCCATGATCCAGCAGATGTTGGCAATTTGATCTCTGGTTCCTCTGCCTTTTCTAAATCCAGCTTGAACATCTGGAAGCTCATGGTTCATGTATTGCTGAAGCCTGGCTTGAAGAATTTTGAGCATTACTTTACTAGCATGTGAGATGAGTGCAATTGTGCAGTAGTTTGAGCATTCTTTGGCATTACCTTTCTTTGGGATTGGAATGAAAACTGACATTTTCCAGTCCTGTGGTCACTGCTGAGTATTCCAAATTTGCTGGCATATTGAGTGCAGCACTTTCACAGCATCATCTTTTAGAATCTGAAATAGCTCAACTGGAATTCCATCGCCTCCACTATTTTTGTTCGGAGTGATGTTTCCTAAGGCCCATTTAACTTTGCATTCCAGGATGTCTGCCTCTAGGTGAGTGGGAGTGATCACACCTTCATGATTATCTTGGTCGTGAAGATCTTTTTTGTACAGTTCTTCTGTGTATTCTTGCCACCTCTTCTTAATATCTTCTGCTTCTTTTAGGTCCATACCATTTCTGTTCTTTATTGAGCCCATCTTTGCATGAAATATTCCCTTGGTATCTCTAATTTTCTTGAAGAGATCTCCAGTCTTACCCATTCTATTGTTTTCCTCTATTTCTTTGCATTGATCACCGAGGAAAGCTTTCTTATCTCTCCTTGCTATTCTTTGGAACTCTGCATTCAAATGGGTATATCTTTGTTTTTCTCCTTTGCTTTTCACTTCTCTTCTTTTCACAGCTATTTGTAAGGCCTCCTCAGACAGCTATTTTGCTTCTTTTCATCTTTTTCTTGGGGATGGTCACTGATTCCTAAAATGTCTATGCTCACTCTTGCCAACCTCCTGTTTGACCACTTCCAATTTACCTTGATTCATGGGCCTAACTTCCAGGTTCCTATGCAATATTGTTCTTACAGCATCAGACTTTACTTCCATCACCAATTACATCCACAACTGGGTTTGTTTTTGCTTTGGCTCCTTTTCTTCATTCTTCCTGGAGTTATTTCTCCACTGATCTCCAGTAGTGTATTGGGCACCTTCCAACCTGGGGAGTTTATCTTTCAGTGTTTTATCTTTTTGCCTTCTCATACTGTTCATGGGGTTCTCAAGGCAAGAATACTGAAGCAGTTTGCCATTCCCTTCTCCAGTGGACCACGTTTTGTCAGAACTCTCCACCATGACCCATCCGTCTTGGGTAGCCCTATGTGGCATGGCTCATATTTTCATTGAGTTAGATAAGTCTGTTGTCCATGTGATCAGTTTTATTCATTTTCTGTGATTGTGGTTTTCATTCTGTCTGCCCTCTGATGATAAGAGGCTTATAGAAGCTTCCTGATGGGAGAGACTGACTGTGGGGGAAACTGAGTCTTGTTCTGATGGGTGGGGCCATGCTCAGTAAATCTTTAATACAATTTTATGTTGACAGGTGGGGCTGTGTTCCTTCCCTGTTGTTTGATCTGAGGCCAAACTATGGTGGTGGTAATAAAGATAATGGCACCTACCTCTCTCATCCCCAGTTTCTTCATACTTAAAGTGATATCAGTATATATATCTCAAGGCTGTGTTCATGATTAGAAATGAAGCATGAAAAATATATGGCATTTGATAAACAGAAATGGTAGCATATGTTACTATTAAAAAAAAAAAAAAAGAATTTCAATCTTACTTTGGAAGAACTAGTGAAAAAGGTCATTTTTACAGTGAGGCCAGGATAGCAAAGTTCAAAGAGGTGGGGACAGCATACTAGAGTGGTGTTCAGGAAAGGGCTGTTCCAGTTTGCTCATCACCCTCAACCCTCCCCATGTCTCACCCCTCTCTCTACCTCTCTGACTGGCTATGATTGGTGCTTAACTGGAATCTCTCTCATTACGGTGACCACATATAAAAAAATCACTTTCTTAACTACAGTATATGGAATATTTCTCACATCCATTCCCTTTTAATTCTCAAGGCTATCAAATTCTTTTAGGGCCTTCATGTCTTTGTCCTGGGTTATTCACTTTCTTAAATAATTTCTCTGACTATGGTTTCCTTTTCAGCCTAGCCATTTTATTGAGTTGGTCAAAAAGTTCACTCAGGATTTCCATTAACGTTTTATAGAAAAAAATCTAGCGAACTTATTGGACAACCTGATAAATATTACTGATAGTTGATTTTCCTGAATTTCAGTTGGATTTCTGTCACTCTGCCTCAGAAACACTTAATAGCTCCCTAGTACCTATGAACTAAAACTCAGACTTCCCAGTCATTCAAAAACATCCATGATCAAGGCCTGATTTACCTTTCCTGACTTACTTCTTTGTCCAGCAGTCAAATAACTTATTACTCCCTAGATACAGCCACACTATCTTTTCTTACCTTTTCCTCCAGGAGAAATGCTTGTCTTCCCATCTCTGCTTATCTAAGTTTCAACTCAAATGTTCTCTATGCCTTCAAAGTCTTTTCTTGTCTTCTTCTATGAACCGTCTCTCTATCTTCTGAATTACATTCTACTTCCTTCAGTTCAGTTCAGTCTCTCAGTCGTGTCCGACTCTTTGCGACCCCATGAATTGCAGCACGCCAGGCCTCCCTGTCCATCACCAACTCTGGGAGTTCACTCAGACTCACATCCATTGAGTCGGTGATGCCATCCAGTCATCTCACCTTCTGTCATCCCCTTTTCCTCCTGCCCCAATCCCTCCCAGCATCAGAGTCTTTCCCAATGAGTCAACTCTTCGTATGAGGTGGCCAAAGTACTAGATTTTCAGCTTTAGCATCATTCCTTCCAAAGAATACCCAGGGCTGATCTTCTTTAGAATGGACTGGTTGAATCTCCTTATCCCTCCCCAAAGCAACCTGAGCAATGGAATGTAATTCTGTATCTTTTTGTTTTGCAACTCTCTCAGTGCCTGGAATGTTTTACATATTATTGATGTTCATTTGCTAAGTGGTGTCTGACTCTGCGACCCCAAGAACTGCAGCAAACCAGGTTCCTCTGTCCTCCACTATTACCCAGAGTTTGCTCAAATTCATATCCATTGAATCAGTGATACTATCTAAACATCTCTTTCTCTGCAGCCGCCTTCTCCTTTCGCCCTCATTCTTCCCCAGCATCAGGGTCTTTTCCAATGAGTTGGCTCTTGGCATCAGGTGGCCAAAGCACTGGAGCTTCATCATCAGTCCTTCCAGTGAATATTCAGGGTTGATTTCCTTTAGGATTGACAGGTTTGATCTCCCTACAGTCCATGGGATTCTCAAGAGTCTTCTCCAGGACTATCAATTCTTTGGCGCTTAGACTTTTTTATAGTTCAGCTCTCACATCCATACATGACTACTGGAAAAAGCCCAGCTTTGACTAGATGGACCTTTGTTGGCAAAGTAATGTTTCTGCTTTTTAATATGCTCTCTAGGTTTGTCATAGCTTTTTTTCTAAGGAGCAAGTGTATTATATGAAATTATTTTTAACTAAGTAAATAAGCAAATTAAAAGTCTTTTGGATACAAATTTTTATGAAAGGAAAATGACAAAACAGACTAGGAAACAGGGATACATTTTCCTGATTACTCATATAAGCAATCCCCAGCCAGGCAGAGTGAACATTTGCCTTTTGTCCCCTACTAGCTGCTCAGTACTTGCTATGTTTGGAGAAAGCCTCACATAAGAACAAAAAGGCCACCAGGCATTATAAAACTTAGAAGGAACTCACTTTCCCAGTCCCTCTAACAACTAGAACATGGCACCTAACCTAGATCTGGCCCAACAGCTGAAACCATGTGGGGCTCTGAATGAGTTGTTGGTGGCACAAAGAAGCAGAGAGAGGGGAGAATCCACTCTAGCGGCTCTGATTGCAGCAGCGATGCATAGTGTCTGGGGGTAGCAGTGGCATCTGGGCCAGTAGGACAAGCCATGTCATCCAATGCTCAGCATCGGCAGCCACGATGCTGTCATGGAAGTAGTGCTCATGATGTTGGCCGAGTTTCTTGGAGTCCAGCTCCACTTTGTTCTGTCTCTTCTCTGTGGTGGGATCTCCAGCATTCCCAGCAGCTCAGTCAGTTTCACAGATGCCGGTCAGTAAGTCCATTTCCTGCTATGTCAACCAGGGTCAGGTCGTGCTGCTGGTCACCCCTCACCCTGGACTGAGGCACCAGGCTTGCAACGCTGTTGGAGGACCCTGCTACACCAAGCAACACTGTCTCAGCTATGTTTGCATCCTCATTATTACTTATCATTAAAAGTTAATGGCCTTATATCCTATCTTCATTAAGTTTTAGATAAACATGCTTTAAAGTCAGACTGCATGTGAATTTCTATAAATGTTATCATTTATTTTTCCTAAACAAATAAGTCTAAACTAGAACTTGCCATCAGAATACCTGTTATTCATTGAAATTCCAAAACATACCAAAATAGAAAAATGATCCCTATACTAAATGTTCTCAAGATTGGGTCACTTCTATTTTTGTAGCAACAGTTATATTTTACACCTCTGATATGCCTATAAACTCAGAATTTCTCTGTGTGTCCATAATGAATCATTTCTCATGAAAACCATCATTATTTATAAGTAATCCAGATAAAGAACATGCTTTTTGTGTTTAAAAGCATGGACTTTATGTCATGAGGTCAAATCCCAGGCTGCTGTGAAATCTTGAACAAATTACTATTAAATCCCTTATGCATCAGTTTGTTCATCTTTAAAATGAAAATAACAAAAGCACTGATGAAAAGATTGAGATATGATACACATAAAATGGTTAAAATAGTGCCTGACTCTTAGTAAAAGTAAAAAGTGAAAGTGAAGTCGCTCAGTTGTGTCCAATTCTTTGCGACCCCATAGACTGTAGCCTACCAGGCTCCTCTGTCCATGGGATTTTCCAGGCAATAGTACTGGAATGGATTGCCATTTCCTTCTCCAGAGGATTTTCCCAACCCAGGGCTCGAACCCGGGTCTCCTGCATTGTAGACAGATGCTTTACTGTCTGAGCCACCAGGGAAGTCCTACCTGACTCTTGGAAGATCCATTGAATTGTCTGCTTTTATTACATTCTGAGAATCTCCTATAGAGGAAAACTATTAAAATGTGGGACAGTCATTTGTGCTATTAATCAAATTAAATTCTCATTCCTTCTAGCACATGGAACCCCCTACCTCCCTTGTGGTTGGGTGGGGCCACATTTCTATCCAGACAATGAACAAGTCAAGTGAATTAGAATTTAAATGGGAGGATGAGATTCTCTAGTACATCCTTTCCCTCTGGCACGGCAACTAGAACTGTTGAATATGGTGGAGCGTGGAGGACTAGAGTAATTAAAATGAGCAGAGCCTCTCTGCAGCCCTGAGATGGAAATGTCACATAAGCAAAAGATAAGCCTTTGCTGGTTCAAGCCACTGGTGTTTTACCGATGGCTTGTTCCAAAAGCATAAACTTGACTATCCTGAGTAATGCAGAAAGTAAGGCAATTATCCGGATATTTCAATTAAATGTTACTCTCTATTCAAGTGAATGACATCCTCAGGAATATGTAGAATGGGATAATATATAGTGGGATAAAGAATAATTTCAAGGATGCTTTCTAAGTCCATGATGTCTGCAAATATCTGCCTTGTCTTGAGGGAGGAAAGGAACAGGCTGAGCTGACTCCATCTTGACAAAGAAGGAAACTCCATCTTGCACTTTCAGTGAGCTTTGGACCAGGTGCCTGGTAGCCATGGGGATAACGTACCTACAGCTAAACTGGCCTCCCAGACTGATAAACACCAGATTCCATACCAAGATTTCCCGTCGCCAAAAAGAATGTAATAATCCCCTATGTAGTCAATCACCTTTGTAATCCTTATGGCACCCATTGATGTAGGCTACAATGTATAACCAGCTGACCCTTCCGATGATGAATCATGGCTGTAACCTGATTGTATCTCGCTTTAACACTTTCCAGGATAGGTTTAAGCACTGCGGGGATGTGGGCTTGAGCAGTACACTTAAGGTATATAAGAATTTCACAAAGGTCAGTCGGGGTCCTTGGCTAAGAGGAGACTCTGCCTTGGGCCTGCTGGTGTGATAAACTGAACTCCACTATCTGCATTGTCCTTCTGAGTGAGTTCGTTTCCCAGAACACATGGCTATAACAGTCTCAGTCTTCCTTTTGGGGTCTGACGCTCCATTCTGAAGATTTTTGGAAATCACTCTCAAGTTGTCCCTTTTTAAATATGGCACAATACCCTAGGATAAGTAATACATAAATCATCAAATCTTTATACATCCAAGTGAATGGATTTATCTGATCTATTTCCAGGAAGAAAATCCGGGCAGCAATAGAGTTATGTTGGAAGATAAACTTGGAAGATCTTCCTGACTTAAAATTCAGAAAAGAATTATATGTATGGGTAAAATCATGGAGGCTGTTTAACTATGGAAATAATTATCTGAGATTCACATTTACTTTTTATTAAGACAGACCATGCCAGCTATAGGAACTATTGAAGTACAGCCTCAGTAACCTTTCCAAGGGCACTTAATAAGCCATTGCACAGTTCCTGTCTGACTCCCTTAGAATTTCATCACTATATGCTGTTTTTCAGTCAGTTCAAAAGCAAGGGGCCAAGAATGGTTGATGAGAAAGAGGCAACAAAGAAGGCATAGAAAGGAGAAGAAACGAAGACTGGAAAGGTGGACAGTAAATCCCTTCCAATCACATTTCTAAGAACAGGTTACACCACAGAGCCCTGTATCCTTCCTTTTGTTTAAGTAGGCTTAGATTTATTTCTGTTTCCACCTGGAGAGTCCTAACTAACCTATGTGCTTTATCCCTAGGTCCACTATTTACCTGCTCTTTAAATTTCAGCAATAGCTAACATCTTTGTGCCTTAGGTTTCTTCTTTGTAAAGTTGTAAAAGGAGTTTCTGTTAGAATTAAGTAAAACAAAGAATGCAAAGTGTTTAACCCAGGACTTAGCATACAGCAGACATACAATAAGTGTTAGCTGCTACCATTATTTTCATCACCTCATTTTCAGTTCTAATGGGGTCTTTTTGTCAGGGGACTGGCAAAAGCCCTGGTTACATTATTTCTGAAACTGTGTGTAAATTAGTCACGGAAGATCTTATACATCACAGCAAGCAGGCGTCTATGTTTTTTATAATTCTGTTGGAATGCCAAGTTAACATATCAGTTGCTCACCTAAATTATTGTTAGATTTTTAAATCTCCCATCTAGTTAATCTCATAATCTTCTCTGAAAATTGAAGGTTGGACTTAAGCTGGGCCAAATGAAGAGAATTACCTTAACACATTTATGATGAGTCCTGAAAATCTGTATTGCTTTCCATTCTGTATAAACTGTATCAACACATACTTCAGAAAGCTACTTCCAATCTTGTTTTCTGAACACCCCTCAGATGCCCTAGTACTTATAGCCCTATAACTCCAAATTATAAGATGCAATGAAACACATGTGTTTTAAAGTCCTTCTTCTTTTTTTTTTTTTAAATTTTAAAGCCCACTTCTAGTTACAGTCACTTTGCTAATGTCTAATCTTCCTTAAAAACAAGTTGACCTACGTGGTCTCTATCCTTCAGACTCTTAGCCCTGGATTATGATAAGATCTGGCTGTAGCAGGAGGAGAGATTTAGAAATAGTGACCTCATCAGTTTTCCATTATGGGAAATCACCCTGCTTACACCTATTTCTGTATTATGCGTGTGTGTGTGCTCAGTCGTGTCCGACTCTTTGCGACCCCATGGATTCCTCTGTCCGTGGAATTCTCAAGGCAAGAATAGCGGAGCGGGTTGCCATTTCCTACTCAGAGGATCTTCTTAATCCAGGGATCAAACCCATGTCTCATTTGTCTCCGGCATTGGCAGATGGATTCTTTATCACTGCACTAGCTGGGAAGCCTCATTTGTGCATTTAACTTGTTAGCAACTCGGGGACAGGGACTATACCGTATTAATCTTTATGTCTCAGAATTTAGCACAGTGTATGATACACCAGTTGGAACTCAAGAAGTGTCTGCTAACCCAAATTAAACTTTAGAGTGCAAAATATGGTCTGATCAGATGTTCTCATCATGGAAGTTGCTAATCGATGTGACTTTGGAAGCAAAACTAGCTTCATCCAAGAGGGTACTATTTAGCATAATAAACTAAACTTGACAGGCATTCCCAGTGCAAGCACCAATTTAGAATGATTTACTCAGGAAAAAAATAAATGACAGCTGCCACAAGATACATACACCACCTGTGCAACTTGGCTACTCCAGTGTCTGACTTGACTTTGGCTTCCAATCAGAAGAGTATAGAAAAGTAGGGTTGGCAAGAATCTGAGAGATTAGCTACCCAATATCCCATTTTAAGGACAGCAATGCTGAGCCCCAGGAGTAATAAGTAACTGGCCTCAAGCATGAAGCTAGTTAGTGCCAGAGGTAAGGGTCAGCTTTCCAGTCTTCCCACAATACCAAATAGTTTACAAAACATACACTTACTAGTTTGTCACTAAAGACATTATTTGCATGCAGCATAGGCAGTGGTTCAACTCTGGTTGAATATTAGAATCCTGCAGGTTTTAAAGAGGATGCATGCCTGGATCCCACCCTTAGGAATTCTAATAGTGTAGCTGGATTCCCTGTCAATTTCAGCAATAATAATTTCTACTATTTCAAAAACAATTGCCTTTAAAAGAACATCCAGAATTTTTGTTGTTAGGAGGGGTTCTTGTTAGAGAAACATATCCTGAAAAACTAAGAAACAGACTCCAGGGTCAGTAGACCTGGACCGTGACTGTCATGAACTGGCTTCATATTAAAACTACGACCAAAAGAAAGAGCAGATGATTACATCTTTCATGGACAAAGGCGGGGTATGATATCTAAGCACTGATGAATTCAAAGTTTTTATTGAGCATCTACTATGCAGTGGTACTATGTGAGGTACTAAGGATACAACTGTGAAAATAGACAAGGTCATGGCCCTCATGGAGCTTATCTGCAGAACTCTCTGATAGAAAGGTATCTATAGCACTTGTAAGGCGAGCAATTCTATTATAGGTCAAGTTATTTACAAAGACAGGGATCCTGAAGCAGCATGATGTGAACAGAAAAGCATGCACTTCCCCACTGATAATTGTAATGTCTGGGAATGAATAATGAGACAGCATTTCAGACAGCGCTACCTTTGCTGTGTATGCCCAGAAACTTAATCTCATAGGTCAGGTGGCAGAATTTAAAGTATGCAGTCCTGAAGCTTGTTAAAAACGCAAATTTATAGACAGCATCCCCAGAGACTCTGATTCAGTAGTCTGGAATGGAACCCTTGGAGCTGCCTTTTTAACAAATATGCAAGGAAATCTCAAACAGGTGGTGAGGAACTCTGCTGCCAATGAAACACGATGGTCTCAAGGGCAGCTAGACATTTTAGAAAGATCATGGTCTTACACTTAGGCCTCTGGGATCCAGTCAGATTCAGCTCCCTCTCTACCATTCCCCACCACTTCCTCTATAACTCGTGTTCAAGCCTAGCATTCCCTTCAAACACCCAGAACTCATGCCAACAGAAGCAGAAACAACAAAGAAATTAGATGAATCCTCCAGAGATTAAGAAGTGTTTTTTTCTATACTGTGCAGTCAAGTCAAGGGGAACTGGGGCATAAATAGAGAATCCCATGGGAAAAAATCCAGACCTATTTTACAGAGTTGCAAAGCATCTCCAGTGAAAAGAGTCAATCCAACAACCTTAGGTAAACACTGACTTAAATTAAAAACTTGCAGTTGAATATGTTAGTTTCTGTACCTTATACTATCAAAGAAGAAACAAAGCAAATACCTGGAGAGTCAATAAAGCCATTAAAAATTCTGGTCACTTCTATAAAACCTCAGTGTTTTTTTCCCCCCCAAGCCATCTTGATTACTAGCCAGACTGATGAACTGTGTTTCTAACCATTAAAAAATCATCAGTCTACTGTGGCATACTGTATAGTGAGATTGATTGGGTTATAATTTTTTTTTAAATGTGAGTTACCAAGTCATTATTTCAATATTGTTTAAAAATTAATTAGAACTTCTCAGAAATGTTTTATAATATCAAGGTTTAATTAACTTATTTATTTAAAAGATCCGTAATGTGACCCTCTTTGCAGAAAGGCTGTGGATTTTTCAGCATTTAATAGTCTAGTGGGAAAGAAAGGGAGCAGATTTTTACTTTTATTGAAGAGCCAAAATACAGTCATTGTCTTTTTATCACTTTAATAGTTCTTTGTGTTGCAGGTAAAGCATTACTAATTCATGTCCAGTGAGAAATACACAAGATTTTTGACGGTATAGCAAAAACTAAAAGATAAAAACAACCATCTGAAGGAAAGAAGAGGAATAGGTGAGACCTTTAGATGAAAACATATAATTCAAATAAATAGTCAAAAGTAGAGCTTGTTTATTTCCTATCAAAAAGGAATGTCTCTGTCTCAAATTCATTCCTTGTTTTGGAAAATTATTTCACAACATAGAATTTTCAGAGCATTCCTGCCTTCATTTTATTCCAGCATATGTGTAGACACTTGCCATTTAGGGTATGTGATGTCAAGCCAGTTCTCATCAATAAGAAAAACGGAATTCTCTCTTGACCCCTTTCCCATTCGTTTTAGTGAGCAATTTTTATAAAGCATTAAATCAAGCTGAAATCTTCTTGTCAGTTTGGATCTGTCCTCAACTGCTCTAAACCCCTTCATAATCCATTTCTCATGCTGCTTGGTGAATTGTCTTGAAATGACTCTTTACTAATCATCATCTTAGCAGCAAAAGCTACTGTTTTGATACAAATGGAATGGTGGTGCAAATATTCTTTATAGTAAACCCAGCTTTGGGTCCTGCCACTGTTCATCTGAAACTATCACAACATTGTTAATCAGTTATACACCACTGCAAAAGTTAAAAGTTCAAAAATAAATAAATAAACCCAGCTTGTTTTTATCCCACAGTGAGATGGTCTCAACTAATGCCCTCCAGACATTTTCTGTAGCTCACACAGGGAAACAGTCACCTCTGCCTCACTCCCTTAAACAGAGGGAAGGTGTCTTTCCTTAGGCTCCTCCTCTTTTATATATATTCTCTAAACTCTCTTGTTTATGAACAAAATATTGCTCCTTAAGTTCTCCAAAATGTTAACATATTATGTCTACCATGTCACACATTCCGAAGCTGACATTACTATTATTTCACATGATTACCAACTGACTCCAGGAAGAGTCATTTCCAGAGAGTGGTTCATTGTTTTCTACGAAACGGGTGAAATTCCTGCTTGGAGATACTGTTTCTGTGTGACTTCACTACTGGGATTATCCCAACCCCACTTGGTAATGTTCTTAAATGACTAGGTGGACTCCTAAAAGTGCACCGCCATTAATACTTCAAAGGGTTTTCAGAGAGCTCTCTTCACTTGAAAAATGTGAAGATCCACTCCCCTCAGAAAATATTATTATGCCATTTTGTGAACATTGTCACCAATAGTAAGACGCAACAAAGTAAGCAACTGTTGCTGCGTCGCTTCAGTCGTGTCCGACTCTGTGTGACCCCATAGATGGCAGCCCACTAGGCTCCTCTGTCCCTGGGATTCTCCAGGCAAGAATACTGGAGTGGGTTGCCATTTCCTTCTCCAATGCACGAAAGTGAAAAGTGAAAAGTGAAAGTGAAGTCGCTTAGTCGTGCCCAACTCTTAGCGACCCCATGGACTGCAGCCTACCAGGCTCCTCCGTCCATGGGATTTTCCAGGCTAGAGTACTGGAGTGGGTTGCCATTTTAGTATGGATTTAAACTGAGAGCTCTGCCTGTGGAGATCTGGTTCAGCCTCATCCTTCTCCCCACCCACGTGAACACAGCCAGGTCAAAGTAAACCGCTTCACCCAAACTTATGAGCTCCTTCCCTCCTACCTTTTGGGACCGTGGCTCTATTATTTCTTCCTTTAGACTCACTCTCTCCCTCTGCATTGCTTTCCTATCCAAAAATAATCTCTCTCTGACCCTGATTTTCCCTTTAAATAACTATCGCATCTCTCCTGCCCCCACTTCACAAATGAGAGGCAAATGCTCAATAAATATTTATGGATTAAATGGCGGAAAAAAAACCTCTATTTCCCTATTGCTTCATCTCACATTCATTCCTCATTCCACTGCAAACTAATGAAACTACTCAGTCCACTCCTCTACTAAAACTGGTCTCCAGAGGTGGCCAGGAGCTTTCTAATTTAAAAAATCCATGAGTTCTCCTTATTCTTCATGCTAGTTGACCTTCATGCAGCACCTGACATTGTTAACCAACCCTTATTATTAATACTCCTTTCCTCAAGTTTTCTTGCAATATACCAAGGCTTCTCTTATTTATGTCACCAATCCTCCCCAACGGAGAAGGCAATGGCACCCCACTCCAGTACTCTTGCCTGGAAAATCCCATGGATGGGGGAGCCTGGAAGGCTGCAGTCCATGGGATCGCTGAGGGTCAGACACAACTGAGCGACTTCACTTTCACTTTTCACTTTCATGCATTGGAGAAGGAAATAGCAACCCACTCCAGTGTTCTTGCCTGGTCCCAGGGATGGGGGAGCCTGGTGGACTGCCGTCTATGGGGTCACACAGAGTCGGACACGACTGAAGCGACTTAGCAGCAGCAGCAATCCTCCCGAAACTCATTGATAACACATGTTCTCTACCCTTCTTTTTGACTCTATACCTCTTCCAATAGAAGATTTCAACCAGTGACACAGTTTCAAATACTCTGTCAGCATCATCCAAACATAATTTTAGTTCTCATTTTTCTTCTATCTCTCAGATTCCCCTTTCTAAATGGCTTTTGAACCATTCCTCATAGATGTCATGTTGGCACCTCAAACACAGTAGAACCAAACCAGAACTCAATCTTCCCTCCTTCCCATTGCTAAGTTTGCCTCTCTTCTGTCCCCACCTTTAAGGTATAGCAGCACCACCCTCCCAGTCATGATGTTAGCAATTTTAGAGTGCTTCTGGAGGTTAGCATCCTCAGTACCTGTAACTTCTTCTCAGCTTCAAATCCTGATGACACTGTCTCTGAAACATTTCTTGATTCTGCCCCATAATTTCCATCCCCCTTGCTACTGTCTTAGTTTAAATTTTTCATAATCTCTCAGTAAGACCATTACAAAAGCATATTAATGGCGCTGCCACCCTCACCATTGTCCAATCCATTTTTTCCCCATAACATCAAGACTAAGGTCTCTGGAGTAGGATTGTCTGTCATCTTTGTATTTCCCTGCACAACCACTGAATACATGTTTGTGGAACTGAACTTCTACTGCCAGCAATTATCTTCCTAAAACAGAAATCTGATACTATAAATACACTGCCCCCAAATCTTCAATGACTCTTAACACAGAATAAAAGCAGAAACTCCTCAGCATGCCATTCAGAGTCCTCTGGGGCCTGCCCTGAACCTGCTACTATGCCTCAGTTCCCATCTACTTGCCACTCTAGCCACACACACTGTTCACTCTTTTTTCTTTTATTTCTAGAATTCACTCTGTATTACTTATATCTATGGCTTGGGATGTCTGTTTTATAGCTCTGCCTATTGAAATTCATGTAACTTTTAAGGTCAAAATAAAAGTCTACTTCTTCATTAAAGTAAAGGAAGAGATGCTTTCCCTCTCTCTGTACCCCAGCACTTAATAGCACCTTAGAGCACACAGCGCCATGTACCCTGCATTACAGACATGGACACCTAGGTTCCCCAACTAGACTGGAGCAGGCTCGCCAAGGACACCATAAATCCCCCACTATGCTTATGTCACTGCCTCATAATAGAAAGCATTCAATAAAAGGATTACTAAAGTGACCCAGTAACTCTTCTGTCACCTCATTTTACAAGAGCCCAGTTAAATAATTCTAATACTATCCTTCCTAGGGCTTCCCTGATGGCTCAGCAGTAAAGAATCCACCTATCAATGTAGGAGATCTGGGTTTGATCCCTGAGTCGAGAAGATGCTCTGGAGAAGGAAATGGCAACCTGCTTCAGTATTCTTGCCTGGGAAATCCCATGGACAGAGGAGCCTGGTGAGCCACAGTCCATGGGATTGCAAAGAGCTGGACACAACTTAGCTACTAAACAACAACAATCCTCCATGCTACAGGCACATTTGGCCCATAATAGTAAATGTATTCTGTCTACCCTAAGCTACCCCCACCCCCAAAAGGCGCTGCTAATACATGGTGCTAGAGTTTTAGTCAACTGAAATACATGTTCATTAACAAAAATATTTTAATATATTAATTAAAATATCTATGCAAAGGAAATGATACATATGTGGTTTTAATATGAAAACTAAGAATCTTGTCAAGAAACATGGTTTTGAAGCATTAGTCTTTTACATCATGAGTCTGATCTTTGGGAAGAAAAGGAGCCCCTTTCCTAAGGCTGTCCATTCCAAGGCCCCTGCCATGATCCCTGATTCCAGTTTCTTACACCAAAAGGATATCACGATGGTGGCTGTCGGTGCTTTTCTAATGGATTTACTTCTCTATATACAACAAGGGGTGATTACCAACCAAGAAAACTGGGAAACTATGCTCTATAAATTCTCCTCTTTCATCTATGTTTGTCTTTATATCAGCACCTAACTACAACAGCGGTCCCCCTAAAGGGGTCCCATGGATAAGTGAGATGGCCACAACTAGAGGTAGCTCATCTGCATTTTATATTTGCCTGCAACTGTGGTAGGCTTCACATACCCACATGGAGCTGATGAAAAAGAGAACTTCACTCCTCTATGTCAGGTAAAGGTGCTTCATGCTCATAACAGTAAACTCACAGGTGATTTCTTTCCTTCACTGGTTCATGAGAATCTAAGTCTGAAACCCAACGTTGGAGTAACTAGGAGTGAAAAACTTGGCTTAAAGCTCAACATTTAGAAAACGAAGATCATGACATCTGGTCCCATCACTTCATGGGAAATAGATGGGGAAACAGTGGAAATAGTGTCAGACTTTATTTTTTTGAGCTCCAAAATCACTACAGATGGTGACTGCAGCTATGAAATTAAAAGATGCTTACTCCTTGGAAGAAAAGTTATGAATAACCCAGACAGCATATTAAAAAGCAGAGACATTACTTTACCAACAAAGGTCCATCTAGTCAAGGCTATGGTTTTTCCAGTGGTCATGTATGGATGTGAAAGTTGGACTGTGAAGAAAGCTGAGCACCGAAGAATTGATGCTTTTGAACTGTGGTGTTGGAGAAGACTCTTGAGAATCCCTTGGACTGCAAGGAGATCCAACGAGTCCATCCTAAAGGAGATCAGTCCTGGATGTTCATTGGAAGGACTGATGTTGAAGCTGAAACTCCAATACTTTGGCCACCTTATGTGAAGAGTTGACTCACTGGAAAAGATTCTAATGCTGGGAGGGATTGGGGGAAGGAGGAGAAGGGGACGGCAGAGGATGAGATGGCTGGATGGCATCACTGACTCGATGGATGTGAGTTTGAGTGAACCCTGGGAGTTGGTGATGGACAGGGAGGCCTGGCGTGCTGTGATTCATGGGGTCGCAAAGAGTCGGACACGATTGAGCGACTGAACTGAACTGAACTGATACCACTGACTTAATAAAACATAATAAAATAATTAGCAATGTTACTCTGTATTCTTTCAAAGAGATCTTTAAAATACATTTTCTTTTTTCCTCCCAACAACCCCCACCCCTATGTCTACACATGCACGCACACACAGGCGTGCACAAACTTATAAAACTACCACAACTTGATTTGAGCTTAACCTCAAAGAATTTCACCTTTTAAATTCCAAAATATTAAATAAAAAATTAGAATTCACAAGTAAAATTGCCTCTTAAAATTAAATGCATACAGGATCTTTTGGTTATTTATTATTTGTGTTCTATAACTAGTAAAAAGTGAATTTCCTACATTGGTGTTTGTTTTGCATCATAATCTTAGAGGAATTAAAAACCGTAAGAGTTATACTACAGTTTACAAAATTATATTTGAACATGACACTGAGTGTTAACAAACTTTTTTCTGACTATATCTAATTATGATAAAATAGAAACTGTTTTCTAAAATGCAAACATATCCATCTTTGCCATAAATAATCATCTAATTATAAAAACTTTTGTTTTCTTAGTTCAAAGACAGTGATAGTTAATATTAAAAATTCACACAAGCAGTGTAAGTGATAAAGCAAATATGGCTGCCTTCTATATCAACACATAAGCTATTTCAGGTTTCATGACTTCTACACACGTCAAAATTCTAGCATTCTTTTTCTATCACTGATTACTTAAAGTTTTCTTCCTCCTGAGAGAACCATAATCAGCTGTGTTACAGATTTTTGCCCAACCCAAATCACTCACTCAGATGCACACAAGCACCAAAAGCTTTCTTATTGTAGTGTATATCTGAATTTGATACTGCTTCATAAGAAAGAGGATCTTTGCTTCTTTTCAATCTGTATTAAGGAATAAAGAGTTGAATCTATGAGAACGAGTGACTCATCTGGATACTCATATTCACATTTGTATCTTCAGACTCTAGCAAGTTCCAAACCTATCTTAGGCACACAAAACTAACACTTGAAAATTAAAATAATCTATTTTATAAAGCAATCAGGTTTATGGCTGGATACTGCATCAAGTTTCATTTACAGGAAGAAAAAGCAATGAGGTTAATTTAAACAAATTTGATAAATAGCATCAGAATTTAAGAGGTAAGCAAATATATGCAATTCCCCACATTTCATACAATGAATGAGTCCAGGACATAATCTAATCCCAAAATTTAATCCATACTTAGTAGATTTACATGACAAACAAAATTTTATACTGAATTCTGTACAATTAGGGTTTGATAATATTTACTGAAAGAGCCTGTTTTTGCTGAGATTATACATTTTTATTAAGGTGGCTTTAGTAATTATCAATGATGTAATAGAGTCCAAGGTGCAGAAAGGCCTCTTGGGAATCAGCAATGATCAACTAGGGTGGCACAAAAACACCACAACAATTAGCATCATCTTTACCAACAGCCAGTATTTTTTAATTAATTTATTTATTTTAACTGGAGGATAATTATAATATTTTTATGTTTTCTGCCATATATCAACATGAATCGGCCACAGGTATACATGTGTCCCCCCAGTCCTGAATCTCCCTCACACCTTCCCCTCACCCTATCCCTCCAGGTTGTCCCAGAGCACCAACTTCGGGAGCCTGTTACATAGAGTGAAGTAAGTCAGAAAAAGAAAGACAAATATTGTATGTCAATACATATATATGAAATTTAGAAAGATGGTACTGATGATCCTTGGAAGAAAAGCAATGACAAACCCTAGACAGTGATTTAAAAAGCAGAGACATTATTTTGCCGACAAAGATCCATAGTCAAGGCTATGATTTTTCCAGTAGTCATGTACGTATGTGAGAGCAGGACAATAAAAAAGGCAGAGCACCGAAGAATTGATGCCTTCAAACTGTGGTGTTGGAGAAGACTCTTGAGAGTCCCTTGGACTGCAAGGAGATCAAACCAGTCCATCCTAAAGATCAGTCCTGGGTGTTCATTGGAAGGACTGATGCTGAAGCTGATGCTCCAGTATTTTGGTCATCTGATGCAAAGAACCGTCTCATTAGAAAAGAACCTGATGCTGGGAAAGATTGAAGGCAGGAGGCAAAAGGAGGGACAGAAGATGAGATGGCTGAATGGTATCACCAACTTAATAGACATGAGCTTGAGCAAACTCCAGGAGATGGTGAAGGACAGGGAAGCCTGGCATGCTGCAGTCCAGGGGGTCGCAAAGAGTCCCACACGACTGAGCGACTAAACTATAACAACTGACAACCCTACATTCAGGGCAGCGAAAGAGACACAGATGTAAAGAACAGACTTTTGGACTCAATGGGAGAAGACGAGGGTGGGATGATTTGAGAGAATAGCACTGAAACATGTACATCACCATATGTAAAACAGATGACTGGTGCAAGTTCGATGCATCAGCTAGTATTGATAGGGGGTAATACTTCTGCTGCTTTCTGAAATTTTACCAGAATGATTGCAAAGGAGCAATAACTTTTTTTCCCCTCTGACTCAGTACTTCTGAGGGAAGACTGTCAAGAGAGTATCATATTCCTTATAAAAGATTGTGTTCACTAAGAGGAAAGATAAATTGTGTATGACTGTAGTGGCTTTTTATTAAGGCATGTTTATTTTGATTTATAGTTAGTACTATATTTGTTCCTTTGAATTGCTGAACTATATGCTGCTGCAGTGTTCCTGAGTAGGATTAGCCCCCAGGATGGGCCACTATTGAAGATCTATTTAGCCATCTTTGTATTCATTCTAATACAAAAGATGCATCCCAGAAAATCAAGTAATTCAAAGCCAAGTGGTTCAACAGATTATGTTGAAAACATTTTATCATTCAAGTGTGCTGCTAAGAGACAGAAAGAAATATGAACAGATCACTGGATTCAGCAATCCTGAAGTCACTGTGATCTCGACAAGTATATTTTTACTGAAATGATGGGAAAGAAAGCCTGATTGGAGTGGCTTCAAGACAAAATGATGGCTTCCAAAGAAGAGTAAACCAGATTTTCTAAAAGAGCCCTTTTGCTACAAACCAAGTAGATCATGAATAATACATAGAGTTTTAAAGAACTGCTGGGTTTGCAAGAACTAAAAAATAAAAAAAAAACAAAAATCCAAGCAGCTCTACCATCATAACCAAAACATAAAATAAAACAAAAAACTCCCAAGAGTTGAAACCTAAGTAGCCAGCACTATGCAATATCAAATAAAAAGAGGAAACGGGTATGTTGAAGGCAATATCATTACTACCAACTAAGACCAAGCCTTGGGCCAACTGCAAGACATGGCAGGCTAGCTTCAGATCCTCAAATCAACCCAAACACTTCAAAGAGACTATAGCTCCAGGTTGAAAGTACCCTGAGCTCTGAGCAGAAGCAAATACCAATCTTTTCTTGAAAAGAGCACCCCCAATTTAGGCTCACAGTACCCTCACAACAGCCACAGATATGTGAATAATACCATTCTAATGGCAGAAAGTGAAGAGGAACTAAAGAACTTCTTGATGAGACTGAAAAAGGAGAGTGAAAAAGCCAGCTTAAAACTAAATATTTAAAAAAAATCTAAGATCACAGCATCTGGCCCCATTAGTTCATGGCAAATATAAGGGCAAAACGCTGAAGTAGTGACAGACTTCCTCTTCTTGGGCTTAAAAATCACTGCAGATTGTGACTGCAGCCATGAAATTAGAATATGACTGCTTCTCGGAAGGAAAGCTATGACAAATCTAGACAGTGTGTTAAAAAGCAAAGACTTCACTTTGCAGACAAAGATCTATATAGTTAAGGCTATGGTCTTTCCAATACTCACATACAGTTGCGAGAACTGGACCATAAAGAAGGCAGAGTGCCAAAAGATTGATGCTTTTGAGCTGTGGTTCTGGAAAAGATTCTTCAGAGTCCCTTAGACAGCAAGGAGATCAAAGTAGTCAGTCTTAAAGGAAATTAACCCTGAATACTGGTGGAAGGACTGATGCTAAAGCTGAAGCTCTCTGGCCATCTGATGCTACGAGTCAACTCACTGGAAAAGATCCTGCTGGGAAAAGTTGAGGGCAGGAGGAGAAGAGGGTAGGAAAAGATGAGATGGTTGGATGGCATCACTGATGCACTGAAAATGAACTTGGGCAAACTTTGGGAGATGGTGAGGGATAGGGAAGCCTGGCATGCTGCAGTCCATGGGGTTGAGAAGAGTTGGACATGACGTGGCAACTGAACAACAACCACCACAACAACAAACTGTGGAAAGTTCTTAAAGAGATGGGAATACCAGACCTTACCTGTCTCCTGAAAAACCTGTATGCAGGTCAAGAAGCAAAGTTAGAACTGAACATAGAAGGATGGATTGCTTCAAAATTGGGAAAGGAATATGACAGGGCTGTATATTGTCATCCTGCTAATTTAACTTATATGCAGAGCACATCATGCAAAATGCCAGGCTGAATTAATCACAATCTGGAATCAAGATTTCCGGGAGAAATATCAACAACCTCAGATATGCAGATACCACTTTAATGGCAGAAAGAGAAGAGGAGCGAAAGAGCCTCTTGATGACGGTGAAAGAGGAGAATGAAAAAGCTGGCTTAAAACTCAACATTTGAAAAAACAAAGATCATAGCATCCAGTCCCATTACTTCATGGCAAATAGATGAGGATAAAGTAGAATCAGTGACAGATTTTAGTTTCTTGGGCTTCAAAATCACTGTGAATGTTGATTGCAGCCACGAAATAAAGACACTTGCCACTTGGGAGAAAAGCTATGACAAACCTAGACAGCATATTAAAAAGCCGAGACATCACTTTGCCAACAAAGGTCTATATTGTCAAAGCTATGGTTTTCCCAGCAGTCATGTACAGATGTGAGAGCTGGACCCTAAAGAAAGCTGAGCACCAAAGAATTGGTGCCTTTGAACTGTGGTGCTGGAGAAGATTCTTGAGAAACCCATGGACTGCAAGGAGAACAAACAAGTCAATCCTAAAGGAAATCAGTCCTGAATATTCATTGGAAGGACTGATGCTGAAGCTGAAGCTTGAACACTTTAGCAATCTGATGGGAAGAGCAAACTCCCTGGAAAAGAACTTGATGTTGGGAAAGATTGAGGGTAGGAGGAGAAGGGGGCAAAAGAGGATGAGATGGTTGGATGGCATCACCAACTCAATGTACATGAGTTTGAGCAAACTCTGGGAGATAGTGAAGGACAGGGAAGCCTGGCATGCTTCAGTTTATGGGTTGCAAAGAGTCAGACACAACTTAGCAACTGAACAACAACAGAAACAGATCCAAAGATGTAGAAAACAAACACATTATTATCAAAGAGGAAAGGAGTGGAGGGATAAATTGGGAACTTGGGATTAACATACACACAGTACTATACACAAAATAGATAAAGAATAAGGACCAACTGACTAGCACAGGGAACTATATGCAATATCTTATAATAACCTATAATGGAAAAGAATCTGAAAAAGAACATATATAAGTATATATGTATATTTCTGCTTATGGGCCAAATACATACATGTATATGGTTTTTCCAGTGGTCATGTATGGATGTGAGAGTTGGACTGTGAAGAAAGCTGAGCACTGAAGAATTGATGCTTTTGAAGTGTGGTGTTGGAGAAGACTCTTGAGAGTCCCTTGGACTGCAAGGAGATCCAACCAGTCCATTCTAAAGGAGATCAGCCCTGGAATTTCTTTGGAGGGAATGATGCTAAAGCTGAAACTCCAGTACTTTGGCCACCTCATGCGAAGAGTTGACTGCTTGGAAAAGACTCTGATGCTGGGAGGGATTGGGGGCAGGAGGAGAAGGGGACGACAGAGGATGAGATGGCTGGATGGCATCACTGACTCGATGGATGTGAGTCTGAGTGAACTCCGGGAGTTGGTGATGGACAGGGAGGCCTGGCGTGCTGGGATTCATGGGGTCGCAAAGAGTCGGACACGACTGAGTGACTGAACTGAACTGAACTGAACTGAACTGAATAGTTGATTTACAATGTATCAGGTGTATAACAAAGTAACTCAAATATATATATGTATCTATATCAGTTCAGTTCAGTTCAGTTCAGTCACTCAGTCGTGTCCGACTCTTTGTGACCCCATGAATCCCAGCACGCCAGGCCTCCCTGTCCATCACCATCTCCCGGAGTTCACTCAGACTCATGTCTATCGAGTCTGTGATGTCAAGTATAGTTCAATAAAAAATAATTTTAGAAAATTTTCAACCTCATTAATATTCAAGAAGGGACTTTTTAGGTGGCACTAGTGGTAAAGAACCTGCCTGCCAATGCAGGAGACATAAGAGATGTGGGTTTGATCTCTGGGTTGGAAGATCTCCAGAAGGAGGGCATGACAACCACTCCAGTATTCTTGCCTAGAGAATGCCATGGACAGAGGAGCTTGACAGGCTATGATCCATAGGGTTGCACAGAGTCGGACACGACTGAAGCAAATTAGCACCCTTGCAATAATCAGGAAATGCAAAGCTAGACCACAACAAGGTACCATTTACACTGTCAATGCCAGCTGAATGGCAAAAAATTCTCCATTCTGCTGGGAAGAGGGTAAATTTAGACAATCACCTTTGGAAAGCTATTTGCCATTATCTCATAAAAGTAAACATGCCCTTATCCTATGAGCTTGCAATTCTTGTCTTAAGCTTGTAAATCCTAGTCTACAGAAATTCTTTTTACTTGTTCACCAGGAGACGTACAAATAAATTCATGGCAGCAGTAGTCATAAAGCAAAAGACCTGGAAACAACCCTAATATACATCAACAGAGGAATGGGTAAATATATTGTATAATAGCTACACACTGGAATATTATATATTAGAGAAAGTAAAAAATCACTGCAGCCTGGATGAATCTTAGAAACAACAATGAAATGGAAAAAGCTAAGTACATAAGACACTATGCAGACTGTGCCATTTTCATAAAGCTCAAAAATAATCAAAAATAAACATATAGAGATAGACAAATAGATGGAGATAAAATGAAAAACTCTGGAGACAAAATTATAAAAACAAAGTTCAAGAGGAGTCACCTTGGGGAGGAAGAAAGGGGCTAAATGCAAATAGGTGAGGAAAGTACAAATAGATGCAACAATATTAATCATTTTAGTTCTTAAATTGGGTTCCAGTTTCTCAGGTGTTCCTTATCATGATTTAGATCTTACATATGTTAAAACAATCTTTTGTATATATCAAATATTACATTATAAAAGTGCTTTTAAAGAAATAGGAGATAAGGGAATAGAAATACTATATGAAGATGAGTTTTACTACAAACGGTAGAAACAAAAGGGTTAAAAGAAGAAGAGGGGATGGGAATAAGACCGAATTCACCATTGTTTATTTTTTAATATGGAAGAAATTATAGCATGCTCTTATATTAATAGAAATTATATAAGCAACAAGGAAATGCTTGATGATGCAAGAGAGAAAAAGAGGATAATTATAAGAGCACAGACCTTGGAAAGGAAAAAGGGAATCTGATCTGGCACCTATGAGAAAGGATCCATCTTATAACACAACAGAGAAAATATACCTGTTTCAATAAATGGACAGGCAGCGTAGATACAGTTAACGTATTTGTTGATGGAAAGATAATGAAGTTCACATCTCCTGAGTTGTTCTACTTTCTCTGTGAAATGTGAAGCAGGGTTACGCTGATACTGAGTTGGGTGGAGTGAAGCAGGGAGCACTGATGTCTTGAGGAGAGAGAAGGTGAGAAATTATTAACTTTAAACAGGGAAACGGAATGGGACATCGTCCACATTGATGTACATTCTATTGATTTTTCCCCTACCTCACTAACCACTCCTTATCCTCCTTTACTAGATTTTTATCCTCCTCCTCAGCTCTAAATGGACTTCCCTAAATATTGGAGTGCCTGAGCTCAGTCCTCAGATACATTCTCTCCATCATGTTTCTATGTGAGTTCACCTACTCTCATGGCTTTAAATATCCTCCAAGCGCTAATGACTCACAAATTCTTATCTGCAGCTCCTAACCTCTGCCAGGAGCTCCAGACTTGTATATTCAACTGCTGATGTGATGCTTATACTTGGATGTCCAAAAGGCATCTCTAGTTCAACATGTCCAAAACAAACTTTTTATTTCTCTGCCCATTCCTCTTTCTTCCCAGTCTTCACAGCTCAGTAGATGGCATTAACTACTCACCTGGTTGCCCAGAATAGAAACCTAGTTTTTTCTCGATTTATCTTTTTCTCATACCTCACATCCAATCTATCAGCAACTTATAGGAGCTCTACTTTCAAAATACAACCCTTCTCAAATCCCAAATCTAATCCTTCTCACCACCTCCACCACTACTGCTCTGCTCCAAGGCATCATCATCTCTTTGCTACATCTTTGCAATAGCTTCTCTGACTCCAAATCAGTTCCACTCCCACCCTTAGTCCATTCCCCATATGCATCCAAAATGATCTTTTAGAACCATAAATCAGATGACATACTGTCATACTTAAATCTTCCTATGTTGTCTAATTCATTCAGTACAAAATCCGAGAGTCCTTACTCCAGTCTATCTGGCTCTACGTCATCTGGCTTTGGTTAACTCCCCAACCACATCCCTCCATCACTCCCCCCACCTCTAACTCTGCTTCAATCACATCAGAATGCTTGTCATTTCTAGCAGTTGTTAAGCTCATCTCTACTTCAGGGTATCTGCATCAACATTCAATGTGCCTCAGAAATTTTTGGCTCATTCATTAGTCGCAGTTAAACATTACCTCTTAAAGCTGGTATTTTTATCCAAAAGAGCCCACCCTCTTTATCTACTTACTCTCCTTTATTTTTTCTTGATTGCATGGATGGCATTCTGTTTTATATACATTTTGTGAATCTCTCCCACTGGAAGGAAAGTTCTATGAAAGCAGAGACTGCCTTGCTCACCCCTGTTAACTGCAAATAGTGGCCAGCAAAAAATTTTTGTCGGTAGAATAAGTTCAAACTTATTTCATATAGCTTAGAAGTCACAACTAAATTATCTCTTTCTAACTGGCAAATCTAGCTTAAGTAATTTTGTTTGCATCAAGTTTATGGATTTATGGATTGCTCTATACTCTAAGGTCAGCTTCCTTCCTTGTAGAAGAATAATCATTTCTTAAATGTACTTTCTAATGTGTGAAATAACACTCACTGAAAGATCTGGAAGCAAATTACCTACAGAAATCACTGTTTAGATACAATTAGTTCGTTCATCACCATCATCAAATAGATTATAGTACCACCCTATTTGATAACGAACTTGCATTTACCATAAGAAGGCATAGTTCTGTGAAAGGTACCCTAGACCAGAAATGAAAACATTCAGAATCTTTATTTAGTTCCTGACTAGTATATAAACTGACAAAGTCTTCTGTTACTTAATAATTCCATTGCTTCATCTGTTAAGTAGGAACTGCTGCCCTCATACTTCCAAAGAATTCTCTATGGATTAGCATGAAGAAGTGGAATTGTTGAAATAGGAGCTGTAAAATATTCATTTTTTATAAAGACTATTAAAAAAACTATTAATATCCTTCATTGATGTCTATCTCTTTGAGCTTATAGGAAAAGTTTATAAAATTCCAAATGAGTTTAATATAGATTTTGTAAGGTAGGAATAATTCTCATAATCATAAACCACTTTTTACTTAGTTCTAGCAGTTATTACTTTGATAATGATTGTGTCTCTGGATAAATAATATAGGAAACATTTTGACAGAAATATTTTTTAGTAATCAATGAGCCACTATAGAAAATAAGAGATGCTAAAATCTGCATGAGTGTGGCTGCCCTGATTTTCAAAAGGAAAGAGGATGGTTTCTAAATACTGAGCATACTTTATATTCCAAACAAATTAAGTGGATTATCAAGGGCAAAAAATAGAAACCCGTCCTAAAAATTAAAGTGATGATTTCTAGAGACCCTCATAGGTAAACTAAAAAATAAACTCATTCTGAATTAATCTCATTTTCTCTCCTCCTCTTTATTGAAATGTTTCTTGCCTGTTTGTTATCTAACTAGATGGATAAGCCAGGTCAAGTCTATCAAAATAAATAGACCAAGGATTCAGGAAGTCAGTTTTGCTTTTCAGTATACCTTAATGGTTTCAGAAGCATGATCTGGGTGATAGCACATTTTGATAACATTATATTGGCAAAGTTTAATCTCATAAAAAAGAATAAATTTGTGGTAATTCAGGGAGAGGTATATATGCTTTAGAAACATTTTTATCATTTATTCAAGTAAATATATAAAAATAATATTTAATCAAATATATAAATTATTCAAAGCTGAAAGAGATAATAAACCTTTCTCATCTCAGTGAATGACATCATCATTCATCCAATTCAGTCCCCTCTGTCCACCTGGAATTATTAAGCTAAATTACTGAAACAAATCCATCCCAAAATACTGTGGCTCAACCAAGACAGGAAATGATCTTTATAATGTATAAAAATGCAAAAGTGAGTAGAATAAAGCCAATGGGGAGGCTCAGCTTCACAAGGTCATTCAAGAACCGAAGTTTCTTCTACCTTTTTCTTCTCCCAGCCCTTAAATTGATGCTCAAGCCACCATGGATGGAAACTGGATCACTAGCACCAGTCTATGTTCTAGACAATGAAAGCGGCTTAGAGTCCAGGGCAAGTAGTCCTTGACTTTTAGGAAGGGACCTGGTTGTTGGCCCAAATTTAGTCTGTGGTCACATTTAAATGAACAGGAGACTGCTAAGAGACTCCAGCTGGATAATCATGTATACAGCTAAAACTCAGGGTAGGGTAGGTGGTACCCTTTCTAGAAGGAATGAAAGGAAAATTGATATAGGAAACAATGAGTATCTGATACACACATTCCAAAATGCAAATCTATCACCAAATTAAGTCTGTCTGTCTCCTGTATATTATTTCACAAAAACACCCAATTCCATCCATCTTTTGTGTCACAGCCCTTGTCTGAAACGTCATCACCTCTTTTACTACATCATCTCCTGTTTTACTACAAAAGCCTCTTAACTGGTCTCCCTGTATTCACACTAGCCTTTGCTCCCAAATCAGTTGTCTTCATTACAGTCAAAGGGATCATTTGAAAACACAAATTTAGTCATGTCATAATGCTGACAATGTTTCAATTCCTGCCCATTGTTCTTAGGAATTATTAACAGGAGCTCTAAAGTCCTACAGATTTGACCGTGTTTTTCTCTTATTTCATCTAAATTTCACTATATTGGGCTGCTATTCTTCATAATTGTTTATCTTTCTTTTTTTCACTTGAACATAGTATTTTCTTCCCTGATTTTGATTCTTTGAGGATTTAGGGGAGAGGTACCCACTCCAGTACTCTTGCCTGGAAAATCCCATGGATGGAGGAGCCTGGTAGGCCGCAGTCCATGGGGTCGCTAAGAGTCTGACACGACTGAGCGACTTCACTTTCACTTTACACTTTCATGCATTGGAGAAGGAAATGGCAACCCACTCCAGTGTTCTTGCCTAGAGAATCCCAGGGATGGGGGAGCCTGGTAGGCTGCTGTCTATGGGGTCGCACAGAGACAGACACGACGGAAGCGACTTAGCAGCAGTAGCAGCAGCATTTTGTTTTTAGGAGTTTCAGGGAGGAAAGTAGCATTGAAATGATCGTACTCCACTATCCTTAAGTAGAAGTGTCTGTGCATGCATGCGTGCTTAAGTCACTTCAGTCATGTGCGGTTCTGAGAAGTGTTTGTATTTATGAGCAAATATTAACATGTGGAAGATATGTCTGCTTATTCCATGGTTTCATACCCCAGGAGAGTGCTTGCCCCAGTTTAGGAAGCACCTTACAGTCTATTAAAGTAGATTTCCCCCCAATAAAGCACAGGATATTACAAAATAAACTAATTATGTTGCTTCACCATTAGGCCCACACATTTTCTAATGAGAGAAACTGTCTTTCTTAGCACACATAGGGAAATAGAACTGCAAATGCTGTCTATTTGCTAAGGTTCTTGCCTCCAACTGCTTTTCACCAAAAACTGCAGATAAACACCTGGCATACTGACAGGCACATATTAGGTTTTCAAAATACTATTTCTCTCTTCTCCTTTTAATCAAGAAGGAAAAAATGTTTTTGAAGAAAGCTTTATTAAGAGCTTACTAAATGCTAGGCACACTGATCTAAACCAGAGGTCCCAGTCCCGTGGGTGAGAAAGACAAGTAAACTCAAAAGGACAATCAGCACAAACAGTGCTGTGATAGCAGAGGATGTTTTAAGAAAACAAAGTAGACTTTCTAAATCTGTCATAAAATGGGAATACCAAGGAAATGGAATGGGGGCTTCCTAGAGATGTCTAAATCAAATTGTCAGACCAATAGTTACAAACCACACATGGAAGCAGGAGGGAAAGTATTCCCAGCAATGGAACAGCAACATTCCTATAAACAGCACAAAGACTAGACCACGGAATATTCAAAGAACTCCAAGTCCAGTGAGGGTGAACAACAGAGTGGGATGAAAATGGCAGAAAATGAAGTTGGAGAGGAATCAGGAACCATATCCTTTGATTCAATTCAACAAAATTTATTTAGCACCTACCATATACTGAGCATTGAGAATTCAAAGACTAAAGGCATATATGTGGAATCCAGAAAAATGGTGCACATGAGTTTATTGGCAAAGAAGAAATGAAGACACAGAATAACAATAACGACAGTATTAATGAAAAGGTATTCCATTTATTTTCTTTTTAAAAAAATATTTATTTATTTGGTTGCATTGGGTCTTAGTTGCAGCCCATGAGGTCTTTTGTTGCTGTGAAAGACCCTGCATTCTGCAGTTATTTTCAGTGCAAAATGCAGGGGCAACAGTCATGGTCTTTAAGGCCTAGAACCTTTGAAATATTCAACTAATATCACAGTAGCTTTAAAACATTATTATACACAAGCAGTGCTCAAGCATTGCTTCTAGACCCAAGTAATATAAGTAGCAAATAATTTTGAGAAGAGTTGCTTTTATAACTGGATTGTATGGGTAGCAAGTATTCTTGAGAATAAGGGCAACTATATTAAAATTAACAACTCTATATGCATAGAACATAAACTATACAAATCAGTCTCACTGAATACACATTCTCTGCACTGCTCTCTCCATTTGAATGAGTACTGCAGCAGCAGCTCTAAACATTTGCTCTTGAACTCTGGAACTCTAGCTACAAGCAGGGTTTGTAACGTTATGATAATGAGAAGCCGTATTTTAAAAGAGATCATTATTAAAGTGCTCTGCCTTAATTTGGATTTCCCTTCCTATTTCCGCCCAACTTTATTTGGAATGAGTTGCAATTTCTAACCTACTACCATTAACAGAAGCTCTGTGTGATTAAGACAATAAATATATTCACAAAATGTAATTGCAGCTTTTGGGGCTTTAAACATCTGCTCTGAAAATAAAACTTTTACAAACACACAGTCATGGGCAAAATGAAACCTTTCTTCCAAGACATTTTTTTTTTTTTTTTTGAAATGAAAGGTCTGAAATACAAATAATAGTCTCTTCCCAAACCCAATGTGCAAATTTAAGCTAATTCACATGTGATATTGGTCAATTATCTGAGCCTTTATGAAGTTGCAGGGCACTCTGAATCCTTTGACTGCTTTAGACAAAATTGTTCAATGGGGCTAAAACTCTGCATTCAAGGTTTCAGTTAAAGCAAGGTCTCAATGTGGAAACTGAAATGTCCAAAATCTGTTTATTTTATTATCATTTTTCTTATTGCCTTTTATCAAAATAGGAATAACCTCCTGTTAACATTTAGTAAATATTTGCCCCATTTCAATTTCTTACTCTAGAAATACAAGACTGGTAAAGAAAGAACTTACATTCAACTCTCTCCTAGTTGAATAACTTGTTCAGTATCGGCCAGGAATTTAAATTGGGGTTTCAATCCCTACATATTTCATTATATCCTTTAAAATCAGTCTGACATCCTTGGAAAATTATCCAAAATATGGGAAGTTTGATGGGTATTTATCACCACAACAGAGCAAAAAACTAGAAGCAACCCAGTCTCTAAGAATAAGGGAATGATTATGTAAAGGCTGATATATGGATCAAATAAAAGATCATACACCATTCAGAAACACGGTTATACATGAAAAATTATGCTGGTATAAGAAATCTTCACATCAACTAAAAAATGTCCATTCTCTGATGTTTTAATTGAATCTACAGATAGTAGAGTACATCACTACTTATATATCATGTTTGAAAACAGTTTTTAAATTGTTCTGTAATAGATTTCATCTCTGATAGTTTTCACCCTTCTGGCTATGAGACAATACTATTTTTAGGTCACTTTCTTCACACATATTATTTTGTTGAATCCTTTAAAAATCCAAAAAGGTGAGTAATATTATTAATTCACTAGAGTAGTTATTATTAATAATATTATTATGAGTAGTTTATCCCAAGCCATTAGGTATGCTTAATTGCTTTTGGGGGATCCCATTGCTGCAAGTCAACCAGTCACCAAGTATTACTTGCTACAGAGACTATATATATCCTTTTCCAGCAAAAAAAAAAAAAAAAAGAAAAGAAAGCCTTCATTATTTAAACACTATATAGACCAGCTCTGTCCAAAATAAATGTAATGCAAAGCACACATACAACTCATGTAATTTTAAGTCTTCTAGTAACTGCATTAAAAAGTAAAAAGAAATACATGAAATTGATTTTAGTAATATCTTTTATTTAACCCAGTATATCCCAAATATCATCATCATCCCAAATATTGTAATCAATATTATAATTACTAATGAAATGTTTTAAACTCTTTTTTTTTTTACTAAACCTTTTATTAACCCTATGTTTTACATTTATATTTGCTCATATTTGCCACATTTGAAGTGCTCAGCCCATGTGGCTGCTGCTGCTGCTGCTGCTGCTAAGTCACTTCAGTCATGTCCAACTCTAGGAGACCCTATGGACAGCAGCCCTCCAGGCTCCGTTGTCCACAGGATTCTCTAGACAAGAATACTGGAGTGGGTTGCCATTTCCTTCTCCACAGCCCATGTGGCTAGGGGCTTCCATCTTGGACCGCACAGCTGAAGAATGAGTGATGGATGACAGAGAGATGAAAATACTTATGTAAGGTATACTGCAACATAATGAGCCTTATGCTGTAATACCATGTGGCATTTAAGACAATAATACCATTTACGTAATTCAGCAGTAGATTCTACTACCATTCCCAGCTGAAAACATAATGATTTCTTTTCCATTTTCTTTTTGTGATATACTAAAACAAATATGTGTGTAACTTGGTGAAAAAACATTAATAAATGTTATGGAGTATAACAGAATAGAAATACTATGCCATTGGGGTAAAATGTCCTGGTTATAAGACAAATAAAATCTAGTCAGCATATCCGGCCTCTCACAGGGAAACACCGCAGTTCAAAGGAAGGGGGCCTTCAAGGATGACTTGAATATTTCCTAAGCATCAAAAATTTTCTTTAGAGGCAGGTATTTTTCACCACCATTCATTTCACATCATGTTGAAGGAATTCCCACAGTTCAGATGTTTCTACAAGAGTACTTAAGGAATGATCCTGGAAAGCTAAAAGCTTTTGATAATAACCAAGCTTTCAAATCAATCCTTAGGACAAGATTTCTAAAAAGAATTGAATGAGGTCCACACATGAAACTAAAAGCTTCATTTTTCAAAAACCCCAGGACCATACTTTACATCAACAGTTTTTCTTTTTTAATACCCCAAAGACAATAAAGAATGGACACATAAGAGAAAGTAAATGATGTATAGTTTTGCCTCCTTATAAATGTTCCTCACCCACTACCACAGCCAAAGTTAGGCCAAGTTTAATGTAATTCTTCCACAAAACCTAGTTTATGTTATAGGAACTCTTCTGGAACATAAAATAGAATTTATAGCCTAGTGTGGATGACTACAGCCAAGTCAGCATCTAAATTATTATACAGTGTTATGACTGTGTAAATACAGGAGGTACAGTGGAAACACATAGGTGGGGCCGTCACCCAGACCATGTTGGGGAGGGTGTGTAGTTGGGTTCAGCCTTCTGGAAAAAGTAAAGTCCAAACTAAACCTATTCCATGGATAAGTGTTAGCCTATGAAAGGAGTTTGAAGGAGAGGAAACAACATTCCAAGACTGGGGTGGGAGAAGCATGGCATGTCAAAGAGCCGAGAGAAGTAAGGAAGCCAGGTGGAAAAATTGGGCTGGACAGTGAGTAAGGTACAGGAACCTACAGTCTCTTGTAAACTAAGGAGTGTGAACTTGATCTTCACAGCAACAGAGAGCTTTTGAGTGACTGCTTTTGCTTTGATCTTCTACCTTTTGGGGTTTTCTAGCTCCCTAATTCCCTGAAAACCCTAGAACTAAAGCATACAACAAGGGCTTCAAGGAAAACAGCAAAAACCATAGCTTCAAATACAATGCATCATAGCTTCAAATACAGTGAAAAAAAGGGGGAAAGGCCCAGTCAAATTCATTCCCTGAAACTGGAAAGCTAGTATTTTCTCAGTGATTCCTAGGTCTTTTTTTTTTTTCTTTTCCCTTTTTTATGATCTGGCTGGGGTTTCTTTGCAGTTTCATAAAATTAATGGCTTGTAACATTTCATTACAGGGCAAATCTTTCTCATCACTGCTTGAATCACTGCCTTAAAGGGAATCTCCAGGATACAAATCTTTCTGCAAGGTGGACTGTGGTTCTATTTGAGGCCTTCCTTTCAACACAGAATGTTGTTTCAAGTACCCCTCTGCATCTAATACATGTGCGCACACACACACACCCATGAACTCAAGGGCAAAAGGGAGGGAGAGAATTCCAGCATAGGCAGCTCTCAAAATCTTCCTAACCAAATCCTTTGACTCCCAGGAATGGAAAGGAGAGCACAGTCCCTCGATTAAGCAATCATTCTCTATCTGAGAGGATATAAAGATAGTAATGCCTCTCTTTCAGATACTGTTTCTCTGTTTGTTTGGTTTGGTTTCTTTTCTAATTTATTCAAAGTATTTCCTCTCTGGCATTCTAGTACCTTCTATGTCTTATTAATTTTCTTCTGCTGTCTTAGACTGGCAGCTTTTATTCAGCTCAGTTATTCAACCCTTCAAGTCCTTGCTTAAGTCCATTTGAAAGCAAAAAGTGAAAGTGTTAGTCACTTAGTCATGTCTGACTCTTTGTGACCCCATGGACTACAACCCACCAGGCTCCTCTGTCCATGGAATTCTTCAGGCAAGAATACTGGAGTGGGCAGCCATTCTCTTCTCCAGGGGATCTTCTCAACCCAGAGCCTGAACCCAGTCTACTGCACTGCAAGCAGACCCTTTACTGTCTGAGCCACCAGGGAAGCTCATTTACTCTTTCTCTATGCTCAGAAAAGATCCAAATAAGCTGGTTGATATCCCCACCCATAAATTCTTCAGTCTTAAGAACCATAGCCAAGTAACCACTAAACCTTTTCCTCCCTGATTTGTATTTATAATGCTGTTTCATTATTTGGTTTCCAGCTCCGAATCTCTTTCGTAGTGTGTCCTGGAAAGTCCTCCCAGGTTCTTCACATCCCCACAAGGCAGGAATGGGAGCGATTAAACACCCTAATCTAGTAAGGCTCTTGCTCTTTGGGATAACTTGAAGAGCAACTATCCCCGAGTTTAAAAAAAAAAAAACAAACAGTGAAACAACATGATGCCAAAGGATACTGAATAATGAGCCACTGGGCATTTCTTCTTCCTATTTCTATGCCACTGAGAACAGACCTCTCAAGACAAAGGAGCAAAACTAGAATAAAAAGTCATTGTGGCAAAATTAAGGGTGGATCATGCAGGGAGAAGTGTGCAGAGCACCTGTGTACGCACATTTCTGTCCCAGTCACGAGAATCAACTTCATTCACTCCTCTGAGAAGAAAGCCAAGGCATTTTTAAATGCAGAGCTGTTTAGACTTGGTACTCATTCTGCAAAGCTAATAACATTTTTGAGGGTTCATTAATCTCAACAAGTCTGAAAAAAATACATTTTCATGTTCTTGCTCTCCAGCTATCGTCTTTACAGTATATTTTTACATAAATAATTGGTTATGGCTCAAATTAAAATAACTTTGACAATTAGCAAGCGGGCTAAGAGTTTCTGAGCGTGTGCTGGGATGAGAGATAGCAGCATCCCAGAGTGCCCCCAGACCATGTGTTATCTTATGATAACATTCAATTCACTTCTTTCCAGGCTCATAAAATATAAAATTTTCATCTAACTGTCAAAATGACAGTGTTCTGTTTAGATAATATTCCCTTGCAGGAAGGTTAGTCTCAATAGAATTTTTCTGATTAAAGTATAAATGTGGTATGTGAGAGGACCAGGTTTTGTGTCCCTGGCAACCTGGGTGTCCTCAAAAGCATTACAATCCTGTCCTCAGGATTACAAGTTCTGTAATGCTTCGCAGACCACTGTGTCCTCTATATTCAAATCCTTCTCCTCACAGACTAACAAGTGGCAAGCCTTCATTCCCACACACATTACCCTACACACATTATAATCTTTCTTTGTGTCATGCCCTAAAGACCTCTGGTGTGATAAATCATCATCTCCCTCAACCTCAGAGGCAACTGGCTATAAAATTGTTTTATGTTCCTAGTATTGCTAGTCCTCAAGTAAAAATACTATCTGTAATTCAGTGTTGGCAATATGGTATTATTCATAAAGCATTCAAACTATACTTTCCAGGTTAAGAATGCCACCAGAACTCCTTGATTGAATTACAGTCTAGCCAATTCTGCTGGGTGTCGTTTTTTCTGCATGAAAATTACAAGCATTTCCCAACATCTCCAGGGCCTACATGGAAGCTCCAAAGGGAGTAATATTTTGCATAATCTTTCAAAACCTTCCTTATGGACATTCAAGAGCCAAGAACTGGATGCATGCATGTTAGTCACTCAGTCATGCCCGACTCTTTGCAACCCCATGAACTGTAGCTTACCAGGCTGCTCTGTCCATAGGATTCTTCAGGCAAGAACACTGGAGTGGGTTTCCATTCCCTTCTCCAAAAGAACCAGATAAAACTATTTTAAATAATGATAGTTAAAAAATGAATAAATAAGGTTCTACTGTATAGCACAGAGAACTATATTCAATATCCTGTGATAAACCACAATGGAAAAGAATATTTTAAAATATATAGATAGATATGTATATTTGTATAACTGAATCACACTGCTGTACAGCAGAAATTAACACAAATGTAAATAAACTACATTTCAATTTTTAAAAATTAAATTTTTAAAAAAGAATATTAAAAAATTGAAACACCTCATAAGATATTTGTAGCTTTCCAAAAGGAAAAGATAATGTCTGAAGATAAAATTCAGTCTCACTGGTTGATTTCCAAAGCAAAATTCCTAAACTGATGTCAAGGATTTAAACTGTATAAGACAGTTTTGGGTGAGGTAGAAAGGAGAATGGGGTTTTCTTATTTATTGAGTATGGGGGCTTGTTCTGTGCTGTTCTTTCCTCAAAAGGCATATATATATATATATCGGAGAAGGCAATGGCACCCCACTCCAGTGCTCTTGCCTGGAAAATCCCATGGACAAAGGAGCCTGGTGGGCCGCAGTCCATGGGGTTGCTAGGAGTCGGACACGACTGAGCGACTTCACTTTCACTTTTCACTTTCATGCATTGGAGAAGGAAATGGCAACCCACTCCAGCGTTCTTGCCTGGAGAATCCCAGGGATGGGGGAGCCTCATGGGCTGCCATCTATGGGGTTGCATAGAGTTGGACACGACTGAAGCGACTTAGCAGCAGCAGCATATATATATATATATGCCCCAATTAAAATCGAATCACACACAGATGTTTCATTGCCCTCTCTGCATTGATTTGGAAATATCTCTATATTTCCTTTCAAAAGACAATCATTTTACAGATGACTTTCTCCATTGTACTCAGCTTCTCTGATTCTAGCACATAATTAACATCTTATTTTATAAGCTTTCTCTTCGTCCTAGCCTTATTTTTTTCTCATGTGCTTCCCATACTTTTATAAATTACATTCCTTTTTAATAAGATCTTTTCCTCTGGAAGGCAGTAGGCCTTTTAGACTTTGTCCAATGGCAATATGTCTCACCCAGCTGTCAGTGGAATACTTCTTTCTAAGTAATGCAGTGAAGTGAAGTGAAAGTCACTCCGTCATGTCTGACTCTTTGCGACCCCATGGACTAAACAGTCCATGGAATTCTCCAGGCCAGAATACTGGAGTTGGTAGCCTTTCCCTTCTCCAGGGGATCTTCCCAATCCAGGGATCGAACCCAGGTCTCCCATACTGCAGGTGGATTCTCTACCAGCTGAGCCACAAGGGAAACCCAATGTAAGTAATGTAAGGTTACATTCTAAGTAATGTAAACAGTCTTTTAAACATAAGCTCTATGGTTCTGCAATGTGACTCTGTGACAGTAAATCAGAGAGGCCAAATATTTTCATTCTCATTCAGTATATACAAGATATACAGATATGACCTTGTTTTATGCCTGTATCTTAGACTCTAAGTCTTTCCTTTAGACTTATTTTATTTCTTCAAAACTATATGCTAATAAAAACATGAACAGATTTGCTGCTTCATTGAATATTTAACACTCCGTCATTAAATCAGTTCACTTTCAATAGCAGATTTTATTCCAAAATCCAGGGGGACGAAAATGACAACAATCTGATAACTAGAAAAGGCAAAGCCACTAACAATATTTTTAAAATTTCATTACCATACATTCTGCCTTTTTTCATCATTTCCTAGGCACTAATTGTCAATAGGAAATGTGTCCAACCTAGACTTACTAGATTCCATTTTGCGCTTTATAATTAGAGAAAGCCATTTAACACTGCTAAATTAAACATGTCCCAAGATAATTATATTTATATATATTTACATTCACTTATCGTGTAACAACATGTCCGATTCTTTGCAACCCCATGGACTGTATGTAGTTTACCAGGCTCTTCTGTCCATGGAATTATCCAGAATACTGGAGTGGGTAGCCATTCCCTTCTCCAGGAGATCTTCCTAACCCAAGAACTGAACTCAATTCTCACTATAACACATTATTTTTCAATCTTGGACCATAAAGAAAGCTGAGTGCCGAAGAATTGATGCTTTTGAATTGTGATGTTGAAGAAGACTCTTGAGAGTCCCTTGGACTGCAAGGAGATCGAACCAGTCCATCCTAAAGGAAATCAGTCCTGAATATTCATTGGAAGGACTGATGCTAAAGCTGAAGCTCCAATTCTTTAGCCACCTGATGAGAAGAACTGATTCATTGGAAAAGACCCTGATGCTGGGAAAGACCGAAGGCAGGAGGAGAAGGAGATGACAGAAGCTGAGATAGTTGGATGGCATCACCAACTCTATGCACATGAGTTTGAGCAAGCTTGGTGATGGTGATGCTGTTAGTGATGGTGATGATCTTGGAGTTGGTGATGGACAGGGAAGCCTAGAGTGCTACAGTCCATGGGGTCGCAGAGACAGACATGACTAAGCGACTGAACTGAACTGAACTGAACTGATAATACTAATCTTTTCAACTAGATATGTAAATACTAAACATGTTACCATTTCCTGGATTGATAATCAGCAAGCTGGAGTTACTGCCATTCATAAAGTTAAGATTGGCTAATCTTGGTAATAAGACATTTATGTGTAACTTTTGACTAGAATGTTTTATTTTGTTTCTGCCCATTAGTAGGCCAAGTTCATGTAAGTTTGCTTTCTGAGACCTAGGATTATGTGGCTCTAAGACATTTCCAAATGTCAATACAAGAGAGAGCCACAACCAGTAGAATGTTATACCCTGTATTTCTCTTAACTAAATACATGTTAATACATGGATACATGTATCTGGATACATGATCTATCCAGGTTTATTTTCTTAAAAATTTCAGAAACTTCTGCCTTGTACCAACCTTGTGATAAACAATGTAACAGTTCCCAGGCTTGTAAAATATCCCTTAGTAGAATTTTCAAATAATTCTGAACTCTTCCAAAATGCCACTCTGCTAAGATGGTCCTACTAAGACTTTGGGTAAAAGCCATTCAGCTGCCTGCATGAAATGACAAATGGCATAAAATAAAAACACTGTGCATCACCCCTGAATTATTCACACATCAGCCGGAAAATAAATGAGGAGACTGAGTTCTGTGTCCATTCCTACTTGCCCTCTGTGTCATTTATTAAAGAAGTCCTCACAGGGCAAAATAACATCAACAATGAGGATTTTATGCCTCATCTCTGATGTATTCACACCTCAGCAAGAAGCCAAATGATGAAACTAGACTTTATGTCCTCTGCCTAGGTTTCCTTCCAGTATCATTTGAGGGATCCTTTACAAAGACAAACAACACTCACAATAGCAAATTTATTTCAGAAGAGAAAACAGCACAACAAGCAAAGCCTAATAGATATTTTGTAGATGAGCTTGGAATTACCTCTTGATTTGGTCTCCTCTCACAGAACGATCACCCCTGATTAGTTGAAACTCCTCTGAGCAAATATCATTTCATGGGCTCTACTCAGAAAGATCTGTCTTCTTCCAAAAATACTTTATGATTACTTGTTCAGCCAGAATTGCACACCACCATTTCTTCTCTCCCATATTATATTCTCATCTCACCATCACCAGCTTCCTTTCATTACTACCCCCTACTATCTTCACTGCCACCCTAATATCTATTTCTCACTTAGAACACTCAATCATCTCTAAGTTTTTTATAGTAGACACACATGAAAGCAGAGGATTAGGAACCAGGCTCAGAAGATCTTGGTCCTAATCAGAGAAGCAATATATTAGAAGCATATGAATTAAGAGTGAGAGCTCAGAGACATTCAATAACTTTACTACCTACTAGCTGTGTGAAGATGAGCAGCTATTTTAACCCATCTGGACTTCTCTTTCTCATGGACAAAATGGGGATAAAATTAATACACAGCTTCAGTGGGAAAAATCAGGATTAACAAGGTAATACATGGAAGTGTTTATAATCACATCCAGTAGCCTACCTGTTCAATAGTGTTAGCCGCTCAGTCATGTTCAACTCTTTGCAACCCCATGGACTGTAGCCCACCAGGCATCTCTGGCCAAGGGATTCTCCAGGCAACAATACTGGAGTGGGTAGCCATTCACTTCTCCAGGAGAACTTTCCGACCCTGGGGTTGAACCCAGGTCTCCCACACTGCAGACAGATACTTTACCATTTGTGCCACCAGGGAAAGGTGGCTATTATTACAGTCTTTAAGTAGGTACAAATACTATGTCAATGGCAACAAGCGCTCATGTTTCCATTTCTTTGTCTGAAAAAGGAAAAGATTAAATTGGACCATCTCTAAAATTCCTCCTAGTCCTAAAATATCAAGAGTTGACGTCTAATACAAATCCTTTTTTAAAAGCTCTAAGACTTCAGTAGCAATCTACTCTTACACTTGATGAAAATGGAAAACCATAAAAGAAACACATGACACTGTTCCTGCCCTTAAGAATCATAAAATCTTGTTTTGAAGTGTTAACTGCTCAGCTGTGTCCAACTCTGCGATCCCATGGACTGTAGCCCTCCAGTCTCCTCTGTCTGTGTGATTTTCCAGGCAAGAACACTGGAGTGGGTTGTCATTTCCTTCTTCAGGGGATCTTCCCAACCCAAGGAATGAACCTAGGTCTCCCACATTGCAGGCAGATTCTTTACCATCTGAGCCACCAGGGAAGTCCAGGGTAAAGATAAATTTCATTTATTCCCAAATATATATTCTTTTCTTCCTATATTAATTGATTAGATTTTCAGAAAAAATCTGAAACACTAGAAAAATCCATTTATAGAAGAAATGATATGATATATTATGAAATAATAAGTCACATGAATGTGTTAAATTTTTCCAGCTAAATTTGAAAACTGAATAAATAACATATGGTAGAAATATAATAAATTATATTTTTATTCATATTCAACAAATATTTACTGAGTATCTATCATTTGCTGGGGATAAAAACAAATTAGAAAAGGCTTTACTATAAACATTTAGAAGGAAAGGAAGAACAAAATGAATGGCTTGAAACCTCAGGATAGAGGGAAAACTGCATTGGCCAGACAGCCTGAGGAAAAGAGTAGTGCTACTTCAGAGGGTTTAAAAAGCAGAGACATTACTTTGCCAACAAAGGTCCATCTAGTCAATGCTATGGTTTTTCCAGTAGTCAACTATGGATGTGAGTGGACTATAAAGAAAGCTGAGTGCTGAAGAATTGATGCCTTTGAACTGTGGTGTTGGAGTAGACTTTTGAGAGTCCCTTGCACTGTAAGGAGATCCAACCAGTCCATCCTAAAGGAAATCAGTCCTGAATATTCATTGGAAGGACTGATGCTGAAGCTGAAACTCCAATACTTTAGCCTCCTGATTCGAAAAACTGACTCATTGGAAAAGACCCTAATGCTGGGAAAGATTGAAGGTGGGAGGAGAAGGGGATGACAGAGGATGAGATGGTTGGATGGCATCACCAACTCAATGGAAATGAGTCTGAGGAAGCTCCAGGAGTTGGTGAAGGACAGGGAAGCCTGGCACCCTGCAGTCCATGGGGTCACAAAGAGTTGGACATGACTGAGTGACTAAACTGAACTGATGGGGCTGTGTGACCACCACTCTACTCTAATTTTAGAATGTTTTTACCATGCCAACAAGAAGTCTCTTTAGCATTCACTTTCTGTCCCCCAGCCCTAGACAACTACTAATCTGTCTTTTCTATTGATTTGCCTCTTCTGAATATCTCATGTAAATGGAACCATAAAATATGTGCTCTTTTGAGATTGAATTTTACTAGTAACATTTTATGATTATTCAGGAAAATTGTTTTAGAATTATTTAAAACACAGAATTTTTGTTTAATGTTTTATTTTTTTTTGGAGTATAGCAATCCTGAATATTCATTGGAAGGACTGATGCTGAAGCTGAAACCCCAACTCTTTGGCCACTTGATGCAAAGAACTGACTCATTTGAAAAGACCCTGATGCTGGGAAAGATTGAAGGTGGGTGGAGAAGGTGATGACAGAGGATGAGATGGTTGGATGGCATCACCAATTCAATAGACATGAGTTTGAGTAGGCTCTGGGAGTCAGTGATGGACAGGGAAGCCTGGTGTGCTGCAGTCCATGGGGTCACAGAGGCATTCATGACTGAGCGACTGAGCTGAACCTCAGAGGGAGATTAATCAATCTGAAACTATGCGGTAAAGAAGGTCCTTGGCAAATATTAACAATGAGCAAGCTTTGGTCCCAAAATCAATATATCATTTATAACTACCACTGCTGCTGCTGCTGCTAAATCGCTTCAGTCATGTCCAACTCTGTCCAACCCCATAGACGGCAGCCCACCAGGCTCCCCCATCCTACTATTATTATCAACATCCTAAACATCAATAGAAGCTTAAAGATACCATATTCCCTAAACACACAAATTATCTAATAGCATCAAATTAATATAGGATTGTTTATTTATTAAAAGTCCTTATAAAGGGAAGTAAATATACTCTAGCCAAGATCTAGAACTTAAGAAGAGAATATAAAGAGAATGAAAAGAGAATATAAAGTCTTAAAATGAAACAATCGCTAAAATGTTGAGGGGACTGAATTCCCCCTCTCCTTTTTATGAGAAAACAAAATTAAAATGTATTCTTTATGGAAAGATTTTCATTCACAGGGCTTCCCAGGTGGCTCAGTGGTAAAGAATCCACTTGCCATTTCAGGAAACACAGGAGAAGCAGATTCAACCTCTGGGTTGGGGAGATCCCCTGGAGGAAGAAATGGCAACCCACTCCAGAACCTGGCTGGCTACAGTCCATAGGGTGCAAAGAGTCAAACACGACTGAGCACTACTGCCTTTTATTTACAATCTTTTATTCCAAATACATTTCAGAACAGAAGCATTGTACAAATTCATTTTGTTACTATCAGTTCAGCTCAGTCGCTCAGTCGTGTCTGACTCTTTGCGACCCCATGAATCACAGCACGCCAGGCCTCCCTGTCATGACAATAAATAAGAAATGAGGTTACTGGATTAGATTATCTCTAAGAAAGCTTCTAATTCTAAAATCATATAAGTCGCTTTATTTAGTAATAAAATAGTAATATGAAAAGGCTGGTACATTTTCAAATATGTTCCCTCCACAAAGAAAACTTTAAAAGGCAAGGAAGCCAGCAAACGAAAGCCTGCTGCTAAAAAAAGTTTGAGAAAATTTGACATATTTGTTTCTGATTTGGACAAGAAAACTATTTCACACGTAAGTCAATCAAGTCTCCAAGACAATTTGTACTTGAAAAAAATGCAGAATGAAGCTGTGTGCACATGTGAATGTGTTGAAGGTGTGATGTGAAATAATCAGTTTAGAGATTTTTAATGAAAATAAAGCTTAAAGGGGCTTAATTCCATAGAAAGAAAGCATATTTTTACCCTTTACTATTAATTTACCAAAAATCAGAGGGAAGAAACACACATAGTTTATCTTTGACAAAACTAGGTTTTGTCTTGAGAGTAAATCAGTTCTTTTGAAAAGCAAAAGCTTTTTAGGTATCAAAAGGAACTGTCATTTTCTTTTCAGAATTCTACTATTTTTGATGCTGTATTACAGTTAATAATATACTTAGGGAGGCCACAATTACTTGCTTCTATTATGCTTCCCAAATATAATGTGGAAATGAGACATCTCTTGAATTTAGAACATGTGGAGGGTATTTTATATATGGAGAAAAGACAGAAAATAATCCAATATATTGCATGGTAAAAGCATGCAGTGGCTAAGGTACAACAACACCTCTAGGATTCTGGAGATTTGATTTGATTCAATAGGATTTGATTCCAGCCTTAATACCAGGATCATTCCATCAGCAAATTTTAATAAACACCTACTATGTGCCCCAGTACCTATGGAGTCCTCAGTCCCCAAGAAGTGGTAATAAGGAAAAGGCAAAGACTAAACAAATCCTTAACTACAAACTAAAAATGTAAAATGAATGAAGAGACAATGCATAATGAGAGTGCATAACATCAAAAGGAATTTTGATGGAGTAGTCCAAAAAATGGCCTTTTAGAAGCAACGCTACTTGGCTGACACTTAAAGTATGAGAACGGAACCAGCCATGCAAATAGAGAAAGGAAAAGAGCTCCAGGCAGTGCCATGAGGCAAGATGGAATTTGGACACTTCAGAAAAACTTGAAGAAATAAAGCACAGAAAGGAGTGTCTTGTCTAAAACTAAAAAATTATCCAGGATCTCAAGAAATAATCCACGTAAGCTATCTGCTGAGTCAATTCAGATCTCACTAGACGGTAACACTCCTATGAGGAACTTAGGGTAAAGTATACTATTAGTGATATTAGTGACTCGATATTTTTCAAGTCTGAATAAAAGTAACTAAGTATTGAGAAATTTATCTGATTTTGGAAAAGAATGTTCAAGTAATTTATTTTTTAAAAATCACTCTCCTCTCTCATATTTAATCCTCCAGATTCATACTTATGTACTTATGCATTAAGGTATCGGCATTAGTAAAAAATACTTGAACTTTTATCCTTTTCTTTAGAATGAATTACTTATTTCTCTAAGGCAAATCCTGCTTTGTGATAATGAAATGCATGTGGCATTTCCCTGTAATTATAGCACTCACTTATGTTCTATGGTGAAATGATTTGATGACACATATACAACTTGTTAAAGATTTGGGAGACTGGCATTCTATCATGTATACTATCATGTAAGAATTGAATCGCCAGTCTATGTCTGACGCAGGATACAGCATGCTTGGGGCTGGTGCATGGGGATCACCCACAGAGATGTTATGGGGAGGGAGGTGGGAGGGGGTTTCATGTTTGGGAACACATGTAAGAATTAAAGATTTTAAAATTTAATAAAAAAAAATAAAAATAAAAAAAAATAAATAAAATAAAAAAATGTGTGTAATTAAGTCAAATGTCTATGATATCTGACTCAGAGACCAGTTCTAAAGGTACAGAAGTTATTCTCCAATACAAAATTAAAGTAGCCTTCATCATTGAAAATAAGCCTGGATTTTATTCTGTGAATTTAGAGAACAGAACAACAGACAATAAAAATTCAGGTGTTTGAGGAAAAGAGGGGTCAGAGAGATTTAGTAGCCTGAAAGTAAAGATTCTCAAGATTTCTGCTTCATAACTCTTGCCTTACTAAAATGTGTTTACAACCAAAACAGTTGGAATGAAAAGAGAAACAGCCAGCCAGCAACCAGATACTCTGTCATCATTTGTACAAACTACAAGACCATAAACTAGAGAATACAAGATCTACAGCTACGTTATTTGTTTGTTTGTCCTAAAGTCTGGGCTTCTTCAGGCTTAAGCCCCTGAAATATCAGAATCAGGCAGCATTTTTATTGTTCAGTTGCTAAGTCGTGTCCGACTCTTTGCAATCCCATGGACTCCAGCACGTCAGGTTTCACTGCCCTTCACTATCTCCTGGAGATTGCTCAAATTTATGTACATGAGATGATAATGGTCCACTTCTCCTCTTACCCTCAATCTTTCCCAGCACTAGGGTCTTTTCTACTGAGTCAACTCTTTGCAGCAGGTGGCCAAAGTATTGGAGCTTCAGCTTCACCATCAGTCCTTCCAGTGAATATTCAGGGTTGATTTCCTTTAGGATGGACTGGTGTGATCTTGCAGTCCAAGGGACCCTCCAAGAGTCTTCTCTAGCACCACAGCTTGAAAGCATCAATTCTCAGTGCTCAGCCTTCTTTTACAGTCCAACTCTCACATCCATATATGACTACGGGAAAAACCATAGCTTTGATTATATGGACCTTTGTTGGCAAAGTGAAATGTCTGCTTTTTAATATGATGTCTGGGTTGGTCACAGCTTTTCTTCCAAGGAGTAAACGTCTTTTAATTTCATGACTGCAGTCACCATCTGCAGTGATTTATTTTGGCAAATAGAAGCTAGCTTCAAACTGAATGGTTTATCTGTGTTAGTAGTCTTGATCACACCTTTTGTAATGCAGTGAGTGAATGAATAAATGGAACACACTGGCAAGTGAAGAAATCTAAAGATAACAGAAAATAATTTGTCAAAGAAGCTAACATAAAATAAGTAGATTTTAATATTCAAGGAAAGATATTTAGGAACCAATAACTTAAGTATCCCAATTTTCTAGCAGTAGATTTACTTTTAATAAGCAAAACAAATCACGTGTGACTTCTAAGAAGAAATTATTAGTTCTTTACTTAGCTTCATGATGCACTAGCCCATATGAGAAGTTAAGTACCAGAGGCCACATAAATTATTATGTGCTAAACTTCCACTTAGTGTATTGATATATCCAGTAAAGATATTGATATTCACACTCATTATACCCTCAACTTCACAAGAAGACATTAAGTTGTAAACAAACAAAAAAAAGGAACAATAAAGAAACTTAATAAACCATCAGGAAAAATAAACAGTAAAGCAACAATGCCTCCATTTAACATTCACCTATTATCTTAATGAATAACCTATTTTTCCTGTAAGACACTACATAAAAACTAGTCCCTCTGATTTTTCCCATGTAGCAGCCAAAGGAGAAATGAATAATGTATTGGATATCTAAGAATATGAGGAATTATTATCACTGATACTAATTAATGCCTTGAAAGTGAAAGTGAAAGTGAAGTCGCTCAGTCATGTCAGACTCTTTGTGACCCCATGGAAACCAGGCTCCTCCATCCATGGGGTTTTCTAGGCAAGAGTACTGGGATGGGGTGCCTTTTCCTTCTCCAGGGAACTTCCCCATCCAGGGATCAAACCCAGGTCTCCCACATTGTAGACAGACGATTTACCATCTGAGCCACCAGGGAAGTCTCAATTAATGCCTTAAGTAAACACAGTGTTAACATGTAATCACTGATATTAATGTGTTTGTTCATTTTCTTCAATGAAGGCACTTGGGGTATCTTTGTGAATTACACAATTCCTTCTATTCTTCGTCTACAAAGTAGGCATTTTTTTCCATCAATAGGACTGGTCTCTTTACAGAAGTAATGTTTCAGTTCAGTTCAGTTCAGTTGTTCAGTCATGTCAGACTCTTTACGACCCCATGAATAGCAGCATGCCAGGCCTCCCTGTCCATCGCCAACTCCTGGAGTTCACCCAAACTCATGTCCGTCGAGTCAGTGATGCCATCCAGCCATCTCATCCTCTGTCGTCCCCTTCTCCTCCAGCCCCCAATCCCTCCCAGCATCAGAGTCTTTTCCAATGAGCCAACTCTTTGCATGAGGTAGCCAAAGTATTGGAGTTTCAGCTTTAGCATCAGTCCTTCCAAAGAACACTCAGGACTGATCTCCTTTAGGATGGACTGGTTGGATCTCCTTGCAGTCCAAAGAATTCTCAAGAGTCTCTTCCAACACCGCAGTTCAAAAGTGTCAATTCTTCGGTGCTCAGCTTTCTTCACAGTCCAACTTTCACATCCATACATGACCACTGGAAAAACCATAGCCTTGACTAGACGGATCTTTGTTGGCAAAGTAATGTCTCTGCTGTTTAATATGCTATCTAGGTTGGTCATAACTTTCCTTCCAAGGAGTAAGCATCTTTTAATTTTTACTACCTATTGAAAAGAGCATTTTTCTTCAAATTGCTTCATGTCATATTGCAGGTCAACATCTGAAGGGAAATAATTAAGACTAGTTACTCAAATCCTACTTCATTCACACAGTCTTTATCCATCTAATCTTGCCACTGTTGCTCACTGAAAAGAGAATTATTTGTAAGAGATGTTTTAAAATGTTAGGGTTTTGGTCTTTCTCAAAACTAAGCCATTCCCACATATTAGACAAAATATTTTCTCCCTCTCAGTCCCCATTATCTTCTACCTGCCCTTCCACACTCCTGAGCAAGTCCACTCCGTTACTGTAGTGTGTGTTCACAACAAGTAGAAGCAAAGGTCAGAGAGACAGGATGGAATAGATATCAACACGCCAGGCTCCTCTGTCCTTCACCATCTCCCGGAGTTTGCTCAAATTCACACCCATTGAGTCGATGATGCCATCCAGCCATCTCATCCTCTGTCATCCCCTCCCTTCTCAATCTTTCCCAGCATCAGGGTCTTTTCCAGTGAGTCAACTCTTCCCATCAGGTGGCCAAAGTACTGGAGCTTCAGCTTCAGCATCAGTCCTTCCAATGAATATTCAGGACTGATTTCCTTTAGGATTGACTGGTTTGAACTTCTAGCTGTCCAAGGACTCATAAGAGTCTTCTCCAGAACCACAGCTTGAAAGCATCAATTTTTCAGCACACAGCCTTCTTTATGGCCCAACTCTCATATCCATACATGACTACTGGAAAAATCATAGTTTTGACTATACAGACCTTTGTCAGCAAAGTAATGTCTCTGCTTTTTATTATGCTGTCTAGGTTTGTCATAGCTTTTCTTCCAAGGAGCAAGCATCTTTTAATTTTATGGCTGCAGTCACCGTCCACAGTGATTTTGGAGCCCAACAAAATAGAATCCATCCCTCTTCTACCTTTTCCTCTTCTATTTGCCATGAAGTGATGGGACCCGATGCTTTATTATCTTCCAAATCATACACAGCCATCCTTAGAATATGTGTACAGTTTAGGATGTGTCAGGGAGTTTAATAAATTCATATGCATATGCAAACACATACACATACAGTATTATTTCAGTTTTTGATAGCATCATAGGGTCTGCAGAAAGTAGGTTATGCAGAAATATCAGTTGCTTATTCTTTAAAAAGTGATTCGCCTTAGAAATTGAAACAGCTCGGATATGTTTTTTATGATTATAACAAATAGTATTCAGAACGTAGAACGTGAGTGGGTTTTTTTCCCCCCCATATCTTCCATTTTATTCTATCCTTTATTTGGTGCTACCCTGAGAAACACTGAAATTTATTTCAGTACTTCACAGTGTTTAAAAGAATTTGAAATAGCCTATAGCTGACTAAACACACGGGTATGTTACCATTTTAATGAAAACAGGAATACACCTGGCCCTACAGTTCATCTCTTCATGAAGGAGGTTTTGGCCTTCTTTGCCTCCTGCCTGAGGTACTACATTTCAAAACACAGTGAGGAGGTTGGTGTGCCAAGCCAAAATTTTCCCCTTGAAATCCCCATCATGTGTAACCTTTCAAAGGTCATTCTCTAGAATGTCTAGGCTTTTAAATTACAATAACAGGAAAATGAAAGAATCTAGCCTGTCAAAACCTTAGTAACAAAACAAATATTTTCTCAGAATGTACAGGGAAGCTTTATTCCCAGGCATTATTGAGTGTCCACTATTTTCCCAGGGCCTGTCACAATATTTGGCACAAAGGCACTCAATAAATAATAGCTGAATGAATGAATACATGAAGACTGTAAAAAATGCAAAGGACACTCTCTTACCAAAAAGAACTTACAGGCTAATAAGGGAGACAAACAGAGATATAGCTATAAGGCCATGCGATAAACTTAAGAAAGCATATAAACAAGCTATTACATGCACATAGCTAAGGCTAAGGAAGGCTTGGTCATAAAGACAATAACAGAGATATTGTTAGAATAGGATTAGAATTAAGAAAGGATCATGTTCTCTAATCTGGGCTTTTCTGGTAGCTCAGTTGGTAAAGAATCCACCTGCAAGGAAGGAGACCCCAGTTCAATTCCTGAGCTGGGGAGATCTGCTGGAGAAGGCATAGGCTCCCCACTCCAGTATCATGGCTTTCCCGGTGGCTCAGCTGGTAAAGAATCTGCATGCAATGCAGGAGACCTAGGTTTGATCCCTGGGTTGGGCAGATCCCCTGGAGAAGGTAATGGCTACCCACCCTGGTATTCTTGCCTGGAGAATCCCATGGACTGTATAGTCCATGTGGTCACGAAGAGCGGAACATGATTGAGCAATTTTCACTCACTCCCTAATCTGGGAAAGTAATGGGGAAAAGGTTCACTTTAACTACTGTTTTTATCTATGTAGCTCCTCTTCCTCCTTCTTTTGATAACAAACCCCACCTCCATCCTGCCTGACCACAATGTCAGCGTATTAAACAGACTCAGTCATGCCATTCATCCATTTGGCACAATGACCAAAGTTGGGAAGACCAAAATCCTTCCCTAGAACTTCTCTACTTGGATCTGGCAAAAAACAAAAACAAAAAAGTGTTAATCACTCAGTCATGTCCGCGTCATTGCAACCCATGGACTGTAGTCCACCAGGGTCCTCTGTTCATGGAATTCTCCAGGCAAGAATACTGGAGCAAGTAGCCATTCCCTTCTCCAAGGGATCTTCCCAAACCAGGGATCAAACCCAGGTCTCCTGCATTGCAGGTGGATTCCTTACCATCTGAGCCACTAGGGAAGCCCAGATCTGGCAGCGTAGTACTCTTTACTTTATGGCTGCAATGTTCTTCATATAAGCTCTAAAGTGCCAAAAAGCATGACACTATCATATGACTGAGCATCTAAAGATGACATTTATTTTTTACTATTGCTATATTTGATTAATGACTACCAAAAGTGTAACTTATTTTATATGTTTAAAAATATAAAACTAAAATTCTAGACAACAAAATAAGAGAGAAACATGAGAGAAAGTATGTTAATGTATATTTAAAGCAGATAAGGTTCTTGCCACTTTGGGCAGTTTGGATATGAATACAATATAAACTTTTAAATTGTTAGGAAAAACACACGATTATGTATAAATGTATTGTTGGCTCCTTGGCTTAGACATGTGGAAGAGGGAAAGTCTACACTGACTAAGCATGTGCAATGTACGTGATTGATGATATCTGACCAGCTGCAAACATGAGCCAAAAAGTAGGTCTTAAGAAATATTTTTTAGATGAATAGATGGCATATTTTTGGGTTACTCAGTCCAGCATATTGTCCGTCTCAGTGTGGACTTTCCCTTTTCCATACGTCTAGACCAAGGAGCCAACAATGAATTCTCACAATAAAATCATTAAAATATCAGCACTATTTCCCTAAAATTTGATGTTGTTTCAGTTAATTTAATCATAATTTCCCCTTTTAAATTTGAACCTTGGTGCATTTTTAAGATATACATAAGAAAATATAGCATTCAATCTATTCTTTTAACTCTATTTTCCTTAAAATAATAGCAATTTTCAGGTTTGATGCTAACATTTGCATGCCAATGCAGTTATTTTTACTTTAGTCTTCAAAAATATTTTAATACTTTATTTTAGTTTCATAACACAACAAAAGCTGTGTATTCAGTCTATGTTTTTCCATACAAAGCAATTAAAGTCAGACATGCTGTGATAGAAAGTACATATTATCAAAACCACACTTTTTAACTCAGCAGGAATATAAATTCTCCATAAAATGAATTTAATCCAGTTACAAATATAGATTATTTTCAAGATGAGTGATGTCTGTCACTGAGAGAACCCATTCATAGTTCTAAAATATACTTCCTCTCCAAATGACAAAGTTGTATGCAGTACACTGAAAGTCAGATTTTTACTATTAGTAAATATAATCAAAACAGGTTTGCCTAGTGCTTTGCATATATGTCAGTATATTTTATACACTCAAATGAGAAACAGTAGCTTCCAGGTACAGCTAGGTAGCTTCTTGCTGTTTCACCTCTTTTTCTGCTTATATAATGACTGGAATATTTTAAATACTTTTTCAGTTCATGTGAACACACAGTTTTTTGTCAAATGTGTAGATGTAGCCAATGTAAATATGCTTAGAAAGTCATTATTTTTTTATGGAACCGAATAGCAAGCTATTTACCAAAGTACCACCCCTTTTTTCTGAGCACATAGCTATACTACACATTCCGCTTAGATGCGGCCATATGGCTTAGTTATGACTAATGGAATATGAGCAGAAGTGACAGACACCACTATTGGACCCACCTATGAAACACTCCCATCCACTATCAATATGTCAGTGCTTATGTGATCGTGGAAGGCATCTGTTAAAGGTGACAAAATGGATGTCAAGATGTCCCACCCCCAACACACAAATACACCATTGTGGTCCCACGTTGCTAGTATGTGAGTAAGAAATAAACTTCTAATGTGCTGCTGCTGCTGCTGCTGCTGTTAAGTCATTTCAGTCGTGTCCGACTCTGCGACCCCATAGATGACAGCCCACCAGGCTCTGCCGTCCCTGGGATTCCTTAGTCTAATGTGCTAAACAATGACAATTCTAAAGTTTATTTGGCACAGCAATTAGTCTGTTGCAATCAATACCAAAAAAAATCATTCCTTAAAATGAGGTACTGCTGTTAAAAAAAAAAAAAAAAAAACTAAAATATATGTGATTGGCTTTGTGGCCAGGCAGTGGATAATACGGAATTAATGTCAGAGGCTAGAAGGCTGGAGGATCCTGGTATACAGTGGCAATACATCTGGTGAAACTATTACCTGCAAAAACTCAGAAAACTGGTCATGTGCCTGCTGAACCTTCAGCACTGCCCTGCCAGAGACTACACCTGCCAGTGTGAAGTGAAAGCGTTAGTCCTTCAGTCATGTCCAACTCTTTGCGAGCCTATGGACTGTAGCCTGCCAGCCTCCTCTGTCCATGGAACTCTCCAGGTAAGAATATCACAGTGGGTAGCCATTCCTTTCTCAAGGCAATCTTCCCAACCCAGGGTCTCCCACATTGCAGGCAGATTCTGAGCAGTCTCAGCCACCAGGGAAACCCAACACTTCCCTCTCTTCCTGCAGTTAAATAGGGTCATATGGTAGCTGGCTATCCTCAGAACCAGAACAGACATGATCTTTGTCATCACATTCTCCTTCTTCGTGTCCTTTCTACCAGTTCAATCTTGGAAACTGTTTAAGATGAAGAAACCACCAAATGGATGGCAACTAGGTGCCTCAGAGTTACCGTTTGGAAAACAGTCAACTCCACCAATTATAAATATGAAGGTTTTTTTCTTCTTTTAACTTTACATGGAAGAGAAACAGAACATTAAACATTTTTAGACTTTCTGTTAGAGCAGAAGATACCTTAACTGACAAAACACTCTGAAGCTCATTTGTAAAAATGAAGCAAATCATTTCAGCTCATCAACACAATTCTCGGTAAAAATCAGAGAAAATTACCTTCATGAAAGAACCTTGAAAATGTCAAATGCATAAACATTTAATTTTAAAGTCAGTATGCTGTGTACAAGATTAAAAGCCCTGGTAAGGGGCTCTGAGAAACCTAGTCTTGAACACCAGTTCTACCATTTACTGGTTGTATAACCTTGAACATATAGATTTATCATCTTGCAGCCTCCTTGTTCTAGTATATAAAATAGAAAAAACTGACTCTTCTTCTTACAGTTATTATGACAACATTATAGCACATAAAACATGCTTTGGGCAAAGTCAGACATTAAGTAAAGTGCCAAATTGATTCTCTCTCCTTATTCTATAATAATTTCAGGCTATTAAGGAAACCTTAGAAAACTAGCAGTTTGTATTGCTATACAAAAAAACCTTAATTTTAGTGAAAGTCTTCAATCAGTGACTCTAATGAAAACTAAAAAAACACAAGTACAAATTAATAGGATGACGGAGAAACAAAGAGCCAGTCTTCCCACCACATCTTAGTGAAAGTCTCTTGAGAAATTATTTCCTTCTTATCTCTCTATTCCTTTGCCCCTCCTCAATCTCATCCCTCTTTGCCAAGCACTGAAAGCGTATAAAAGCAGTAACAAAATAGATAATGGATCAGATATTTCTTTGTTAGCTGAGATTTTTCTTACTACATTCCCTCAACTTACAAAAAACCAAAGATAGCAGATCTTGCTCCCTTTTCAAGCTAATCTCATTTTATTAAGGTGAGCATTCTGGTAGGCATAACTGATGATAATAGCAATACTTTCATGTTTGCTAAGCATTCAATAAAGTTCTAAGCACTTTCACACCCATTTTCTCATAATAATTGAAGTAACATGATCAAGCAATACCTACAAGAAGGAAAAGCTTCCAGTCCTGAATTTCATGGGCCAAGGAGAGATTATGGTGGTATTGATAGTCATCAGTAAGCCACCACATCACCCCAAAAGACAGCTGAAATAGTTTACACTCCAGGTTCTTATATAGTGGATTCTTGTTGAATAATTGTGCTCCTCTGATGAATTGTTATCTGGGTTAAAAAGCTTCAGGCATAGAGAAATGACAGATGCCAATGAATAATGCCAAAGCCAAATGCTTAATAAAATAGCATTATACAGCAAAATAATTAACTTCCGTTGTTCTCTTTAAAAAAAAAAAAAAACCTTTTTCCCTAGGCACACATGTTCTAAAACTGGATATAATAAGCTCAAGTCACACACACAAAGCTGATCATTCAGATATAATGAGAATGAAATTACTAAATTTCTTTGTGATAAAACAATGTATAAGATAGATTCAAGTACTAAAAGCAAGTGTGAAAATCAGCACATGGTACCCAGTGAAGTGCCAACAATAGTTTTTATTAACAAAAGCAACAGAAAAAAGGCAGCAATTTTGATGCACCAAATAAAAGGACAAATTCCATGTCACATCACACCACATAAACACACACACACACACAGACACACACACACCCTCCTTCCCACCCATAGCTCAGTAAGACTAAACAACACTGATCAAAGTTTTGCCTATATATCTGCTAGTATGCTTTTAACCAGCAGCATTTTGCTGTATCATTGTCTCATGGGAAGTCTGAACTCCCATGAAATCAGTCAATTACAGTGTCAACCATCCTGTGGATCCTCAGTTAATATTCATGCATGAAGATAAGGATAAATGTTAAGATTCCTACTTTTTAAAACAAAAATTTAATTTGTTTTGGTCTGTATACTGACACTGAAAGAATTATTATTTCAAAAGTGGTTCAAATGGCACTTTAGCATATTCTTTAACCAAGTACAAGTACTGTGATGGAACAAGCCTGGTACTGGGATCTCAGGAAGGGAGCTCCAATCTTGGCTTGGTTGGTCCTCAAATCACTCAACCTCTCCTGAGCCCTAATTTCCTTATCTGCTTCCTGCTCTTCTTGACTATCTCACATGGTTATTCTGAGAATTAAATGAGACTAAAGAACTATGCTAAAGTTATAACAGTAATGTGTTAGGTATCATTGCCACTATGTTTGATTCTCAACAACACTCACAGCCACAGGAAGAGTTACAAAAATACATGGACATCTCAGCATCTCTCAAGTGATGTCAATTAATTCTTCTCCTTAATAATGTTAATACATATTAATAATTTATATCTGTCAAAATCTCATACTTAAATCACATTCTTTTCAAAAATGCATTAACCTCTAAAGTAATAAATGTTCTGCTGAAACTTCATTTGTAAAAACAAGTTCTCACATGTTGACACAATCATTGACTTGCCATAATATTTACGTTGAAGTGAAAGAGAAAGACTGTCTACAAGAATGGCCATAGAACTACTCCAACAATATCATTCTGCCAGACTAAGCCACCACAAGCAGCACCCCAAGTCACCAAAGCAAGAGCTGAAAGGATCTCCTATGTTCTCATGGGTAGGCTGGAGATGTGAAAAAAGGAGATTAAAAGCACATGAAAAGAGACTCAACAGCACTAATTATTAGAGAAAATGCAAATCAAAACTATTACAATGAGGTATCACCTCACACCGGTCAAAATGGCCAACATCAAAAGGAGGGTATGGAGAAAAGGGAACCTTGCTACACTGTTAATGAGAACTTAAACTGGTAGAGCCACGACGGAGAACAGTATAGAGGGGTTCCTTAAAAAACTAAAATAGAGCAACCATATTATCCAGCAATCCCACTCCTGGGCATATTTCTGGAGAAAATCATAATTAAAAAAATACATGCACCTCAATATTCACTGCAGCACTATTTACAATAGCCAGGACATAGAAGCAAATGTCCATCAAAAGGAAAAGAAGATGCAGTATACACATGCAATGGAATATCACTCAGTCACAAAAAATGAAATGCCATTTGCAGCAACATGGATGGATCTAGAAATTATCATATTAAGTGAAGTCAGAGAGAGAAAGAAATATCATATGATATGGCTTATATGCAGAAGCTTTTTAAAAAATGATACAAATGAGCTCATTTACTAAACTGAAACAGACTCATAAAGTTAGAAAACTAACTTATCGTTACCAGGAGAGAAGGGATAGTTAGGAAGTTTGGAATTAACATGTACACACTGCTACATTTAAAATGGATAACCAACAAAGACCTATAGTATAGCACAGGGAACTCTGCTCAATATTATATAACCTAAAACCTAGATAGCATATTCAAAAGCAGAGACATTACCTGGCCGCTTAAGGTCCATCTAATCAAGGCTATGGTTTTTCCTGTGGTCATGTATGGATGTGAGAGTTGGACTGTGAAGAAGGCTGAGCGCAGAAGAATTGATGCTTTTGAACTGTGGTGTTGGAGAAGACTCTTGAGAGTCCCTTGGACTGCAAGGAGATCCAACCAGTCCATTCTGAAGGAGATCAACCCTGGGATTTCTTTGGAAGGAATGATGCTGAAGCTGAAGCTCCAGTATTTTGGCCACCTCATGCAAAGAGTTGACTCATTGGAAAAGACTCTGATGCTGGGAGGGATTGGGGCAGGAGGAGAAGGGGACAATCCAGGATGAGATGGCTGGATGGCATCACGGACTCGATGGACGTGAGTCTGAGTGAACTCCGGGAGATGGTGATGGACAGGGAGGCCTGGTGTGCTGTGCTTCATGGGGTCGCAACAAGTCGGACACAACTGAACGACTGAACTGAACTGAACTGAACTGAAATGGGAAAAGAATTTGAAAAAGAATATATAGATGTATATTTATAACTGAATCACTTTGCTGTAAACCTGAAACTAACAACAATGTTAATCAACAATACTCCAATATAAAATAAAAAGTTAAAAGTATCAAAGTGATGAAAATTAGTTGGGATAAAATACTCTTGTCACAAGAACTGGAAAAATCAATATGTTTGTTCAGAAATTTACAGCTTTGATCAGAAAGATTTTAAATTGGAAATGAAAGTAGTGCAGTGAAAATGTCCAGTTAAAACTATAAAAATAGAATGGTTACTTTGGAGGACATAAATGATATTGGAAGAAGCCTTGCAATAGAGGAGAGGCTCAATAATTTACATCAGGAACCCATTTGCAAAGGAGAGGCAGATATAAGAGTTATGATCTGAGATGTCTATACTCCAAAGCACAATGGGTAATACATTTGAGATACTAACACAAGGAAATAAATACAATTTTATTTATCATATCAGTAAATATTTCTTGAGTGCTTATTATGTACTAAGCCCTGAGTTACAGAGATGAAATACAGTGCCTGAGAACTTCAGTGGCTGAGACCTACAGTCTAGTGAGTGAGGCAGTTTAATGGACTAATAATTATAGTAGTTTAAATACTGATAGAGATATATATGGATTTCTCTGAAATAAGAGATGAGGGACATCTAACTGAGGAGGTTAGGGAAAATTTGCTAGAGTAGGTAGCTCTTGAACAGAGTCCAAAAGAGCAGAAAGAGCAGGGATGTTCTAAGCAAAGAAGTCCAGTTGGCCTTTTGTAGCCACAGGTTCTACACACAGACTGAACCAATTAGAGATGAAGATATTCCTCCAAAATTCCAGAAAGTCCTCAAAAGCAAAATTTGAATTTGCCATACTCCAGAAACTAGATACATACTATTTACATTATATTTGCAACTATTTACATAGCATTTGCATTTTATTCTGTATTAAAAGTAATCTTGAGATGTTCTAAAGTATCCACAGATTTTACATAGGTTATATGCATATACTACGCCATTCTTTAAAGAGACTGGAGCATGTGCAGATTTTGGTATCTGCAGGGGTTTTTCCAAATCTCCAATGAATACCTAGGGGTGACTGTAATGTATTTCCTCAACTTGATAGGATAACACTACAGCTAGATATCAGAGACTAAAATGTTATTATTTCACTGAAAAGAATCCCAGGCTGGAGAAAGAGCAATGTGACTGATGCAAGAGCTGGAGGAGAATAAAAGGAGAAAGAAAGAAAGCTGAGACCACTCAGGGCATTTAAACAGGCCCTTTGCCCAACTGAAGGGTGTAAATGCTGCATTTCTGAAGCAGCCATTTTAAAAGCAAAAACAAAACAATTAAGATTTACTGAGCATCTACCATGTAGCTACTAGACACTGTGCAAAACACATTCACATATACTGTCTCAAGATATTTAATTATGGGGGACTTCAAATATCTGGACATTCCTGGTAGCTCAGTTGGCAAAAAATCCACCTGCAATGCCAGAGACCCTGGATCGACTCCTGGGTCAAGAAGATCCCCTGGAGAAAGGATAGGCTACCCACTCCAGTATTCTTGGGCTTCCCTGGTGGCTCAGACAGTAAAGAATTTGCCTGCAATGCAGGAGACCTGGGTTTGATCCTGGGTTGGGAATATCCCCCTGGAGAAGGGAACAGCTACCCACTACATTATTCTTGCCTGGAGAATTTCATGAAAAGAGGAGCCTGGTGGGCTACAGTCCATGAGGTCACAAAGAGTCGAACAAGACTGAGCAACTTTCATTTCAAATAGCTAGGTATCTCAAAGAATTCTATTTGATACAATCAGTGTGTCTTATAAATACTTGGTGTGCATGATTAGAGCTCCAGTTTGAGAAGTTAGAAGAATAAAGGCACATGCTCTCTGAACCCAATTCTGACCAACAACAAAAATGAGAAAGTATTTAATGAAACAAAAGTGATAGAAACAATGGGGAAAATAAAAAATGGCATCTCAGATCTTGTTATACTCAAGAAGAGAAATACTAAATATAGCCAGATTTGTATTCTAAATATAGTCAGGCTTGTTATTGGGCAGTACTTTCTAAACTTTTCAAGTATGGGGACTTCTTTTTTAACATATAATGTGTTTTACAGACATTTACATGGTAGCTGAAAGTGAAAGAAAGTGAAAGTCGCTCAGTCGTGTTTGACTCTTTGCAACCCCATGGACTATACAGCCCTTGGAATTCTCCAGGCCAGAATCCTGGACTGGATAGCCTTTCGCTTCTCCAGGGGATCTTCCCAACCCAGGGATCAAATCCAGGTCTCCCTCACTGCAGGCAGATTCTTTACCAGCTGAGTCACATGAGAAGCCTTTGTGGCTACCCTCACATGGTAGCTATATCAGTTAATCGAAAACACACATAAAGCTTGGGGTGGGGGGCATGACTGCACAAACACTGCAGTGATAAAAGCAAATGAGTTTTGAGAACTTGCATGAACACATTCCATCAGAAATAAAGTATAAAAATTAGGATGCAAAATAACATAAAGTACAGCAGAGTGTGACAGCAGAGTGTCTCTCATTTGAACAAATATTACCTAAAAAATCCATTTTAATATATTCTCAATACAGTCTCACCAGCAATATTTTTACAAGGTATTAACAGAGAGATGCAACCAATATGCACATTTATGAAACTAACTCCTGCAAAGTGATATAAACGGTTGAATGCCTGCTTTCGCCAGTGAGAACCGAACAATTTCTCACTACGGGGAGGTGTGTAACATCTTTGAGGCTAACCTGGGGTCATTTGGTAAGTTATCTCTTCCAAGCATTAAATAGCTACAAACTTCAAAGAGTTAATGAACCTCTTAGAAAGCGAGTGATTTACTTCTTTCTCACTGGAAGAGTCAAGTAAGCCTCTTCATTAATCCTCTCACCATTCAAGTGATGTAGAAAGAGACACACAATATAATCCCAATTACATGACTGGGACATTAAAGTCCCGAAGTGCTTAGTGACTGGCACAAGGCCACAGAGAAGTTATGTGCAGAGCTGTGACAGGAACTCATAAGCCTCTGGGTCTTGTTTAACCTTGTTGATGTGCTATGGCTTGGCCTCGATAAATGTGATAAGGTGCTCATGTAAATAAGCACAGCTCAAGTAAAAAAATAAATAAATGAAAGCCTTAACATATGGATTTCTTTCCAAAAATATAATCTTATGGTAAGGAATTATTTTATAAATGAATAATGAAAAATTGACTCAAGATTTATTTATAGCCAGAAGATTTTCAGCATCTGAAATGACTGACTACAGTTCAATAAATGGTAAGAAAACCAGAAATCCTTTTCATGAAATATTAAAAGAATCGAATTTACTTTGAATCTAGGACCTCAAAGATAGTAATCAGCATCTGGGTATACAGTAAACATAATTAACCCAAGTTCCAGTAGAATGACTGACTCTTTCTTGATTTCTGCAGTTATTATGTTGAGTTTTTGAGGAGTCCTGAACCCAATTTATGGACCTAACAGAAGCAGAAGGTATTAAGAAGAAGTGGCAAGAATACACAGAAGAACTGTACAAAAAATCTTCATGACCCAGATAAGCATGATGGTGTGATCACTCACCTTGAGCCAGACATCCTGGAATGTGAAGTCAAGTGGGCCTTAGGAAGCATCACTATGAACAAAGCTTGTGGAGGTGATGGAATTCCTATTGAGCTATTTCAAATCGTAAAAGATGATGCTGTGAAAGAGCTGCACTCAATATTCCAGCAAATTTGGAAAACTCAGCAGTGGCCACAAGCCTGGAAAAGGTCAGTTTTCATTCAAATCACAAGGAAAGGCAATGCCAAAAATGCCCAAACTACCGCACAATTGGCACTCCTCTCACATGCTAGTACAGTAATGCTCAAAATTCTCCAAGCCAGGCTTCAACAGTATGTGAACCATGAACTTTCAGATGTTAAAGCTGGATTTTAGAAAAGGCAGAGGAACCAGAGATCAGATTGATGACATCTGCTGGATCGTTGAAAAAGCAAAAGAGTTCCAGAAAAAATATCTACTCCTGCTTTTTGACTACACCAAAGCCTTTGACTGTGTGGATCACAATAAACTGTGGGAAATTCTTCAAGAGATGGGAATACCAGACCACTTGATCTGTCTTCTGAGAAACCTATATGCAGGTCAAGAAGCAACAGTTAGAACTGGACATGGAACAGACTGGTTCCAAATCAAGAAAAGAATACGTCAAGGCTGTATACCGTCACCCTGTTTATTTAACTTATATGCAGAGTACATCATGCGAAATGCCAGGCTGGATGAAGCACAAGCTGGAATCAAGACTGCCAGGAGAAATAGCAACAACCTCAGATATGCAGATGACACCACCCTTATGACAGAAAGTGAAGAAGAACTAAAGAGCTTCTTGATGAAAGTGAAAGAGGAGGGTGAAAATGTTGGCTTAAAATGCAACATTCAGAAAACTAAGATCATGGCATCTGGTCCCATCACTTCATGGCAAATAGATGGGGAAATAATGGAAACAGTAAGAGACTTTACTTTTGGGGGCTCCAAAATCACTGCAGATGGTGACTGCAGCCGTGAAATTAAAAGACGCTTGCTCCTTGGAAAAAAAGCTATGACCAACCTAGATAGCATACTAAAAAGTAGAGTCATTACTTTGCTAACAAAGGTCCGTCTAGTCAAAGCAATGTTTTTTCCAACAGTCATATATGGATGTGAGAGCTGGACTATAAAGAAAGCTGAGCACTGAAGAACTGATGGTTTTGAACTGTGGTGTTAGAGAAGACTCTTGAGAGTTCCTTGCACTGCAAGGAGATGCAACCAGTCCATCGTAAAGAAAATCAGTCCTGAATATTCATTGGAAGGACTGATGTTGAAGCTGAAACTCCAACACTTTGGCCTCCTGATGTGAAGAACTGATTCTATGGAAAGACACTGAGGCTAGAAAAGATTGAACGCAATCAATCTTTTGGAGAAGGGGACAACAGAGGATGAGATGGTTGGATGGCATCACTGACTCAATGACATGAGTTTGAGCAAGCTCTGGTAGCTGGTGATGGACAGGGAAGCCTGGTGTGCTGCAGTCCCATGGACAGTCAGACACAACTGAGCGACTGAACTGAACTGAACCCAACTTTTGGTTAGTGACTCAAACGGATGTAGATAAACGTATTAAGGGTTGAAACACTCACCTAACAATCCTTCAGTGATGATCTGGTGCCACATTCTGTGTGGTGATCAGGGACGTGAGTAAAACAAACAAGCTCTTGGAGCTCAGGACTTAAAGGGAAAGACAATCAAACATGCACACAAGTAGCCATTACAAAGAGTGATGGGTGTTACACAGAGGAATTCTAGTGAGAACTAGATTGTAAAAAGGAAGTAACACATCATTACCTACTGTAATCAGGTAGGAGTGGAGGAGAAATCCCCAGTAAGCTCCTGAACAAGACTGAGGTAAAGCTACCTAGGTAAAAAGGGCAAAGAAGAAAATGGACACCTATAAGCTTGTGTGTGTGTGTGTGTGTGTGTGTGTGTGTGTGTGTGTGTGTATGCTAAGTTGTGTTCAACTCTTTGTAACCCCATGGACTATAGCCTGCAAGGCTACTCTGTCCATGGAATTTTCCAGGCAAAAATACTGGAGCAGGTTGCCGTTTCTGTCTCCAGGGGATCTTCCCAATCCAGGGATTGAATTCATGTCTCTTCCATCTCCTACATTGGCAGGTAGGTCCTTTACCAGCTGAGCCACCAGGGAAGCTCTATAAGCTCACATTCCATATTTATGTTTGCCACATGTACTTTTTGTCAGTAATTTCACTTTTGTTGGAAAAATAAATTTTTATATTAAAATGCATTTGACAGTGCATAGCCTACCTTACTTTTATTAACTTAAATGCAGTGATCACAGTATTCAGAGTTCTTTCTTCTATTCTATTACCTAATGCTACTTGATCCTCACCACAAATATCAGTTTGATAGGATAATATTGTTAGACTCATTGTACACTGGAGAACCTTGAGCATGAGTTTTATTTTAGTGTATATTTACAGGGTCAGTGAACAATGAAGCCAGAATTGGAACACAGGACTTCCCTGGTGGTCCAGTGACTAAGAATTCAGCTGCCAATGAAGGGGACTTGGGTTCAACCCCTGGTCTGGGAAGATTCCACATGCCTCAGCTCAACTAAGCCTGAGCCCCACAACTGCTGAGCCTATACTACAGAACAGGCAAGCCACACTACTGAGCCCACTCCCCACAACTAGATAAAGCCCACATGTAGCAAGCAAGATCCACTGAAACCAAACATTAAATTTTTAAAAAAGAAGAACTGGAACCTAGACTCCAGTTCAGTTCAGTTGCTCAGTCATACCTGACTCTTTGCAACCCCGTGGACTGCAGCATGCCAGGCTTCCCTATCACCAACTATCAGAGCTTGCTCAAACTCATGTCCATGGAGTAGGTGATACCATCCAAACATCTCATCCTCTGTCATCCCCTTCTCCTCATGACTCCAAGTCAGGTACTATTAGAGAAGAGACTCACATCTGAACTACACAGAAAGGAAGTTTAAACTGCATTAAACAGAAGGAAGTTCTACAGCAACCATGTAGATGGGCATTATTTATAATTTTGATGCAAAATTCATCTTGAAGCCTGAATTAGCCTAAATCAGCATAACACATCTCCCAAATGCATTTTCCAAAGCATATGATTTTAATAGAGAAATAGTATTCATTCAAATTTAATCATTACACTTCTCAGACTCAGATTATTGTTATATCTATCCTGGATGGTTCTTGTTTGCTGCCTTTTCTGCTACACTTGCGAGAACCAAATATCACCAGCTAAAACTGTACAACAGCACTATACTTCTTTGATCTAACCTCGGAGCTCTTCAAATCTGGCCGACATTCTACACTTGCCTTTCAGTCAACTTGTGTCTGGTACTTAAGATTCTGAGGGTGACAATAACTACACAAATGCATTACATTTCCAGGTAAGTCAGCACAACCAACAGGTAGAGTGCTCAGATCCTCTACCTGTGAAGGAAATGCTGACTGGTATCCAAGTAGTTAAGGGGCTTCCCCGATGGCTTAATGGTAAGGAATCTGCCTGCAATGCAGGAGATACTGGAGACATGGGTTCAATCCCTGGAATGGGAAGAAATGACAACCCACTCCAGTACTCTAGCCAGAAACATCCCATGGACTTAAGAGCCTGGTAAGGCACAGTACAAAGGTTGCAAAGAGTCGCACACAACTGAGCACAGTACGAATGAAAAATGAGACACAGTCACTGAATAAAGGAGCTTCCTTTCTTTTCTAACTCCTTCCCCTGTAATCTGAGACGATCATTTTAATCTCTCTTCTTTACCAACATAAGTTTCATTTGGAACAGGATTATTTTTTGGTACTTAATTAGGTAATTAGTATTTTCAAACATCTACACATCACCAGAAAACATGCTGATTGCACCAACTAAGTAGTTTATTTCAGACTATGCAGGGTAATGGCAGATTTCTGATTTAAATAAGCAGGAATAAAGGTAAGTTACTTTGATATAATTACTTAGGGTCAAAAACTACACTGATCTATCAGGATAAACCCAGACCACATGTCCAGTACTATTTGGGGACACCTGTTATAAATGGAAATAAAACATGATGCTTGACTACAGAAACTAAAATTTTATCTTGTCTAAATAAGGTAAATGTCTTTCAGGTATATGACTCAGAGATGGAGAGCAACTTATAAAACTGACAGCAATAAACTCAGAAAATAAACTTTTTTAATAACTGAAAAAGGTTTTAGAAATGATTCATTCCAATTATAGTAATTCGTACCACTATAAAAAGCTCTTGATTATTTCAGAAATTTTGCATCAGTATGAAATCTAAAATTTATCAAACTGAAATCTTATATACCATGGTATGAAATGGTGTTACATACCATTCTTTTGTATGTAGAATGTTAGTTCCCAAACACCTTTTCTAAACATGAGTTCCCATGGACAGAAGCAATAGTTTGGCTGTGAACTAGTTGAGATCAAGGTCTAGGAACTTGTTCATTCATGTTACATAAGTAAACGAATAAACTGATGAGTGAATGTAAGTTCTGTGTTAGACTATGACCAAGGCAGGCACTGTATATGCCCATTCACCTATAACTTCCCAGTATCCAGCTAAGTATATGGTACATAGCAAGTCCTCCAATAAGCCTCGTCAAATTGACTCTGACCCTCTCTTTTTGCAAGGTGGGTTAAGAGTTCTTAAACAACCCACTTTTGTCATATGGAATACTGAAGCACATCACATGTGCAAATTTTTCATGGAATTTTTAAAACTTATTTCAAAGTAACTCTAGGCAGCTGCTTCCAAGAATAGTTCCCCTATTACAAGCCTCTAAAAGAGTCAATTCCACTTATGGGAAGAATCGGGTGTGGCTCCTATAAATAATCCTACTTGGAGGACCAGCCTATTTTTAGAGGCTTTCTTTAAAAGTAATGATGCATCTCTGGACTTAAGCCAGGGAACTTCTTAATAGAAGCAGCATGTTAGGAAAATTCCCCTTTTCAGTGAGTCCCTCTTCTAAGTAAATCTACACTAGGAGCTGCTGTTCCATCAGTACACTAGGAGCACTGCTCCATCAGTGACTCCAGCAGCTGTCCTTTCCTTCCAGTTTCTCTGCCCTGCATGAGTTTTCACTGGATGTGCAAGAAGCTACTGCAGAAATCTAGGAACCGAAATGAACAGAGCCAAGGTGAAACAAATATTAATCAGAGAGAGAGAGAGAAACAGCACAGATACCAAACCATAACAGAATGAAAAGCAGCAGCCAGACCACTAAATGAAAACCAGACCTTGCAGACTCCCCAGAAAGCATGACCGGAGGCACAGCTAGAAGTCCAAGGAAACAAGATAGAACACTAAAGCTGGGAAGAAAATGGCAACGCACAAGCATGGGAGAAAAGCAAGAGACCAACAGAAGGGGATTTATGCTTGGATGACTTTGACCCCAGGGAGACAGCTGACCTGCACATGAAGGAAACAGAAATAAATAGAGGAAATATCTTACTAAGGTGGGAGCACACCAAAACAGACTAAAATGAGAAGGAACTTAAAAACGGAAAAGGAAAAATAAAAACCAAATAAACTCATAAGTAAAAAAGTACTTCCCAAACATCAATGATTGTGGAGTTGTCATTTTTTTAAAAGTTGATTTTCAACAATATCTTTTCCCACCCCTAACTTTCCAATAATCACCCAAGTAGCTACACTAACTCCAGAAAGAACCTTCAATTTGCAGTGCAGAGGGACCCTTGAAAACTCAGTGGTCAGTTTTGCCATCTCTTACATTGGATTTCTCTGAGATTTCCCAAATATCATAAAACAGTGACAGTGAGAGTGGTTATTAAAACAAAAAGTGCTATAACCACCTTTTTATCTGCAGGAGCCATAAATTCTAAGTCTTGATTCTAGAAGGATCGTGAAGCAAAATGTACAAGATAGGCATATATTAAAAGGAATGAACTGGCAGGTCTGGTTTATAAATACATATGCTTTCTCAAATAAGCTTTTTGTCACTTTAAACAGATGAATGCCACTGTGAGAAGTGTTCAAATTTCCAATAAATTTGATGTATTCATCCAGGAGAAAAGTATGGTCATTGAAAATAGCATTCTCAAAGAATATTTAAATGATAGGAAAATATTCATCATATAGTTTTAAGGGAAAAAAAAGACACTAAACGTTGTGTGTCATATGATCCCAGTTATTTAAAATACATATACATAAGTGAAAGTGAAAGTGAAGTTGCTCAGTAGTGTCTGACTCTTTGCGACCCCGTGGACTGTAGCCCACCAGGCTCCTCCGCCCATGGGATTTCCCAGGCAAGAATACTGGAGTGGGTTGCCATTTCCTTCTCCAGGGCATCTTCCCAACCCAGGGATCGAACCCGGGTCTCCTGCATTGCAGACAGACGCTTCACCGTCTGAGCCACCAGGGAAGCCCATATATATATTTAGGCATATATTAAATAACCTCTTGAGAAAAGGAAACTAGATCTGCATTGTACAGTACAGGTGGTCTATACTGATCTGCAGCACTTAGTGCAATGGTTATTACTTATTCATCAAGACTTAAGCTGCCTGTCTGTGTATTGCATTATGTCCAATGCTGAGCACTGTGATTGATGCATATACTCAATAAATTGATCTGCTAAACAAATAAATGAATGAAATAACAAATAAATAGAAAAAGACTGGGAAAACAGATAAAATATGATTTAGAGTTTTTTTCTTAGCACTGATTTGATAGAAGTGGTTTTAATTTTATTTCTTAAAAAATTCTGTCTTACAACAAATAAGGACCTACTGTATAGCACAGGGAACTAACTGCTGAATGTTATGTGGCAGCATGGAAGGAAGGAGAGTTTGGGAGAAGAATGGATACATGTATATATGTATGGCTGAGTCCCCTTGCTGTCCACCTACAATTATCACATTTTTAATTTACTATACTCCAATATAAAATAAAACATTTTTTAAAAAATTCTGTTTTAAATAATTCTAAAACCATTTTCCTGACTAATCACAAAATGTTACTAGTAAAAGTCAATCTCAAAAGAGCACATATTTTATGGTTCCATTTACATGAGATACCCAGAAGAGGCAAATCAATAGAAAAGACAGATAAGTAGTTGTCTAGGGCTGGGAGACAGAAGTGAATGCTAGAGACTCCTTGCTGCATGGTAAAAATGTTCTAAAATTAGAGTAGATTGGTGGTCACACATCCCCATCAGTCCAGTCGCTCAGTCATGTCTGACTCTTTGCGACCCCATGAACTGCAACACGCCAGGCTTCCCTGTCCTTCACCAACTCCTGGAGTTGACTCAGACTTATGTCCATCGATTTGAGGATGCCATCCAACCATCGCATCCTCTATCATCCCGTTCTCTTCCCACATTCAATCTCTCCCAGCATCAGGGTCTTTCCAAGTGAGTCAGTTCTTTGTATCAGGAGGCCAAAGTATTGGAGTTTCAGCTTTAGCATCAGTCCTTCCAATGAATATTCAGGATTGATCTCCTTTTAGGATGGACTGGTTGGATCTCCTTGCAACGCAAGGGACTCTCAAGAGTCTTCTCCAACACCACAGTTCAAAAGCATCAATTCTTCAGCACTCAGCTTTCTTTATAGTCCAGCTCTCACATCTATACATGACTACTGGAAAAACCATAACCTTGACTAGATGAACTTTTGTTGGCAAAGTAATGTCTCTGCTTTTTAGTATGCTGTCTAGGTTGGTCATAGCTTTTCTTCCAAGGAGCAAGCATCTTTTAATTTCATCGCTGCAGTAACCATCTGCAGTGATTTTGGAGCCCAAAAAAGTAAAGTCGCTCACTGTTTCTGTTATTTCCCCATCTGTTTGCCATGAAGTGATGGGAACAGATGCCATGATCTTAGTTTTCTGAATGTTGAGTTTTAAGCTAACATTTTCACTCTCCTTTCTCACTTTCATCAAAAGGCTCTTTAGTTCTTCACTTTCTGTCATAATGGTGGTGTCATCTTCATATCTGAGGTTGTTGATATTTCTCCTAGCAATCTTGATTCCAGCTTGTGCTTCATCCAGCCTGGCCTTTCGTATGATGTATTCTGCATATAAGTTAAACAAGCACGGTGACAATACACAGCCTTGATGTACTCTTTCCCTATTTGGAACCAGTCTGTTGTTCCATTTCTAGTTCTAACTGTTGCTTGTTGACCTGCATACAGATTTCTCAGGAGGCAGGTCAGGTGGTCTGGTATTCCCATCTTTTGAAGAATTTTCCACAGTTTGTTGCGATCCACACAGTCATGGTTTTTGCATAGTCAATAAAGCAGAAGTAGATGTTTTTCTGGAACTCTCTTGCTTTTTTGATGATCCAACAGATTTTGGTGATTTGATCTCTGGTGACTCTGGCCCCTAAATATACTAGAAACCACTGAACTTCACATTTTAAAGAGAATTATATTAAATATAAAGTATATCTCAATAAATCTGTTTGATACTTTAATTATTAAATATTAGATATCTTAAATATTAGTTAAAAATTATTAGATATCTTAAATATTAGTTAAAAATTATTTCATTACAAGCTTTTTTAAAAAACTTGAAACCTCAAGAAAGCCTTCAGGTTGTGGCTCTGGATATGCATATCCCTACTTTTTTTTGTTTTCCCATATCAGGGCTCAGTTGACAAAGAATCTGCCCAGGTTCGATCCCTGGGTTGGGAAGATTCCCTGGAGAAGAGAATGGCAACCCACTCTGGTACTCTTGACTGGAGAATTCCATGAACAGAGGATCCGGGCAGGAATACATTCATGGGACTGCAGAGTCAGACATGACCTTTCGACTTTTACTTTACTTACATCACTTAAAGACAATGAAGACAAATTGAGCACAAAGTGGGAAACCATCCATATAAGATACATTTCTTGGCTCATAAGCTAAATTACCTTAAGTAGAACTCCTTGTGTATTTACTACATTATTATTTGTACCCTTCCCCAACACACACACAAAACTCTCCATATTAAAACGCAGAAAAAGGGTATATGCTGAAAATATGCAGTATTCCACAAAATATTAAAGAGACTGAAACTACTATTTCTTCTTCATTTAGCTTACATGTGTCTGACTGTCATCTCCTAAATATCCCTATCATGCAAGAACTCTCCAGTCACTCAGCTCTGAGTTACTAAGTCCCTCATGATGCCTTTTGTAAGACGGAAATAGGGTGGTAGAGTTTTCTGTGAGGAAATCAGACTGAATTGCTAAAAGAAAATTCCCTGGTCACCTGTCATTTTCCTTCAGAGGAAAGTGAGATAATCTTGAGGCAGTTGATAAGAGTGCCAAAGATTGAGGGCTATGATGCTAGCGGGACTGACTCCATCCTGGCGAGGGGAGGAGGGAGAATACCGAAATGGCACAGTCACTGAAATCACAAGGATCAATTATTGAAACACATCTACACACCTCGATAGACACAGAAGGCCACTTTTATTCATACCCTGAACTGCCTTTATATTTCAATTTCTTAAGCAAAAATGTCTTAGTTTTCAAAGCCACATAGAGTCTCATAACTTATGAATGCTTGACTATAAAGTTACACTTAAAAGATAATAATATTATTATAAAAAAAAAACACTCTCAAAAGTGGGAGGTGGGCAGAGCAATTCTAAATTCACTTAAACTTGCTCAATTTAAGAATACTTTCAAATTTCAAGTTCTGAAATTGTACAGCTTGGCTACTATGCATGCTAAGCATGGGCTTCCTATTACCAAGAGATAGAGATGGATGGATCAGTGGATCAATGGGTAGATGAGTGAATATAAAATAGTAGAACAGGGAGTGAGAAAAAGGAGGGAAGGAGGCAGGGAGGGAGAGAAAAGGAGGAAAAATACTGAGAATTTCAACTAGCAGTGATAAGCTACAAGAAGGCTGCTTAGGACAGAAAATAATTGGGGTCAGAAAGACTCATAAAATGAAGTAGTTGAGAAGTAGAAGTCAAAATAGCACCACAATAAAGTAGGGAAGATTTTTTCTCCATTTTATATTATGCTTTAACACATTGTGAGCAACATAAAGACACCAGAGAAGAGACAGAGGGCTATTTTAGCATATACTGTTTTTCAAATATTCATCGTTTGCTGAAAAAGAAATGTCTTATTTAAGACAACACTGTTATATGTTCAAGTTTGCTTGACAAGGAGAAGAGCCAAGGGTTTTTAAGTTACAGCTCAGCAATACATCCTGGAGTCAAGCTGTCCTAACACAGGGTTTACAGGGGTCGAAACACAGTAATATCCAACCCATTAACAGAAAAGCTATCATAAACTCAAAATGTGATGTATGTAGAGCAATAAACTCTGCTCAGCCTTACACAAGGGCAGAAAAGAGGAAAACATTTTAAAAAAGAGAGAGAAAGTAGGGATAGCACCCAAATTTCAGAAAACACAGTGGGTATACTTTGAAGTCTCACATCAAATTTGGGGGAAAGCAACCACATAATAATCATTATTTTAAATACTAGTCACAGGGGGACTAGTTTAAAATTCCAACAAAACTGTGAAAGCCAGAAAACAGAGAAATTGTATAACCTCTGCAAGTACATAAGCACTGGGGTAGAGTTCAGACAACACTGATGTGCCGGAATCAGGGATCCTCTGTCATTCCTAATTCTACAAAGCTGGAAAAACACAGCTTCTCCATGTTTCATTCCTTCTTCTGAAACATGAATGTTCTGCCTGACTTACCCCTTAAGGTGGTCAAAGAGCTAATATTTTCGAAAATGCTTCAAAGACCAAAGAGTACTACAAAACATAAAGTAGCATACTTTGTTTTTGTTTTGTTTTTTTAGTTTTTTATTTTTTTAATTTTAAAATCTTTAATTCTTACATGTGTTCCCAAACATGAACCCCCCCTCCCACCTCCCTCCCCATAACATCTCTGTGGGTCATCCCCATGCACCAGCCCCAAGCATGCTGTATCCTGCGTCAGACATAGGCTGGCGATTCAATTCTTACATGATAGTATACATGATAGAATGCCATTCTCCCAAATCATCCCACCCTCTCCCTCTCCCTCTGAGTCCAAAAGTCCATTATACACAGCTGTGTCTTTTTTCCTGTCTTGCATACAGGGTCGTCATTGCCATCTTTCTAAATTCCATATATATGTGTTAGTATACTGTATTGGTGTTTTTCTTTCTGGCTTACTTCACTCTGTATAATCGGCTCCAGTTTCATCCATCTCATCAGAACTGATTCAAATGTATTCTTTTTAATGGCTGAGTAATACTCCATTGTGTATATGTACCACAGATTTCTTATCCATTCATCTGCTGATGGACATCTAGGTTGTTTCCACGTCCTGGCTATTATAAACAGTGCTGCGATGAACATTGGGGTACATGTGTCTCTTTCAATTCTGGTTTCCTTGGTGTGTATGCCCAGCAGTGGGATTGCTGGGTCATAAGGTAGTTCTATTTGCAATTTTTTACGGAATCTCCACACTGTTCTCCCTAGTGACTGTACTAGTTTGCATTCCCACCAACAGTGTAGGAGGGTTCCCTTTTCTCCACACCCTCTCCAGCATTTATTGCTTGCAGATTTTTGGATCGCAGCCATTCTGACTAGTGTAAAGTGGTACCACATTGTGGTTTTGATTTGCATTTCTCTGATAATGAGTGATGTTGAGCATCTTTTCATGTGTTTGTTAGCCATCCGTATGATATAGAAAACTATAAAACACTGATGAAAGAAATCAAAGAGGACACTAATAGATGGAGAAATGTACCCTGTTCATCGATCAGAAGAATCAATATAGTGAAAATGAGTATACTACCCAAAGCAATTTACAAATTCAATGCAATCCCTATCAAGCTACCGGCCATATTTTTCACAGAACTAGAACAAATAATTTCAAGATTTGTATGGAAATACAGAAAACCTCGAATTGCCAAAGCAATCTTGAGAAAGAAGAATGGAACTGGAGAAATCAACTTGCCTGACTTCAGGCTCTACTACAAAGCCACAGTCATCAAAATAGTATGGTACTGACACAAAGACAGACATATAGATCAATGGAACAAAATAGAAAGCCCAGAGATAAATCCACACACATATGGACACCTTATCTTTGACAAAGGAGGCAAGAATATACAATGGAGTAAAGACAATCTCTTTAACAAGTGGTGCTGGGAAAACTGGTCAACCACTTGTAAAAGAATGAAACTAGATCACTTTCTAACACCGCACATGAAAATAAACTCAAAATGGATTAAAGATCTAAATGTAAGACCAGAAACTATAAAACTCCTAGAGGAGAACATAGGCAAAACACTCTCAGACATAAATCACAGCAGGATCCTCTATGATCCACCTCCCAGAATTCTGGAAATAAAAGCAAAAATAAACAAATGGGATCTAATTAAAATTAAAAGCTTCTGCACACCAAAGGAAAATATAAGCAAGGTGAAAAGACAGCCTTCTGAATGGGAGAAAATAATAGCAAATGAAGCAACTGACAAACAACTAATCTCAAAAATATACAAGCAACTTATGCAGCTCAATTCCAGAAAAATAAACGACCCAATCAAAAAATGGGCCAAAGAACTAAATAGACATTTCTCCAAAGTAGCATACTTTGAAGTGAAGAATTGTTTCAGAATAGATGAGAATTCCCTCTGTTTCAGATCCAGGTCTCTTTTTTTCTCTGCTGGCCTAGTATCTTCTGGGGGAAAAGTGACTCTGTCATAGTGCCTCTGTTTTTTCTTTCAAGAGCCTTCACAGTCAGCCACATCCACTATTTTAGAATGATAAAAATACATTTAGTTCAGTCATGCTTCCTGAGATGACCATATTTAAGGTTCTAAACTGAGTTTAACTGTTAAAATTAAGCCAAACATCCTCCTCCAATATGGGAATACCCACCAGATTTCTCTACCACCTTATCATCACTCAGGCATTCATTGGTACTACTGGTGGAGTGACTGGCACAAGACTGTAGCAATATACATACACTACTATATGTAAAACAGATAGCTAGTGGGACCTGCAGGGTAACACAGGGAGCTCAACTCAGTGTGCTAATGGCCTAGAAGGGTGGGATCGGGGATGGGGTAGCAGGGAGGCCCAAGAGGGAGGCGATATATGTATACATATAGCTGATTCACTTTGTTGTATAGCAGAAACTGACACAACATTGTAAAGCAATTATATTCTAATTTTTAAAAAGCAGTTAATCTGTATAATGGGTGTCAGCTCAGCCTGGAAAAAACAGCAGTGAAAAAGGATTAACATTGTGGGGCAGAAAAAAAAAAAATAATGTACTGAAAATGCTCTCTCCAGTCTGATCTTCTCTCCACTCACCAGTCCTACGTTTCTATCTTAGAATCTGTCCCCAAACAACCTGACACTAAACTACATATGCAGTGTTTTGCTTTCAGAGATTGAAGACAGCTTTCCTATTCTGAACAGCTTTGAAGACAGAAGATAAAAAGATCAACATTTCTTTCAGGGACTTACATTGTACTCCTTTCATTTGTGGATGACCTGGAGTCTGTCTCCTGTTCTCTTCTTCAAAGGGCAAGTCATCAACATTAAGGGAAAGTAGAGAAAACAGCTTTTGGAGGCAGAAAGAGGAAAAGGTCCTCTTTCATCTGGTTTCCCCTTTAAGCCCTGAAGACTTATTAGCATATGGTTACAATAACTGTGTGCAAGCATAAGTGGAAACTAGTACCTATGGGGCAACTTCTATTCACACAGCTGATTCTATTTACAAATGATAAAAATAAGACCTACCTTGATAACAATAAAACATCCCAAATGATTGCCAAAAGTTCACTGGAGAGAAACTATTTGCAGTTTAACAATGGTGACTGCATGACAGGACCTACATGAGTTCTTCAGGCAGGAGAACACATGGATAAGACTTTGAAGACAGATAGACTAGGTTCAAATGGTCACTTTGGGTCATGTAATCTAGAACAAATAACTTATACCATTTCCAGTATGCTAAATAAGCAATTCATTTATCAAAAACAAATGAGATTTTAAAAATGAGACAAATACTCTAGGTAAAGCAGACATTGCTGTTATTATTTCTGTACATTTTCTGAGTTCTGTTCTCAACTGAGGGTTATTTTGCTCCTGGAGACATTTGGCAATATCTGGAGACACCGTTGATTGTCAAGACTGGGGTGGGCATGCTCCTAGTATGTGGGCATGCTCGGTTGAACAGTCATGTCTGACTCTCTGCAACCTCATGGACTGTATGTAGCCCACCAGGCTCCTCCGTTCATGGGATTATCCCAGCAAGAATTCTGGAATGGGTTGGCATTTCCTCTGCCAGTGGTTCTTCCCAATCCAGAGACCAAACCTGCATCTCTTGCATTGGCAGGTAGATTCTTTACCACTGAGCGTCCTGTTACTGACATCTAAGAGGCAAAGGACTGCTGCTGAACCATACTACAATGGACATGATGCCCCTCTACAGAAAGGATTATCTGGGCCAAAATAATTGTGCAAGTGTTAAGAAACCATTCTTAAAGAGTGAAAAACTTTCAAAGTTGAAAGCAGATAAATTTGATGAATCCAGTTTAACAGTAAAGTATTTTACATATTTAACAAAAACACAAGCAGGACAATATGTAGACAAAACCTTAAAAAATATTCATACTCTTTGATCTAGTCACCTCACTTTTAGGAATATGCCTTCATGAAATAATAGGAAACAAACAAACATTTCATATGAGTGAATAGATTACAAAATTAAAAATAGCAAATGGTCAGTTGTTTGCTGAGTGTTTACAGGAAAGGTGACTGTATAGTTTGCCTTCCAAACTGGATAAATCTGGGAGTAAATGAGGGTATTTTAATAATTCTGCCAGAACAACAGTCATACATAAGGATTGCCCTTGGACAAATCAGAATGCATGGTCCCCCAGTTATAAGGGAGTAGGGGAATAAAATATGCCTCATCATGAAACAGTATGTAGCTAACAAAAATACTTTAAGGATTCAACATAGAAAAGCAATAATGATATATTAACTGTAAAAGGCTGAATGTAAGGTGTTTTTGGTATCAAATTTTATAACAAATTTTATTCTACAGGCTTTAAAAGATGAATGGAAAGAAATATATTAAATTGTTAATATTGGTTTCAACTAGCTAATAAGATTATAGCTGATATTTATGTTTTTCACTATATTCAAAATTGCTAAATAATTTTTAAAATTATGAACACATTCACTTCTTAAGGAAGAAATGTAACTAAGTCCCAGTTAATCAGGAAAAGTTATTAGTATATTTAACTGTCTTCGATGTGATGATGGTATTGCTGTCATAAAATATTAACAACGATTGATACAGAGAACAGAGTAGTGGTTATCAGAGAGGAAGGGGTGGGGGGAGGGTAAAATGGGTAAAGGGGATCAACTGTACGGTCAAGGATGGAAACTAAATTTTGATGGTGAGACATAGTGTATACATAAGTAGAAGTAAAATATTGTACACATAGAACTTGTATACTGTTATAAACCAATGTTACTGCAATAAAAAGTTTTATTTTTAATATTTATGGTGAATATAAAGATATCTACAGTTTATTTTTAATGCATTCAGAAAAAAATACACACATGAAATATGGCAAAATATGAACTGCTGAATCAAAGTAATAAACATAAAGTGTCTATATTCTTCTTTCTACTTTTCTGTATATTTGAAAAATATTTAAATATAAAATTAAGAAAAGGACTTTCCTGTGGTACAGTGGATGAGAATCTGTCTACCAATGCAGGAGACAGTTCAGTCCTGGTCTGGGAAGAGTCCACATGCCATGGAGCAACTAAGCCCGTGCCCTGGAACTGGCCAAAACCGCTGAGCCCATGTGCTGCCGCTCTGAAGCCTGCACGCCGAGAACCTGTGCTCCACAACAAGAGAAGCCACTGCAGTGAGAAGCCTGCTCACTGCAACAAAGAGTAGCCCCACTCTCCAACTAGAGAAAGCCCACACAAAGCAACAAAGACCCAATGCACTCAAAAATAAATATTAAAAAAAAAAAGTAAGAAAAAACACAAGTTGTATGAAAAGTAATATAATTTTTGAAGTAAAATAACTAAAGTAACATAATTGCATTTAAAGTAATATAATTAGAACCATGTTCTTGGATTGGAACAATCAATATTGTCAAAATGACTATACTACCCAGTGCAATCTACAGATTCAATGCAATGTGTATCAAATTACCAATGGCATTTTCCACAGAACTAGAACAAAAATCTTAAAATTTGTATGGAGACACAAAAGACCCTAAACAGCCAAAGCACTCTTAAGAAAAAAAAAGGAGCTGGAGGAATCGAACTCCCTGACTTCAGACTACACTGCAAAGGTATAATCATCAAAATAGTATAATACTAGCACAAAAATAGAAATATAGATCAATGGAACAGGATTGAAAGGCAAGAAATAAACCCATGCACCTACCGACAATTAATCTATGACAAAGGAGGTAAGATTATAGAATGGTGGAAAGACAGTCATTTCAACAAATGGTGCTGGAAAACTGACAGCTACATGTTAAAAAATGAAAATAAATCATCCTTTAACATCACACAGAAAAATAAGCTCAAAGGGGATTAAAGACCTCAATGAAAGACACTATTAAACTCCTAAAGGAAAACATAGGCAGAACACTCTCTGACATAGATCACATCAATATCTTTTTTGATCCATCTGTCAGAATAATGGAAATAAAAACAAGAACAAACAAATGGGACCTAATTAACTCAAAAGCTTTGCCATAGAAAAGGAAACTATACACAAAACAAACAAACAAACAAACAAACCCACAGATTGGGAGAAAATACTTGTAAAGGATGTAACTGACAAGGTATTAGTCTCCAAAATTTACAAACAGCATCAAAGCAAACAACCCAATCAAAAAATGGACAGAAAAACAACATAGCCATTTCTCCAAAGAAGATATACAGATATACAGGCACATGAAAAGATGCTCAAAATCACTAATTATTAAAGAATGCAAATCAAAACTACAATGAAATATCACCTCACACCAGTCAGAATGGCTATCATCAAAAAATCCACAAACGATAAATCCTGGAGAGGGTGCGGATAAAAGGGAACCCTCCTATAATGTTGGTGGGAATGTAAATTGGTACAGACACTATGGAGAACAGTATGGAGGTTCCTCAAAAAACTAAAAATAGAGCTACCATATGACCCTGCAATCCCACTCCTGGGCATATATCCAGAGAAAAACAGTCCAAAAGAATATATGTACCCAATGGAGTTGATGGAATTCCAGTTGAGCTATTTCAAATCCTAAAAGATGATGCTGTGAGATGATGATGCACTCAATATGCCAGCAAATTTCGAAAACTCAGCAGTGGCCACAGCATTGGGAAAGGTCAGTTTTCATTCCAATCTCTAAGAAAGGCAGTGCCAAAGAATGCTCAAACTTCTGCGCAATTGCACTCATCTCACATGCTAGCAAAGTAATGCTCAAAATTCTCCAAATCAGGCTTCAGCAATACGTGAACCATGAATTTCCAGATGTTCAAGCTGGATTTTAGAAAACGCAGAGGAACCAGAGATCAAATTGCCGACATCTGTTGCATCACTGAAAAGGCAAGAGAGTTCCAGAAAAGCATCTACTTCTGCTATATTGACTATGCCAAAGCCTTTGACTGCATGGATCACAATAAACTGTGGAAAATTCTGAAAGAGATGGGAATACCAGACCTCCTGACCTGCCTCTTGAGAAACCTGTATGCATGTCAGGAAGCAACAGTTAGAACTGGACATGGAACAACAGACTGGTCCCAAATAGGAAAATGAGTACATCAAGGCTATATATTGTCACCTGCTTATTTAACTTATATGCATCATGAGAAATGCTGAGTACATCAAAGAAACGCTGGGCTGGAGGAAGCACAAGCTGGAATCTAGATTGCCGGGAGAAATATCAATCACCTCAGATATGCAGATGACATCACCCTTATGGCAGAAAGTGAAGAAGAACTAAAGAGCCTCTTGATGAAAGTGAAAGAGGAGAGTGGAAAAAGTTGGCTTAAAGCTCAACATTCAGAAAACTAATATCATGACATCCAGTCCCATCACTTCATGGCAAATAGATGGGGAAACAGTGGGAACAGTGGCTGACTTTATTTTTCTGGGCTCCAAAATCACTGCAGATGGTGACTGCAGCCATGAAATTAAAAGCCACTTACTCCTTGGAAGGAAAGTTATGACCAACCTAGACAGCATATTAAAAAGCAGAGACATTACTTTGCCAACAAAGGTCCATCCAGTTAAGGCTATGGTTTTTCCAGTGGTCATGTATGGAGGTGAGAGTTGGACTATAAAGAAAACTGAGTCCTGAAGCATTGATGCTTTTGAACTGTGGTGTTGGAGAAGACTCTTGACAGTCCCATGGACTGCAAGGAGATCTAACCAGTCCATCCTAAAGGAAATCAATCCTGGGTATTCATTGGAAGGACTGATGTTGAAGCTGAAACTCCAATTTGGCCCACCTGATGTGAAGAGCTGAGTCATTTGAAAAGACCCTGATATTGGGAAAGATTAAATGCAGGAGAGAAGGGGATGACAGAGGATGAGATGGTTGGATGGCATCACCGACTCAATGGACATGAGTTTGGGTAAACTGCAGGAGTTAGTGATGGACAGGGAGGCCTGGCGTGCTGTGGTTCATGGGGTCGCAAAGAGTCAGACACGACTGAGCGACTGAACTGAACTGAATGTTCATTACAGCACTGTTTACAATAGCCAAGACATAGAAGCAATCTAAATGTTCACTGACAGAGGAATGAATAAATAAGATGTGATACCTATATACAGTGGAATATTACTCAGCCATTAAAAGCAGTGAACTCGTGCCATTTGCAGCAACTTGGATGGACTTAGAGACTGTCATACTAAGTGAAGTAAGTCAGACAGAATAAGAGAAATATCATATTATATTGCTTATATATGGAATCTAAAAAGAAACAATATAAATGAACTTATAAAATAGAAACAGGCTCACAGACTTGGAGAACAGATTTATGGCTACTAGTGGAGGAAGAATGAGGGGAAGGGAAAGTTAGGGAGTTTGGGATTGACATGTACACACTGCTATATGTAAAGTGTATAACCAACATGGACCTACTGTATCATACAGGGAATTCTGCTCAATATTATATGGCAGCCTGGATGGAGGGGAGTTTGGGGGAGAATGAACACATGTATATGCATGGCTGAGTTGCTTTGCTCACCTGAAACTATTACAACATTGTTAATCAGCTATACACCGAAATAAAATACAAAGCTTTCTTTAAGAAGTAATATAATTAGTAATAGAGTTTGAGTAAACTCCGGGAGTTGGTAATGGACAGGGAGGCCTGGTATGCTGCGATTCATGGGGTCACAAAGAGTTGGACAAGACTGAACAATTGAACTGACTAATCCCAGATTGATCACTGTAAAAGACAATGCACCAGAATCAGATGTGTACCAGTTACATGCAATTAACCCACAAGAGCCTCCTGAATCCTCCACATTGCTTCAGACCAGCTCTTCGTGATCTTTCATTGATTTCCTCAGTTCCTGTGACATCTTTCAATTGCCCTCCTGTGCACCTTACCTACTCCATCTTTTGTGGTCCTTGTCTCCCCAGGCATGATGGGAATAGAGCATACAGCAATTCACTTCCTTACTAGGGCAGCACTTATACTCAGAGGTTAACTGATTCTAGAGTTCATGCTCCTAATAACGAGACTATGCCAGTTCCCACATTTAATTATTCTCAGGAAAATAGAAGGAGCTGGGGAACTCCACCTGTTCCCTCCAAGGTGAGTCCTGGTACCTTTTCCCATGCCCAGTCCAGCCATTGTTTCCTTGCAGCTGCACCCAGACCCACAGCCAACTTTCTTCTCCTGGTGTTAATTACCATTATGTGCTCAATATCCTTGAGGCTCTCTTTGTATTTCTGTCCTTGAAAATATGCACAAGAAAAACCTTTCATCATTTGTTTGCTCTGGGGTTAATTTCTAATCACAATAGAGAAACAGACCTGGGAAAACTGGAAAATGGAACAAATGTAGAAAAATGATACAAATCTTAAGGTAGCGGTCCCTTATCTAAGTATATTAGGTTGCACTATATGAACTTGCCAATATGCAATTGTTTTTGACTTACAAAAACACTTTCGTATGAAATTATTTCTGAATCTTTTCTGAGAGGATAACAGGAAATCCCTGTTTTTGCATCAGCACACCCATCCTTCCAACCTTGCCTTTATTATGAGATTAAGAAAGAGCAATTGCTGTCATTTTGGAAAATTTGGATCACTAAAGTGCTATGCATCCCCCTCAATTCAGGTGGAAACTCTAATCCCCATGTGATGGTATTTGGAGATAAAAGATTTGAGAGGTAATTAGGTTAAAAGTGGAGCCAACATGACAAAATTAATCCGCCTATCAGTCTGTCTCTGTCTCTCTGACACCACTGGCAGGAAGCTATACACAAGAATCCAGGACACAGTCCGTTGGCAAATCTCAAACTTTCCAGTCCCCAGAACTGTGAGAAATAAGTGTCTGTTCTTCAAGTAGATGCTATTTTCGTTACAGCAGCCCGAACGGACTAAGGCAAGGATTTCCAGAGTAAGCAAAACCCATTTCCTCCAAATCGTACAGCAACAAGCTTATTTCCTCAAAAAAAAGAAAAGTTAGGGAAGTTCTCTTTGCTGGGACGTCTACATATACTCTTGATGTTTTCCTTTGCTTTACCTAAGAGTATGTGCCATACTATAATGCATAGACAGAAAGGCAAGAATGCATTAAAAATGGTCTACATTGAATGACTTGGGAACATGAAAGCCATATAATACATTTTTTAAAGGATTTTGAACTCTACGAATGATGTGTTGGCTTTGGACACCACTAATCCTGGAAGAAAGCATATCTAGTTCTATTCGAGAATTCAGATTTCTCAATTTCTTTGCCACTTATTGATTGGTAACATTTCCAAGGTACAGTTTTACTCCTTTCATTTTAAATTGATTTCTCTTTTTAGCAAGACTGTGCTTTTTGAGAATTCATTTAATTTTACTTTTTTTAAAAATCAATGCCTTAAAGGTCCCCTCAAATCAATGAATTACCCTTTCCATCCATTAGACACCTTTCTAGGCTGTTCACTGACCTTCTGTGTCCCATGTGCTATAAACATAAAATCCCAGAACTTTTAGTTAGTCTTACATGAAATGTTTTTGTCATTTTCCACCTTTGCTCTGTCTGTCATTTTTAAACTCTGAACTCCACTGTGTAATTTTGCAGCTTCTCTTTTGAACTTGACATGTATTATGTGCCTTCTGTGCCCTTAATTACTTTTTGCACTTTGGGGTTGATCCATGTTGCTCTTTTCTAATCCCACTATATTGATTGCTGTACAGCAAGCCTCTTCTCTAGGAACACTGTCTTTATTTTCTTTCCTTCCTATGTCAAGAACCACTGATTGCTTTCCTCCTAGTCCTTTCCAGGAAACCTCAGCTTCTCCATAATTGTCACAACCAAGATCTACTCGCTAGAATCACAATTAGTTCTCTCTCAATGTTAATTCTCCTGAAGCAAGTTTGAGGAAAAAAATCACAGTGACAAAAGGTAGAAAAAATGTGTTCAGAGCAGAAAAGACACTGGCAAGAAAATACTCGGGAAGCAACAAAAACAATCATTTACAAAGATACAAGAGAAGAAATAAGAATGGTTTCTTGAAGAATTATAAAATGGGAAATAATGAATTAAATAATGACATAAAAACTTTAATGTTATAAAAGTAAATCACTTTAATGTCTAGTGTGCCAAACACAAAAATATCAGCCACTAAGAATGCTATTTTTTTGTCAAATTCAGGCTACCATCTTCATTTATGTAAACGTCTCTAAAAGTGTCCTTCTTGACAAGGGCTCATTGTCTCCAGTATTATCTCCCTCCAACCCAATCTCCAGAATGCTGCCAAAGTCATTATCTTAAAACATATACCTAACCCTTTCTATGCTCGAAAGCTTTTCAATGGCTCTTTTTCCATCTAGGAAAAACAAACAAACAAACAAATGTTCACAAAACCCCACATGTCTAGACTCTGTCTACATTTCTAGACCCTGCTCCTTCCAAAGATCTGTGTGCTCTGAACAGAACTTTCTTTATGATCTTTTTCCAGATTTCTGTATATGCTTTTTCCCCCTTGCCCAAAATTCTCTTTCTTGCCCCAGCCCCTCTCAGTCGTTCATCGCCTACTCAGCTTTCCTGTAGATACTGTTTCTTATCTGAATCCTTAACTAAAAGTTAAGCACCTCCTTTCTGTATGTTACCAGGCTCACTGTATTTCTCCTATCACAGTATAGGATATACTGTTATATTATCTTGTTTACTTATGTGCATCTTACTCTAGTCAGCATAGCAATATGGTGGCAACAACAACATTCACCTTTTTGCCCTGACATTCCAGCACCCAGCACAGAATCTAGCATCTGATGATGTTTGATAAACACGGTATTGGATGAATGTCATACAAAGACTCCGGTGATAGCAATGTCTAGTAACCCAAGCATTAATTTGAATGTCCTGCTCCAATCCTTGCTGAAAATCTTTCTAGAATAAATTTTGGCAACCCATAGGATGTTAAGTAAGGCTCATTAATGAGTTACTGTGGCATGTGGGACAAGACAATGGCTGCCTCTATTATTATCTCTTCCTTATGACCATAAGGATGTAGAGTTGATACCAGCTACCCATGCTATCTAAAATTGAGTAGCTGGTGATCCCATAGTAACCATCTAGTCCTCTTTGCCTGTTCAGAGGTAGCCACTCAGCTACCACAATCTTTCACGCCCCACTCTACTGATGAGTCGGGGCTGCCTACTAAACTGCATCTCCCACCATTGTTAGGCTGACAATAGGAAGCATCTTAGTACTCCTCCTGGAGACTGCCAACCTCTAGAATTCTATAATGAATCAGTCTAGTTTTCTGTCTTAGCAAATCTAATGAAAAACAAAAAAGAAAAATTGAATTTCTTTGGGATGGTAGGCGCTTGTAAGACCTCTGGATCGTCACCTTAATCATAGTGGTCTGAGAACTATAGATTTTAGAGATGGAAAAAAATGGGTTTAAACTTTACTATCCCCTCTAGATATCTCTGAAATTGGGAAAAAAAAAAAAAAACTACTTAATCCAATATACTCGTCTTGATTTTCAAAATTTCTCCTGAAAGTATAAAAATTCTTTTACATAAAGATTCAATAAAAAGAAACTGAATCAGATTTGAAACATTTACATATCTGAGTTTACTTGCTAAAGCAATATCAAATTTTTCAAGAAAAAAATACCTAAGAAAAGTTATACTGATGACATAAATAGAAATAACACTAATGCCTTGATTTTTTTAAGAAATGACATTTTTTAAATGTCAGGAAAAGGGAATTAAAAAGCTTTTGAGCTTTTAGAAACAGATCTAAATCAAAATACTTCCCATTGGTTTATTCAGTTCAGTTCAGTTCAGTTGCTCAGTTGTGTCCAACTCTTTGCGACTCCATGAATCGCAGCACACCAGGCCTGCCTGTCCATCACCATCTCCCGGAGTTCACTCAGATTCACATCCATCGAGTCAGTGATGCCATCCAGCCATCTCATCCTCGGTCGTCCCTTTCTCCTCCTGCCCCCAACCCCTCCCAGCATCAAAGTATTTTCCAGTGAGTCAACTCTCTGCATGAGGTGGCCAAAGTACTGGAGCTTCATGAACAACAACAACAAAAAAGTGATGTGGTTTACTGCCCAAAGTATTAGTATATCACTGAGAAATATTTTCATTCCTCCTAGGGCTAAGAGAAGACTAAGTACTCTACTACTAAAAAAGAAAAAAAAAAGTGAAACTTCATGTCTAGGATACATGAAAGTAATACAAAGTATATCTAAATATTATATCCAAGATATTGATAATTTACTGGATAACATAATTTAAAATCAAATATGTTCTAAGTCATAGAATTTGGGATAAATCAACCTGTCAAGGTTAAAATGGGCCATGAATTTTCAAAAAGGGCATCAGTGGAAATAAACTGTAGAAAACCCATTTAGGATTGCCCTAAAACAACCCTAGTTCCCAAATGGACCTATTCATTTGCTTCTTTTTATTTTTGACTATAAATTTGCTGACAAATGTCATGCCTCATAATTCTCAAACTTTCCTGTTTGTTCTTGCTCACTCAGTAACTGCTCTCAGTCATACCTCTTGATTTTATTCCTACCACAATATAAACTTCAGCACATTACTAGTGACCCTAACATCCTCCAGTATCTCCTCCTCATCTCCATCACCATAACCATCAACTCTTGAATGCTTTCCCCAAACCAGCACTGACAAAACCCACAGTTTTATCCTATGCCTCTATGCAAATAGGGCTCAGCCAACGAAAGTGAGTCAGAAGTCAAGTCATATACCCTTATCAGTGATGGAAAGGTTGGGCACTGAGACAGATAAGTAATGGATAATAAATTCAGATAACATTTCTAAAAAATTTTTACTGGAGTATGGTTGCTTTACAATGTTGTGTCAGTTTCCGCTATTCAGCAAAGTGAACCAGTTATATATAAATATATATATATCAGTTATATATAAAGGTATATATATATATATATATACACACATATATCCCCTATTTTTTAGTTTTCCTCCCCATTTAAGCCACCTCAGAGCACTGAGTTCCCTAAGCTATACAGTAGGTTCCTATTAGTTATCTATTTTATAAGTATTATATGTATATACATATATATATACACACACACATATATATATACACACACACACATCAATCCCAATCTCCCAATTCATCCCACCCCTCCTTTCCTTACTATCAATAACTTTATTCTCTACATCTGTGTCTCTGTTTCTGCTTCACAAATAGGTTCATCTGTACCATTTTTCTAGATTCTACTTATAAGCAATATTATACGCTATGTTTCAGTTTCTGACTGACTTCACTCCGTATGACAGTCTCTAGGTCTAGCCAGCTCTCTGCAAACAACACTGTTTTGTTCCTTTTGGGGCTGAGAAATATTCCATTGTGCATATGTACCATCTTCTTTATCCACTCCTTTGCTGATGGACATTCAGGTTCATTCCCTGTCCTGGCTAATGTAAATAGTGCTGCAGTGAACACTGGGGTACATATATCTTTTTGAATTACAGCTTTCTCTGGGTGTATGCCTAGGAATGAATTGCTGGGACATATGGCAGAAAGTGAAGAGAAACTAAAAAGCCTCTTCATGAAAGTGAAAGAGGAGAGTGAAAAAGTTGGCTTAAAACTCAACATTCAGAAAACGAAGATCATGGCATCTGGTCCCATCACTTCATGAGAAATAGATGTGGAAACAGTGGAAACAGTGTCAGACTTTATTTTGGGGGGCTCCAAATTTACTGCGGATGGTGACTGCAGCCATGAAATTAAAAGACACTTACTCCTTGGAAGGAAAGTTATGACCAACCTAGATAGCATATTCAAAAGCAGAGACATTACTTTGCCACCTAAGGTCAGTCTAGTCAAGGCTATGGTTTTTCCTGTGGTCATGTATGGATGTGAGAGTTGGACTGTAAAGAAGGCTGAGCGCCGAAGAATTGATGCTTTTGAACTACTGTGGTGTTGGAGAAAACTCTTGAGAGTCCCTTGGACTGCAAGGAGATCCAATCAGTCCATTCTGAAGGAGATAAGCCCTGGGATTCCCTTGGAAGGAATGATGCTAAAGCTGAAAATCCAGTACTTTGGCCACCTCATGCGAAGAGTTGACTCATTGGAAAAGACTCTGATGCTGGGAGGGATTGGGGGCAGGAGAAGAAGGGGACAACAAAGGATGAGATGGCTGGATGGCATCACGGACTCGATGGACGTGAGTCTGAGTGAACTCTGGGACTTGGTGATAGACAGGGAGGCCTGGCGTGCTGCGATTCACGGGGTTGCAAAGAGTCGGACACGACTGAGCAACTGAACTGAACTGAACTGATGTTGTTCTTCCTATGCTTTCCTCTAAGAGTTTTATGGTGCCTGGCCTTATGTTCAGGTCTTTTATCCATTTTGAGTTATTTTTATGTACGGTCTTAGACAATGTCCAAATCCATTCTTTTACATGTAGCTGTCCAGTTTTTCCAGCACATTTGTTGAAAAGACTGTCTTGTCTTCATCATATATTTTTGCCTCCTTGTCATAGATTTGTTATTGTTCAGTCACTCTGTCATGTCCTACACTCTTTGCAGCCCCATGAACTGCAGCATGCCAGGTTTCCTTGTGCTTCACTATCTCCTGGAGTTTGCTCAGACTCATGTCCATTGAGTCACTGATGCCATCCAACCATCTCATCATCTCTCATCCACTTCTCCTCCTGCCTTCAATCTTTCCCAGCATCAGGTCTTTTCCAATGAGTTGACTCGGCATGAGGCGGCCAAAGTACTGGAGCTTCAGCTTTAGCATCAGTCCTTCCGATGTATATTCAGGGTTTATTTTATTTAGGATTTACTGGTTTGATCCCCTTGAAATCCAAGGGACTCTTGAGAGTCTTCCCCAACACCACAGTTCAAAAGCATAAATTCTTTGGTGCTCAGCATTCTTTATGGTCCAACTCTCACATCCATACATGACTACTCCAAAATCACCATGGACGGTGACTGCAGCCATGAAATTAAAACATGCTTGCTCCTGGAGAGAAAAGCTATGACAAACCTAGACAGCGTATTAAAAAGCTGAGACATCATTTTGCTGACAAAGGTCCATACAGTCAAAGGTATGGTTTTTCCAGTAGTCATAGTAGTAGTAGATGTGAGAGTTGTCCTAGATTAGGTGATCGTAGTGTGTGGGTTTATCTTGGCTATCTATCCTGTTCCATTGATCTATATTTCTGTTTTTGTGCCATTACCACACCATCTTGATTACTACTGCCTTGTACTAAGAGAAGACAACGGCAACCCACTCCAGTACTCTTGCCTGGAAAATTCCATCGACAGAGGAGCCTGGTAGGCTGCAGTCCATGGGGTTGCGAAGAGTCAGACATGACTGAGCACCTTCACTTTCACTTTTCACTTTCATGCATTGGAGAAGGAAATGGCAACCCACTCCAGTGTTCTTGCCTGGACAATCCCAGGGACGGAGGAGCCTGGTGGGCTGCCGTCTGTGGGGTCGCACAGAGTTGGACACGACTGATGCGACTTAGCAACAGCAGCAGCAGTATAGTCTGAAGTCAGGAAGCCTGATACCTTCAGCTTCATTTTTGTTTCTCAAGATTGCTTTGGCTATTTGGAGTCGTTTGTGTCTCCACACAAATTGTAAATTTTTTTGTTCTAATTCTGTGAAAACTCCCATTGATAATTTGACAGGGATTGCACTTAATCTAGATTGCTTTGGGTAGTACAGCCACTTTCACAATATTGATTGTCCCAATCCAAGAACATGGTATGTCTCTCCATCTGTTTGTGCCATCTTTGATTTCTTTCATCATTATTCTATAGTTCTGAGTACAGGGCTTTTGTGTCCTTAGGTAGGTTTATTCCTAGATATTTTATTCTTTTGGTTGTGATGGTAAATGGGATTGTTTCCTTAATTTCTCTTTCTAATCTTTCATTGTTAATGTATAAGAATGCAAGAGATATTGAATTTAGGATGTCTAAGATGACCAGGGGCTAGAATATCTTATAAGTCTAAAACCTTAATAGTCACAAAGGGCTATTTCATCTTTACCAAGATATGCTCAACAAAATAGTAACATGTGAAGATGCCCCCTAGACTAACTTCCATGATCAATAAAGGTAGAACCAGCTACATCGTATAGTTTTTATCTTGGAGATTCAGAAAGCACATGAGCATATTAGAAGATGTCTGGCCACAAAGAAACCTGTTTAGCTTTGTTTAACCTGGCATTTGCCAAACTAACCTTTTTGACCACTGAATACCTATCAAGATCCTGGAGAGGGGGAGAAAGAAAGATCCCGAGGAACAGGCTTAAAGAAAAGCTGACCTGCTCAGCCATTTATATTCACTGCTGCTTTTCAGTCTCCTGTGGGCTTCCCTGGTGGCTCAGAGGATAAAGCGTCTGCCTGCAATGCAGGAGACCCAGATTCGATCCCTGGGTTGGGAAGATCCCCTGGAGAAGGAAATGGCAACCCACTCCAGTATTCTTGCCTGGAGAATCCCATGGACAGAGGAGCCTGAGTGGGCTACAGTCCACGGGGTCGCAAAGAGTCAGACACGACTGAGTGACTTCACTTCACTTCACTTTTCATTCTCCTGTAGGGCAACCCTATAAGCCCAGGTATTATTCTTAAACTTCCATGTGCACACAAGGCACTGGGGATCTTGTAAAATGTAGGTTCTAATCCAGTAGGTCTGATGTGGGTCCTGAGAGTTGCATGTTTAACAAAGTTCCAGGTAATGCTGCTGCTGCTCTCTATCGCATTTGAGTAGCAAGGCTCTACAGGAACACTGCAGTAGGAAGATCTTCACATCTCTAATCTCTTTATCCTACCCTTTCAAATAATTAATTATCCTAAAATATTATTTTATTTATGTCACTTTGCTGGTTAAAAACTTTTAGTGACTCACTGTTCCCTGCTACTGGAGAAGGCAGTGGCACCCCAATCCAGTACTCTTGCCTGGAAAATCCCATGGACGGAGGAGCCTGTTAGGCTGCAGTCCATGAGATCGCGAAGAGTCGGACACGACTGAGCGACTTCACTTTCACTTTTCACTTTCATGCATTGGAGAAGGAAATGGCAACGCACTCCAGTGTTCTTGCCTGGAGAATCCCATGGATGGCAGAGCCTGGTGGGCTGCGTCTGTGGAGTCACACAGTTGGACACGACTGAAGCGCCTCAGCAGCAGCAGCAGCATTCCCTGCTACATTTGACCGTGTGGCAAATAGATTAACACAGCCCCTGACCTTATATAATCAAGAATCAAGTGAGTGAGTAAGAAACAATGTGCAGGATGCTAGAAGCCAAAACCAGAGAATAGCTGTTCCTTCAGACCAGTCTCCTTATCGGTAAAATGAAAGTTAAACTAGATGAGTGGAGTTTAATCCTCCATGTGCAATGTACTCACTAATACCATGAGAGTCTCAGCCCAGACCAATTAAGTGCAGGCTCTCAGGACCTCCTGTATTAAGGCATGAGCAGGTCTTAGAAGCTCCCCAGGTGACTGTGAAGTGCAACCAAGTTTGCAAACCACCAGACCAGCCAGTGATTCCCAAAAGTTGCCCAAACCATCAACAACAGCATCACCTGAAAACTTGATAGAATGTAAATTCCCAGACCTCACCCCAGGCCTACTGGAGCAAAGTCTGGTGGGGCAGGGTCCAGAAACCTAGGGTTTAACCAGCTCTCCAGGTGTCTGTGATACATTCTGAAAACCACAGGATTAGAAAATAAGTAAATTCCCCTCTAGCTCTAAGAGGCTATCAATACTTTGATCTCTGACAGTCTTTTCCTACTTGAAGACTAAAATTAGAAGCTCTGAGAGTAGACTTCCTGGGTGGAAATCCCCCTCCTACAGTTAATTGATGACTTTGGTTGTGTGTTTCAGGTCCTCATCTATAAAATGAGACTAATAATAGTACCTACTCTCATAAAGTTGCTATGAAAATTAAAATTATTTCATATCTATAACTAGCTTAGCAGAGTATCTGAAATGTGGCATTCAGGTCATTACTCAATTGTTACCCATCAATTGAATACTTCCCTGTCCACTTTATCCAGAATTGCAGCCCATCCCTCATACTTCATTATCTCCTCCTTGGTAGTTGTATAACACACCACATATTTGACTTACTGCTTTGTTTATTATCTGTCTTCTCCCATTAAGATGTAAGCGCTAAAGATCAATGATTTTTGTCCATTTTACTAAAAGCTGTACCCCCACTACCTAGAACAGGGTCTGACACATTGGAAATACTAACAAAAACAGTTGGTGGGAAAATCAATAAATAAATGCTAGCTATCATCAAAATTAATATTATTTTTAGCAATTCAAATTTTTCCTTATTGAAACCTAACAGTTTATACTTCCTGTCTATTGCCTCCAATTGTCTATTGCCTCAAATTGTGCTTTGTTCTAATTCCATGCTTTATCCAAATTCTGTCCCATACCTAAAAATGCCCTTCTATCTAATTCTGCCCGTGCTAGGCCTTGTTCAGGTTTCTAGCTTTTCATTCAGTATTCCCTGATGACTCCAGCTCTCTAGTTCTTTGAATATTTACAGTATGTACTGCCATATGGTACAACTTAACACCTAATTTTCTTAATTTAGTGTCAGTGGAATAACTTCTAAGAAATTTACATTTTAAAATTGCACCATTTCTCTAACAACCATTTCACAAAAATTAGGGAGGAAGGTCCCCTCCCTCAAAAAATGGGAAAGCTAACTATTAGTTAATCATGCATGCATGCTAAGTCTATTTAGTTGTGTCTGACTCTTTGTGACCCTATGGACTAGCCCACCAGTTTCCTCTGTCCAAGGATTCTCCAGGCAAGAACACTGAATTGGTTGCCATTTCCTCCTCCAAGGGATCTTCCCAGGGATCAAACATTCGTCTATTATGTCTCCTGCATCGGCAGGTGAGTTCTTTACCACTAGCACCACCCATGCTCTCCTCAAATAACTGTAACAGTGGCTCAACATTTTACAAAGCACTTTTTTATACATCAGCCTAGTTTAGACTAGATGATCTCAAAGACTATGCCTCCTTGCTCTTAAGTTTTCCAATTATCTTTGAGGATAGAGAAAACATTTCTTGAGGTAAAAATTAAGAATAAATCATGAAGGTCATGAATTCCCTGGTAGTCCAGTGGTTAGGACGCCATGCATTCAGTGCCTGGGTTCAATCCGTCTTGGAATAACTAAGATCCCACAAGCTATGCTGTGTGGCCGAAAACAAACAAACAATCATGAAAGTCATAATAGAAACAGAAAATGATCCAAGAAGTGGGTGAGTTCAGGTACAGGCAAATAAGTGGGTCTCTCACTCCCAGTCTTCCCATCAGCTTAAAGAGGCTCACCCTGATTGCCAGTGCAGCCCCCCAGGCAGGTATTACCGATTAATCAGAGTTGGCAGACAAGCGGACATCTATGTGCCATCCCAACCTAGTCGAACCAATCTTAGTTACAAGAGCAAAGGAAAAACTTCCTACATGGCCCAGTGGTTAATAATTCTCCTGCCAATGCAAGGGACATGGGTTTGATCCCTGGAATGCTGGTCTGAGAAGATCTCGCATGCATCCCACATGCCTCAGGGCGATTAAGCCCATGTACCACAACTACTGAGTCCATACCCTAGAGACTAGGAGTTGCAACCAGCACGTGCAGCAACTACTGAAGCCCGTGCACCCTAGAGTCTGCTCTGCAATGAGAAGTCACCACAATGAGAAGCCTGCACTCAACTAGGGAAAGCCTGCACACAGCAACAAAGACCCAGAGTAGCCAACAAACACATGTGTATGTGTGTGTACACTCAGTGGTGTCCAACTCATTGTGACTCAATGGACTGTAGCCTGCCAGGCTCCTCTGTGCATAGGATTCTCTAGGCAAGAATACTGGAGTGGGTTGCCATTTTCTACTCCAAGGGACCTTCCCAACCCAGGGACTGAACCCACGGCTCTTGCATCTCTTGCATTGGCAGGCAGATTCTTTACCAATATCAACACCTACGAGGCCCATATAAATAAATAAATAAATTTATTTTTAAAAATAAAAATAAAAATAAAGGAAATATGCTAAGAAATTTAAAGTGATTTGTCCAGGTACATATGTGGTAGCAAACCAAGACCAGAACCAACTGACTGACTCCTTGTGCAGGACTCTCTCCACTCCTCTAATTCATTTCTGAAATTCAGTATTTAAATTTCCATTCTAAGCAATCAAAACACATGAAGCAAATCTTTGACAGAGACTTTTCATATTCATGCTCATGAATATAACGTTGAAACTGAAAATGACAGTTTCGAGTCAAGTGATAGACAGGGCAGGCTAGTCTGTTATTTTTCAGTTGGGTTTATTTACCTAAGCCTAGAATGTGTCATGACTGCAAAGAGACAAAACTGATTATATTAATTCCACTGTCCTAGAAAAAGAAAAAGAAAATAGTCTTCATTAATAGGAACCAGCTCAACTCCAGTCCTGAAATAACTCATACTACTGAATCAACTTTTTAAAGGTGACCTCCCATTAATGACAAAGCATTAGTTTAAATACAGCTTAATCACTAAATTTAAATGATAGGAAAAGACATATATCTAAAGAAATATGAAAATAGAGATAAGAGAGACAAATAAACATTTATTTAAACATAATGATCATTTCTACATCTTGGAGATTATGCCTGCATTTCAGAACTATAATTTTTCCAGAGCTTCTCACTAAAAGACAGTTTCCAAATATTACAATCACCTTTGTAACTCAGTCGGAATGAAACTCACTTGTTAAATTTTACCTAGCCAGTTGATCATTCTGTCTGGATTAACTCTCATTTTTAAGCATACTATAATTGAAGGCTGCTTTGCGCAGAAAAAATAATCATCTAACACAGTTAGAAATTGCCTCTGGCACTGTCTGTATTACCCAAGGAAACCAGGATGAAAACTGGCAAGGTTTGTTACTTCATAGAGTTGATCCCATTTAGTAACTACGTTACTTGCTTATGGTACCAGCCGTTGGTCCTGTAACCTGTCCTTTCACCCTGAGAAGGTGAACCTAACTCATCTGAGAGTAGGATGAGAAAAGCAGCAAACACACAGAATATTTTCTCTTTAGTAAGCCCTCTGCTACCATGCCAAAGCCGGGAGGGAGAGGCAGTGATGCTGAAACAGTCAGAGGAAGTTCAGGATTTGCATGACCCCTGCTTCACAAAAAAAGTGCAGTCAGTTCAGGAGTTCTCCTTGGATCTGGATATACACAGGAACAATCTCAATAGGCCTCAGATAAAAACCTAGCCACAAAATGATGCTTGTTAAGAGAGCCCAAGGAAGCTAGGGTGATTTTTCCCTTAACCCCCTTTATCAGTCAAGACACCAGTGCTCTATGAATTGGTCAAAACAAGAATGAAATCAAGAGCTGAAGTCAGTCCCCATCATGGTAGCCCAGGCACAGACTCTTTAGGCAAAAGAACAGCCAAGGCAAATATTGACATCTAAAAATGGACCAGTAGTTCCTGAAGAATGTTTGTGAGACATTGTGAGCACTCTTCTTCCAACCTCGTCATTCCAAAAATTCAGAGATCACTTTTCCTAAACCACACTATTGAATCATTTTTCAATCAACCCACTTACTCATCTGGAAAAGGGGACAGGAATCCCATCCCATGTAGCACAAATATTAGGTGACATCCAAGACATCATTCACAATAATGGGAAATGCTTTAATACACTCCTGTTTATAATGAGAGCTTCTCTGGTGGCTCAATGGTAAAGAATCCACCTGCCAATGCAGGAGACATGGGTTCAATCTTGGTTGGGAAAACCCCCTGGAGAAGGAAATGGCAATCCACTCCAGTATTTTTGCCTGGGAAATCCCATAGACAGAGGAGCCTGGCAGGCTACTGTCCATGGAGTTGTAAAAGAGTCAGGCATAACTTCGTGACTAAACAACAGATTTATAATAAGAACTCAAATTCCTTAAAAACTGACTGTATGCTGTCTAATCCAGCATATTAAGTAGAGAAAAAATCAAAGAGTTGGGAAAACTTGATTTGGAATCAGTTTTGTCACTTCACAGCTCTGTGACCATGAGCAAATTATTTATTACCTTTAAGCCCAGCTTCTCTTTTGTAAAATAATCACAATAAAATTTATTTCACACTGTAGTTCTGAGGATTACATGAAAAATACAGAAAGAAGAAAAAAGAATGCCTGACCAATGATAAACACTAAATATTCATTTTCTTCCCCCATTTTTTCCTAGTAAAGAAAATATCTGTTAAAATGCTTTTGAATGTTGCATATGGTTGAAAAAATTAACATGCCAGTGTCTTATCTATGCAACTCTAGTTTATATTGCTAATTTGAAGCAGCTACTATTTATGTATGTGATTATACATAAAATTTGAATGAATTATAACTGGTACCATAATCTGGAACTTTTTCAGAAATGTACTGCAGCTTTATTTTAATCCCACTATGGTAAAAAAGAGAGAAGACCAGCAACTCTTTAGTTGAATAGTGCCATATTTTATGGCCCTTTCTCCATTAAGTCCTTCTTTTGTGTGTTAGATATCATGCATCTTTCAAAATAATTCATTCATCTGTCTTTCCAAAGCCTGTTTATGGCCTTTAATACTTTGAGACAGTATTAGGAGCAAATATGTACAGTCCTGCAAAAAAAGAAAAAGAGAAAGAGAGAGGAAGAAAGGCCTGTTTGATGCAAATAAGACTATGCAGAACAGTCTTATGGCCAAGAACAACAGCAGGCTTGTCCATCTGTCCATCACCAAACTGAGTTGTGCCCACTAGTTGTCAACAGGAGGTGGCCATGTGCGCATCACACTAACACAGAAATTCTGTCATCAGGAAGATACGGTGAGAAAGGAAGAAGAGGATTAACTGCTTCAGAATCAATTTCTGGGATAGAAGGATTTATACAAAGAATGCTGTTTGTTTCTTACTCATAGATTATAAAGCTTTTATTCATTCATTACACATTTTCTTGGTGCTTTTTAAAAGCTAGGCAATATGCTAGCCACTATGGATACAAAAAAACAATTTCCTGTTTCTTTTAGTAATTCTGTTGCAGGACAGAGGAGTAAACCATTATAATACAGTAAAATGACAGCTAATGTATATACATGTGCCATAAGAACCCAAAGAAAGAAGTCATTAAGGACGTAAAAACATGGCAGCTTCACAAATTTGTGAGTCACCTTAGCATGTGTGTGTGTCTCTCAGTCTTGTGCAACTCTGTGGAACCCAGTGGACCATAGCCCACCAGGCTCCTCTGTCAGTGGGTTTTCCAGGCAAGAACACTGGGGCAGGTTGCCATTTCCTACTCCAGGGGATTTTCCCAACCCAGGGATAGAACCCATATCTCCTGCATCTCCTGCATTGGCAGGTGGATTCTTTCCACTGAGCCACCTGGGAAGTCCCATCTTTGCACAGGGGCTATCCTAACCTTCTTTGTAATATTCCAGTGTTGTTATACATGCTACTGAAGTGAGAATAACCACAGAAGTAAAACAGAAAATCGAAGAATGAACAGATGGGTTTTGATCAACTTTGCTTATCTTAGGATATAAGGGAACTATTACTGCCTGTACCTTCATTTCTTACAGCCTTTTTCTTTTAAAGTATGGGTGCATGATTAATTTTTATATAATTTTTAATCATTAACTCCATCTAAACATGGCCATTTCTATTTTCTATAATATCAGTATGTTTGAAAGTATGACCATTGGACAATATAGCTATGGATACGGGTATAGATATATAGACACATACCTATAGATGCAGATAGAGATATAGAAATAAATGTAGAAATAGTTTCTTGGCTTCTGGACATACTAGTAAATTACATATTTCTTAAATTTTACAGTGACACATTTTCAAGCAATTGCCTAACAGAAAAGTGAATATAAGGCATAGCCTTTACTGGGATTTAGCAAAATTAAAATGTTAATACAAATAAATCCTCAGTGGCTTTAAAACATACTATAAAGATTCCCTTTCAATTGCAGAAATGAATCAGGAGTGACTTGAGGCACTCCCATTTAAGCTAAAGTATAAAGTCTGGATAAACTGTCAGCTTGAAAATCCCATTTAAACGTCTACTGGCTTTGTTGCTCTTACATGCACTTGGAAACAAAATTTACAACAGTTTCAGACTGAATTTATTATTCATCTCTGAGGCAATTTTGGTTCTATATCATTTCCCCAAGTCTCATCTTGGTTATCTCTCCAGCACTGGCATTCCTCTTTATTGCCCCTGAAGACATACATTGCCCTGGAGCTGCATGAGTAAAAATGATGTTGTTCCCCTCCATGACCCTCCCCACAGGTACAAGAGCCCAGAGCACATCTTAAAATGTAGTGCTAGCATGGGCTGCCATCTACAGAGTCGCACAGAATCGGACACAACTGAAGCGACTTAGCAGCAGCAGCAGCAGCAGGCATCACCCTGCCTCAGCTACTAGCACCAGGCCTAACCAGAGTCTGGGTCAACCTTGAAGAACACACTCCAAAGATTAAGAGCCATCACTTTCCCTGCCATTGTCCTGTTATCCTGCCTTCATGGCTGCTGACACTGAAATGCCTTCTGCCCTGGCTAACTCAGGAGCTCACAGTAAAACTACCATTATTATGCATAAAACTGACAAGACATCAAAGTCCTAAACTTTATTTCTAATCTCTACTTCAGTCACATAATTAACCTTCTCCACATACCAAATATCGGATCATAAAAAAGGCTGAAGAATTGATGTTTTTTGAACCGTGGTGATGGAGAAGACTCTTGAGAGTCCCTTGGACTGCAAGGAGATAAAACCAGACAATCCTAAAGGAAATCAACCCTGAACATTCATTGGAAGGACAGATGCTAAAGCTGAAGCTCTAATCCTTTGGCCACCTGATGCAAAGAACTGACTCACTGGAAAAGACCCTGATGCTTGGAAAGATGGAAGGCAGGAGGAGAAGGGGACGACAGAGGATGAGATGATAGGATGGCATCACCAACTCGATAGACATGAGTTTGAACAAATTCTGGGAGATAGTGAAGGACAGGGAAGCTTGGTGTGCTGCAGTCCATCAGGTTGTGAAGAGTCAGACACAACTTAGCAACTGAAAAACAACAACATTCCAAAATTTAGGTTGTAACTTCTACATAATGAAAACCACAATGCCCATATATAAATATTTGCTTATTGCTTTTCTTTTCTCCATCTGTCAGGTCTATATATGTAATTCCCAATCACTGTTCTCAACATGATTCTCATATTATGACACCTAGCACAACTTCACAGGTAATTTTATGTTTACTGAATATTTTCTATTGATATCAGTGTCATTGATAGCTTCTGTGTTCTACTCTAACAAGCATGCAAATATTGTCCTATGGATGGGAAGTTTTTGCCAAGATCTATACTCTCTTCTATGATTTTTCAGATCACATTTTTTCATCTATTACACATGTAAATCCTGCAAAACAAATTGATTAGCGTTGAGTAATGACTCATGTCCAAGCAGTCTAACATAAATGGCAAAGAGAATGTCATTCATTAATTTCTCAAAGGCCTGCGAGGTACCTGACCCTAAAAGAAGGCCAACAGAAACATCAATTAGGAGTTTTAAAATGCAGACATTACTGTGAAAGAAATGGTTTTTTTCTGATGGTGAAAGTTGTGATGTTTCTTCTAGTTTATATAATAGCTAATATTCAGGAAAGAGTGGTAAATACTAAATGAGCAACAGGGAAAAGAACTAGGTACTTGGACTTCCCTGTGACTCAGATGGTAAAGAATCTGCGTGCAATGTAGGAGACTGGGGCTCGATCCCTGGGTCAGGATCTCCTGGACAAGGGAACAGGTAGCCACGCCAGTATTCTAGCCTGGAGAATTCCACAGGCAGAGAAGCTTGGCGGGTTACATTCCATGGCGTCGCAGAGTCAGACCCGGCTGGGCAACTGACACTCTCACTGTCACCACTCATCTTACAAGTACACCATGGTTCCAAAGCTCTAGGAGGATGCCAGTTGCGTGATTTTGAGAAACGGCTTCCCCTCAAACATTGTTAGACATGGTAGCAATGTCCTGCTCTCTGTTCACATGCCAGTATAAACCACAATATAGCTAAGGTGTCATAGAACCCTAGTAATGCCATTTCAAATACACTTACACAGTTGTAACCTACTTCTGAATCTCAACTTGTGAATAAAATGCAAACTACTGTTTATTTACATATACATACGGATTCTCAGACACTGTGCCCATTTGACCCTTACCTTGGTCTAGGAGGTGATTGTTATTCTCTTTGACAAAGGAACAAATAAGCCTAAACAATGAAGTAATCTGCACCAGGCATAAGAATGTTAATAATACTGTATATCTGCATAAAAGAAAGTGTTCTTTAAATCTGTCATTTCCTACTTGAGGAACAATTGCAGTCCACACTCAGAGGGTAGAGGCTCCCCTAGAACATATTCATGGAGCAGAGGTCCGTGTCAGTGATGCCCACATACTACAATGTACCTGCAGCCTTCAGGAGCCTAAGCAGATTTAGACACATTCTTGGGACCATTTTTAGATCTTGTTAGACCTTTAGATCCTATTTTTAATAACCCTTGTAATCTTTTTAAAATACTCAGCCAAAGATCAAAGCAGCAGCTTATCTTTAAGCTACATACTCTATATTTTTCATTTTAATTTGTACTTATACAACATTTTTTTCATAGCAGTAAATAGATTTTCCTTCATGGGGGAACAAAATCTGCCCTTAAGGAAAACAGTAATCATTTTCAGGAAACATTTACCAAGTGACTACCTTTTTGAATGTTAAAGGCTAACCCTGAAGAAGGTAAAAAGATAGATAAGACCTGATCTTTAATGCCAAGGGCTTAAAACCTAATTATGAAGACAGAAATAGTAGAACTCAGGGTCAAAATGTAAAGTGCTTCTTAGTCCCTCTAGAAGGAAAAACTTCTGATACCAGGTTGCTTTAAAGAGCTCTGGCTTCCCAATGAGAAAGGGGGCTGAGAAGAGTAATCCTTTAAGAAAATGTCAAGGATTCTGATTCTAGCAATAACTTTTGAGGTGGAGGGAGCGAAACAGGAGAAAGAGGGCAGTTTCAGAAGTGACTTAAGATTGTCTGAGGATGTGCTCTTTGCAAACCAAAGCCCATATACACCGTGACTTCCTCAGAATCACAGCGATGGGGAGCCCCAGGCACAGAAGGAGGGTGCCCTGTGTCTCAGAGGCCTTGAGATGAAAAGACAGAACCACAGTGCTGGAGTGTTTCAGGTGCAGCCCTAGTGACACCATAATATGCATTCATTTTTATATTTGTCCTTATTTAACATTGAACAATAATATTTTACACTAACATCTACATCAAGAAGGACTTAATTTGACTAGGTGGTTACCTTTGTCAGTCATTAAGATAAGAGGCTGTTGTTTCAGAAGACCTGAACCAGTGCAAAGTTGAGTTGCTTAGAACAGAGTCTGTGATAAAAACAAGTATAAAGATGGTTACCTACAACAAATGATTTGAACTTATTAAAAACCAACCTTAAGGGAATATTCGCATAACCTACTATGATTTATGATTCCTAGAAACCTAGAGAATTAGACTAATTCTCTTCTAACATAAAATACTGAGGGTATCTACTCTCTTTTGAGAAGACTTCGTTATCTCCTTTACCACTAAAATAAAATTATCAGTGCCACAGTCTCCTAAATCTATCTCCATCCTTATTTTTATTATCTACTCTCATAGTTCACATCCACCTGTTAAGTGCATCTCTAAGTAGCTGATAACTCTGTATTATCTTCCACCCATATGGACCCTTTTTCAGCACTCAGATTTCTGCTTTTATGCTTAGCTGTCACACTGATCAACAAATTGCTTATGGTAGACGGCATTTTTCTTTTGAGTTTACCTTTTGTGTTGTTCTAATTCTAGGGAAAGGAGTATGTGTGTATGTGTGTGTGTGTGTGAGAGAGAGAGAGAGAAATGATGACGATGATGATGACATAGCATATAACTTGTAAAAATGTTAGAGAAAAGCATTTTTTAATTAAAGGGAAAAAACCCATTCCACCATGTAGAGGTTACTACAAAGATTTTGTTGTTTTCCTATCAGTCCTTTTTCTCTGTATGTTTTCTAACTTTTTATTTTGAAATAATTTTAGACTTACAGAAGAGTTCCAAAATAGTAGTGAGAGTTCCTGTATACTCTTTCACCCAGTTTTCCTACTGATAAGTGTACTATGGTAATAGTAGATATTATCAAAATCCTCTATGTATATTTTGACTAGGTGAAATCATACTTTTTGTTCACTGCTCCTTACATTTAATATGATAGCACAGGCATTTCTATTATTTAAAATTTCTCAAAAACAACATTTTAATGACCAGGAAATGTATACTACATCAACACATATTAATGCTGTTGAATAGACAGATTGCTTGCAATTTTTTTCTATTATTAAAAATCCTCATCAACACAGGTTATACATTTTAAAAACATCTACAGATTTTATAGGTGAAAAAAATGGTCTTTCATTATAAATTACTTTTTCAATTACCAGGAAGGTGAACATTCTAAATGCTTACTGGTCATTTTTATTTCATCTTTTATAAATTATTCATCCCGTTGTTTGCCCATGTACTCAGGGTGTCAGAATGCATTACTTACAAATTTGTGTAAAGCTTGCATATGAAGAATACTCAGCTTTCAACTCAAAGACTGCAAATATCTTCTACAATTTGCCTACTGCAGTTTATTTGCTTTGTTTTCATTTTGATAATCTAAAACACTTTTGCCAATTGAAAACAAAATATCTCTTTTATAGTAGCAATTTGTAATGGAAAGGCATTGTCATTGTCAAACTCTGATCCCCCAGCCACTAAGCAGCTGAAGATGAGCTTGTTGGGAATGATAGGAATTTTTTTCCTTAAAAAAGAGCCCATATATTATTCAAATTTGACAAAAGCTGCAAAAGGTTTTGCAGAAGGAATCCCAAGTTATTTTTAAACAAAAGGAATCCCAAGTCTTTTTATCTTTTAAATGCCATCTATTAAAAATAAGAACAGTTTCTGAAAGGTTTACTTTATATTATTGTTTGATCTCTGGCATTAATTATTTTGTACTATTTTAGTGTCATCAATATTCATAACTATAACTAAACTAAAAGCTAATGCTTTATTATTACAAATTGAAAATCACAAAGCTATATACACAACAACACCAAACTACTTGAGTCCCCAAAACAACCCAACCTTTCTTCTATCTCCTGCCTCTGTCCTTACTGCTCCCATTGCCAGGAATCTCTCTGCTCCATCCGTCCCATCCCCACCATCAGATGGAAAACTCCTGGGCTTCACTGTCATTCCCCTCCACCACACCCACCCCTCCTCCCCATACCATCATAATTATTGCATCCATTTATCTATGTTTACTTTTACTGTCTAATATTAAATTTGTTTTTATAGCTGTCCCCTCTTCCCAAGTGTCAGTGACCTGAGAACAAGAGAGTTAGTCATCACAGGAGCCCCAGCGTCTAGCAAAGGTTCTGAAATATAATAGGAGCCCTGTTAATACCTACAAAATGAACTGAATTATCCACATAAGGTAACAATCTTCAGAAATAGTTATAAGAAGCTCAACCTTGTTTTCCAAATTATACTAATACATAATGCTGCAAGCTCATCTACCAACTCTGCTGTCAGTTCTGCCCCATGGAGTCTGCAGTTTCACTTGGGCACTGTCACATGCTTTCTATTCACTGATAGTGACTCAGGAAGAAGAGAACACCTTTTCTCAGGCAGATTATTATTAATCGCTCTTTTTATTTCTTTAACTTTTTATTTTGAAATAATTTCAAACTTACAGAAGAGTTGGAAGAATAGAACAAAGAACTGCTGTATACCCTTCAGTCAAATTCACCGTTACCACTTTGCCATATTTCTCTTTCTACCCACACACACAAACACGTGCACATCCACAAGATATTTTTCCTGAACCATTGAGAACTATTTGCAGCATCATGCCGTTTTATCCCTTAGTACTTCATTCTTCTTTCCTAAGAACAAGGACATTCTCTACATGACCACAGATAAATAAATTAGCTACTGGGTTTGTCTGATGTGTCCACATGATTAGATTCAAGTTATGCATTTTTGGCAAGAATACTAAGCAGAGTACATCATGAGAAACGCGGGACTGGAAGAAACACAAGCTGCAATCAAGATTGCCGGGAGAAATATCAATAACCTCAGATATGCAGATGACACCACCCTTATGGCAGAAAGTGAAGAGGAGCTAAAAAGCCTCTTGAGGAAAGTGAAAGAAGAGAGTGGAAAAGTTGGCTTAAAGCTCAACATTCAGAAAACGAAGATCATGGCATTCGGTCCCATCACTTCATGGGAAATAGATGGGGAAACAGTAGAAAAAGTGTCAGACTTTATGTTTGTGGGCTCCAAAATCACTGCAGATGGTGACTGCAGCCATGAAATTAAAAGACGCTTACTTCTTGGAAGAAAAGCTATGACCAACCTAGATAGCATATTCTAAAGCAGAGACATTACTTTGCTGACTAAGGTCCATCTAGTCAAGGCTATGGTTTTTCCAGTGATCGATCATGTATGGATGTGAGAGTTGGACTGTGAAGAAGGCTGAGTGCCAAAGAATTGATGCTTTTGAACTGTGGTGTTGGAGAAGACTCTTGAGAGTCCCTTGGACTGCACGGAGATCCAACCAGTCCATTCTGAAGGACATCAACCCTGGGATTACTTTGGAAGGAATGATGCTAAAGCTGAAAATCCAGTACTTTGGCCACCTCATGTGAAGACTTGACTCATTGGAAAAGACTCTGATGCTGGGAGGGACTGGGGGCAGGAGGAGAAGGGGACGACCCAGGATGAGATGGCTGAATGGCATCACAGACTCAATGGGCATGAGTCTGAGTGAACTCCGGGAGATGGTGATGGACAGGGAGGCCTGACATGCTGTGATTCATGGGGTCGCAAAGAGTCGGACACGACTGAGCGACTGAACTAAACTATTGAAATGGTGTTGTGACTTTCTCAGTGTGTCATGTCAGGAATCAAACTCAGTTTATTCCATCATTATGATGTTAACTTGGATCACTCAATAAAGTAGGGTCAAATTTCTCCACCCTCAAGTCACCATTTCTTGCTTTGTAATTATTAGGTAATCTCTAAGGAGATACTCTGATGACACATAAATATCCCATTCCTCTTCAAACTTAGCACTCATCGATTATTCTTCTGAATCCATTATTACAATAATGGCTGGAAAATGGCAATTTTCTGCTTCCATTATTCCTTCTACATTTGCTTATGTAGCCATTATTTTCCTTAAATATCTTCTCCTTGAGTTGTGTTTTTATTCCTTATAAGTATGTCCAAATTCAAGAGTTGTTTCAAAAATTATTTTTAGATTTTTAAATGTTATCACATTTTTCTTTAACTTTTCATTTTCAAAGTTACATGTTAAGAAGCCCAGAGCTGACATTTCATATTGCTGCACTTAACCATTTTTGTACTTCATAAAATTTGTTTAAGACTTTTAAGTCTGTCTTCAAACTTCTAATTGTAATCCAAGACTAGATCTGTCTCATTACAGTGCTACCTAATCAGTCATGGAAAATGTCTAATTCCTGTCTAAGAAACTTGTTAACATATCTCTGGTTTGTACAGACTCATTTTTAATCACATTTCATTGCACAGCAAAGAATAAGAAAGATTTACTCTAATCCTGCAATTTCAGTTCAGTTCAGTTCAGTCGCTCAGTCATGTCCGACTCTTTGTGACCCCAAGAATCAATTTAGGTACCAATAAACTTCTATTCTACTAGCTTGTGTTCAGACAAAAATCAAAATGAAATCCTCAGAGAATAGATTGATCTAATGACTGTAGTGGGGAAAAAAAACTTTGGGAGCTTCTCTGGTGTCTCAGTGGTAAAGATTTCACCTGCGAGTGCAGGAGACACAGGTTCGATCCCTGACCTGGGAAGATCCCATGTGCTGTGGAGCAACTAACCCAAACACCACGATTATTGAGCCTGTTCTCCAGAGTCTGGGAGCCACAACTACTGAGCCCACATGTCTCAACTACTGAAGTTCGCATGCCCGAGAGCTTGTGCTCTGCAGCAAGCGAAGTCACATTAGTGAGAAGCCTGTGCACAAAATAGCTGCCCTTTGCCACAACTAGAGCAAAGCCCACACAAAAGGAAGACCAAATAAAGAAAAGTTTAATTGTTTGGATGTTAACTTTCTAAAGTTAGATGATTTTTTAAACCTATGCATTTACCCTTAAGTAACTGCCATATTAAAAAAATAATTTAAGAAATCTTGCTACTAAGTATTACTCAAATTCTTTCTTTCTGAAATTATATCTCCAGTTTTAAGATGAAGGGCTATCTGTTCTGAAATATGCTATTTTTTTCAAGTCAATCAGTGCCACTTTGAAAGGACCCACAAATACATATAACTTCAGAGCCAACATCAATTGTGTTTGGTGAAAAAATCATTTGAAACTTGGAAACTATGGCATGGAGGATCATAGATTTTCAGAGCTCAGTGATCATATCCAGAAGGCCAGGGGACATGAGGTGATTTGGCCACAATCTATTCATATCAAGTGGATAAGGATGACGTATTAATTAAAAATGGTGGAGAAAGACTGATGATTTGAAGAGCATAGTCTATCAGTTTTGAGTTTGTCACCCCTGCCTACATCCTCATCTTTTGTTAGTCACCGTCTCCTAAAAGGATGTGGCTTTATGGCTGTGACCTCAGTCTCAGGCTGCTTTCAAGACCCAATCCTGATTTTAGACAGGTGATATTTAAGGAAATTTAGTCAGTTTGTTTAGAACTGACATCAAATTAACCATGCACTTTTTTCCTGAACTCTGACTTTACATGCACAGGTTTTCCTCTGACTACTTAACTAGATTCCCATCTTGGTTCAGATTCCACCTTAAACCAACTGCTGACCTGCTCTGTTGAACACTCACCTGCTGAGATTTTCAAATGCTAGCATAACTGAAGATCCTGTGCCACCTAACTCTTTTTTGTCAGTATACCTCTGTTAGGGCTTCCCAGCTGGCACTAGTGCCAAAGAACCTGCGTGCCAATGCAGCAGACGTAAGAGACATGGGTTCGATCCCTGGGTCAGGAAGATCCCCTGGAGGAAGGCATAGCAACCCATTCCAGTATTCTTGCCTAGAGAATCCCATGGACAGAGATGTCTGGCAGGCTACAGTCCATGGGGTGGCATAGAGGCGACTTAGCATGCATGCATACCTGTCACTAAACATTGAATTACTCTCACAGCCAACATCTGTGATCTTTCTCATTTATTCAAACATTTATGAAGTGCCTCTTCTTTGTCAAGTAGTGCACTAAGCACAGGTGTAAATATTAATGATGAAAACAGGTACACTTTAATTCTTGACCTTAAGGAACTTGACATTCTTGTGAGGGTGACAGAAAGAACGATGCAATCATAGGTGGGAAACTATTAGAAGGAAATAGGGAATAATAGACTTAGGGGAAAACCTCTCAGGGAAGGCAACATTAAGGATGGAGATTTGAAAGATGAAATAAACTAGCCATGTGAAGTACTGCAAAGAGCATTTTAGGTGTGAAATGCATAAAACAGTAGGTGTGAATACTCTAAACAGGCTTGAGAAGCTGAAAAAAATGGAGGCAAGTACAGCTGCCACATATTAAGGGAAGAGGAAAGATGCTTAAATGAGAAAGAAGAGGCAGAGCATGTAGACCCTTGTGGGCCAAAAGAAAACATCTTGGGACTTCCCTGGTGGTCCAGTGGTTAACAATTTGCCTACCAATGCAGGGTACATGGGTTCCATTCCCAGTCCAAGAAGATTCCAGGTGCTACAGAGCAGTTGAACCCATGTTCCACAAAAGATTAGCCACTGAAGCAAGAAGCCTGTACATGGCAGCTAGAGAGTAGCCCTCCACTTACCACAACTAGAGAAAGCCCACACACAGCAACAAAGACCCAGTGCAGTAAAAAAATAAATTTAAAATTTAAAATTAGAAAAATAAGCCATTTGGACTATAATATGGTTGCAATAAGAAGCCTTTGAAGGATTTTACATAGGGAAACTACATGATTTTCATTTTAAAAAGATTAGTGAGTTGAAACAGGTGTTAAAACATGTTCACAGAAGTATTATTCATAATAGCCAAAAAGTGCAAACAATTCAAATGTCCATCAACTGATGAATAAACAAAATGTGATATATTCACACAATAAAACATTGCTCAGCCATAAATGGGAATTAAGGACTGATACATGTTCCATCAAGGATGAACCTTGAAAACATTTCTCATGAAAGAAGCCACACACAAAAGCCACAAAAATTTTTTTTAAAAGCCCACAAAATATGATTCCATTTACATGAAATGTCCAGAATAGACAAATTCGTGAAGACAGAAAGCAGATCACTGGTTTTCAGGGGAAGAAGAGTGGAAAGTGTTTACTAGATCAGGGTTTCTTTTTGAAAGTACTCTAGAATTAGCAAGTAGTGATGGCTGCAAAACATTGTGAAAATATGAAAAGCCACTCAATTGTATACTTTTTAAATGGTTAAAATGACTGACTTCATGTTACATAACTTATACCTATCTAAAGAAAAATACCACTCTTTGGACAATGTTTGGTTTGTGGGGTGGGGGGAGCCTAGGTACTGCAGGAGGTGGTCTGTGACTGGATTAGGATGGTGACTGGAGAGGTGAAGGAAAGGGGAAAATCCACTATGTATTTTGGAGGTGACATTTACTATATTTTCTGATGTTAGGAACTGAGAGTGGAGGGAGTGAAGAAGAGAAGGAGGGAAGGATAGAAGTAGGGAGAGAGAGAGAACAGGAGGAGGGAGGGAGGGAGCGAAGGAAGAAGGGAGGTTTCAGACCTGGAAGAGGAATATGTTTTAAGAAGAAATTAAGATGTCGGCTTTGGACACACTAACCTTGAGATGCCCCTAATCCATTGGTTTGGACCACCCACTTTCCAGTGAATTATCTTTTAACATTTCTAAACTTAAGTTTCCTCATCTATATAAAACAAGAATATTAAACATTCATTGGAGATGTTTGTCATGAGAGTTAAGTTAGGTAATTGATGTAAAGCTCTTAGCACAATTTCTAACACATAATAAAACTTGAGTCACTATCTGAGATTATCACTGTCATAATCTCTGTCCTGATTATTATAAGTAATCCATAAACTGCCTCTCTGTTCCTTCTTCTAGCACCTGTAGATGCTTGGACCAAACTAGAGGACTTCAGGGAACAAAGCTTAAGGCTCTCCCTATCTATTTTCTCTTACTGCGGCTGAGTATACAACTGGCCATGATTGTAGACAATATTGACTGAGGGAAATGACTGGGTAAAAATAATATTCAGATCCCTCAGGCAGGCAAGTATATACCAATGGCAGAGAAGGAACACTGAGCTCCAGTAATCACATGACACTCTCCTTATTAAGAGCATCCAACTCTTCTGATTTTTACTTCCTTAGCATCCTCCTGTCTTTAATTTCCCAAGTGTTCTTGTCCTCAGGGAATAAAAGGTTCTGACAAGCTGACATGAATATCTAGTCTACTTGGCAGTTAATTTCCTCATAGAGACTTATAAATTGATGTCCTGATTTATAGTCAGACTCATAAGTTTGGTGAGAAGGGACAAGTTTGCGTGGGCCTGTTAACCTCTGGATGACCACATAATAGCACAGTTACTGAACATGACTGTGTGTCGGACTCTGGACAAAGATGATCACTAAGGAATGACGCACCCTCTGACACCAAGCTGAAACAGCTAATCATACTTAATGATACAATGCTTCACAGTGTAGTTGTGAATATGAAATGAGTTAATAGATATTAGTGTACCTAACACATTTTAGATTCAAAAAACAGTTTATGTTTCAACACTTTAAGCCACATGCAACACAGTGGGGAAAAGACTCAAGTCTGAAAACTTTTTAAATGAACTGAAATGACCCTAAATAGTGGAGTAGGTTGCCATTCCCTTCTCCAGGAGATCTTACTGACCCAGGAATTAAACCCAGATCTCCTGCATTGCAGGTGGATTCTTTACCATCTGAGATACCAGGGAAGCCCTAACCCTTTCCTCTTAAAAAGAGTAGTGGTTTATTTTTACTGGCCTCTCATTTGTGCAATGATCCTATTTGCCATTGGCTGACTTTATAAATATCATTCAGTAATGCTTAGAAGATTCATGCAAATCAAAATTATACCTAAAAATAACCTTATATATTCTGAGGAATAATTTACAAGCTCTGTAACCTTGGACAAGTCACAACCTTTCTCCATGTCTGTGTCTCATAGACAGTAACTATGCCTTACCAGCTCTTCTTATAACATCTCTTAGTGTTCCTTCCATCTCTGAAATCTATTTAACTATATTTATCACTGAATCCTCAGCACTCAATACAAAGTATGTATTACTGACATATATGCTGAATGATTGAATAGCTGTATTTTAAGGGTATATTTTCCTAACAACTTTCATAAATAAGTTCAATGTTTACAGCAAAGGATATGAAACTCAGTCACTAACTTGCTATCCATAAAAGTTTGAAGTTCTTATTTAAAGAAACATAATTTTAAAAATAATCACAGAAAATTAGTAAATCTAATCACACTAGGACCACAGCCTTGTCTAACTCAATGAAACTAAGCCATGCCCTGTGGGGCCACCCAAGATGGGTGGTTCATGGTGGAGAGGTCTGACAGAGCGTAGTCCACTGGAGAAGGGATTGGCAAACCACTTCAGTATTCTTGTCTTGAGAACCCCATGAACAGTATGAAAAGGCAAAATGATAGGATACTGAAAGAGGAACTCCCCAGGTCTGTAGGTGCCAAATATGCTACTGGAGATCAGTGGAGAAATAACTCCAGAAAGAATGAAGGGATGGAGCCAAAGCAAAAATGACACCCAGTTGTGGATGTGACTGATGATAGAAGCAAAGTCCAATGCTGTAAAGAGCAATATTGCATAGGAACCTAGAATGTTAAGTCCATGAATCAAGGCAAGTTGGAAGTGGTCAAACAGGAGATGGCAAGAGTGAACATTAACATTCCAGGAATCAGCGAACTAAAATGGACTGGAATGGGTGAATTTAACTCAGATGACCATTATATCTACTACTGAGGGCAGGGTTCCCTTAGAAGAAATGGAGTAGCCATCATGGTTAACAAAAGAGTCTAAAATGCAGTACTTGGATGTAATCTCAAAAATGACAGAATGATCTCTGTTCATTTCCAAGGCAAACCATTCATATCACAGTAATCCAAGGCGATGCCCCAACCAATAACACTGAAGAAGCTGAAGTTGAACAGTTCTATGAAGACCCACAAGACCTTTTAGAGCTCACACTCAAAACAGAGGTCCTTTTCATTATAGGGGACTGGAATGCAAAAGTAGGAAATCAAGAAACACCTGGAGTAACAGGCACACATGGCCTTGGAATACGGAATGAAGCAGGGCAAAAGCTAATAGAGTTTTGCCAAGAGAACACACTGGTCATACTAAACACCCTCTTCCAACAACACAAGAGAAGACTCTACCCATGGACATCACCAGATGGTCAACACAGAAATCAGATTGATTATATTCTTTACAGCCAAAGATGGAGAAGCTCTATACAGTCAGCAAAAACAAGACTGGGAGCTGACTGTAGCTCAGATCATGAGCTCCTTATTGCCAAATTCAGACTTGAAGAAAGTAGGGAAAACCACTAGATCATTCAGGTACGCTGCTAAGTTGCTTCAGTCATGTCTGACTCAGTGCGACCCCATAGAAGGCAGCCCACCAGGCTCACCCATCCTTGGGATTCTCCAGGCAAGAACACTGGAGTGGGTTGTCATTTCCTTCTCCAATGAATGAAAGTGTAAAGTGAAAGTGAAGTTGCTCAGTCGTGTCCTACACTTAGCGACCCCATGGACTGCAGCCTACCAGGGTCCTCCATCCATTGGATTTTCCAGGCAAGAGTACTGGAGTGGGGTGCCATTGCCTTCTCCGCCAGTTCAGGTATAAACTAAATCAAATCCCTTTTGATTATACAGTGAAAGTGAGAAATAGATTTAAGGGCCTAGATCTGATAGATAGAGTGCCTGATGAACTATGGACTGAGGTTCATGACATTGTACAGGAGACAGGGATCAAGACCATCCCCATGGAAACAAAATCCAAAAAAGCAAAATGGCTGTTTGAGGAGGCTTTATAAATAGCTATGAAAAGAAGAGAAGCGAAAAGCAAAGGAGAAAAGGAAAGATATAAGCATCTGAATGAAGAGTTCCAAAGAATAGCAAGAAGAGATAAGAAAGCCGTCTTTAGTGATCAATGCAAAGAAATAGAGGCAAACAACAGAATGGGAAAGACTAGAGATCTCTTCAAGAAAATTAGAGATACCAAGGGAACATTTCATGCAAAGATGGGCTCAATAAAGGACAGCAGTGGTATGGACCTAACAGAAGCAGAAGATATTAAGAATAGGTAGCAAGAATACACAGAAGTACTATACAAAAAAGATCTTCACGACCAAGATAATCACGATGGTGTGATCATTCACCTAGAGCCAGACATCCTGGAATGTAAAGTCAAGTGGGCCTTAGAAAGCATCACTACGAACAAAGCTAGTGAAGGTGATGGCATTCCAGTCGAGCTATTTCAAATTCTGAAAGATGATGCTGTGAAAGTGCTGCACTCAATATGTCACAAATTTTGAAAACTCAGCAGTGGCCACAGGACTGGAAAAGGTCATTTTTCAGTCCAGTCCCAAAGAAAGGCAATGCGAAAGAATGCTCAAATTACTGCACAGTTGCACTCATCTCACATGCTAGTAAAGGAATGCTGAAAATTCTCCAAGCCAGGCTTCAGCAATACATGAACCATGAATTTCCAGATGTTCAAGCTGGTTTTAGAAAAGGCAGAGGAACCAGAGATCAAATTGCCAACATCCGCTGGACCATGGAAAAAGCAAAAGAGTTCCAGAAAAACATCTCTTTCTGCTTTATTGACTATGCCAAAGCCTTTGACTGTGTGGACCACAAGAAACTGTGGAAAATTCTTCAAGAGATGGGAATACCAGACCACCTGACCTGCATCTTGAGAAATCTGTATGCAGGTCAGGAAGCAACAATTAGAACTGGACATGGAACAACAGACTGGTTCCAAATAGGAAAAGGAGTACGTCAAGGCTGTATATTGTCACTCTGCTTATTTAACTTATATGCAGAGTACATCATGAGAAATGCTGGGCTGGAAGAAGCACAAGCTGGAATCAAGATTGCCAAGAGAAATATCAATAACCTCAGATATGCAGATGACACCACCGTATAGCAGAAAGTGAAGAGGAACTAAAAACCATCTTGATAAAAGTGAAAGCAGAGAGTGAAAAAGTTGGCTTAAAGCTCAACATTCAGAAAACGAAGACCATGGCACCTGGTCCCATCACTTCATGGCAAATAGATGGGGAAACAGTGGAAACAGTGTCAGACTTTATTTCCTTGGGCTCCAAAATCACTGCAGATGGTGATTGCAGCCATGAAATTAAAAGACGCTTACTCCTTGGAAGGAAACTTATGACCAACCTAGATAGCATATTTAAAAGCAGAGACATTACTTTGCCAACAAAGGTCCGTCTAGTTAAGGCTACGTTTTTTCCAGTAGTCATGTATGGGTGTGAGAGTTGGACTGTGAAGAAACCTGAGCGCCAAAGAATTGTTGCTTTTGAATTGTGGTGTTGGAGAAGACTCTTGAGAGTCCCTTGGAGTGCAAGGAGATCCAACCAGTCCATTCTAAAGATGAGTCCTGGGTGTTCTTTGGAAGGAATGATGCTAAAGCTGAAACTCCAGTACACTGGCCACCTCATGAGAAGAGTTGACTCATTGGAGAAGACTCTGATGCTGGGAGTGTTGGGGACAGGAGGAAAAGGGGATGACAGAGGATGAGATGGCTGGATGGCATCACCGACTTGATAGACGTGGGTTTGGGTGAACTCTGGGAGTTGGTGATGGACATGGAGGCCTGGTGTGCTGCGCTTCATGGGGTCGCAAAGAGTCAGACATGACTGAGTAATTGAACTGAAGTGAACTGAACTTTAAAAATTCATTGACTGATGGTAAAGAACAGATTCTCATGCGAGCTTTTTAAGTGCCAATCCTAACACCATTATAATGGGTGGGTAGGGAGTAGGTGAATTGATGAACCAATTGATTAAATAATTTATACATATAAAACTATATCCTGCTAAATTATAAGAGAATAAATTTCCAGGTCAGTTTTTTGTTTTTGTTTTTTTTCACTTTTCCCCCACCTCTGAATGCTCAGAAAATCTTGTTCAGAATATCTAATTCAAGAAATCTACCCCTCTGGATTTTTTGTCATGCCTAAGAAATGATGACACCCTTCAATACTATCAACACAGTACATAAGAAGCGGCTCCATTTGTGGCTCTTTGATTCTGTAGTGGTATCCTTACTTTCTAGATGTTAGCTTTACTTTACAATCTCACTCTTTCCACACTGATAAGAATAAAACAATTACAAATATCTTCTCATCCTTTTCACTTTTATTACTAAACAATTTCAAGAATGTAGAGGATCTTTAAAAATTCTATTTCAATGTATTACTGATGACATAACACATAAGTCTGCACATGCACCTGAAAATTAATATACAAAGTCAAGAATAGAAAAACTTGAGCTTGCAGAAACATTTTATTGCCTTTCCTAATAAACCTCATGTTTCCAGAAAAAGTATTAGAACTGTATTTTTTTGTTCTTGTATCCATAATCACTGTAGACTAAATAAAATTATTTATATTATCTAGACTTTAGCTTCCCTCAATTAAATGTAGTTCAGTGGAATAAATATTATTGACTACCTGCTGGGAGCCAGACCCTGTACCAGGTTCTTAGAAATCAAAGATTAATAAGATTTTCTAATTCTCATGAAGTTCACGGCTTAATTAGTGTATTGTTTTTTGTTTTACAAAACCTTGGCCTCATTCTCATTCCAATCAGAATTGCTCTACTTTTACCAGCTGCATATTTTAGGGCTTAATAAAGTACTGCCTCAAGATATCTGGAAAAAAAAAATCACTGATCTGGAGGAAGTTATGGACATTGTACTTGTTGTACAGGTAATAATTGTATTTTCTCAGCCTGGGTTCCTCAGAATACAGAACCTAAAACAAAGAAGTTTGTTACAGGGAACAAAATCTTGGGAAGAAGGCACAGAGGGGGAAAGGAAGGAGAGTCAAAAAAAGATTTGTTATTGAATTGACTGGCTACTGAAACAGAAGGTTGGATACTGAGTCTTATAGGACACACTAATAACCTCTCAGGAAAAGAAAGCACAAAGCATTTTCATTACTCTGTTCTTCATGGACTTCCCTCACAGCTCAGTCGGTAAAGAATCTGCCTGCAGTGCAGGAGACCTGGGTTCGATTCCTGGGTTGCACTCCAGTATTCTTGCCTGGAAAATCCCATGGACAGAGGCTGGTGGGCTACAGTCCATGGGGTCACAAAGAGTCGGACACGACTTAGCAACTAAACCACCACCACCTCTTCCTCATTGGTCAGTGGTGTCCCCCAGGGCAATAACTCCCTATCATTTCTTCTTTTGCACATGTTTGACTGCTGGTCAGAATCCCATGATGGCCCATGCTACTTCACCATCAAATAAAGAATCTCGAAGGCTAGACTAGGGGTGTGATAACTTACGGTGAATGATGTTGGATTCGTGATCTCAGACATGGGACCAACCTTGAGCACGCAAGAGCTTTTCTGTAGCAGAGTTTTATTAAAGTAAGCCTTCTCTGTCAGAGAAAGCTTCTGACACAGACATCAGAAGGGGATCGGAGAGTGCCCCACACCGCCCCCCCCCCCCCCACCACCAATGCGCTAGTCTTTAGCAAGGGAGCTATACACTTTTTTAATTAGTTATTACAATAAATAAAAAGAATGTCTCAAGGTTGTAAAAATTTTTCCAGATCCACTCCCACAGCTTACATTTAAGATAAGAGGATTAGAACTTAACAATAGAAAGATTTTACCAGACCCACTCCCATAATATACATTTAAGATAACAAGATAAGTCAGAGGTTTTCAAGAAATAGAAACTGTCCTCAATCAGAAAACACTGTTGTTATATGCCTGGTAGGCTACAGTCCCCAGGGTCACAAAGAGTCAGACACGACTGAGCAACTTCACTTTCACTTTTCACAGAGTTTAAACTGAGTTTTTTGTTGTGTAATCATCAGTTTAAAGAAAAAAACTTTTTATGTGACTAAGACTATGGAATGTAAAGAGGAAAAAAAAAAAAAGACCTTTGTCCTTTCCTCCTCCTTGAGAATTTCAGACCCCTACCTCCTCCCTGAGAGCCCCAGATCCCTTTCTCCTCCTCGGGTACCACAGACTTCTTATCAACCTGCCTAGGGTTGGGGGGGTATAAATGGCAAGAGAGAATGGGTATTCTAGACAGAAGGAACAATTTATATAAGATACAAATGTTTCAAACAGCCAGATGTATTTGAAGTATGCTAAGAAAATCAGTATCCCTGGAGCTGAAGCAGTAGTAGATTAATTTAGAGATGTGGACAAGATTCAAAACATAATAAACTTGATAAGTCATGTTAGGAGGTAACTTCAGTAAGTTCAGTCACTCAGTCCTGTCTGACTATTTGTGACCCCATGGACTGTGGCATGCCAGGCTTCCATGTCCATCACCAACTCCCAGAGTTTACTCAAACTCATGTCCATTGAGTTGGCGATGCCATCCGACCATCTCATCCTCTGTAGTCCCCTTTTCCTCCCACCTTCAATCTTTTCCAGTATCAGGGTCTTTTCAAACGAGTTAGTTCTTTGCATTAGGTGGCCAAAGTATTGGAGTTTCAACTTCAGCATCAGTCCTTTCAATGAATATTCAGGGTTGATTTCCTTTAGGATTGACTGGCTGGATCTCCTTGCTGTCCAAGGGACTCTCACAAGTCTTCTCCAATACCACAGTTCAAAAATATCAATTCTTTGGCACTCAGCTTTCTTTATAGTCCAGCTCTCACATCCATACATGACTACTGGAAAAACCATAGCTTTCACTAGATGGACCTTTGTTGGCAAAGTAATGTCTCTGCTTTTTAATATGCTGTCTAGGTTGGTCATAGATCTTCTTCCAAGGAGCAAGCGCCTTTTAATTTCTAGGAGGTAACTCAGTACCAGAAAAAAAAAGGGGGAAAGTCATTTGAGTGATTTTAAATGAAAAAGTGAATTTAGGAAAGGATGTAAATGGAATAATTCTGATTAACATTATTATATTTGTAAAATGAGAAATGTGATGCATGTAAAGGATTTAGGAAACACAAAAAGGTAGAATATTACTTTTATTAACACACAGACTATGCTATGTTAGGATATATATATTGTAAGCCCTAGACAATCACTAAAAATAATAAAAGGTAGAGCTAAGATATCAACAGAGGAAATAAAATGAAACACACTTACAAAAGAACAATTCAAATCAATTAAAAGTAGTCAAGGAATGAGTAACAGAGGAAAAAGTAGAGGTAAAAAAATGGAATGAAAAAGAAGATAGTACACTGAAACCCAAATATTTCAAAGATAATACTAAATATAAATGGATTAAATACCCTCAATTAAAAAGACAAATCAATGTAATACAAATGAACCTCACAGATATTATACAATTTGAAAGAAACCGGAAATAAAGAGTACATACTGAGTAATTTGATTTGTATGAAAGTACAGGTGAGACAAAGCCATTTTATACTGATAGAAATCAGACAGACCAGTAAATGCCTGGGACAGAGGGCTGCAAGAGACTGACATTACGAAAATGCCAAGGTGTAAGAGTGAACTTTGGGGGAAGATTTAAAATGTTCTATATCTTAATTGGTTCTATGCATAATACATTTTTCAAAGTCATTGATCTGCCCACTTGGAACGTGAGAGTTTTAGAGTCTCTGGTCCTATATTAGGTTTTTTATTTAGGTCTTTATTTTTTAATTTATTTTCATGGACTCCAAGAAATCACTGCAGATGGTGACGGCAGCCATGGAATTAAAAGACATGTGCTCCTTGGAAGAAAAGTTATGACCAACCTAGAGAGCGTGCTAAAAAGCAGAGACATTACTTTGCCAACAAAGGTCTGTCTAGTCAAAGCTATGGTTTTTCCAGTAGTCATGTATGGATGTGAGAGTTGACCATAAAGAAGGGTGAGGGCAGAAGAATTGATGCTTTTGAACTGTGGTGTTGGAGAAGACTCTTCAGAGTCCCTTGGACTGCAAGGAGATCCAGCCAGTCAATCCTAAAGGAAATCAGTCCTGAATATTCATTGAAAGGACTGATGCTGAAGCTAAAGCTCCAATACTTTGGCCTAATGCAAAGAGCCAACTCATTAGAAAAGACCCTGATTCTGGGAAAGACTGAGGCAAGAGAAGGGGACAACAGAGAATGAGATGGTTGAATGGCATCACCGACTCAATGGACATGAGTTTGAGCAAGCTCCAGGAGATGCTGAGGAACAGGAAAGCCTGGAATGCTGCAGTCCATAGAGTCACAAAGAGTCAGACACAACTGAGCGACTGAACAACAAATTTTGGAATATGGTGCTAAAGAATGTTCTAATTTCATTATTTTACAGGTAGCTATCCAGTTTTCCCAGCACCACTTATTGAAATGACTGTCTTCTCCCCATTGTATATTCTTGCCTCTGGGGTCATAGATTAATTGACCATAAGTGTGGGTTTATACCTGAGCTCTCTATATTGTTCCACTGATCTATCTGTTTTTATGCCAGTACTGTATTGTTTTAATTACTATAGCTTTGTAGTATAAAACTCCTAGAGGAAAAAATAAGCAGAACACTCTTTGACATAAATCACAGCAGTATTTTTGGATGCATCTCCTAAAGGAAATAAAAGCAAATAATAAGCAAATGGGACCTAAGTAAACAAAAGCTTTTGCACAGCAAAGGAAACCACCAAAACAAAAAGACAACCTACTAAATGGGAGAAAATATTTGTAAATTATATGACTGATAGGGATTAATATTCGACATATATAAACAGTTCATACAATACAACATTAATTTTTTTTTTTTAATGGGGAGGGAATTCCCTGGCAGTACAGTGGTTGGGACTCAGCACTTTCATTACCAGGGTCTGGGTTCAGTCCCTGGTCAGGGAACCAAGATCCTGCAAGCCATGCCACAGAGCAAAAAATTAAAAAGGAGGCAGAAGAACTGAATAAATATTTTTCCAAAGAGGAAAGCTGATGGTGAACAGACACAGGAAAAGATGCTCAGCATCACTAATCATCACGGAAATGCAAATGAAAATCACAGTGAGCTATCACCTCATACCTGTCTGAATGGCTATCATCAAAAAGAACACAGATAACACATATTGGTAAGGATGTAGAGTAAAGGGAACTTTCACATACTAATGATGGAACTGTAAATTGGTGCAGTCACTGTGGAAAACAGTATGGAGGGTCTCAACAATTAAAAACAGAACTACCATATGATCTACCAACTCCACTCCTGGGTATATGTTTGAAAAAAAACACAAACAATAAGTTGAAATGATACATGCCTCCCAATGTTCATAGCAACATTATTTATTTGATGGACACTTAGGAAGCAACCTAAGTGTCCATCAAAAGGTGAATGGATAAAGAAGCTTATATATATATATCACATTAATATACACATAGACATAGATATATCACACACATATGTACATACACACACGTGTGTGTGTGTGTGTGTGTGTGTGTGTGTGGCTCAGTGGTAAAGAAACCACCTGCCAATGCAGGAGATGCAGGTTCAGTCCCTGCATCAGGAAGATCCCTGGAGAAGGAAATGGCAACCCACTCCAGTATTCTTGCCTGGAGAATTCCATGGGCAGAGGAGCCTGGTGGGCTACAGCCCATGGAGTGGCAAAAGAGTCAACCACAACTTAACAACTATACACAATGGAGTACTACTGAGTCAAAAAAAAAAAAAAGAAGAAGAATATTTTGTCATTTGGAGCAACGTAGGTGAACTTGTCCCTTGTGGCTCAGTCAATAAAGAATCCATCTGCAGTACAGGAGACCAGGGTTCAGTCCCTGCATTGGGAAGATCCCCTGGAGGAGGGCATGGCAACCCACTCCAGTATTCCTGCCTTAAGAATCCCCATGAACAGAGGAGCCTGGTGGGCTGCAGTCCATGGGGTCACAAAGAGTCAGACACGACTGAATGACTCCACACATGGGTGAACTTGGAGGACATAACACTAAGTGAAATAAGTTAGAGAAAAACAAAAACTACCTGGTATCACTTATATGTGGAATCTAAAAAATACAACAAACGTGTGAATGTAAAAGAAGCAGACTCACAGATATAGAGAACACAGTAGTGGTTTAGGGTTAGGGGTCTGTGAATGGGAGGTACAATCGATTGTGTGTAAGACAGGCTACAAGGATTTATTGCACAACATGGGAAATGCAGCCAATATTTTGTAATAGCTGTAAATGGAGCATAACCTTTAGAAATTGTATAAAATTTTTTAATAAAAAAAAATGGTGACTTTTATTGTGTATGAATTATACACAGACAAAGTATATTTTCCAAAAGCAGCAAACAAACATCTCTCAGCTTTCTTTTTGAATGAGTAAATGGTGATAATGAAGACAACACAGGAGGAAGAGAAAGTCTGGGCTTCACCTAAGAGGGCTGTTTACATGAAGCACCAATTTGAAACTATACTGCTATGCTAGGGGCTGGGAGAACAAGGACAAAAATTACACACTTCTGCTATCTTCAAGGACAGCAATAGTCTAATGGAGGGTGTATGAAAGCAACATAGTTTAACACATTATGAGAAATCTTCCTTTAGAGTTATAAACAAAGTGTCTCAGGAGAGAGGTACTTAATGTTTTAATTTAAAATAATTAAAAATACTCAAAGTTCCTCATCAATAGGTAAAAACAAATGTCTGTGTATTCATACCATAGAATGCTATTTCAACAATAAAAAGAAACTATTGAACAGGCAAAATCATGGATGAATCTCCAAATAATTATGTTGAGTGGAAGAGGCTGGAATTATCCCTCTCAGAAAAAAAAAAAAGGACATACTGTATGGCTCCATTTATATAAAACTCTAAAAACTGAAAAATAATCTATAGTGATAGAAAGCATACAAGCGGTCATCCGGAGGGGAGAGAGGTGGGAAGTGAAGGAATTACAAAGGTATGTGACGAAGCCTTTGAGGGTGATGGATATATTCATTATCTTGATTATAGTGATGGTCTAAACTTTAGACCACTTCTCCAAATAGAATTAGTCTATACTCTAACTGGCTCAAAATTGGGAAAGGAGTGTGACAAGGTTGTATACTGTAACCCTCCTTATTTAAAGGGCTTCCCTGATAGCTCAGTTGGTAAAGAATCCACCTGCAATGCAGGAGACCCCAGTTCAATTCCTGGGTCAGGAAGATCCTCTGGAGAAGGAACAGGCTACCCACTCCAGTATTCTTGAGCTTCCCTTGTGGCTCAGCTGGTAGAGAATCCACCAGTAATGCAGGGGACCTACAGAAGACCTGAGTTCAATCCCTGGGTTGGGAAGATCCCCTGGAGAAGGGAAAGTCTACCCACTCCAGTAGTCTCACGTGGAGAATTCCATGGACTACAGTCCAGGGGGTTGCAAAGAGTCAGATATGACTGAGTGACTTTCACTTTCACTTTCTCCTTATTTAACTTATATGCAGAGTACATCATGTGAAATGCCGGGCAAGAGGAATCACAAGTTGGAATCAAGATTGACAGAAGCAATATCAACAACCTGGTTTCACAGGTAATACATACATCCAAACTTATCATATTGGTAATTTTAAATATGTACAGTTCACTGTAGTCAGTAATACCTCAACAAAACTATTCTTAAAAATGCTAAATGCAATCTACAGAAAAGAAGACAAGATTATGATAAAGCTGCACTGAATTGCATATGATCTATTTTGTAACATAAATCTCTAACACAAATATAACGAAGAAAATATTCAGGTTGGAATAATGATGTTATCTAAACCTTATTTAGTGTTTACTCTGAGCCAGGCACTTTGCTGTCCCTCTCACTTAATTCATTTCGTTCACATATCAACAGTATGAAGTAGGCAGTTTTAATATCCCCAAGTTATAAATGAGGAAACTGAGGACCGAGTTAGAAATATGTTCAACTGGAATATAACAATCACTTTCAGTGGCTTAAACAAGAAAAGGTCATGAGTGATGATATGGGGTGGGAGGTGGGAGGGGGATTCAGGATTGGGAGCTTGTATACACCCATGGTGGATTCATGTCAATGTATGGCAAAACCAATACAGTATTGTAAAGTAAAATAAAGTTAAATAAATAAAGAAATTTTAAAAAATAAATAAATAAACAACAACAAAGACAAGAGGGCTGGAGATGGACAATCTGGTGTGCTTTAAGCTGCCAAGCCATGGGTTTGCAAAGAGTCAGACACTACTTGGCAACTCAGCTCAGTTCAGCCGCTCAGTCGTGTCCGATTCTTTGCGACTCCATGAATCGCAGCACGCCAGGCCTCCCTGTCCATCACCAACTCCCGGAGTTCACTCAGACTCACGTCCATCGAGTCAGTGATGCCATCCAGCCATCTCATCCTCTGTCATCCCCTTCTCCTCCTGCCCCCAATCCCTCCCAGCATCAGAGTCTTTTCCAAGCAGTCAACTCTTCACATGAGGTGGCCAAAGTACTGGAGCTTCAGCTTTAGCATCAGTCCTTCCAGAGAAATCCCAGGGCTGATCTCCTTCAGAATGGACTGGTTGGATCTCCTTGCAGTCCAAGGGACCCTCAAGAGTCTTCTCCAACACCACAGTTCAAAAGCATCAATTCTTCGGCACTCAGCCTTCTTCACAGTCCAACTCTCACATCCATACATGACTACTGGAAAAATCATAGCCTTGACTAGACGGACTTTAGTCGGCAAAGTAACATCTCTGCTTTTGAATATGCTATCTAACTTGGTTGTAACTTTTCTTCCAAGGAGTAAGCATCTTTTAATTTCATGGCTGCAGTCACCATCTGCAGTGATTTTGGAGCACCAAAAAATAAAGTCTTACACTGTTTCCCCATCTATTTCCCATGAAGTGATCGGAACAGATGCCATGATCTTCGTTTTATGAATGTTGAGCTTTAAGCCAATTTTTTCACTCTCCCCTTTCACTTTTGTCAAGAGGCTTTTTAGTTCCTCTTCACTTTCTGCCATAAGAGTGGTGGCATCTGCATATCTGAGGTTATTGATATTTCTCCAGGCAATCTTGATTCCAGCTTGTGTTTCCTCCAGTCCAGCGTGTGTCATGATGTACTCTTCATAGAAGTTAAATTAGCAGCGTGACAATATACAGCCTTGACATACTCCTTTTCCTATTTGGAACCAGTCTGTTGTTCCATGTCCAGTTCTAACTGTTGCTTCCTGACCTGCATACAGATTTCTCAAGACGCAGGTCAGGTGGTCTGGTATTCCCATCTCTTGAAGAATTTTCCATAGTGTCTTGTGATCCACATAGTCAAAGGCTTTGGCATAGTCAATAAAGCAGAAATAGATGTTTTTCTGGAATTCTCTTGCTTTTTCCATGGTCCAGCGGATGTTGGCAATTTGATCTCTGGTTCCTCTGCCTTTTCTAAAACCAGCTTGAACATCAGGAAGTTCACGGTTCACGTATTGCTGAAGCCTTGGCAACTAAACCACAACAAAACAACAATGTGGACAAGGATATAGGAAGGCTCTTCTTCCTTCCACCCCAACTTGCACCACTGTGTGACTACTGCCTCTTAGTTACATGGTAGCTTCTGCACTTTCAGGCATCAGAGGACTCCAGGCAGAAAGAAGCAAGAAAGAGTGAAGTGGGAAAAGACAGAAGGGTCTACTCACTGAATCTCCTAGCTTCCCCAGAGGCCCCACCCAGAGGCTTTTGCTTATTATTTGCCAGAATTGTGTCAAATGGCCACCAGAAAGCTACTAGGAAGAAGGGGATTATAGATGGAGGCCAAAGGAGCAATTCCTGCCTTAAGTACTAAGAAGTGCAGACAGAATTTGATCTAGACTTATTTCCCAAGCCTGTTTTTATATGAATAAAGTTTTCCATAAATTCTTCCCCAAAGGCTTCTTGATATGCCAAGCAAGGGGGAGACATTTCATCCTGAGGATGAGGACTTGATAGAGTATGGAATATGGTATGCATGTAGGCATTGGTAAGTGACACATACATCTTTTGAGTAAGCACAATTAAGGAAAAAGCTTTTCTGTTTTTCCTTAAGTGGAAGGAGTATGTGGAAGGAAGGAGTGAAATACAATGACTTATAGCTTAACTTCACATAATTTCTAATCAATAGCTTTACCTCTTGTGGTTTCCTGTGATTTAGAAATTGCCAGTTTCTGCATATCTCATACCTAGAAAGTTTTCTGGTGATCCATCAGGGCACTTTTAACATTCAACAAGTATTATTACCTAGGTGTAAAGAAGTGGCAAGGTAGGCAGAATATCATCTCTAGGAAAATATTAATAACATTTTAAAACAATAAAAGAAAAGGACATGATTCACATTTATAAGCCTTAAGCGTTTCCACAATAACTGAAATCCAAACCACACTTATTTATAATTCCCAGCCACGAGGTCAAACCCATACGCATTATGTACACAGTGTGTGTCAGTATTCTGGTCACCTGAACTGGATGTCACTCAAGCATTCAATAGACAATAGACATTTTTATCGCTATTTATAAATCCATAAATATATAATCTGTGGTCAGTGAGTTAAACTAAGAATTCACTTTTTCAGTCTAAATTATTAAATTTTCATGATATATTAGCCCAAGGTTCCCTAGTGGCTCAGTGGTAAAGAGTCCACCTGCCAATATAGGAGACTCAGGTTCAATCCCTGGGTCAGGAAGATCCCCTGGAGAAGGAAATGGCAACTCACTCCAGCATTTTTGCCTCAGAAATCCCAAGGACAGAGGAGCCTAGTGGGCTATAGTCAAGGAAGTTGCAAGAGTCAAACATGACTTAGCAACTAAACAACAACAAATATATTAGCCTACTCCACAAACAAATTCAGCAGCCATTTATTGAGCACCTATGAGCCATGCATTGTGCCAGGTTCAGGAGTGAAATAAAGCAGAATTCCTGCCTTCAAAAAAAAAATCACATATAAAAGCAATTTGATGAGTATGCTGAAAGTGTTAGTCACTCAGTTGTGTCCAGCTCTTTGCAACCCCATGAATGTTACACCGCCAGGCTCCTCTGTCCATGGAATTTTCTAGGCAAGACTACTGGAGAGGGTTGCCCTTCCTTTCTCCAGGGTATCTTTCCAATCCAGAGATTGAACCCAGGTCTTCTGCTTTGCAGGCAGATTTTTTTACTGCCTGAGCCACCATGGAAGCCCTAAGTACCATGGTTCAGTTCAGTTCAGTCGCTCAGTCATGTCTGACTCTTTGGGACTCCATGGACTGCAGCACACCAGGCTTCCCTGTCCATCACCAACTCCTGCAGTTTACTCAAACTCATGTCCATTGAGTCAGTGATGCCATCCAGCCATCTCATCCTCTGTCATCCCCTTCCCCTCCTGCCCCCTATCCCTCCCAGCATCAGAGTCTTTTCCAAGCAGTCAACTCTTCACATGAGGTGGCCAAAGTACTGGAGCTTCAGCTTTAGCATCATTCCTTCCAAAGAACACCCAGGGCTGATCTCCTTCAGAATGGACCAGTTGGATCTCCTTGCAGTCCAAGGGACTCTCAAGAGTCTTCTCCAACACCACAGCTAAAAAGCATCAATTCTTTGGCGCTCAGCTTTCTTCACAGTCCAACTCTCACATCCATACATGACTACTGGAAAAACCATAGCCTTGACTAGATGGACCTTTGTTGGCAAAATAATGTCTCAGCTTTTTAATATGCCTTGTAGGTTGATCATAACTTTTCTTCCAAGGCATAAGTGCCTTTTAATTTCATGGCTGCAGTCACCATCTGCAGTGATTTTGGAGCCCCCCAAAAATAAAGTCTGTCACTGTTTTCACCATTTCCCCATCTGGTTTTAGAAAAGGCAGAGGATCCAGAGGTCAAATTGCCAACATCCATTGGATTATCGAAAAAGCAAGAGAGTTCCATAAAAACACCTATTTCTGTTTTATTGACTATGCCAAAGCCTTTGACTGTGTGGATCACCACAAACTGTGGAAAATTATGAAAGAGATGGGAATATCAGACCACCTGACCTACCTCTTGAGAAATCTGTACACAGGTCAGGAAGTAAAAGTTAGAATTGGACATGGAACAACACACTGGTTCCAAATAGGGAAAGGAGTATGTCAAAGATGTATATTTGTCACACTGCTTTTTAAACTTATATGTAAAGTACATCATGAGAAATGCTGGGCTGAATGAAGCACAAGCTGGAATCAAGACTGCTGGGAGAAATATTACTAACCTCAGATATGCAGATGACACCACCCTTATGGCAGAAAGCAAAGAAGAACTAAAGAGCATCTTGATTAAAGTGAAAGAAGAGAGTGAAAGAGTTGGCTTAAAGCTCAACATTCAGAAAACTAAGATCATGGCATCTGGTCCCATCATTTCATGGCAAATAGATGGGGAAACAGGAGGAAGTACTTGGGTAGATGTATATAATTTGCACCACAAATGTCCTTCCAATTCTGATTTCTATTTCCTTCACATTTTTCTTTTTCTTTCTTTTTTTTTTTTTAACTTCTCTAGAAGTAACAGCAAGATAGTTGAGCAAGATGTTCAAGTAAGGGCAAGAAAACTATAGAGTTTATGCCTGGTAAGTTTTAGAAACATACTATCTAAAATTTTTATCACTTAAATATAACACAAATTTTCAAATTACTTTACCAAAGATTAAGTGTGTTGCTTCTGCAGATATATCAGTTATTTTCTGTTCCAAGTTTCAGACTACTGCCTAGAAACCAGCACAGATACTACATTTGTACTGAAACCAACAGAAGAGGGTATTCAAGACAAGCACAATTCACTGCACTTTATCATCTATGAGCACGAAGGCTGCACAATGTTGAATTTCTCTTCCACTCAGAGAAAAGGAAACATACATATACAAACACCGCCTTAACAGTGTTGGTTAGCTGCTTTAAAATGAAACAACGTAAAGATCATAGTCAAAGAAAACCCAAGCTTTATATAGAACTACAGGACATGAGCTATATACACATTCCTTCTATCATCAATGATTTTGTGATATTTCAATGTAGGCCCTGAGACCTCAATATTTCTTTTTAAATTTTTTGGCTGCACCACATGGCATGTGGGACTTTAGTTCCCCAACCAGGGATTGAGCCAGCACCCCCGCAGTGGAAGAACAGTCTTAATCACTTGACTGCCAGGGAAGTCTGAGACTTCAATACTGAAGCACTGTCATAAAACCAATACTGACTACTCTGAGAAAAACACATTCGTATGTAATCAAACTCAACCAATGAGAAGGCAAGTGCAGAGCGATCTCAGTCACACATTTCCCCTGAAAATAAAAAGATAAAACAGATTATTATTACTATAACATAACTCAGATAATCTCAGTGATAGCCACTCAAGAATTCCCAAAGCTTTCAGGGAGTCAGTGGACAATCACTAAGTGCTTACTGACCAGAGGCCACTTTCCAGGCACTGTGCTGGATGTGCAGACAAGTACTTTCTCACACAAAGTCTATTATCTATTGATAAGTCTTACAAGAAGAAAACTATGAAAAAATAAGTGTTCTTAAAGTGTTAAAGTGAAATATACAGAAACTGTAGTAAATAAACAGTCTTTAATCAGTAGTCATTGTCTGACTCAAACAAGTGTAATAGGAAATCATGATGAGCAGTCAGGGAAAAGAAAGCAGCACTGAAAGAGTTTTAAATGATGGACAGGCTATGAACACAAAAAGTAGAATGGTTTAAATGCTAGGAATCACACAAAAGGGCACAGAGTTAGAAACACACACAGATGGTAGGAGTTGGGTAGGTTACAGAAAGGACAGTCCTGGTTTCCATGATCAGTTAGCATCAAGCACTGGGTATGAATGTTGGACAATTAAGTTAGATGCACTGAGTGCTATCCTTATTCATCAGAGGGCAAATAGAATGAATACAATCACAGAAAACTAATCAAACTGATCATATGGACCACAGCCTTGTCTAACTCAATGAAACTATGAGCAATGCCATGTAGGGCCACGCAAGATGGATGGGTCATGGTGGAAAGTTCTGAGAAAATGTGGTCCACCGGAGAAGGAAATGGCAAACGACCTCAGTATTCTTGCCTTGAGAACCCAATGAACAGTATGAAAAGGCAAAAAGATATGACACTGAAAGATGAACTCCCCAGGTTCATAGGTACCCATTATGCTACTGGAGAAGAAGAGAAATAACTCCAAAAACAAGGAAGAAACAGAGCCCAAGCAAAAACAATGCCCAGTTGTGGATGTGACTGGCGATGGAAGTAAAGAACAATGTTGTAAAGAACAATATTGCATAGGAACCGGAATGTTAGGTCCGTGAATCAAGGTAAATTGGAAGTGGTCAAAAAGGAGATGGCAAGAGTGAACATAGACATTTTAGGAATCAGTGAACTAAAATGGACTGGAATGGGTGAATTTACTTCAGATGACAATTATATCTACTACTCTGGGAAAGAATACCTTAGAAGAAATGGAGTAGCCATCATAGTCGAGAAAAGAGTCCAGAAATGCAGTACTTGGATGCAATCTCAAAAACAACAGAATGATCTCTGTTAGTTTCCAAGGCAAACCATTCAATATCACAGTAATCCAAGTCTATGCCCCAACCAGTAATGCTGAAGAAGCTGAAGTTGAATGGTTCTATGAAGACTTACAAGACTTTTTTTTTTTTAATGTTTTTTTTTTTTTTTTTTGAGGCTTGATCGGGTTTATTGACCGCCTCTTGGGGGGACGATGCTCAGGGTGGCCCGGCACCAGCACAAAAATATGGAATGCTTCACGAATTTGCATGTCATCTTTGAGCAGGGGCCATGCTAATCTTCTCTGTATCATTCCAATTTTAGTATATGTGCTGCCAAAGCGAGGACTACAAGACCTTTTAGAACTAACACCCAAAAAAGGTGTCCTTTTCATCATAGGGGAACTAGAATGAAAAAGTAGGAAGTCAAGAGATACCTGGAGAACAGGCAGATTTGGTGTTGGAGTACAGAATGAAGCAGGGCAAAGGCTAACAGAATTTTGCCAAGGAAACACACTGGTTATATCAAACACCTTCTTCCAACAACGCAAGACAAGACTCTACACATGGACATCACCAGATGGTTAACACCGAAATCAGATTGATTATATTCTAGGTAGCCGAAGATGGAGAAGCTCTATACAGTCAACAAGACTGGGAGCTGACTATGGCTCAGATCTCCTTGTTGCCAAATTCAGACTTAAACTGAAGAAAGTAGGGAAAACCACTAGACCATTCAAGTATGACCTAAATCAAATCCCTTATCCTTTATACAGTGGAAGTGAGAAATAGATTGAAGGGATTAGATCTGACAGACAGAGTGCCTAAAGAACTATGGACAGAGGTTCATGACATTGTACAGGAGGCAGTGATCAAGACCATCCCCAAGAAAAAGAAATGCAAAAAGGCAAAATGGTTGTTTGAGGAGATGTTACAAATAGCTGAGAAAAGAAGAGAAGCTAAAGCCAAAGGAGAAAAGGAAAGATACACCCCATCTGAATGTAGAATTCCAAAGAATAGCAAGGAGAGATGAGAAAGCCTTCCTCAATGATCAGTGCAAAGAAATAGAGGGAAATAATAGAATGGGAAAGACTAGAGCTGTCTTCAGGAAAAACAAAAATCCCAAGGGAAAATTTCATGCAAAGATGGGCACAATAAAGGGCAGAAATGGTATGGACCTAGCAGAAGTAGAAGATATTAAAAAGACGTGGTAAGAATACACAGAAGAACTACACAAAAAAGATCCTCACGACCCAAATAAGCATGGTGCTGTAATCACTCACCTAGAGCCAGACATCTAGGAATGTGAACTCAAGAGGGCCTGAGGAAGTATCACTATGAACAAAGCTAGTGAAGGTGATGGAATTCCAGCTGAGCTATTTCAAATCCTAAATGATGATGCTGTGAAACTGCTGCACTCAATATGCCAGCAAAATTGGAAAACTCAGCAGTGGCCACAGAACTGCAAAAGGTCAGTTTTCATTCCAATCTCAAAGAAAGACAATGCCAAAGAATGTTCAAACTACCGCACAATTGCAATCATCGCACACTCTAGCAAAGTAATGCTCAAAATTCTCCAAGCCAGGCTTCAACAGTACATGAACCATGAACTTCCAGATGTTCAAGCGGGATTTAGAAAAGGCAGAAGAACCAGAGATCAAATTACCAACATCCAATGGATCATCAAAAAAGCAGGAGAGTTCCAGAAAAAACATCTACTTCTGCTTTATTGACTATGCCAAGCCTTGACTGTGTGAATCACAACAAACTGTGGAAAATTCATTAAGAGATGGGAATACCAGACCACCTGACCTGCCTCCTGAGAAATCTGTATGCAGGTCAAGAAGCAACAGTCAGAACTGGACATGGAAAAATGGACTGGTTCAAAATTGGCAGAGGACTACATCAAGGCTGTATATCGTCACACTGCTTATTTAACTTATATGCAGAATACGTTATGCAAAATGATGGACTAGATGAAACACAAGCTGGAATCAAGACTGCAGGGAGAAATACCAATAACCTCAGATATGCAGATGATATCACCCTTATGGCAGAAAGCAAAGAAGAACTAAAGAGCCTCTTGATGGAAGTGAAAGAGAATAAAAAAGCTGGCTTAAAATTCAACATTCAGAAAACTAAGATCATGGCACCTGGCCCCATCACTTCATGGCAAACAGATGTGGAAACTATGGAAACAGTGAGAGAGTTAATTTGAGGGGGCTCCAAAGTCACTGCAGATAGTGACTGCAGCCATGAAAGTAAAAGACGCTTGCTCCTTGGAAGAAAAGCTATGACCAACCTAGAGACCATATTAGAAAGCAGAGACATTACTTTGTCAACAAAGGTCCGTGTAGTCAAAACTATGATTTTGAGATGTGAGAGTTGGACCATAAAGAAAGCTGAGCACTGAAGAATAGGTGCTTTTGAACTGTAATGTTGGAGAAGACTCTTAAAAGTCCCTTGGACTACAAGGAGATCAAACCAGTCAATCCTAAAGGAAATCTGTTCTGAATATTCACTGGAGGGACTAATGTTGAACCTGAAATTCCAGTACTTTAGCCACATGATGAGAAGGACCTGACTCATTGGAAAAGACCCTGATGCTGGTAAAGATTGACAGCAGGAGGAGAAGGGGACAACAGAGGATGAGATGGTTGCATGGCATCACCGACTCCTTGGACATGAGTTTGAGCAAGCTCCGGGAGATGGTGAAAAACAGGGAAGCCTGGCATGCTGCAGTCCATGGGGTTAACAAAGAATCGACATGACTGAGCAACTGAACAATAAAAAATTCTAATAGGGTTAAAAATCACCCCTGATTAAAACTAATTTGCTTCAAGACTCTCATATATCTGTCCATAGGCTAATTCAACACTCTGCTAGCCATTAATTGTGGCTTCTGGCAGCAAACAAAATGTCAGTGTCTATTTCCATGCATTATTTTTATCTGAAATCTTCTCTATGCATGATCCAAATTTACTGGAATCATAGTCTGTTCTCTGTAGTATGTGAAAAAGTGGAGAAACCAATTATGTGTAATTAGTCATGGAGTCACACTATATTATCAGAGTTTATTATTAGCAAATTTCTTGACAATAGAAAGGACAAGAATAGAAATATTGTATTACAATGGAGCTATGCTGGGGTAATTTGTTCAAATTACTCTTATCCTTAAAAAAAAAATTACTCTTACCTCGCTTAATTTTTTTCTCCATAGTATTTAATGCAAATCAGTATACTTTACACACATTTGTCACTTCTTTTATTGTCTTTCTTCTCCCAGGGAATGGAACTGTTATGAGAACAGTGGCCTTGGTATTTTTCACTAAATATCTCCAGCACCCATAACATTCAGTACTGCAGGGCTTAATATTCCAGCATTATAAACAATCAATAAACAGTTAATGACTTTATCATTTAGGAGGCATTGGGAGAGTCCTATGATCCTTGGCTAAATAAAAATAAAAACAGAAAATCAAATGCTTTAAATTTTAACTATTCTGTATCAAAAAATCCTTCCAATTTCCTAAAGACCCCTTCTCTACTGTAGTTAAAAACGTTTGGCACTTTCAACAAGCGCTGAAGAAAAGTGATTGAGGTTATCATTTACTGTCATATTATGGTTATTTCAAAATTTATTGCTTATTACTTTATAATTTACCATGAGGTGATGGCTATAATCTGATTTGCATTGGAATAAGGGAAATGTGAAATTTTCTACTTTGAAATTCAGGTTACTTCTCATCAAGAGACATATTAATGTAATATTTTTTCATTGTAACAAACACTTAAGGATATTTCTAAAATTATGATAAATATTCCCCTTGTAGATAGTCATATTAGATTCTAGTATTTTACACTTTTATTAATATTTTTCTCCTTTGCCCCACCCCAATCATCACTGCTCTATAAAAAATATTTTCAATTCCTGAACATCTTTCTCTTCTTTAGAGATAATTCTAAAAATTACATCATCATTTTTGCATAATTTAATTTATTATTTTATGACAGGAATTGTTAAGATAACATTATAACTTTTATCTTTCTAATACTTATGAAAATTTCCCCTTAATCTTTACCTTCAGCCAACTTAGAATCTGTAGCCTCCCAAAATCCTTTTCTATATCAACATGAGAGCCATCATCCACTTTTCTTAGCTATGATTTTTCACTCTGACACTTTGTTCTAGCTATCATGACACCATAATAAGCTTCAAAATGTAAAACAAACCTGGTGCTAGGAAAACTGGACAGCTACATGTAAAAGAATGAAATTAGAACACTAGAACACTGTTTATAATAGCCAGGACATGGAAACAACCTAGATGTCCATCAGCAGATGAATGGATAAGAAAGCCATGGTACATATACACAATGGAGTATTACTCAGCCATTAAAAAGAATACATCTGAATCAGTTCTAATGAGATGGATGAAACTGGAGCCTATTATACAGAGTGAAGTAAGCCAGAAAGAAAAACACCAATACAGTATACTAACACATATATATGGAATTTAGAAAGATGATAAGGATAACCCTGTATGCAAGACAGCAAAAGAGACACAGATATATAGAATGGACTTTTGGACTCAGAGGGAAAGGGAGAGGGTGGGATGATTTGGGAGAATGGCATTGAAACATGTATACTATCATGTAAGAAACGAATTGCCAGTCTATGTTTGATACAGGATACAGGATGCTTGGGGCTGGTGCATGGGGATGATCCAGAGAGATGGTATGGGGTGGGAGGGGGTAGGGGGATTCAGAATTGGGAACTCATGTACACCCGTGGTGGATTCATGTCAATGTATGGCAAAACCAATACAGTATTATAAAGTAAAATAAAGTAAAAATAAAGATTAAAAAAAATAAAAAAAGAACACTTCCTAACACCATATACAAAGATAAACTCAAAATGAATTAAAGACCTAAATGTAAAACCAGAAACTATAAAACTCTTAGAGGAAAACATAGGCAGAACACTCAATGACATAAATCAAAGCAAGATCCTCTATGAACCATCTCCTAGAGTAATAGAAATAAAAACAAAAGTAAACAAGTGGGACCAGATTAAACTTAAAAGCTTTTGCACAGCAAAGGAAACTATAAGCAAGGTGAAAAGACAACCCTCAGAATGGGAGAAAATAATAGCAAATGAAACAACTGACAGAGGATTCGTTTCCAAAATATACAAGCAGCTCATACAACTCAAGACTAGAAAAACAAACAACCCAATCAAAAAGTGGGAAAAAGACTAAACAGACATTTCTCCAAAGAAGACATATAGATGGCTAACAAACACATGAAAAGATGCTCATCACTCATTGTTAGAGAAATGCAAATCAAAACTACGAGATATCACCTCACACCAGATAGAATGGCAATCATCAAAAAGTCTACAAATAATAAATACTGAGAGGGTGTGGAGAAAAGGGAACGCTCTTGCACTGTTGGTGGGAATGTAAATTGATATAGCTGCTATGGAAAACGGTATGGAGATTCCTTAAAAAACTAGGAATAAAACCACCATATGACCCAGCAATCCCACTCCTAGGCACATACCCTGAGGAAATCAAAACTGAAAAAGACACATGTATCCCATAGTTCATTGCAGCACTTTTTACAATAGCTAGAACATGGAAGCAACCTAGATGTCCATCAACAGTCAAATGGATAAAGAAGTTGTGCTACATATACACAATGGAATATTACTCAGCCATAAAAGGAATTCATCTGAGTCAGTTCTGATGAGGTGGATGAATCTAGAACCTATTAGGCAGAGTGAAGTGAGTCAGAAAAAGAAAGATAAATATTTTATTCTAATGCACATATACGGAATCTAGTAAAGTGGTACTGAAGAATTTATTTACAGGGCAGCAGTGGAGAAATAGACAGAGAATAGACTTATGGAGATGGAGAGAAGGGAGGAGAGGGTGAGATATATGGAAAGAGTAACATGGAAACTTATATTACCATATGTAAAATAGATAGCCAATGGGAATTTGCTGTATGGCTCAGGAAACTCAAATAGGTTCTCCATATCAACCTAGAGGGGTGGAATGGGGAGGAAGATGGGAGGGAGGTTCAAAAGGGAGGAGATATATGTATACCTATGGCTGATTTATGTTGAGGTTTGACAGAAAACAACAAAATTCTGTAAAGCAATTATCCTTTAATAAAAAAATAAATTAATTTTTTAAAAATATGAAACCCAAGAAACAGCTTGCAAGAAAACACTGTGAAGTTTTCTCAGATATATTTTGCTATTATATTTAAAATCTTTTGTCTGTTTTGAAATTGTTTAATATTCCTTTCAACTACTGAAATTTCTATTTGTTATTTTTTTCTCTTTGATAATAGGTTCTGTGGCATTTTAAATAGAGATTACACATAAATATCATTAAGATAGTAAAGTTTGGTTTAACATAGTATAGTTTTACACAAGAGCATTTCATAAAAGTTTGCAAATATCATTATTCACAACAGCCAAGATACAGAACAGAAGCAATCTAAGTGTTCAAAGGATAAAGATAAGGCATGGACATGCACACATACACATAAGAACACTACACAGCCATTAAAAAGAATGAAATGGGCCTAGAGGAATTATGCTAAGTGGGTAAGTCAAATAGAGAAAGACATATATTGTATTTCATTCATATGTCAAATCTAAAAAAAGAAAACAGAAACAGTCATAGATACAGAGAACATATACAGTGCTATGCATCAATTATATCACAATAAAACTGGAAGAAAAAAGTATGCAAATAAAATAATCCCCACTTTGGTGGGAAAATAAAAGGATTTTGGATGTAAGTAGAGTTTTACAGTAAAACCTCAGAGATAGATTTTGTGGGAGATGCAAAACTAAGTCAAGCAATTGCTGAAGTTAACAATTTAAGACAAATACTAACACTGAAGTATAAGATGATGATGGCAAGTGTAAAGTTAATATTTTTAAAATATTCATTTGTATTTTAATGACACACCTAAATAAGAAAGGGCCTCATTCAGAAAACATTCTGTTTAAGAAGTTTATCTGTTGTGCCTACTCTGAATTCTAAAATCTTCAAATTTTCTTCCCTACCATCTCATTCAAATACTATCTTTAATACTATTTGGAAAATTATTTTTGTATTACAAATGACAGCCAAAAGGATTAAAGAATAACTGAACCAATATTGTAAGATAAATTATATATAGACAAATAACTTAGAATATGCTTTTACTCTTCATAAGACAAGCCAGGGTCATGGTCTTGGTATCAAATGTAAGAAAAACAGTTATATTTATGTGAACTCATCATCCTAAACCATATAACTGAAAATAACACATTGTTCCATTGTATCAGATATGGAGGTATTTGACTGTTCCAGTTTTTACAAAGGTGTCTGAAAATTACACATGCAGTGTATCATATCCAACTCTGCTTCAAATGTATCCACTCTGCAACCCCACAGACTGTAGCCTGTCAGACTCCACTGTCCACGGGGATTCTCCAAGCAAGAATACTAAAGTGGGTTGTCATGCTCATCTCCAGGGGATCTGCCCAACCCAAGGATCAAATCTAGGTCTCCTGTGTTGCAAGTGGATTCTTTACCATCTCAGCCACCAGGAAAGCCCAAGAATACTGGAGTGCGTAGCCTATCCCTTCTTCAGGTGATCTTCCTGACCCAGGAATCAAACCAAGGTCTCCTGCATTGCAGGCGGGTTCTTTACCAGCTGAGCTACCAGGAAGCTCCAATCATAAGAACTTTCCTTAAAAAGTTTAATCGGAAAATATACAGATTACTAATAAAGTACATAAGGCAAAAATCTGAATTATGCTGCTGAAATTTAAAATCTGTACCTAGCAGCATACAGAAAAAGAGAGAGAGAGACTGGTTTATTTCCATATCTCTACTTATTTAAATGATGTGAAATTATATTAAAAGATTCTTACCAAAGTCATCACAACATTTCACCTCATTAATTAGCATACTATCCAAATACACTCTGGCTTATTAAAAGTTTGAATATGCCAATGAACTATCTTGACCCAGAAAGGACATGAAAAGTACTGTCATCTAACACTAAACCCAAAGAAGCAGCACTGAAGGCCTTTACAGGAAAAGTAGAGCTGTTTCTGCTTTGGGAGAATTCATTTCAAATTAAGCATCTTAATTTTATGCTGAAGTGATTCACTAGGGTGAGGGAAAAACAAATTTGATTTTCAAGCATCAATCAATAGGATTAATAGGCATTAAAGCATAAGAATTAAAAGCTTATCAATTTGGCTCTGAGGATTTCTGGACAGATTACCTCCCTTTCATAATACCAGCAGAAGGAATTTCAGTATCTGCAAATGACCTGGAACAATTCTGAGAATGAAAGAATAAATGATTCAAAGTTGTTTGTAAATTGTTGCCCATTTAGAAATATTTATCTGAGGTTTCTACTTCAGGTTAAACCTTAACGAGGTTGTCTACCCATCAGCATCACTAAGCCAACCCATTTTCAGAAACCATGACTGGCAAGGGAGTCTTTCGGTCTATTTCCATCTGAATAGCCTCACATTAAATTATGCTTAAAAACAAAGCATTCAGATTTTTGAAAGGATACAAAACACTGATTAGTTCATCCTCAAAATGTTTAGCAAGATCTCAGCAGGAGATTAAGGGAAGTCTAGAGAGAACAATCAAGCTCTTGCTAAACAGGAAAATTCACCTTGCCTCAAAAAATTGCCAATAATGTACAAAGTTACAGCAGCAGCAATTATGGCCAATGCTGTACTCTTGTGTATGGGAACTCAGAACTAAAATGCATATCAGAGTGTTTTAGAAGAGTATGATCATTCTGTACAGGGATTCAACTTTACATTAATGTTAGTTATAAAGAGGTCCAGCACTTGCCCTATTAGAACTTGGCAGTACAACCCTTCCAGATGGCCCCATCCAGTTCTGTTTGACTAGACACATTTCTTTCTCTTCACTCCAGGCAGTAGAGTGGAAAGTTAGACAGTGTTTGGTGTCATATCCAGGTTCAAGTCCTTGCTTTGTACTTATGAGTTCTGCAAATCATTTTACTTATTTGACTCTCAGTTTCCTCCTCTATAAAATGTGGGTAATAATTCCTACCTCCAGAAACAATTATGAGAATTAATAACACAGTTTATCTGAAGTGCCTGGCACCGGAAAAGTATGAGGTGCTTTTCTTACCTGATATAGATAGAGCTTTATAGGTAGTAAAGTAACATTTGAAAGACAAACTTATGAAATTTCATGCAATTAAACTTTGGCTTCCAAAACAACACTGAAGATGTTATTTTTCCTACTAAGGAATTATTCTAATGTAAAAAAAACTGGAAAAGAAAAAAGCTTTACTCTTCAAATAACTACCTTAAAACATTCTACTTCTGCCTTTCTGTTCATGACAATGAACTAGGAGGATTATGAAGTAATGAGGCACTTTTGAAATCAGTGTTTGAAGCCTGTGAGACTGGGAGAAAACACAATGCCACAGCGCCAGAAGTTATTGAGACTCAGTGCCTGATAATAAAATTAGAAGTGGTAGAAGTTTACCATAGTTCAGTTCAGTTCAGTCGCTCAGTCATGTCCGACCCTTTGAAACCCCAGGAACCGCAGTACGCCAGGCCTCCCAGTCCATCACTAACTCCCAGAATCCACCCAAACCCATGTCCATTGAGTCAATGATACCATCCAACCATCTCATCCTCTGTCGTCCCCCTCTCCTCCTGTGCTCAATCTTTCCCAGAATCAGGGTCTTTTCCAATGAGTCAGCTCTTTGCATCCGGTGGCCAAAGTATTGTAGTCTCAGCTTCAACATCAATCCTTCCGATGAACATCCAGAACTGATCTCCTTTAGGATGGACTGGTTGGATCTCCTTGCTGTCCAAGGGACTCTCAAGAGTCTACTCCAAAACCACAGTTCAAAAGCATCAATTCTTCCATGCTCAGCTTTCTTCACAGTCCAACTCTCACATTCATACATGACCATTGGAGAAACCACAGCCTTGACTAGACAAACCTTTGTTGGCAAAGTAATGTCTCTGCTTTTTAATATGCTGTCTAGGTTGGTCATAACTTTCCTTCCAAGGAGTAAGCGTCTTTTAATTTCATGGTTGCAATCACCATCTGCAGTGATTTTGGAGCCCAAAAACATAAAGTCAGCCACTGTTTCCACTGTTTCCCATCTATCTGCCATGAAGTGATGGGGCCAGATGCCATGATCTTCGTTTTCTGAATGTTGAGATTTAAGCCAACTTTTTCACCCTCCTCTTTCACTTTCATCAAGAGGCCCTTTATTTCTTCTTCACTTTCTGCCATAAGGATGGTGTCATCTGCATATCTGAGGTTATTGATATTTCTCCCGGCACTCTTAATTCCAGCTTGTGCTTCTTCCAGCCCAGCGTGTCTCATGATGTACTCTGCATAGAAGTTAAATAAGCAGGGTGACAATATACACCCTTGACGTACTCCTTTTCCTATTTGGAACCAGTCTGCTGTTCCATGTTCAGTTCTAACTGTTGCTTCCTCTCCTGCATACAGATGGCTCAAGAGGCAGGTCAAGAGGTCTGGTATGCCCATCTCTTTCAGAATTTTCCACAGTTTATTGTGATCCACACAGTCAAAGGCTTTTGCATAGTCAATAAAGCAGAAATAGATGTTTTTCTGGAACTCTTCTTGCTTTTTCAATGATCCATCAGATGTTGGCAATTTGATCTCTGTACTGTTTTATTATGATAAAAATACACATGATTGTCACCTCGAGTCTACTTGTAACAACTGAAATTCTTCTTTGAGATTCAGAAGTCATCTTCATAGAACCAAATTAGCAATATACATGCTTTTATTTTTCGAAGGTCTGAGACTGGGTCTATTTTCAAATATGTCAATTTCAGTTATGGTTAAAGCAGAATATGTTTTTACTTTCTTACTGTAATTTTAAATAGCCATGCAAAATAGCACTGTCCCAAAGTTCCAATATCAGCATGAGAATAAACCATCCTGCCAAAAGGTCAATATTTTTATCATCTCTAACACTTTTTTCCAAAGCTAGATGTGGAAAGAAAATGTGCTCTACCCCATATATAATAACATCAGAATTTCCACAGAAGATGATCTCCCTTGTCCTGGAATTAGGACCATTCATATAATTTGCTAAGCAGAAATATCTGAAAGTAACAAAGCACAGGTATTCTAATTATATTCCTGTAGGTTATAAGCAGTGATATTAATGTATCAGTTTAAAAGAATGAGTGACCATCAGCTGGATGTGGGTGTGGAAGGAAAAGAGAATGATGACAGGTGTGCTGGTCTGCTGCCCCTTCCCCCCTTCGATAGAAGATCAGGAAGAACCAGAAGGGCAGGGTGGGGCCATCTCCCAGGTAGGAATGGCACTAGCACTTTATTTCTAGCCTTGGTGGGGAGGGAAGCGAGAACCAACCACACCCATGGGCTGATTATTTTTCCTCAGTTCTCCTCAAGAATAGAGTAGAAAGTGGGGAGAAGGACGGGGGTTTGGGAGGCAGTCCAGGAGGAAGCAGGCTTCTCCTCTAACTTGTGTTCTCCACATTTCCTTGTCTAGTGTTAACCTACTGAGTTTGGCGGCCAAGTCTGGTGAGCCAGGAGTGGCTGCTTCTCTTGGATGCTCTCAAGTAGAACCCTGTCCTTCAAGCCACTTCTGTGATCCCTGATTGCTGCTGGTTATCCTTCCTGGACCAGGAGATGGGTAATGCACACATGGTACCAACGTGGTACCAAGATTCCAAAATTAGTTCGTGGCCAGTCCACACGTCCGCTCAGTTATGGTCAATCATGCACAGATAGTCTCATGTGCTGTTGATATCTTCTTGCTTCCTGCTTATGCTAAATGGAGATGGCTCTGTTACTTCAACTACAGACAAGAGGAGACTAGTCTACAGAATTAAAATACCCACTAATTCAAGAGCAACAAAGAATGGGTGAGATTAGAAGAAAGGAGTTCTCAGCATACCTGAGAGTTTTTGAAGAATTGTTCATTCTAAAATCCTAAGAAGAGGGTAGAATTCCTATAGAGTAAACTGCTTCCATGATGTTGGCTAGCAAAAGACCCTTTAGAGTAAATGACTTACACATAAAAATGTAGAAAACTTAAGAGTATGACACCACTTACAGCAGCTGCTAACAGAAAAGACAGTGGGAGGTGACCTTGAAAGGATTATGAAATTTAAAAAAAAAAGAGCTTAAGATTTAGGGTCTGAAAGAGCAACTAATATGCTAGAATAATTCTAAATGCTTTTTAATAAGGGTGAGGATGCAGGGGCAAAGGCAGGTTATAATTTAAGCTTTCCCATTTCTCTGAGATTGTTTTCTGAATAAGTGTACTCTATACAGATATCCAAGGGAGAAGAAAAATAGAACATAGACTACTTATTATTGGTAGAGCAATTTCTCTGAAATAGTAGCTCATAACTTATTAATGTGTGGCTACAGCTACCTTACAGTTGCAGTAATGAACACCGTCTTTTCAGCATATAGTTAAATACATGTAGCTAGACACAAGGTGTCCTTCCCCACTAATAATGCTAATTTATGGATCAGTGCCTAAGAAATTGACATTGTGGGAATGCAGTAAATTCTGTTTTGCACTTTTTCTCCATACAGGAAGTCTTCACAGAGAAGTCAGCAAAACAACTGTTGTGGCTACATCAGTCAATCAATTTAAATAGAAATTCTAATGTACAGTTTGAAAGCTCTAAGAGTCATTCACTAAAGCACAAGACTTTATTATCAATGAAGGATATATTTTCTGTTTAATTATTCTTATTAAAATCCCTTCAAGTACAAGTACCCAGGAAAAAAAATGTATTTTTCAAAATAAATCCAAAGCTTAACTTTCAATGTTAGTTTTACACACCAACTCTTCTGAAGGGCACAAATCATCAGAAATAGTGACAGGACAAATAGAAGATAAAGCAGAGTTCTTCCCAACAACCTATCAGCTCACCCTCTCAATTCTAACTAGTCCAGACACAGACCTATCTCATTTTTCACTTTCCCCAGGGTCCTTCCTACTTTGAGAGATTCCTAAGAGCTTGACCTCTTTCTTAGAATTTTTCCTCTTGCTTCCCAGTCTCCATACCACTATGTTTTGTCTTCCTTTAGCTGTTCAGCTTTTTCTTCCATATTTCTCAAAGTAGTCCTAAGATTCCCAACCTCGTAGTCTCCCACAATGACGCAGACTGAAATACTATACTCACCTGCAATGGCTTCCTCCTCTTCTCTGTTCAATCTATCCTTCACAAGATAAAATATCCTTAGCCACTAATTCTCTCTTAATATGTTTTTAATTTCCCTTCCCAGAGGAATCTGATGGCTTCCATTTCTTTCCTACATCAATTCCAAACTCTTAATTGTATAATTCAATTATCAGCAACCTCCATCAATATTCATGTGACTATCTCTTACAATTTGAATTAATGAATTCACATACATACAGACACATCTGTGTTTTTATATGTATTAATGCTTGTTTCTAACTGTTGCTTCCTGACCTCCATATAGGTCAGGAAGCAACAGTTAGAACTGGACATGGAACAACAGACTGGTTCCAAATAGGAAAAGGAGCACATCAAGGGTGTATATTGTCACCCTGCTTATTTAACTTCTATGCAGAGTACATCATGAGAAACGGTGGGCTGGAAGAAGCACAAGATGGAATCAAAATTGCCGGGAGAAATATCAATCACCTCAGATATGCAGATGACACCACCCTTATGGCAGAAAGTGAAGAGGAACTAAAAAGTCTCTTGATGAAAGTGAAAGAGGAGAGTGAAAAAGTTGGCTTAAACCTCAACATTCAGAAAATGAAGATCATGGCATCCGGTCCCATCACTTCATGGGAAATAGATGGGGAAACAGTGGAAACAGTGTCAGACTTAATTTTTTTGGGCTCCAAAATCACTGCAGATGGTGATTGCAACCATGAAATTAAAAGACGCTTACTCCTTGGAAGGAAAGTTATGACCAACCTAGACAGCATATTAAAAAGCAGAAACATTACTTTGCCAACAAAGGTCGATCTCGTCAAGGCTATGGTTTCTCCAGTGGTCATGTATGGATGTGAGAGTTGGACTGTGAAGAAAGCTGAGCATGGAAGAATTGATGCTTTTGAACTGTGGTGTTGGAGAAGACTCTTGAGAGTCCCTTGGGAGGCCTGGTGTGCTGCGATTCATGGAGTCACAAAGAGTCGGACACGACTGAACGACTGAACTGAACTGAACTGACTGAATGCTTGTTGGGGGGACTTACAGGTGGCTTAGTGGTAAAGAATCCGCCTGCAATGCAGGAGACACGGGTTCAATCCCTGGATGGGGAAGATCCTCTCACGGCCAAAGACCCTGGTGGGCCACAGTCCAAAGGGTCACAAAAGAGTCAGACACGACTTAGCCACTAAACAACAACAACATGCTTGTTTTACATCATTTTTTCCTCTTTTAGAAATAGAAATCTGCTCTCGAGTCAACCATTCCTCGTCACGTGCCTCTTGAGGAGGGTTTGTGTTGGTTTCGTTTTCTCCCCTAGGCACGCCTAGCTCCGTCATTCTGTTTTCAAACTCATTTCTCCTTTACACAGCCCACATCCCCTCCTGAAGCCATCCCTGGTCACCCATCTTCAAATAACTTCTCATGCCTGCTGAGCCCCACGACACATCCATCTCAACTTCTCAACAATACTTCAAACATTTTACTGCGTGGATTATCTGCTCTGCAGAATGCAAGTTCCTTGCAGGTTAGAAGTCAAGGCTAATTCATGATTCTGTCCCTCACAGACAATGCCTGGTCCATAGTATATACTCACTGTATCAATAATATTGATTAATCAGATTCAGATTCAATATAATAAAAGTAGTACTCAAGGCTATCTATTCCTTCTACCTGAGATTTAATTAAAATTATAATAAAGGAAAAAAACTAACCCATGGTCTCCTTGGTTAGTCTCCATTTTGGTTCCTCAGCACCAGCAGATTCTCCACAAGGATTTTAATTCAAGCAATTAATGGGAGAAGGAACCCCAGGAATTGTTAGCAGAGGAGGGAGAGTGAGTCCCAGAACCAGGGAGGGCCAATCAAGGGTTCATTAGCAAACAACATACTATTAGCACCTGGAGTCAATCCTGCTTAGCAATTCTGGAGCCCAAGGACAACATGTACCTCAGAGATACTTCAACAGAGGAGCAAGGAAGCTGGGGTATTTATTTATCAGCTCCTGTTAGCTAATGGTGAGGGCTGGTGGGAGGAGACATTCCCTGGCTCTTCCCAAAGGCAGGCAGAGCAAGCTCCTGCAGTGAGACAGAACCCTCACACTCAGATGCAGGTGCTGGCAACTGATGGTACTGGGAACTTGGAAGTGATGAGAACCTTATAGGAACCAAGAGCATACACCATAATAACAAAAAACAACAGTCAGGGAGCCATAGTGGACATGAATTTCCAACAGACTCTTGTAAGAAAGCAAGCAGATGTAAGTCTAGTGACCAAGAAATCAGAGAAGAAAGAAACAGCCCAGAATACAAGTGAAGAAAGGCTGAAGTTCAGGAGGCAGGGCAGAACTCAGGGGAGCTGCCTTATAAAATCCCAATCCCACAGAGGACTGAGACTCAGAAGTAGAGAGTGAAACACAGGGCTGAAAACAGGGACTACCTGCAGGTCTGTTTTGCAAGAGTATGGCAAACTGCTGCCCACCAATTGTTTTTGCACAGCCAGTTATCTAAGGACGGTTTTTACATTTTAAAGTATTGTGTGTGTGTTGTTGTTTTTTTTTTAAAGACTATGTGATAGAAACTGCATGTGACCCACAATTTCTAAATATTACTATCACACCTTTACAGAAAACATTTACTGATCCTTGGTTTATAGAAGAGTCAACAGTTATACAAGCCTCTCCCCAATTCCAGGAAGTAAGAAAGACTATCTGAGGCCAGGCAGGTAATCTAGCCCAAAAATCTGAGCTATCGTCTCTGATCATATTCGGAAAAAGTAAAGCAGCAAGTCTAAGTGTGAGTATGCTCAGTCACTCAGTCATGTCTGACTCTTTGCGATCCCAGGAACTGTAGCCCACCAGGCTCCTCTGTCCATAGGATTTTCCAGGCAAGAATGCTGGAGTGGGTTGCCATAAGTGTTAGAGTGTTGATTAAAGCATTCCTTGGCCTGGTTATTAGGGATTCCCAAACTTAATGGCTGGTACCCCAACCATGAACCAAAAAGCAGAGGATGCCACTCGGTAAACCACCTCAAATACCCAGAGCCCCAGTCAGTTTCACTCTTCCATGTAAACAGTCCCCCCAAATCCCCAGAAATTTGAGTAAAGCTTATAATATTAAAAAAGAAAGATAAAAATGAACTAGCAGGGGGAAAATGACCACACAAAAAACAATGATAATCCAGGGGGATCTAAGAGAATTTTTTAAAACCTCAAAATATTATTATCAGAGATTCTAGAAAATATAGACAAGAATACAATATCATTTTTTTAAGTAAACAAGAAAGTGCTTTAGATGAATAATGTAATTCAAGAGATGTATTAGAAGATAAAACCAGGTAAATATCCCAGGACATAGAACAATAGGACAAAGAAACAGAAAATATGGAATAAAAAAACAAAGAGGATAAATCCAGAATAGTCAATATCCACTAATGAATTCTGGAGAAACTGGGAGAGAGTACATAGAAGGGAGAAGATTATCAAAGAAATAATATAAGAAAATATCTTCACATTAAAAGTAAATACATATATATATGTAAATTGTTTGAAACACAAAGAATAAAGAAAAGAGCCTGAAAGATGCCAGAGAAGAAGAAAAAAAATAGGTATCAGGGATTTCCCTGGTGGCTCAACGGTAAAGAATCTGCCTACCAATGCAGGAGACGGGTTCCATCTGTGATCTGGGAAGATTCCACATGCCACAGAGCAGCTACGCACATGCACCACAACTGCTGAGCCTGTGCTCTGGAGCGGGGGGCCTGCAACTCCTAAGCCCACACACCGCACTTACTGACTCCCACGTGCCCTGCCTGTGCTCCACAAAAAAAGCCATCACAATGAGAAGCCCACACATCGCAATAGAGAGTGGCCCCCATTCCCTGCAACTGGATAAAACCCCACACGACAATGAAGACCCAGACAAAAAATAAACAAAATTAAAAATAAAACAGGTAACCAATGAACAAAATTAGTCTGACATCAGATTTTTTTCATCCACAAAGCTGACACTAAAGCAATGTCTTCAAAGTTCTGAAAGCAAATGATTTTCAACCAATGATTCTATTTCCAGCTAAATGAATGGATTAATTAAGGGTAAGTGTAAAGTCAAGATAGTTCTGGTTTACAAGATGTTTTCCTCCCACACATCCTTGTTTAGGAAGTTAACTTGAAGGTGTGTTAGGAAAAAAACACATAAGATCCAAGAAATAGAAATTGCTGTTCAGAAGAGAGTTAAGTCTCAGAATAGCTTTGGAAAGGCCCTGGAGCCAGGGAATGAAGTGTCCCAGGAGAAAGGTCGCCAAGAGGGACAAAAGGCAGGGAGACTGAATAGATTGAGAAATCTGAAAGAAGAATATGATAAAGCCTATTGGTGGAATTTTAAATAAAGAACCCACTGCAATTTGGAGCTAGGAACACTCTTCACTGAGTGACAGAGAAGTCCTAACATTAGATCCATAGAGAAGGAAGTGTCACACCAACACACTACATACAGCTCTGCAGTAAATATAAATGGAAATGTTGTTTATTGACTTGGAAGATTGAGGATTAGGATAAAAAGGAAGAAAGAATTAATAGTTATAACATGTTCATTTTACAAAGTGGGAATTAAGAGTACTATCCATGGTTAATAGAATAAGAAATGAAGATTTAATTATGTTTTTCAAGTACCAAAGATAATCTAAAAACAACAACAAGAGCAACAACAACAACAAATAAAACAGTACTCTGTATGGAAACAGACTGAAGTTGTCCCTCAGTATCCACAGGGTGTTAGTTCTGGGACCCCTGGGTCACCAACAACCATGGAAACTCAAGTCCCTTATGGACAATGGCATAGAAAGGGCAGAATGTACTGATATAATTAAACGTAGATGGACATGAGTTTGAGCAAATTCCAGGAGATAGTAAAGGACAGGGAAGCCTGGTGTGCTGCAGTCCATGGAGTCACAGAGTCAGACACGACTGAGCTACTGAAAAACAAACAATAACAAAATTGGAATGAGAACATAAACAGTGATACAAATAAATTCAGTCCTAGGGTGGTCTAAATGGCGGAGGAATAGGATGGGGAGACCACTTCCTCCCTCACAAATCCCTCAAAAGAACATTTCAACGCTGACCAAACTCCACAAAACAACTTCTGAATGCTGGCAGAGGACATCAGGCACCCAGAAAAGCAGATCATTGTCTTCAAAAACAGGTAGGAAAAAATATAAAAGATGAAAAAGGAGACCGGAATACAAAAACCTGACAAAGATACTACAAAAAAAGAAAACTACAGGCCAATATCACTGATGAACATAGATACAAAAATCCTCAACAAAATTCTAGCAATCAGAATCCAACAACACATTAAAAAGATCATACACCATGACCAAGCGGGCTTTATCCCAGGGATGCAAGGATTCTTCAATATCCGCAAATCAATCAATGTAATTCACCACATTAACAAATTGAAAAATAAAAACCATATGATTATCTCAATAGATGCAGAGAAGGCCTTTGACAAAATTCAACATCCATTTATGATAAAAACTCTCCAGAAAGCAGGAATAGAAGGAACATACCTCAACATAATAAAAGCTATATATGACAAACCCACAGTAAACATTATCCTCAATGGTGAAAAATTGAAAGCATTTCCCCTAAAGTCAGGAACAAGACAAGGGTGCCCATTTTCACCGCTACTATTCTATATAGTTCTGGAAGTTTTGGCCACAGCAATCAGAGCAGAAAAAGAAATAAAAGGAATCCAAATTGGAAAAGAAGTAAAACTCTCACTGTTCGCAGATGACATGATCCTCTACATAGAAAACCCTAAAGACTCCACCAGAAAATTATTAGAGCTATTCAATGAATATAATAAAGTTGCAGGATATAAAATCAACACTCAGAAATCCCTTGCATTCCTATACACTAATAATGAGAAAGTAGAAAAAGAAATTAAGGAAACAATTCCATTCACCATTGCAACAAAAAGAATAAAATACTTAGGAATATATCTACCTAAAGAAACTGAAGACCTATATAGAGAAAACTATAAAACACTGATGAAAGAAATCAAAGAGGACACTAATAGATGGAGAAATGTACCATGTTCATGGATTGGAAGAATCAATATAGTGAAAATGAGTATACTACTCAAAGCAATCTACAGATTCAGTGCAACCCCTATCAAGCTACCAGCGATATTTTTCACAGAACTAGAACAAATAATTTCAAGATTTGTATGGAAATACAAAAAAACCTCGAATAGCCAAAGCAATCTTGAGAAAGAAGAATGGAACTGGAGGAATCACCTTGCCTGACTTCAGGCTCTACTACAAAGCCACAGTCATCAAGACAGGATGGTACTGGCATAAAGACAGAAATATAGACCAATGGAACAAAATAGAAAGCCCAGAGATAAATCCACACACATATGGACACCTAATCTTTGACAAAGGAGGCAAGAATATACAATGGACTAAAGACAATCTCTTTAACAAGTGGTGCTGGGAAAACTGGTCAACCACTTGTAAAAGAATGAAACTAGATCACTTTCTAACACCACACACAAAAATAAACTCAAAATGGATTAAAGATCTAAATGTAAGACCAGAAACTATAAAACTCCTAGAGGAGAACATAGGCAAAACATGCTCCGACATACATCACAGCAGGATCCTCTACGATCCACCCCCTAGAATTCTGGAAATAAAAGCAAAAATAAACAAATGGGATCTAATTAAAATTAAAAGCTTCTGCACAACAAAGGAAAATATAAGCAAGGTGAAAAGACAGCCTTCTGAATGGGAGAAAATAATAGCAAATGAAGCAACTGACAAACAACTAATCTCAAAAATATAGAAGCTACTTATGCAGCTCAATTCCAGAAAAATAAACGACCCAATCAAAAAATGGGCCAAAGAACGAAATAGACATTTCTCCAAAGAAGACAGACAGATGGCTAACAAACACATGAAAAGATGCTCAACATCACTCATTATTAGAGAAATGCAAATCAAAACCACAATGAGGTACCACTTCATGCCAGTCAGAATGTCTGCAATCCAAACGTCTGCAAGCAATAAATGCTGGAGAGGGTGTGGAGAAAAGGGAACCCTCCTACACTGTTGGTGGGAATGCAAACTATGACAGCCACTATGGAGAACAGTGTGGAGATTCCTTAAAAAATTGCAAATAGAACTGCCTTATGACCCAACAATCCCACTGCTGGGCATACACACCGAGGAAACCAGAATTAAAAGAGACACTTGTACCCCAATGTTCATCGCAGCACTGTTTATAATAGCCAGGACATGGAAACAACCTAGATGTCCATCAGCAGATGAATGGATAAGAAAGCTGTGGTACATATACACAATGGAGTATTACTCAGCCATTAAAAAGAATACATTTGAATCAGTTCTAATGAGATGGATGAAACTGGTGCCGATTTTACAGAGTGAAGTAAGCCAGAAAGAAAAACACCAATACAGTATACTAACATATATATATGGAATTTAGAAAGATGGCAATGACGACCCTGTATGCAAGACAGCAAAAGAGACACAGATGTGTAGAGCAGACTTTTGGACTCAGAGGGAAAGGGAGAGGGTGGGATGATTTGGGAGAATGGCATTCTATCATGTATACTATCATATAAGAAATGAATCGCCAGTCTATGTCCGATGCAGGATACAGCATACTTGGGGCTGGTGCACGGGGATGACCCAGAGAGATGTTATGGGGAGGGAGGGGGGTTCATGTTTGGGAACGCATGTACACCCGTGGTGGATTCATGTCAATGTATGGCAAAATCAATAGAGTATTGTAAAGTCAAATAAAGTAAAAATAAAAATTAAAAAAAAATTCAGTCCTAATCTAGCATATCAAGGGCGAAATTAATCTTTTAATTAAATAAATCGAGATATAGTGGTGTGTGTGTATATATAGTTACAACATCCAGCCGCATACTTCCCTACCTGCTCACTAGCTTGCTGGCTCAGCCCTCTGCAACTCTTTGAAACCCTGCGGACTGTAGCCCACCAGGTTAGCCTGTGGAATTTTTCGGCAAGAATACTGGAGTGGGTTGCGATGTCTTCCTCCAGGAGATTGAACCCACGTCTCCTGCGTCTCCTGCACTGCAGGTGGATTCTTTACCGCTGAGCCACCGCGGAAGCCCTCCCCACCCACAGAGGTGACCAACTTTTAACAGTTTCTGTTTTGATTCTTCTGTTAGTTACTGCTGTTATCTCTAAGATATTGCAGCTTTTACCATAAATTCTTCTGTATTGCTAGATTTTTTTAAACACATGAATTTATTATTTCAATAAAATTTAATATTCATCAATGCATGGATAAATGAAAATACTTCTTAGCATGTCCCCATCACAGGTAACGTGCTTAAATGTTGCTGAGTCTGATTCTGACTCCTAAAGGTGACAGTGATTATATTTAACAGAAGTGACTCCAGCCACAAAATGATGCAGGTTTATATTATGAAATAAATAGAAGTTGCTCTAAAAAGTATCAGGTAAATAAGCACAAGAATTAAAAGGAGTATAATTCAAGTAATGAAGCCAGAAAAAAAAATATGTTTCCTTCCTCTTCATATGAGAGTGCTTGCCTGCTTTAAGAAATATGCACAGTCTTTTCACCATGTTGTTCAGTTGCCCAGTCATGTCCAACTCTTTCAACCCCATGGACTGCAGAACAGCAGGTCCCTCACCATCTCCCAAAGTTTCCCCAAGTTCATGTCCACTGTTTCAGTGATGCCATCCAGCCACCTCATCATCTGACACCGTCTTGTCCTTCTGCCCTCAATCTTTCCCAGCATCAGGGACTTTTCCAATGAGTCAGCTGTTCGCATCAGATAACCAAAATACTGGAATTTCAACTTCAGCATCAGTCTTTTCAACAAGTATTCAGGGTTGATTTCCCTTAAGATTGACTGGTTTGATCTCCTTGCCATTCAAGGGACTCTCAGGAGTCTTCTCCAGCACCATCGTTTGAAGGCATCGATTCTTCAGTGCTCCACCTTCTTGATGGTCCAGCTCTCACAACCATACATGACCACTGGGAAGACTATAGCCTTGACTATGCCAACTTTTGTCGGCAGAGTAATGTCTCTGCTTTTCAACACACTAACTAGGTTTGCCATAGCTTTCTTGTGAAGAAGCAAACGTCTTCTAATTTTCTTGTTGCAGTCACCATCTGCAGTGATTTTAGAGCTCCAAAAGAGGAAATCTGTCACTGCTTCCACCTTTTCCCCCTCTATTTGCCATGAAGTAGTGGGGCCGGATGTGGAGAAGGCAATGGCAACCCACTCCAGTACTCTCACCTGGAAAATCCCATGGGCAGAGAAGCCTAGTAGGCTGCAGTCCATGGGGTCACTAAGAGTCAGACACGACTGAGTGACTTCACTTTCACTTTTCACTTTCATGATTGGAGAAGGAAATGGCAACCCATTCCAGTGTTCTTATCTGGAGAATCCCAGGGACAGAGGAGCCTGTTGGGCTGCTGTCTATGGGGTCGCACAGAGTCGGACACGACTGACACGACTTAGCAGCAGCAGCAGCAGCAGCAGCAGCAATGGGGCCGGATGACATGATTTTAGTTTCATTAATATTTAGTTTTAAACTAGCTCTTTCACCTTCCTCCTTCATCCTCATCAAGAGGCTCTTTAGCTTCTCTTTGCTTTCTGCCATTAGAGTGGTACACTGTGACCACACTGACATTCAAATACAAGACTGGAATCTTCTACCTGGGTCCAATATTTGTGGTAAAGATAATCATGCACCCCATGCACGGCTGCACCCAGTGCAGCAGCAAATATGGCTTAGAGACTGTCAGCAAAAGTCTCAGCTCATTTCAGTCTCAGCTGAATAAGCTTCAAGAGGTACATATGGAAAAAATGTACCAAGAAATGCCAATGTACCAAAAATGCCAAGAACGCAGACTATACCAAAGCCAGCACCTTGAATTGCACCTGGGAGTAAACTGTGGAACTAGAGGACAAAAACAATGTCCTCCCTGTGGTTTATCAGGCCTCTCTCATCTTCTAAGTTGCATTTCCCAACACTGTTCCAGGTAGACACTGCAGCAATCTAAACTCAAGGAAGCCTGCCCAGAAAATATACATTGCTATTGTTTAGTAAATGATCTAAATAGTTTCATTTGACTTCAGTCTATCTGACTTTAGCAAGAATATCCAAATTGTAAATTATTATCTGTCACTAAACTTGAGACCTTTTCTTCTTCTGTCAGCTGAAATTTATGCAGTTTCAAATAACAGATAAATCTTGATGAAATATGTAAAATAATAAATATTCCTGATACTAAATTATAAGCCAGCAGTGCTGATAAAGCAAACTGCTTAATACTATAAGAGCCTGAGAGCTCTCAGTCAAAACTGTGGAGTAAGTAACCTTCAGTGACCCATCTCTATTGGAGCTTCACTCCTGGAAGCACCCCATCATCCAAGACCTGCATCCTTCAAGTTCAGCACAATGTTATTTCTACCTTACAAAATATATCCTTCCTGGATGTGTCTGTCCTCTCCCAGGTCCAGTCATTAGCACAAGCGGTAAGACCATGTTGTGGGAATAAGTAATACATGAGAATTATTTAAACAATGAAATATACAGAAGGAGAAAATGGATTATGTGTTTATGAACATTTGTATGTGACACGCTTAAGAACTAACAGAATACGAAAGAGCCTGCTGGGTCTTTCAGTGAATAGTAGTCCTGTACATTTCTTTAGAGTCATAAACAAGGCCAGTGAAGAATGAGGAAGTGCTGGGGAGGGATATTCTGAAAAGCATAGTTCAGAGAAGAGGGATGCCCTCACTCCTATTTTCTAGAGAAAACTTATAACACATTAAAATTCTTACTAAAGTTTACACAGGTAAAAATCCAAAATTCATTTTCTAGTCCTAAAACTGCTTAGTTTCTACATCCTCCACATTTTTAAGAGTTAATCAAGCTTCTTAACTCTAAGTTATACATTGTTTCAATGTACTCTAAGATCAAATTCCCTCAACAAATTATATTGTTTCACTGAATGCTTCCAGCCACATGTATGATTATTTGTAAGTACAAAATATAATGAGTTCAGACTTTAACACTTTGGTTTAATCATGCAGTAACAGAGCATATAATAAAGGAAGGGGGAAATTTAGCTTTTTATAATACTGTGCTTACTCTGATGGGACCAACTGCCAAGTGACAAATGAATCATACAATTGACTGTGCACTACATTTGTATTGATTTGCTGAATGTGTTGCTGAATAGTTAATGGTATGTCAGCTATTCATTTACAAATACATATTTCTTGAGATGGCATGCCAAGATATAAAACACTTTCTATGAGCTAGTAGCAAACTTAGCTCAAGTCCTAATTCTTTAAAAAATAAATTTAAGTACACAATTGTTTGGATGAACTATATAAAGGAATCCACATTAATGCTATTATACAGAAATCCATATTTAAATGGTAAGAATTTGTTTTGCTAAATTGTATGCTTTACAATGCAACACAAGTTATCTGGGCTGGGCTTGTATGTGTAAAGTATTTGACAAAAGGACACCTAAATAGCTGCCATGTGGTAAGTCAATTATAAGCACACTGAACCAAACGGAACTATAAAGATGTACTAACCCAGAACAATACCATAAGTTATGGATTCCCAGGAAACTAGGACTTTGGTTCACCATTCAGGAAGTCATCAGAAACCACAGAGCTTCTTTGAACCTATGACACTAGAGAAATTGAGACTAAAATGCCTAAATAAAAGAGCACCAGAAGTTTGTGGTGATTAAAAAAGGAACCACTGGGAGGAGCATAAAGATGGCGGAGGAATAGGACGGGAAGACCACTTTCTCCCTCACAAATTCCTCAAAAGAACATTTCAACGCCGAGCAAACTCCACAAAACAACTTCTGTAGGCTGGCAGAGGACATCAGGCAACCAGAAAAGCAGACCATTGTCTTCAAAAACAGGTAGGAAAAAATATAAAAGACGAAAAAGGAGACAAAGGAGGTAGGGAGGGAGCTCCGTCCCAGGAAGGGAAGCCCGTCCCAGGAAGGGAATTTTAAGAAGAGAGGTTTCCAAACACCAGGAAACACTCTCCCTGCCGAGTCTGTGGCGAGTCTTGGAAACACAGAGGGCAACATAACAGGAAGGAAAAATAAAGAAATAATTAAAACCAAGAGATTACAAGCCCAACAGTAACTCCCCCAGCGGAAAAGCAGCACAGACGCCTGCATCCGCCATTGGGAAGTGGGGGCAGGGCAGGGACGCGCGGGAGGCGCGGGCTGCAGTGCTTTGTAAGAATCGGGCAGGAACGCCCCGCGCGCAACCAGAACAATCTAACTTGCGCTAGCAAACCAGACTGTGGGATAGCTACCACGCAAAAAACTCGAACATAAGACACCGCCAGGACCGAGCACAGAACAAAGGACGGAACGGAAAAAGCTGGCTGCAGACCATCCCCCGCCGGGGACAGGCAGCCAGAGCTGTAAGGACTGGAAAGGGGCAATTGCAGACCCGGAGAGACTTTACTTACCTAACTGCAAGCAGGCTTCTTTGCTAAGACTTCTGGGGGTGCTGGACAGTCACAATCTGCCTCACGGGGGACGCCAGCAGTCCACCCAGAAAGCTGAGCAGCAGCGGCAGAAAAGGTGACGAGCCGCGGCGATCACGCTCGCCAGACTCCTGAGCTACTCGGTCCCGGGAAGGGCACAAAGCGCAGTCCCAGCCGAATCTGTGCCTCTGAGGGCTGCCTGGGCGCCAAACCTGAGCGGCTTGGACCGGGAAGTGCACGCAGCCTGGGGCCGGCCCCAGGCGGTTCCCGGCTGTGCGTCGTGGAGCCAGAGCGGTTTGTGCGCTGCGAGAAGGGACAGGTCAAGTGGGGCTGAGACACTGTGAGCACACGACAGTGCTATTTGTTTGCAGCATCCCCCCTCCCCACAGCGCGACTGAACTAGTGAGCCTGAAAAACCAGCAAACGGAAGAAGTTAAACAGAGGGAACCACCTTGGAAGTGATCCCACACGGCCCAAAACATCCGAGAAGGGCCAGATATATTTTTACTATTTTTAAAATCATTCCTTTTTTTTTCTTTTTTTTTTCCTAACCTTTTTTTTAAATTGTTGTCTTCTATTTCTCCTCTAATTTTTATTACTATAACCTATTATTACTATTTTAAAAAAAAGACTTTTTTTTTTTTTTTTAAGGCAAACACCATATATAGCCTTTGGATGGTTGTTGGTGGGGTTTTTTTTGTTTGTTTTGTTTTGTTTTGTTTTTTTAAATAATTCTTATTTGTTTTTTTTTCTTTCTTTCTTTCCTGTTTTTTCCTTCTGCTTCTTTTCTTTAATATTGTATTTTTGAAAATCCAACCTCTACTCTAGATTTTTAACCTTTGCTCTTAGGTTTTTGTTGTCAATTTTGTTCATTTAAAAACCCAAACTTCACTACCCAAGTTTACCTGAGAGCGAGATTACTGGCTTGACCACTCTCTTCTCCTATGGACTCTCCTTTTTCTCCACCAGGTGGCCTCTGTCTCTTTTCTCCCCCATCTCTTCTCTATCCAACTCTGTGAATCTCTGTGTGTTCCAGACAGTGGAGAACACCTAAGGAACTGGTTACTGGCAGGATTTGTCTCTCTCCTTCTCATTCTTCTCTCTTATCCTCCTGGTCACCTCTGTCTACTTCCTCCATCTCCTTTTCCCTGTATAACGCCGTAAATACCTCTGAGCGGGCCAGACTATAGAGCGCACATAAAGAAGTGACTACTGCCTAGCTTGCTCTCTCCTCTTTTGATCTCACCACATCTCATTCCAGTTACCTCTAACTACCCCCTCCATCTTCTCTTCTCCTTGTAACTCAGTGATCCTCTCTGAGTGTCCCTCAATGTGGAGAAACTTTTCATCTTTAACCTAGATGTTTTATCATCGGTGCTGTATAGATGGAGAAGTCTAGAGGCTGCTGTAAAAACAAAACTGAAGACCAGAAGCAGGAGGCTTAAATCCAAAGCCTGAAAACATTAGAGAACTCTTGAATTCAGGGAACATTAAGCAATAGGAGCTCATCAATTGCCTTCATACCTACACTGAAACCAAGCTCCACCCAAGGGCCAACAAGTTCCAAAACAAGACATATCACTCAAATTCTCCAGCAACACAGGAACACTCCCCTGAGCTTGAATATACAGGCAGCTCAAAATTATTCCCAAACCTTTGATGTCTCATAACCCATCACTGGTCACTCCACTGCACTCCAGAGAGAAGAAACCCAGCTCCACCCACCAGAACTCCAACACAAGCCTCCCTAACCAGGAAACCTTGACAAGCCACTGATAGAACCCCACCCACAGTGAGGAAGCTCCATAATAAAGAGAACTCCACAAATTACCAGAATATAAAAAGACCACCCCAAACGCAGCAATATAACCAAGATGAAGAGACAGAGGAATACTCAGCAGGTAAAGGAACAGGAGAGTTGCCCACCAAACCAAACAAAAGAGGAAGAAGTAGGGAATCTACCTCAGAAGGAATTCCGAATATTGATAGTGAAAATGATCCAAAATCTTGAAATCAAAATGGAATCACAGATAAATAGCCTAGAGACAAGGATTGAGAAGATGCAAGAAAGGTTTAACAAGGACCTAGAAGAAATAAAAAAGAGTCAAAATATAATGAATAATGCAATAAATGAGATCAGAAACACTCTGGAGGCAACAAATAGTAGAATAATGGAGGCAGAAGATAGGATTAGTGAAATAGAAGATAGAATGGTAGAAATAAATGAATCAGAGAGGAAACAAGAAAAACGAATTAAAAGAAACGAGGACAATCTCAGAGACCTCCAGGACAATATGAAACGCTCCAACATTCGAATTATAGGAGTCCCAGAAGAAGAAGACAGAAAGAAAGATCATGAGAAAATCCTTGAGGAGATAATAGTTGAAAACTTCCCTAAAATGGGGAAGGAAATAATCACCCAAGTCCAAGAAACACAGAGAATTCCAAATAGGATAAACCCAAGGCGAAACACCCCAAGACACATATTAATTAAATTAACAAAGATCAAACACAAAGAACAAATATTAAAAGCAGCAAGGGAAAAACAACAAATAACACACAAGGGGATTCCCATAAGGATAACAGCTGATCTTTCAATAGAAACTCTTCAGGCCAGGAGGGAATGGCAAGACATACTTAAAGTGATGAAAGACAATAACCTACAGCCCAGATTACTGTACCCAGCAAGGATCTCATTCAAATACGAAGGAGAAATCAAAAGCTTTACAGACAAGCAAAAGCTGAGAGAATTCAGCACCATCAAACCAGCTCTCCAACAAATTCTAAAGGATATTCTCTAGACAGGAAACCAAAAAGGGTGTATAAACCCGAACCCAAAACAATAAAGTAAATGGTAACTGGATCATACTTATCAATAATTACCTTAAACGTAAATGGGTTGAATGCCCCAACCAAAAGGCAAAGACTGGCCGAATGGATACATAAACAAGACCCCTCTATATGCTGCTTACAAGAGACCCACCTCAAAACAAGGGACACATACAGACTGAAAGTGAAGGGCTGGAAAAAGATATACCATGCAAATAGAGACCAAAAGAAAGCAGGAGTGGCAATACTCATATCCGATAAAATAGACTTTAAAACAAAGGCTGTGAAAAGAGACAAAGAAGGCCACTACATAATGATCAAAGGATCAATCCAAGAAGAAGATATAACAATTATAAATATATATGCACCCAATATAGGAGCACCGCAATATGTAAGACAAATGCTAACAAGTATGAAAGGGGAAATCAACAATAACACAATAATAGTGGGAGACTTTAATACCCCACTCACACCTATGGACAGATCAACTAAACAGAAAATTAACAAAGAAACGCAAACTTTAAATGATACATTAGATCAATTAGACCTAATTGATATCTATAGGACATTTCACCCCAAAACAATGAATTTCACCTTTTTTTCAAGTGCTCATGGAACCTTCTCCAGGATAGATCACATCCTGGGCCATAAATCTAAACTTGATAAATTCAAAAAAATTGAAATCATTCCAAGCATCTTTTCTGACCATAATGCATTAAGATTAGATCTCAATTACAGGAGAAAAACTACTAAAAATTCCAATATATGGAGGTTGAACAACACACTTCTGAATAACCAACAAATCACAGAAGAAATCAAAAAAGAAATCAAAATATGCATAGAAACTAATGAAAATGAAAACACAACAACCCAAAACCTGTGGGACACTATAAAAGCAGTGCTAAGAGGAAAGTTCATAGCAATACAGGCATACCTCAAGAAACAAGAAAAAAGTCAAATAAATAACCTAACTCTACAACTAAAGCAACTAGAAAAGGAAGAATTGGAGAACCCCAGAGTTAGCAGAAGGAAAGAAATCTTAAAAATTAGGGCAGAAATAAATGCTAAAGAAACAAAAGAGACCATAGCAAAAATCAACAAGGCCAAAAGCTGGTTCTTTGAAAGGATAAATAAAATTGACAAACCACTAGCCAGACTCATCAAGAAGCAAAGAGAGAAAAATCAAATCAATAAAATTAGAAATGAAAATGGAGAGATCACAACAGACAACACAGAAATACAAAGGATCATAAGAGACTACTATCAGCAGTTGTATGACAATAAAATGGACAATGTGGAAGAAATGGACAAATTCTTAGAAAAGTACAATTTTCCAAAACTGAACCAGGAAGAAATAGAAAATCTTAACAGACCTATCACCAGCACGGAAATTGAAACTGTAATCAGAAATCTTCCAGCAAACAAAAGCCCAGGTCCAGACGGCTTCACAGCTGAATTCTACCAAAAATTTCAAGAAGAGCTAACACCTATCCTACTCAAACTCTTCCAGAAAATTGCAGAGGAAGGTAAACTTCCAAACTCATTCTATGAGGCCACCATCACCCTAATACCAAAACCTGACAAAGATGTCACAAAAAAAGAAAACTACAGGCCAATATCACTGATGAACATAGATGCAAAAATCCTCAACAAAATTCTAGCAATCAGAATCCAACAACACATTAAAAAGATCATACACCATGACCAAGTGGGCTTTATCCCAGGGATGCAAGGATTCTTCAATATCCGCAAATCAATCAATGTAATTCACCACATTAACAAATTGAAAAGTAAAAACCATATGATTATCTCAATAGATGCAGAGAAGGCCTTTGACAAAATTCAACATCCATTTATGATAAAAACTCTCCAGAAAGCAGGAATAGAAGGAACATACCTCAACATAATAAAAGCTATATATGACAAACCCACAGCAAACATTATCCTCAATGGTGAAAAATTGAAAGCATTTCCCCTAAAGTCAGGAACAAGACAAGGGTGTCCACTTTCACCGCTACTATTCAACATAGTTCTGGAAGTTTTAGCCACAGCAATCAGAGCAGAAAAAGAAATAAAAGGAATCCAAATTGGAAAAGAAGAAGTAAAACTCTCACTGTTTGCAGATGACATGATCCTCTACATGGAAAACCCTAAAGACTCCACCAGAAAATTACTAGAGCTCATCAATGAATATAATAAAGTTGCAGGATATAAAATCAACACACAGAAATCCCTTGCATTCCTATACACTAATAATGAGAAAGTAGAAAAAGAAATTAAGGAAACAATTCCATTCACCATTGCAACGAAAAGAATAAAATACTTAGGAATATATCTACCCAAAGAAACTAAAGACCTATATATAGAAAACTATAAAACACTGATGAAAGAAATCAAAGAGGACACTAATAGATGGAGAAATATACCATGTTCATGGGTCGGAAGAATCAATATAGTGAAAATGAGTATACTACCCAAAGCAATTTACAAATTCAACGCAATCCCTATCAAGCTACCAGCCATATTTTTCACAGAACTAGAACAAATAATTTCAAGATTTGTATGGAAATACAAAAAACCTCGAATAGCCAAAGCAATCTTGAGAAAGAAGAATGGAACGGGAGGAATCAACTTGCCTGACTTCAGGCTCTACTACAAAGCCACAGTCATCAAAACAGTATGGTACTGGCACAAAGACAGACATATAGATCAATGGAACAAAATAGAAAGCCCAGAGATAAATCCACACACATATGGACACCTTATCTTTGACAAAGGAGGCAAGAATATACAATGGAGTAAAGACAATCTCTTTAACAAGTGGTGCTGGGAAAACTGGTCAACCACTTGTAAAAGAATGAAACTAGATTACTTTCTAACACCGCACACGAAAATAAACTCAAAATGGATTAAAGATCTAAATGTAAGACCAGAAACTATAAAACTCCTAGAGGAGAACATAGGCAAAACATGCTCCGACATAAATCACAGCAGGATCCTCTATGATCCACCTCCCAGAATTCTGGAAATAAAAGCAAAAATAAACAAATGGGATCTAATTAAAATTAAAAGCTTCTGCACAACAAAGGAAAATATAAGCAAGGTGAAAAGACAGCCTTCTGAATGGGAGAAAATAATAGCAAATGAAGCAACTGACAAACAACTAATCTCAAAAATATACAAGCAACTTATGCAGCTCAATTCCAGAAAAATAAACGACCCAATCAAAAAATGGGCCAAAGAACTAAATAGACATTTCTCCAAAGAAGACATACGGATGGCTAACAAACACATGAAAAGATGCTCAACATCACTCATTATCAGAGAAATGCAAATCAAAACCACAATGAGGTACCACTTCACACCAGTCAGAATGGCTGCGATCCAAAAATCTGCAAGCAATAAATGCTGGAGAGGATGTGGAGAAAAGGGAACCCTCCTACACTGTTGGTGGGAATGCAAACTAGTACAGCCACTATGGAGAACAGTGTGGAGATTCCTTAAAAAATTGCAAATAGAACTACCTTATGACCCAGCAATCCCACTGCTGGGCATACACACCGAGGAAACCAGAATTGAAAGAGACACATGTACCCCAATGTTCATCGCAGCACTGTTTATAATAGCCAGGACATGGAAACAACCTAGATGTCCATCAGCAGATGAATGGATAAGAAAGCTTTGGTACATGTACACAATGGAGTATTACTCAGCCGTTAAAAAGAATTCATTTGAATCAGTTCTGATGAGATGGATGAAACTGGAGCCGTTTATACAGAGTGAAGTAAGCCAGAAAGAAAAACACCAATACAGTATACTAACACATATATATGGAATTTAGAAAGATGGCAATGACGACCCTGTATGCAAGACAGGAAAAAAGACACAGCGGTGTATAACGGACTTTTAGACTCAGAGAGAGAGGGAGAGGGTGGGATGATTTGGGAGAATGGCATTCTATCATGTATACTATCATGTAAGAATTGAATCGCCAGTCCATGTCTGACGCAGGATACAGCATGCTTGGGGCTGGTGCATGGGGATAACCCACAGAGATGTTATGGGGAGGGAGGTGGGAGGGGGTTTCATGTTTGGGAACACATGTAAGAATTAAAGATTTCAAAATTAAAAAATAAATAAATAAATAAATAAAATAAAAATAAAAAAGGAACCACTTCCACAGCTACACAGAGCTTGTAGTATGGAAAACTCTCCCACTCCAGCCAGGCAAGTATGGAGAAGCAGATGATCTCTAGTAGAAAAGTAAGGAGGGACAGAGATAGACATAGAGATAGAAATGGGCATGGACATTGTGCAAACCACTTAAATTTTTATAAATGGTCTTTTAAAAGAGCCATTTTAGTCTAAGCTGCCAGGTATCTTAGATCTTGTGGTTGGTTGGACTTTTCCATGTTATAATTCTATATAACTCAGTATGATCATATTCATTTATAAAGTCCTTAGATATAGACCCCTCAGTGTCTAAAATCAGGTGCTGTGGCACCAGAGTGTCTGTGTTCGAATCCTGCCTCTGTTACTTCCTGAGTAAATAAACAGAAGTTAACCTTTCCATACTGCACAAGAGGGACAATAATAGTAACCACCTCGTAGAGTTGTAGAGCGGATTCATCTCTACTACCTAACAAGCATCTCAAACTCAACATGTCCAAAACTGAATTTCTGACCTCCCCTTCCAAATCTATTCTTCCCACAGTCTTCACATATCCATCAAGAATTTCCTCTTTCAGACACATGTACCCCAATGTTCATCGCAGCACTGTTTATAATAGCCAGGACATGGAAACAACCTAGATGTCCATCAGCAGATGAATGGATAAGAAAGCTGTGCTACATATACACATGGAGTATTACTCAGCCATTAAAAAGAATACATTTGAATCAGTTCTGATGAGATGGATGAAACTGGAGCCGATTTTACAGAGTGAAGTAAGCCAGAAAGAAAAACACCAATACAGTATACTAACACATATATATGGAATTTAGAAAGATGGCAATGACGACCCTGTATTCAAGACAGCAAAAAAGACACACAGGTGTATAATGGACTTTTAGACTCAGAGGGAGAGGGAGAGGGTGGGATGATTTGGGAGAATGGCATTGTAACATGTATACTATCATGTAAGAATCGAATCGCCATTCTATGTCCGACGCAGGATACAGCATGCTTGGGGCTGGTGCATGGTGATGACCCAAAGAGATGTTATGGGGAGGGAGTGGGAGGGGGGTTCATGTTTGGGAACGCATGTACACCCGTGGTGGATTCATGTCAATGTATGGCAAAACCAATACAGTATTGTAAAGTAAAATAAAGTAAAAATAAAAATTAAAAAAAAAAAGAATTTCCTCTTACCATCGTTCAGGGCAAAAGCTTTGAATCATAATTAATTCTTCTCTTCTTCTACCTATTGGCTCTACCTTCCAAACACAAACAAAATTCAACCACTTCTCACTACACTCTACCAGTACACAACCCTGCTCTAAGAACCGTAGTCTCTGCTTTGACCATTCCAACAGCTTCCCAATTGATCTCCTCTTCCAGTCCTTGCCCAGCACAGCCTATTCTCAGCACAGCAGTTCAAGGAATCCCGTTAGAATGTAAGTCATATGGTGTCACTTCTCTACTCAAAATCTTCGTTGGCTTTGCACCATCCTTGGAATAAAAGCCTAGGTCTACATGATCAGATCCCTCATTATCTCCTTGACCTCATCTTCTCGCTGCTGCTGCTGCTGCTGCTGCTGCTAAGTCGCTTCAGTCGTATCCAAGTCTGTGCGACCCCACAGACAGCAGCCCATCAGGCTCCCCGTCTCTGGGATTCTCCGGACAAGAACACTGGAATGGGTTGCCATTTCCTTCTCCAATGCATGAAAGTGAAAAGTGAAAGTGAAGTCGCTCAGTTGCGTCCAACTCTTTGCGACCCCATGGACTGCAGCCTACCAGGCTCCTCCGTCCCTGGGATTTTCCAGGCAGGAGTACTGGAGTGGGGCGCCATCGCCTTCTCCTGCTACTCTCCTCCTAACTCACTGGATCCTGCTGCATGGGCTTCTCTGCTGCACCAGGAATGAATGTGTCAAACGTCTTCCACCTTGGGGCCTTGGCACGTATTCCTTCTTTCTGGGCCTTTCTTTTTCCAGATGTCCAGGTGTCTTTAAAACCTACTTCAGGTCTTTGCTCCAATGTCACAGTCTTCCCTCCCCACTCCCCACACCAAGGGGCATGTGGGATATCTCAGTTCCCTGACCAGGGATCAAACCCACATCCCCTGCATAGGAAGCCTGGAGTCTTAACCACTGGATCCGCACATTCACTCACACACCCTTCCTCTCTTTACTCCTTTACTTCATCATACAATTGACTACCATAAAACACACTATGTTTTGCTCATTAATATTGATTATTGTGGGTCTTCTCCCACTGGAATATAAATTCCCTGAGGGCAAAGGTTTTTTTCTGTTTATTATTCAGTTATATAGACACATCACTGAGGAGGTACACAGTAAGTATTTGTTAAGTAACTGAATTCAATAAGTTAATAAGTATAAAACATTTTTAAATGTGTCTGACACATACTAAGTGTACTATAAGAATTAGCTATTGTTTATTCAGGGTATTAGTTTATGTAATCATTTCTAGTTTTTTAAGTCTTCTCAATATATACTTTAATGATGGATTATATTAGCTTTAAAATAGTCCATTGTTTTTTAATGTTTTGCTTTTGTTTTGTGTTCAATATGAAATCAGACATTAAAAACTCAAGATCATAAACTCCAAAGACATTCTCAACAAGGATGATCCATTACAAACTAGTTTTTAATAGCTTTTAAATACATAGTTTTATAGTCTTTAAACAGTCCCTAAATACATTTTCCCTATGTGCATTTTAAGTGAGAATTGTAAAAATTTCCAGTGATATATAATTTGTATATATTTATTCATTTTCTACAGTTTCTTAAAGGTTATAAGCTAAATGAGTTTAAACAATCAATAAAGACCATTTTAGTCAAGCTTGTAATTAATTGCTGAGATGGAAAAGAAAAAAATCTAGCATACTATGAGGATCCTCTATCATTTTCTTCACCTCTTTTTAAATTCCATACATAATAGGTTCATAAGAATGCAAACAGTACTCAGGTGGCTCCCTAAATCCGACATAACTAGGGCTCTCTTAATTAGCACTTCCCTAAATCTATGGCACAATGGTAGCAAATGTTTATAGTAATTATTCTGACTCACTATTAAAAAGCTTGATTATTTTACATGTTTTTAGTGTTATAAGCATTTTATTGTATTAAAATCTTTGCTAAATCATTTTTAATGTATATATGATAATCTTCAATTAACACAAATATTTTCTTTACCAAATGCTTCATTCTTCTACTGAGGCATATTATACCACACTTGTTTCTGTACAGTACTTTAGGTTTCCAAGATAAAAAAAAAATCAGCCATGTTGAAAAATTTCAGCATTTAAAATATAAAAATATTAGCATACAAAATCTATCATATGAACTAAAATAGTACATATTATTATAAATATTCTAACTGATAAAAGTAATATTGATTAAAAACTGGGACCTTTGGGCTTAGAATGCTCATTTTAAACCAAAAACCTAAAATACACAGTTGAATTTCTTGAAGGCAGGGGTTTTGGTCAGGAAATGAAATGGACTCTGAATTATGATAATTAATATACCAGGAAAAAGAGTTGCTTGCAATCCGGAAAGTGTTACATTTAGATGACTACTGAAGACAAATCAGAGTAAAGTGAAAGCCTTCAATCATCATCTGGATTTGGCCAGAATACATAAATTTAATTTAGAGACTATAGAATAACAATAAATTATAGGTCACTAAGCAAATGGTTTAAAAGACTCTCCTTTACTCTCTTCCCTACACTAATATATTCCTCTTCATTATGAATTCTAAATAGACACCCTTTTTTCATTGACCCAATGCATTTAAGAGATGTCATTTCTACTAATTATACTTCTTGTCAAGAGTCATGCAGAGGGTTAAGACCTAGGAATACTTTTGAAATCACAAGATAAAAATATTTTCTCAATAGATAGGGCTTGGAGAAGGCAGAATATATGAGAACAAATCTGAAATGACTCTATAGACTTTCCTTTAACAAACAGAGAAGTTCTTGAAAAGCCCAAATTCAATTATCTACACACACACACACACACACACACACACACACACACACAAAGTAGTCAACCTATCTCAATGTGCCAATGAAGAAGGGGGGGAAACGAGAGGAATTTAGGGAGATGACACAAAAAGCTAGCTTTTAAGATTTCAAGACAAGCTTTTGTATGTTTTAACATTTCACTTTGTAAGGAGGGAGTATAGCATGTATATTTTTGCCTATTTATTTTTTCTGGTTGACCTACAATGTAAAAGAATCTGAAAAAGAATATATATCTAAGAATAATATTCAATTATATATATATATAACTGCATTACTTTGCTATACACCTGAAACAATGTAAAGCAACTATACTTCAATTAAAAATAGAACATTAACAATACTCTAGCACTGAACATAGCCAGGTAAAGCATATTTCCCAACATCTTTGCTTTTCTTATATTACCAGTGAATTTTAGAATAAACATTAAAAAATTTTAAATGCAAAAAAAAAAATTTATTGGTTGAAAATTGGAAACAGTCTAGTGAGAACGTTTCTATGCCTGTACTCACATTATATAAGCTCACATTCTATCAGTAAAATAATAAAAGCAGGGAGTCTCTTATTTAGACACTTCACAAAACAAAATCATCTATACCGTAAAGTAAAAAGATAATAGTTCTAGGGTCGAAAAATGCAACTCTATGTCTCAGCTATAACACTAGTATTAAAAGAAGCAAAAAATAAAAAAGGAAAAATCCTAAGTTAAATTTTAAAGAATACTTACGGACAGTTATAGGCTCTCTGAACCTATGCAGTAAGAAGCAAAATTTGCGGCATTCTGAATAGTGAATTGTCACCCTCTAAAACAAAGAGGGTAAGCTTCTCTTATGACTAGCCCTCAAACTTGTGATTTCAGGGTCATATGCAAATATTTGTGTTTTCTTATCTTGTCTCAGCCACACAGTGCATAGTCCTTTGTTCATGAAAAAGAAATAGACTAAGTTCTAGATAAGCAGACTTATTATCAGGAGGGGCTATGGCCCTCTAAAGTTAATTTCTGCTGAAGGGTTTGTAGGACTTAGAGAGAATAATGAGTTAGGACCAGTACACCTGCACAGAGAATTTTGTTTAAAACCAAAACCTACTAGATAGGATTAGTGTCTGCGAAGAAGAAAGAATCTTTCTCAGATACCTATCCATGCTGCCCTGCTACATGTATTGTGTGTGTGTGCCCACACACTCAATAGTGTTTGACTCTTTGTGACCCCATGTAGCCCACCAGGGTACTCTGCCCATGGGATTCTCCGGGCAAGAATATTGGGGTGGTCACTCCAGTTCAACCCATTGTTCCTCCTCCAAAGGATCTTCCCAACCTAGGGATCGAACCTGCATCTCTTGCGTCTCCCGCATTGGCAGGAGGATTCTTTACAACTGTGCCACCTGGGAAGTATTGATAATTGTCACAAAGTTAGAAATAGCCTAAGGCATTGAAAGTTTCTTCAACAAATGGCATTATTCAAATCTGCCCATTTAAAACTCATGAAAACAGCCAACTTCAACATATAACAACTCCAGCGATATTTCTTTCATTACCTAAAGAGAGTCAAGGACCATTAGCATTAAATAGGTAAAGGCTTTTCCAAAAATGGTGAGAGGACCTAGATGGGCAGCATGGGGCGGCAGTGGAAGGAGAATTTAAGGAGGGAATATACGTATACTTATAGCTGATTCATGGTGTTGTATGGTAGAAACTAACAGCACTGTAAAGCAATTATATGACAATTTTTTAAATTAGCTTTTAAAGATGGTGGGCGAAATCACTTTGCTATACACCTGAAACTAACACAACATTGTAAACCAACTATACGCAAATATAAGATTTTTTTAATTAAATAAATAAACAGAAATGGCAGGAGATCTAGCATTTATATTATAATATATAATTGAGCTTTTAACAAAACCAAAGCTTTTTAAATTTGCGGTCTGTTAAAATTGTTCCAAGCTGTATCTTGGCTTTAAAGAAATGATGTAGCTAGCTAACTGAACTGGCCTACATTCAAAAGGCTTGGTCTATTGGCATAAAATAATAAAAATGCAGTGAGTTAATACCACTATTAGGACCAATGATTTAAAAGCTGCATTGTCAGCAGTGAAGAATGTAATTTCAGAATTATAATGAAACTCTTCTATAATAAACTTATAAAAACGATATATATGAGATACAGTAGTGTGGGAAAGGTAGACAGTATTCCAAAAATAATCTTTGAGCCCTAGTTATACACAAAAGCATACTGAGAGCTGACAAATTTTTCTCGTCCACAACTTACTAAAAGGTCACATACACACAAACACCCCAAAACGGTATAGATTTTTGAAATTTGAAAGTATCATAAAAATTATCTAATTTAGCCTCTCAGTTAAAAAAACATTTCTGTAGTTTTCTAAATTGTTTAAAATTCAGAAAGCAGAATCTGCTTCTATCTTTTTCTTTTCCCTACAATTTATCAGTTAAAGAAACAGTGGCCTTCATTATTCATTACCACATGAACTGGACTCAGTAACAATCAGGAAAGAGCCTCATTTTTCTCCTATCACTGCATGAAACATTCTGTCAGGTCTCCCCTCCTCTATCCTTGACAGTATCTCTTTCAGATTTCTTTTCACAACAGTTTTGCCATCAGGTATTAAAAAGTTAAGCCTCGTCTAAATTAAAGCATTAATCTTACATTTGATTTAGAGCTTCTCCCCTCACGCCACCTCAGGAATGACTCCTGGTGTGTGGGAAGAAGAGAAGCAGTGACAAGACAAGGAGGAAGGCTCCACTTTGTTCTTTTATGCTTCTTCCTTCTCTCCCCACCCCCATATTTGTCCTTTGCATTTCTGGATCCTAGGAAATGGCAGGGATAAAAATATATATATAAGTCTTGTTTATAATTCTCATTTGACTATTAAATGCACTCTACACGCAGGCTTCCAAATACTAGATCTCACAAGACATCTCTGTGAGGAGATGGGAAGAGACCTTCAGTAAGGTCCTATCATCTGTATGTTTCCTACAGTTGACAGAGAACTCTTCAACCCACCATTATAATCATCACCACTGGCTCTCACGTTTCCTCTAGTAGAGAGCCCTCTTGGATAGGGTCCCCGTGGTTCCGAGGAATTACAATGAAAGCACAGCCTGACAAACTGCTGACCCTTCCCTTCCTCGCTCTGCAGTCAAAGGCACTTCTACTTAGCTGGTTTTTCTTTCTTTCTTTCTTTCTTTCTTTTTTTTTTTTTTTTTTTTTTTTGTCAGTTTCCCCCAGAGGAGCAGCAGAGATGGGTTACTATCACACTTTGCTCAAAATTAGGGGGGTCAGCCCATCAGGTTCTCTCAAGAAAATGCTCATATTGGGCTTGGGGAGAGGCATGGAAAAAGACCACTAAATTCTAAAATTTTTGCAAGCAACTGGCCATGGGCTGAGATGCCAATTTGCCATTTCATAGACAACTCTAACTTTTATAAGCAGTACTCATGAGCTCCCCAAGACTTGATTTAAGGGAAAGGGGAGCACCTCTCTTCCCTCCCTGTAAAAGATAACAAAGAAAAGCCACACTGTTTTCTACTCCTATGAACTTCCTTCAAAAAATCTTAATTGAATCTCTTCTAAATAGACGAAAAGCAGATGACAGCACTGGTGATCTGACCGACCTACAGTAAAACTGTGGAGCTATGTCTAGCACCTCTCTTTGAAGCATGGACATAATTGTCACCCAATGTCCTAAGCTTTGAGGTCTCAAGTTTTAAGACAAGACATCCTTGATTCCATATACTGTTGCAGATGTAACATGACTTTTGAATTAAGCTATTTTAATGAGAATTTGTCTTTCTGAATTGTCATCCAACTACCCTAAAGGAGAAATCCAAAATAAAGAGCTGAAGCCCCTTACCCTAATGGCTCTGTCTCTTTAGAATGAAACTGTCATTTTATTGAGCTTTGCCTGTGGTCCAGCCTAGATGGAAAGGGCATAAGCAAAGGTAATTAAAAGGGTTATGACAGCCAGAGCGGCACATTATCCTAAGTGCATTCTTCCTGGTGCAAATAAATCCATCTGCTTCAGTCGCCCTACTAACAAACTAGTCCAGGTATAATATCACACCAGAATATAAATCCTGTATCATAATATTATTGGCCAATGTATTCTCAATTAGGAATGAATTAGGCAACTCTCAGTATATATATTACTTAATGGAAAAGCTAGAGTCCTCATTTCTATAAGACAGATCATTTGTTGACTCTTTAAGACTTAAGAAAATAAAATGCAACCATAGATACTATGATAGTTTTGTTTTTTCACAATTTCTAAATAAATTTAATTATTAGGAAGATAACTAATCCTATGATGTCACATAACTACCTTCATTATTCTAATTCTGTTCATAAATATACAGTTAACTGTAACTATGCAGTTAATATAAGTCATAGGAAAAAGCTAAGACCAGAGTCAGAAAACCTAGATTCACACTCTTGGCCCTAGGTATCGCTGGCTAAGTAATTTTTGGCAAATCACTTAATCTTATTTATCCTTGGTTTCCAAATTTGTAAAATAGCAATGATAATAACATAGCGAAGTTGTCGTTCTTAGTAAAGGGACTATAAATCACTTTGCAAATATTAGCTTTCTCTCACTTTAAAAAAAAACATTTTTTTCTGATAGCTCCCATAAATAGAATTCACCTAAATGATTAGGAACACAGTCCTTGAAGTCAGACAGCCTCGGTAATCATTCAGTGTCAATAACTATTTGCCGAGCAAATAAAGAAATATTTGTTCAGCCTCTTTCTATGTGATAACTCCTACTCATGTATGTAAAATATACAAATATCTACCTGAAGTGATTCTTGATCACAGTACATATTAGAAACACTGTGGTTTCTGATTCACTGGGTAATTAAGATTCATTAAATGCTTTTTTGCCTCAATCCTGAGAGTTGCACTTAAGCTTCACAGGTATTTGGAAGCTAACCCAGGACTGAGAACCACTAAGATACCTCTTAGGGATTAAATGAGATCATGTACACAGATAGTGAGAACATGCTTAATTCAAATAGGTATGTAGATTACCCAAAGCTATGGTATTTCCAGTAGTCATGTAAAGATGTGAGAGTTGGGCCATAAAGAAGGCTGAGTGACAAAGAAATGATGTTTTCAAATTGTGGTGCTGGAGAAGACTCTTGAGAATCCCTTGGACGGCAAGGATATCAAACCAGTCAATCCTAAAGGAAATCAATCCTGAATATTCACTGAAAGACTGATGCTGAAGCTGAAGCTCCAATACTTTGGCCACCTGATATGAAGAAGCCCACTCACTGGAAAAGACCCTGATGCTGGGAAAGATTGAGGACAAGAGGAGAAGGGGATAACAGAGGATGAGATGCTTGGATGGCATCAGTGACCAGATGACATGAGTTTGAGCAAACTCTGGGAGATAGTTGAGGACAGAGAAGCCTGGTGTGCTATAGTCCATGGGGTCACAAAGAGTCAGACACGATCTAGCCACTGAATAACAAAATGAAGATTATATTCTCCTTTTTAAATATTATATATATTTATGAAAATTATTTCATAAGGACCATTTAAGAAATAATGTAATCAATTAATTATTAAAGTGGTGGTTCTCAAACTTCAGCATGATTTTAATGAGGGGTTGGAAAAAATTGTAAAAACAAATTGCTGGGCCCTATCCCCAGAATTATAAACAGGCTGTATCATCGAAAGAGCAAGAGAATTCCAGAAAAACATCTCTTTAAGCTTTATTGACTATGCCAAAGCCTTTGACTCTGTGAATCTCAATAAACTGTGGAAAATCTGAAAGAGATGGGAATACCAGACCCCTTGATCTGCCTCTTGAGAAACCTATATGCAGGTCAAAAAGCAACAGTTAGAGCTGGACATGGAACAACAGACTGGTTCCAAATAGGAAAAGGAGTACGTCAAGGCTGTATATTGTCACCCTGCTTATTTAACTTCTATGCAGAGTACATCATGAGAAATGCTGGGCTGGAAGAGGCACAAGCTGGAATTAAGATTGCCACGAGAAATATCAATAACCTCAGATATGCAGATGACACCACCTTTATGGCAGAAAGTGAAGAGGAACTAAAAAGCCTCTAGAGGAAAGTGAAAGAGGAGAGTGAAAAAGTTGACTTGAAGCTCAACATTCAGAAAACTAAGATTATGGCATCTGGTCCCATCACTTCATGGGAAATATATGAGGAAACAGTGGAAACAGTGTCAGACTTCATTTGGGAGGGGCTCCAAAATCACTGCAGATGGTGATTGCAGCCAGGAAATTTAAAGACCCTACTTCTTGGAAGGAAAGTTATGACCAACCTAGATTGCACATTAAAAAGCAGAGACATTACTTTGCCAACAAAGGTCTGTCTAGTCAAGGTTATGGTTTTTCCAGTAGTCATGTATGGATGTGACAGTTGGACTGTGAAGGAAGCTGAGCGCTGAAGAACTGATGCTTTTGAACTGTGGTGTTGGAGAAGACTCTTGAGAGTCCCTTGGACTGCAAGGAGGTCCAACCAGTCCATACTAAAGATCAGTCCTGGGTGTTCATTGGAAGGACTGATGCTGAAGCTGAAACTCCAATATCTTGGCCACCTCATGCAAAGAGTTGACTCATTGGAAAAGACTCTGATGCTGGGAGGCATTGGGGGCAGGAGAAGGGCACGACAGAGGATGAGATGGCTGGATGGCATCACCGACTCAATGGACATGAGTTTGGGTAAACTCCGGGTTTAGTGATGGACAGGGAGACCTGGCGTGCTGTGATTCACGGGGTTGCAAAGAGTTGGACACAACTGAGCGACTGAACTGAACTGAAGGTCTGAAATAGAGACTAATAATTTGTATTTCTAACAAGTTCTCAGGTAATGCACTGCTGCTGCTCCAAGGATAAAACCACTGGATTAGAGAAATACTGTGTATGTTTGATGATCAGTCACTCAGTTGTATCCAGCTGTTTATAACTCCAAGGACTGTAGCCTACCAATTCCTCTGTCCATGCAATTATCCAGGCAAGAATACTGGAGTGGGTCGCCATTTCCTTCTCCAGGGCATCTTCCCGACCCAGGGATTAAACCCACATCTCTTGTGTCTCCTGCACTGGCAAGTGAATACTAATGATAATTTTTAAATGATATATATATATATGTATGATATATATATATATATATGAGCAAAAATAGGCAGAAAATACAGTACTAAAATTTTAGAGTTTAGATATCAGTAAGATCAATTTTGTTGGGTGACTTTAAATACAGTTTCATATGGTACTTAATGAAGCCTTAACTGATATCGTTCCTCTGAGAGAAGCAGGGATGGGAATGTGTAGTCCCATTATACCTTATATTGACTTGAGATGTATCACTGCACTTAACAGCTTTGTATGGAAACGAACTGGTAAGGCATTACTTCCTCCCTTTAATAGAAAGCAAGCACCGAGAATTTTCAGATGTTCAAGCTGGATTTCGAAAAGGCAGAAAAACCAGAGATTGTATTGCCAACATCTGTTGGATCATCAAAAGAGCAAGAAAGTTCCAGAAAAACATCTACTTCTGCTATATTGACTATGCCAAAGCCATTGACTGTGTGGATCACAACAAACTGTGGAAAATTCTTCAAGAGATAGGAATACCAGACCACCTGACCTGCTTCCTGAGAAATATGTATGCAGGTCAAGAAGCAACAGTAAGAACTGGAGCAACAGACTGGCCCCAAATAGGGAAAGGAGTACGTCAAGGCTGTATATTGTCACTCTGCCTATTTAACTTCTATGCAGAGTCCATCATGAGAAATGCTGGACAGGAAGAAGCACAAGCTGGAATCAAGATGCAGGGAGAAATAACCTCAGATATGCAGATAACACCACACTTATGGCAGAAAGTGAAGAAGAACTAAAGAGCTTCTTGATGAAAGTGAAAGAGGAGAGTGAAAAAATTGGCTTAAAGCTCAACATTCAGAAAACGAAGATCATGGCATCTGGTCCTGTCGCTTAATGACAAATAGATGGGAAAATAGTGGAAACAGTGACAGACTTTATTTTGGGGGGCTCCAAAATCACTGCAGATGGTGACTGCAGCCATGAAATTAAATGACGCTTGCTCCTTGGAAGAAAAGTTATGACCAACCTAGACAGCTTATTAAAAAGCAAAGACATTACTTTGCCAACAAACGTCCATTTAGTCAAAGCTATGGCTTTTCTGGTAGTCATGTATGGATGTGAGGGTTGGACTATAAAGAAAGCTGAAGAATTGATGCTTTTGAACTGTGGTGTTGGAGAAGCCTCTTGAAAGTCCCTTGGACTGCAAGGAGATCCAACCAGTCCATCCTAAAGGAAATCGGTTCTGAATATTCATTGGAAGGACTGATCCTGAAGCTGAAACTCCAATACATTGGCCACCTGATGCGAAGAACTGACTCATTGGAAAAGACTCTGATGCTGGGAAAGATTGAAAGTGGGAGGAGAAGGGGACGACAGAGGATGAGAAAGCTGGATAGCATCACCGACTCAACGTACATGTTTTGAGTAAACTCTGGAAGTTGGTGATGGACAGGGAGGCCTGGCGTGCTGCAGTCCATGGGGTCAGAAAGAGTTGGACACAACTGAGCGACTGAACTGAATTGAACTGAAGCACCCTGAATGTAAGAGATCAAGTCATACTTATCTACATACCCGCAGAGCATAGCACAATGCTGGTAAGCATTCAACAAAGCAATTAATGAATGACTGAAACCTCAGTTTGGACAGAGTAAATTTTGTTATGTGTGTCCCTGGTGGCTCAGTGTTAAAGAATACACCAGACAGTGCAGGAGAGGCAGGTTTGATCCCCAGGTGGGAAGATCCCCTAAAAAAGGAAATGGGCAACCCCCTCCACTATTCTTGCCTGGAAAATCTCATGGACAGAGAAGCCTCACGGGCTATAGTCCATGAGGTTGCAAAGAGTTGGGCACGAATTAGCAACTAAACAACAGCAAAAAAAAAATGTTTGTTATTTTCTCTGACTCTCATGGCAACTCCAGGGACTTTCATGGGAAAGTCTAAAGGTATAGAGACAACCATCTCCCTTTCATCTCTCCATCAGAACTGGTTTTCAAAAGCAGGGAGGAAGTATGTCCAGAAGACATCTGGCTATGTTAGGAGACATTTATGTCTGTCACAACTAAAGAGGGTCCTACTAAGCATTTACTGGGGATGCTGCTAAACATCCTAAAATGCCCAGGACAGTCTCCATAACAAAGAAATATCCAGTCCAAAATGTCAAGTGACTACGTTGAGAAACTCAGCATTAGAGGAACCCAAGTGAGCTAATCGAGTATGGGTCCTAAATTCATCCACCAGCCTCCTAAATAAAAGTTTGACCTAAAACCAAAGAAAAAACATCAACTGCCAACAATTTATAAGTATATAACTATTTTACAGATAGCATTCTGCAACCTGGGGCTGCGGGCCACATAGCTAGTTAGTTTAGAAATAAAATAGTCTCACTCTGAACCAAACATTCTTGAAGACTTTTTAATTCTGGGCCAGCTGATTCATTAATCTAATCTGAATCTGACCAGTAGCTATTCAACCACTAATTGCTCATGATAGCTCACTTTCTGTGCCTCAGCAGGAATGCCTGTGGCAGGAGAACCCTTTCTTTCAGATGTTGTTCTGATAATGATTTAACTCATCTTTATCATTTCCCTTCATTCAGTTACATGGCTCAGCTCTTCTTTGTCAGACTAGGCCTGTTTAAATATTAATTTTAATCTTGGTTAGAAGCATTTTGCAACATAACCTGATGGGAAGATAATGAAACAGCATCCTTAACAGTCAGGAGCAAGAAAAATAAACAACTGTGACCTTCACCCTTCTTTTTAAATAAGCCCTGAATGTCATTCCAAAGACTGCTCCTAGAACCGTCTGCAACCAGCACATTCTTGTTTTTACTACCTTGGGTACTTCCAGATTTCCCAGTGCACAACCACTCTTTTTTCCGCTGCCTTGTACAGAACACATGTTACCCATCAGGCATACCGCAGAAGAATAACTGGATTTCAGGCAAGCCAATGGGGGAAACAGAAGGTAAACTTTGTCAACTATAGATATGAATGTGGCAGAGAAAAAGAAGTATGAGAAAACAGAGGCTGATCTGGAGGCAAGCTTGAGGGTGAGGATAATTTATGGGGTAGAGCACGTTTGCTATAATAAAAAGCTAGCTTCGACCATGCTTCTAATTGTCTATAGTTCTCATTTTCAGAAAAGACAAAGGAGGACAAAAGGAAGCAAGGAACGAGGGGATGAAGGAAGGGGAAAGTGAAGAACGAAAAGAGAAAGGAGAATGAAATAAGCATTTATTCAATACCTACTACACACAGGATGCTATATATTGATACTTTGTCATTTGTTATGTTATTTAACCCTCACAATAGTCCTGTAAGGTACTCACTTTGATCTGAATCATAAGATATTGTCTCCGATTCTCAGATAAGGAAAGTGAAGTTCAGAAAGGTTAAGTAACTTGCCCAGGATCACAGAGCTGGGATTCTGAAACCAAGCAGGACTCTGTGGGGCTCCCAGGTACAGAGGCCTTTCTGTTCCCCATTTCTGGTAGGCAAGACTCCAGCCTCCAAACCTTCCCCTGAGTTCCAGAAGGCAGATTCAAATAACTGCTAATCAAAGGAGAAGCAACCAAAACCTGAGGCAAGATTACAGGGACCAGAGAAACTCGTCAAGATTAGACCAACCACCTGAGTCAGATTAAGGGTTGCAAACCCTGCTCACACCTTAGTCTTGTCAGAGACGCCAACTCTGAATCATTGTTATAAAACCCCTCATCAAATCCTCTGAGTTGGAACACTTAGTTTTTAGAAGCAGGAGCCAGCTGCATTCCCCCTTTCCCTGACAAAGTAATAAAACTATCCTTTTCTACTTCACCCAAAACTGTCTCTGAGATTTGATTCAGCATTGGTGTACAGAGAGGCAGAGTTCTCAGTAATAACTGAACACAGATATCTGGTCTCAAAGTCCAGGAAAAAAAGGGGGTAGCCTCTGGAAAGATAATTTTAAAAACGTTAAGAAAATTCATTCTGTGAACCTGTGATCAGGCATGATAGGAAACTGAACTGACGTATGAGGCTACATGTTCCACAATAAGATAATCAAATCCTATACCTACTCCATAATGTATTCCTTTCTTAAGTTATGTAATAATTATTCCTTTACTTTCTCAAGAGATAATTGTGGAACACTAAGTGTGAGTGAGGCACTGTGCTAATTACCATCAAAGGTACACCTATGAACAACACATGCTATTTACAGTCTAGTAGGAAAGAAAGCAGCAGGGAAGAAAGGGGCTTCCCAGGTGGCTCAGTGGTAAAGAATTTGCTAGCCAATGCAGGAGACATGGCTTCGATTTCCGGGTCAGGAAGATCCCCTAGAGAAGGGAATGGCTATTCACTCCAGTATTCTTGCCTGTCCTTCAAACAGAGCAGCCTGGAGGACTACAGTCCATGGGGTTGCAAAAGAGTCAAACATGAGTTAAAGGCTAAAAAACAACAGGGCAGAAAGACAAGTATAATGCAATTAAAGTACAATTTGATAAATGCTATAGCAAGTAAAACCCCGAAGAGGTATAAGAACACGTAAGTATTGACAAGGAGGTCTGTCAGACACAGTTTCAAGTTGAGACTTAAGGCATGAGTAAGAAAAGTCCGTAACATTGTACAGGAGGAAGTGATCAAGGCCATTCCCAAGAAAAAGAAATGCAAAAAGGCAAAATGGTTGTCCTAGGAGACCTTACAAACACCTATGAAAAGAACAGCAGCAAAAGGCAAAAGAGAAAAGGAAAGATATACCCATTTGAATGCAGAGTCCCAAAGAATAGCAAGGAGAGAAAAGAAAGCCTTCATCAGTGATCAATGCAAAGAAACAGAGGAAAACAATAAAATGGGAAAGACTAGAGATCTCTTCAAGAAAATTAGAGATACGAAGGGAAATTTTCATGCAAAGATGGGCTCAATAAAGGACAGACAGAAATGGTATGGAACTAAAAGAAGTAGAAGATATTAAGAAGAGATGGCAAGAATACACAGAACTATACAAAAAGATCTTCATGACCCAGATAATCATGATGGTGTGATCACTCACCTAGAGCCAGACATCCAGGAATGCTAAGTCAACTGGGTCTTAAGAAGCATCATTACAAACAAAGCTAGTGGAGGTGATGGAATTCCAGTTGAGCTACTTCAAATCCTAAAAGATGATGCTGTGAAAGTGCTGCACTCAATATGTTAGCAAATTTGGAAACTCAGCCATGGCCACAGGACTGGAAGAGGTCAGTTTTCATTCCAATCCCAAAGAAAGGCAATGCCAAAGAATGCTCAAATTACCACACAATTGCACTCATCTCACACACTGGCAAAGAAATGCTTAAAATTCTCCAAGCCAGGCTTCAGCAATATGTGAACCGTGAACTTGCAGATGTTTAAGCTGGTTTTAGAAAAGGCAGAGGAACCAGAGATCAAATTGCCAACATCCGCTGGGTCACTGAAAAGGCAAGAGAGTTCCAGAAAAGCATCTATTTCTGCTTTATTGACTATGCCAAAGCCTTTGACTGTATGGATCACAACAAAGTGTGGAAAATTCTTCAAGAGATGGGAATACCAGACCACCTGACCTGCCTCCTGAGAAATCTGTACACAGGTCAAGAAGCAACAGTTAGAACTGGACAAGGAACAGCAGACTGGTTCCAAATAGGAAAAGGAGTATGTCAAGGCTGTACATTGTCACCCTGCTTGTTTAACTTCTATGCAGAGTACATCATGAGAAACGCTGAACTGGAAGAAGCACAAGCTGGAATCAAGATTGCCAGGAGAAATATCAGTCACCTCAGATATGCAGATGACACCACACTTATGGCAGAAACTGAAAAAGAACTGAAGAGCTTCCTGATGAAAGTGAAAGAGGAGAGTGAAAAAGTTGGCTTAAAACTCAACACTCAGAAAACTAAGATCATGGCATCTGGTCCCATCACTTCATGGCAAATAGATGGGGAAACAGTGACAGACTTTATTTGGGGGGACTCCAAAATCACTGCAGATGGCAATTGCAGCCTTGAAATTAAAAGATGCCTCCTCTTTGGAAGAAAAGTTATGACCAACCTAGACAGCTTATTAAAAAGCAGAGACATTACTTTGCCAACAAAGGTCCATCTAGTTAAAGCTATGGTTTTTCCAGTAGTCATGTATGGATATAAGAGTTGGACTATAAAGAAAGCACAGAAGAATTGATGCTTTTGAACTGTGGTGTTGTAGAAGACTCTTCAGAGTCCCTTGGACTGCAAGGAGATCCAACCAGTCCATCCTAAAGGAGATCAGTCCTAAATATTCATTGGAAGGACTGATGCTGAAGCTAAAACTCCAATACTTTGTCTACTTGATGCAAAGATCTGACTCATTAGAAAAGACTCTGATGTTGGGAGAGACTGAAGGCAGGAGGAGAAGGGGACAACATAGGATGAGATGGTTGGATAGCATCACTGACTCAATGGACATGAGTTTGAGTAAACTCCGGGAGTTGGTGATGGACAGGGAGGCCTGTCATGCTGAAGTCCATGGGGTCACAAAGAGTTGGACACCACTGAGCAACTGAACTAAACTGAATTGAAGATAAGTGAAAGCACCTTTCTTCTGTTAACACTGAGTTTGAAGGAATTCCACATGTGTGTGCACACTCTGACTCAAAATAATACTCTAATTCCAGGTCATAATTGGAAGACCTCTGTTGCTCCATCTGCCACATCATCCATAAACAATACAGCCAATTTCAGAGCATGTGGCGAAAAGACACATTGGACTGAGTTGGATCTGAATTTCAATCCAAGCTTGCCCAAATTCTGACTGTGTAACTTTGGAAAAGTAATTTTAACCTCCCTGAGCCTAAATTTGCTGCTGCTGTTGCTGCTGCTATTTAGTCGCTAAGTCGTGTTCAACACTTTGTAATCACATGGACTGTAGCCCACCAGGCTCCTCTGTCCATGGGGATTCTTCAGGCAAGAAACTGGAGTGGGTTGCCATTTCCTTCTCCAGGGGATCTTCCCGACCCAGGGATGGAACCCAAATCTCCTGTTTGGCAGGTGGATTCTTTACCTCTGAGCCTGGCAAGCCCAAGCCTAAGTTTACTCATCTTCAAAAAGAATTAAGTTAAACCATTTCTAAAATCTTTCCCACTTTTAGCATAGATAATCTAGGGTTTTAACTCATAGTTTTAACTCTAGTGACTTCTGAGTACATACCACAGCTTGCTAATCAGAAGTTGGTTGGAAACTATCAGTATTTTAGACTTTTATATTGATGATTATTTCAAGTTACATTAAAAAAAACAACTCATCACATGGATTTTACAATCAATATTAAAAGAAAAATTGACATCATAAATGGAAATAGATCAGCTTTGGAAAAATTGAAATGAAAAGGTAAAGTTCCAAAAGGAACAAAAAAGAACATGTTTAAACATAGCAGTAGAGTCTTCTAAGCCAGATCCAAAGGTCATTACAATCTCCAAATGAAATGTTAAACGATAGAAAATTTCCTGACCTTAGCATAATATCCAACTGCCTACAAAAATAATAATAAGACCAACAGAAAAGCTGAATTACAATCTTAATAATATTTCATTATTATTGTAAAAGTTGTACAAAAGATTTTACATTATTATTGAAAAACCTGTAAAAGTTGACAGGTCAACTTTTTAAAACTGTTCATAACGCAAATGTAAAATGACATTCAAAATTACAATGAAGTCCAAATTCCCTGGTAGTCAAGTAGTTAGAATTTGGCGCTTTCACTGCCCTGGTCCAGGTTCAATCTCTGGACAGGGAACTGAAATCACACAAGCTGTGCAGCACTGCCGAAAAGTTATAATGTAATGATAGAGTGATGTGTAATTTGACAATAAGCAACAAAAACTCCATGCTGCCTTGATTTTAGAAATGGGAAAAATTACACCTGCAGATCTTCCCTACCTCGTGAAGATTACTGAGTTAACAATTATAAAGGTGCTATACCTTGGAAGAAAATTAGCAATGCAACAGAAACAGGGAAAGAGGTTATGGTACCGTTTTCTTTTAAATTATTTTAGTAAAAAAGATTATTAAACTCACAATTTTAATAACAATACAAGAATCAACTTGGGTTTTCAGCGTATAATATTTTGCCCCAAATTTCAAAGTGAGACATATAAAGTTAACACAAATATATAAATTCATTTGTCAACTCTTAAAATTAATTTGATATTACATATCTGCAGTTTTTAATGGAATAATTTTTAATAAATTCCTTTTTGTTCAACAAGACTGATCCAAAATTAGAAAATACTTATAACAAAAGAAGGGAGGGAGGGAGGAAAGGAGGGAGATATCTGCAAAGATATTTTCTCTTTCCTCCCTCCACTATTTGGAGGGAGATAGTTAGAAGCTCCAATACTTTGGCCACCTGACGTGAAGAATTGACTCACTGGAAAAGACCATGATGCTGGGAAAGACTGAGGGCAGGAGGAGACAGGGATGACAAAGGATGAGATGGTTGGATGGCGTCACCAACTCAATGGACATGAGTTTGAGCAAGCTCTGGGATGGACAGGGAAGCCGGGCGTGCTACAGTCCATGGGGTCGCAAAGAGTCGGATGCAACTGAGTGACCGAACTGAACTGAACTGGACTTGTAGCCTGCCAGGCTCCTCTGTCCATAGATTTCTGTAATATATCCAGGATTATACTAGACATTTTAGATTAAAGGATAAGTATCACACAATCAGGACTCTCAAGGTGTTCATAGTCTAGTAGTAGGTATTTACGAAGAAACCTACAGGAAAGAACAACAGGCACATGGCAACCCTTTGGTGCAATGCCATAAAACTCAAGACCAACTCCAGACAGGTGACAACTTACAGACAGCCAGGTTTGATTCAGGAAAATTAACCCAAGACACAGGAAGATTGGAAGCAGCCCTAGGAAAGAACAGTTTCTAGCAGACTTACTTGGGCATCGGGCACTGTTCTCTTATGCCTGAAACACACACTTCCCTAATAATATTACCAGGAAATAGTAGGCGGGGTAAGCTACAGCGACACTTTGACCCTGGGATGTTAAGCCAGTGACAGATTTCCTGTCAGGTTTTTGGTTCCTTTTGCTTCAGGGCAAAGGTTAAGACTGAAGACCCCCTGGAGAACTGAGAAGGCAGATGGACAAATAAACTCTACACTTTAAATCTTAAATCAATATAGGAGGACAAATAGACCTAAGTGGAAGATGTAATGGGGGTAGCAAAGACGAAAAGTTTAACTGTTTTGGTAGGGAGTGTCAAAGGGGAAGATGGGGATGAAAGTTTAACATAGTAGTGACATTGTGCTGAAGTTTGAAGGATAAATAGGAATTTTCAGTATTATACACATACATACACACACACATACAACATCACAAAGGCAGAGAGAGCATAAAAGAATGTTTGTGGTCCCCAGTATTAGAATGGTGGGTCATTAAGTTTAGGATGGTCATTAAGTTTAGGTTCTGATGGGTCAGATTCTAGAGAGTCTGATATACCTCGGTGTGGAATTTCGACTTTTCTCCTGGGTAGAGGTGATGGAGGGCCATTACTTTAGGACTATGAAATGATCAAATATGCATGTTGGTAGTAGCATATCTGCAATACTGTGAAAAATAAGAGATGATTTAGGCCTTATGCAAAGAGACCTTTTAGTGTACAGGTAGTTCTAATCCTTACTAGAAATGAGAAGTGCTGAATGATATCTGTGACAGTGGAAGTAAAGAAAAGTAGATACTATCAGGATCAATAGTAATGACCAACCTCATTTGCTTGAGCAGAGGCCTGTAAAAAAGTGTCAAGGATGACTCCAGATTCTCTGCTTGTGCAGTCAAGTGGAGAAAGGCGATGATAAATAAAACCTCAACTATAGAAAATTATATATGAACAAACCTAGTGTAACCTGCAAATGAAAAGTTGGATTAGGACAATGAGATCCTTGTTCTATTATATGCAAAAAAAAAAAAAATTGATTGAGGCTACATCTAGGTTTAAATGCACATTATTTACTAGTTAATAACTTTGGGTAGATTATTTAATTTATATAAAGTTGGTCTTCAGTTTAGTTCAGTTGTCGCTCAGTCGTGTCCGACTCTTTGCGACCATGAATCGCAGCACACCAGGGCTCCCTGTCCATCACCAACTCCCAGAGTTCACTCAGACTCTCATCCATTGAGTCAGTGATGCCATCCAGCCATCTCATCCTCTGTTATCCCCTTCTCCTCCTGCCCCCAATCCCTCCCAGCATCAGAGTCTTTTCCAATTAGTCAACTCTTCGCATGAGGTGGCCAAAGTACTGGAGTTTCAGCTTTGGCATCATCCCGTCCAAAGAACTCCCAGGGCTGATCTCCTTCAGAATGGACTGGTTGGATCTCCTTGCAGTCCAAGGGACTCTCAAGAGTCTTCTCTAACACCACACTTCAAAAGCATCAATTCTTCAGTGCTCAGCCTTCTTCACATCCATACATGACTACTGGAAAAACCATAGCCTTGACTAGACGGACCTTAGTCGGCAGTCATGTTTCTGCTTTTGAATATGCTGTCTAGGTTGGTCATAACTTTTCTTCCAAGGAGTAAGCGTCTTTTAATTTCATGGCTGCAGTCATCATCTGCAGGGATTTTGGAGCCCAAAAAATAAAGTCTGACACTGTTTTCACTTAGCCAACATTACTTTGTTTATAATTCATCTTGTTTCAAAGAAGATTTAAAGTAGTTTATAAAACTATGTACATTTCAACAAAACAAAGTATATATAGAAAGATGATGACAGGAAAGAAGAATAAAGAAAAGAAAAACAAAATTAATCCACAAATGCATAATTTATGATTCCATAGTCTTATGTAACAAGTGGGCTCATTCTTAGTTTTGAGCTTCCAAGTTACCCTTCCCAGCTTAAAAACCTAAGATCATGGCATCCATTCCCTTCACTTCATGGCAAATAGAAGGGGAATAGGTGGAAGTAGTGACAGACTTCCTCTTCTTGGGCTCTACAGATGGTAACTGTAGCCATGAACTTAGAAAATGACAGCTTCTTGGTAGGAAAGCTGAGACAAAACTAGACTGTGCATTAAAAAGCAAAGACAGCACTTGGCCAACAAAGGTCCATATGGTCAAGGCTAAAGTCTTTCCAGGAGTCATATATGGATATGAGGGCTGGACAGTAAAGAAAGCAGAGCACTGAAGAACTGATGTTTTCAAACTGTGGTGCTGGAGAATACTCTTCCGAGTCCCTTGGAAAGCAAGGAAATCAAACAAGTCAATCTTAGAGGAAATCAACCCTGAAACACCAAGGTATATCAGGACAGATGCTGAAACTGAAGCGCCAATACTTTGGTCACCTGATGCAAACAGCTAACTTATTGGAAAAGACCCTGATGCAGGAAAGATTGAAGGAAGAAAGAGAAGGGGCAACAGATGATGAGATGGTTGGATAGTATTACTGATTCAATGTACATGAACTTGGGCAAATTCCAGGAGATGGTGAGGGACAGGGAAGCCTGGAGTGCTTTAGTCTGTGGGGTCATAAAGAGTTGGTCATGAGTTGGTAACTGAACAATAACAAGCTATCTACCCATATGGGAAACTCAATGAGTTTCATGACTTACTTTGTCTATTGTTAGCTAGTGACTGTTGGGACCTGACCTGAGCCATGACAGGCTCGATGGGCCACACTGGGCCTAGGTCTCAGGTTCTCGTAAGCATGAGTCATAATTCTAGGAAGCCCCACCAAGGTCCCCGATGACACCATGGTCCCGATGACGCCAAGGTTAAGTCAATCACCATGATGACCCAAGGTTGAGTGAATCACCACATGCCAACTACACTATTGCTGAGACAAAAGACCGCCTGTATATAAGCAGCTGTGATTCAGAGCTCGGGGCTCTCGTCAAGACTCCACTGCACTGGATGAGACTTAAGACCTAGCTCGAGCTAGCAATAAACCCCTTTATGCTTTTGCGTTGCTGTGGACGTCTTATTCTCTCAGTTTTGGGGACTCGGACACTGGGCATAACATTTGGGGGCTTGTCCAGGATTCCTTTTAACTTAGGGGAATAACACCCTCCCAGCAGAAGGGGTTCCTTAGCCTGAAAGAGGTCAACCTAGCCAGCATAAGGCCGAGGCCCAGCATCGTGCTGGGAAGGCGGCTGGCTCTGTGGACACCTTGTTGGTAAGATAACCTCAAGGGAAAGGAAGTTTCAGGGGGGGCCCGAGAAGACCTAGTGCTATGTTCTTGGCCAATGTATATTTGTTATCTGTTTCTCGTGTCTGTGTGAGTGTCGGCATTGTCTCTGCTCTTTCTGTGTTCATTTTGTCTCCTGTGTTTTTCTCTGTAATCATGGGGCAAGCAACTTCTACTCCTTTGTCCCTTATGACTGACCACTTTTTTGATTTTAAGAAGAACGAACTAATGATTTCTTGTTCCACCGAGTGGCCTGCCTTAATATCGGCTGGCCACAAGAGGGAACCTTCAGCCCGCCAATATTTAAGCAGTTAGAGAGAAAGAGCTCGCTCCTGGCCCATCTGGACACCCAGACCAAACTCCCTATATTTTGGTCTGGCAGGATTTGGTAGAAAATCCACCAGCCTGGCTGAGACCTTTTATTCCCCAGCCCTTTACTTCCCCTTCCCCCACTTCATCTATCCCACAGGTACTTGTTATGGAAACATCCAAAGAGGAAGAACACAAAGAGCACAACGAGTATTCCAGGAATCCTCACTATATCCTAACCTAATTGACCTAGAAACCGATCTCTTCCCACCTCGCTACGTGCATCCACCTTTGCCCCCCTCAGGTATCTCAGATTCCGTCCGGAGGAACGTGAAGGGATACCAAACCTTCGGCCCCAACCCAGGAAGGGGGCCCCGCCCAGGGAACTCGAGGAAGAACTAGGGGAGTGCCCAATATGGCGGACGAAGATAACCTGGAAGCTCCTACCTCCATGGTCCGGGCACTTCCTGTTCGATCAGGGCCAGCCCGCCCGACGGGGAATGAACGTACCAATACTGGCCCTTTTCCACTAGTGATTTATATAATTGGAAAACTCAAACCCCTTTGTTCTTGGTAAAGCCTCAGGGCCTCATTGACCTTTTAGAATCCATTCTTTTCACCCATAACCCCACTTGGGATGATTGTCAGCAGCTATTACAAGTGCTTTTCACCAGAGAGGAACGCGAACGGATATTGTCGGAAGCACAGAAAAATGTTCCAGGGGGAGATGGGAGACCTACAACGTTACCCAATCTGATTGATGAGGGATTCCCCCTGACATGGCCCCGATAGGACTTCGAGCGTGCTGAAGGTAGGGAGCATCTCTGAGTGTACTGCCAGACTCTTATGGCTGGCCTCAGAGCAGCCGCCAGGAAACCAACGAATTTGGCTAAGGTAAATCTGGATAGACAGGAGCCAAATGAGAGCCTGGCAGCCTTCCTTGAGAGATTAATGGAAGCTTTTAGGCAGTATACCCCCATGGACCCACAGGCCGATGAGTCACGCACGGCAGTTATACTAGCATTTGTGAATCAGGCAGCCCCAGATATCAGGAGGAAACTGCAGAAAATAGAGAGGTTAGGGGAACAATCCATACAAGACCTGGTGAGGGCAGCAGAGAGGGTTTTTAACCATAGGGAAACTCCAGAAGAAAGAAAAGAACATGTTAGACGGGAAGAGAGAGAGTTCAGGGCCGAGGAAAACCACAGGAATCAAAAAGAATTAGCCCAGATATTCTTTGTGGGGGTGAGACAGGGAGCTAATTCTCAGGGAACTAGTGAAGTCAGGCCGAGAGAAGGAAAGCAAGTTGGACAGAGACTAAGAAAGGACCAATGAGCATATTGTCAGGAGCAAAGACACTGGAGAAGAGAGTGCCCTAAAAGAAAACCGGGGGAAAAACCCACTAGGGAAGAAACACCTTCCCTGGGGGCCCACATCTTATATGCAGGAGATGATAACGATTAGGGGGGTCAAGGCTCAACCCCTCTCCCCGAGTCCTGGGTAACTATACATGTGGAAGGAAAACCAGTCAGCTTCATGGTGGACACGGGGGCCCAGTACTCAGTCCTTACTCCTCATCAAGTGAGAGAATTTCTTGGGACTGTTGGGTATTGCAGGCTGTGGATCTTGGGGTGTGCTGAAAAGGCCCGGCCATTGGATGGAGGGAGCAAAGAAAGTAAAAACTGGACTTGGACTGAGCCAATGAGACAGGCATTTCAAGAACTTCAGCAGGCTCTGCTGAAAGCCCCGGCCCTTGCTCTCCCTAACCCGTCTAAGCCCTTCCAACTGTTTGTGGATGAAAAACAGGGAGTAGGAAAGGGAATCTTGACACAGCAATGGGGGCCTTGGAAGCGACCTGTAGCCTACCTCTCTAAAAGACTGGACCCAGTGGCCATGGGGTGGCCACCCTGCCTCCGAATCATCGCAGCCACTGCTCTCCTGGTCCATGATGCCAACAAGTTAACGTATGGACAACAGCTCCTGGTCTACACTCCCCATGCCATTGAAGGGATTCTCAAGCAGCCACCAGGTAAGTGGATCTCCAATGCCCGCTTAACCCATTACCAGGCCTTGCTGCTGGATACCCCCCAGATACACTTTCAGACGCCCTGTTCCTGAACCTGGCCACTCTTCTGCCCGCCCCGAAGAAAGACAGCCGCCTCCATGATTGTGGTGAGATATTGGCCGATGTGACGGCCATATGGAAAGACCTAAAAGATGTGCCCTTAAAAGGCAGTGAACTGGTATGGTTTACAGACGGAAGTAGTTTTGTAAAAGATGGACAAAGAAGGGCAGGAGCAGCCATTGTAGCTGACTCTGGAAGGGTCATCTGGGCTAAAATTATGCCCCCTGGGACATCCGCCCAGAAAGCAGAATTAATAGCCTTGATACAGGCACTGGAAAGGGCAGAAGGAAAAAAGATCACCTTTTATACCGACAGCCGGTATGCATTTGGAACAGGGCATATTCAAGGCCCAATATACAGAGAGTGGGGGTTTACGACAGCAGAGGGAAAAGAAGTTAGAAACCTACTTGAGATCCGCAGACTCCTAGCAGCAGTCCACCGACCCTGAGCCGTGTCCATAGTACATGTCCCAGGACACCAAAACGGAGAAGATATCAAGGCTTCGGGCAACCGTGCTGCCGATGTAGTGGCCTGGGAAGCAGTCCTTGGAGACTATAAAACCCCCATATTGGCTGTGGGATTGCCACCCCCGGGAATGGGAACCCTGCCCCCGATGCCGAGTATTCCTCTTCCGATCTAAGTTGGATTCAAGAGAATGCCAACTGTTTGAAGGGCAAGGACGGATGGTATCGAGACCAAAATGACAACTTGTTGCTTCCGGCTAACTTGGGTCGACACCTTTGCATGCACCTACATCAGACCACCCATCTGGGAGAGAAAAAGACTCTAGCACTCTTACAGACAGCATGTCTGTGGTTTCCCCGACAAAAGGCAACTATACAAGACATAGTCCGTGCCTGTAAGGCATGCCAGATGATGAGACCAGGAAAGGACAGCACACGGGTATAAGGCACCGGGGAGAAAGGCCAGGACAACACTGGAGATAGATTTTACAGAGGTAAGGCCAGGCAAGTATGGGTACCATTATCTGTTAGTTCTGGTCGATACTTTCTCTGGGTGGATGGAAGCATATCCCACTAAGAGGGAAACAGCAACGTGGTAGCTAAAAAACTCCTAGAAGAGATAGTGCCTAGGTTTGGGCTGCCGGTAACCATTGGCTATGATAATGGACCTGCTTTTGTGAGTCAAATTGTTCAGGGACTGGCCTTAGCTCTGGGGACCAAATGAAAACTACATTGCAAATACAATCCCCAGAGCTCAGGACAGGTAGAAAGAATGAATCGGACTCTAAAAGAAACTTTGGCAAAACTGGCAATAGAGACTGGTGGAGACTGGGTGACTCTCCTTCCCTTCGCTCTCTTCCGATCACATAATACCCCCTACAAGTTGAACCTGACCCCCTTTAAAATTGTTTATGGGGGGCCCCCTCCAGTGTGTCCTATCTTCGAGGGAAGGATCCAGCCGCCTCCTTCATTGCGGCAGTTCCCAAAAGCTCTATTGGCCTTAAGCAAGGTGCATATGCACATCTGGGCTTTACTCAAAGAAATCCGTAAAGGCCAAGAGAAGGGAACAATTCCCTCACACAGCATTGGTCCAGGGGACTGGGTTTGAGTCAAACGGCATCAAGTCAAGACATTAGAGCCTAGATGGAAGGGCCCTTATGTTGTTCTTGTTACTACCCCTACTGCCCTGAAGGTCAACGGCATTGGACCTTGAGTGCACTGTAACCACGTGCACTGTGCCACTCTGGAAGAACAGAAAAAGGCCCAGAGAAAATAAAAGGTGACACCACATCCCTCCAACCCTTTAAAGATGAAGCTCACCCGTCGACAGGACCCAGACGAATCACCCTGGACCCTCAGAAAGAGGAAGATTCCTCTATATGATCAAAAGTCAGGGGGGAATGTTGGGACCTGACCTGAGCCATGACAGGCTCGACGGGCCACACTGGGCCTAGGCCTCAGGTTCTTGTAAGCATGAGTCATAATTCTAGGAAGCCCCACCAAGGTCCCCAATGACACCAAGGTCCCGATGACGCCAAGGTTAAGTCAATCACCATGATGACCCAAGGTTGAGTGAATCACCACATGCCAACTACACTATCGCTGAGACAAAAGACCGCCTGTATATAAGCAGCTGTGATTCAGAGCTCGGGGCTCTCGTCAAGACTCCACTGCGCTGGATGAGACTTGAGGCCTAGCTTGAGCTAGCAATAAACCCCTTTATGCTTTTGCATTGCTGTGGATGTCTTATTCTCTCAGTTTTGGGGACTCGGACACTGGGCATAAAAGTGACATTCAGAGAAACTTCTTCAACAGGTACTCATAATGCAGATACTTCATAAAATAGTGATCAGCATGAGACATACAACCTTGAACCTCATATGACTTCATATGTCAAGTTTTTCAATGCCAGTCAGCACTACAATAACTAAACACAAATCAGCAAAAGCACGTCTATGTGGGGTCAGAATAAAAAGCTGGACAAAGAGCTATCGCAGGGTCTGCAATGATTCCAAGAAAAACATTTTAGCATATCTATAGGAATGAAAAGACTACATGCTTATTCCTCCCTACATGAGGAAATTTCTCATAAAGAGACCAAACCTCAAGTTATTCAAGGATACTATCAAGCCAACTTCCCATCCCAGAGGGATTCTTGATGGTTGACTGGACCTCTGGTCTGCCAGCAGCCATTCTCAAGGTTCTTCAACCTTCAGTTCAGTTCAGTTCAGTCGCTCAGTCGTGTCTGACTCTTTGTGACCCCATGATTTGCCAGGCCTCCCTGTCCATCACCGACTCCCGGAGTTCACTCAAACTCATGTCCATTGAGTCAGCGATGCCGTCCAGCCATCTCATCCTCTGTCGTCCCCTTCTCCTCCTGCCCCCAATCCCTCCCCACATCAGGGTCTTAGTACATACAAATACCCAGTTTTCAGAAATACAAGATCAAAGATGTAGCATAAAACCACACTAAATAGGACCAACTGGAGGAAAGCCTAGACTCATGAAAGTTCTCAATATTCAAAAGATATTTCATTCCTTTAAAATAAGATAAACAATTAGCTAAAAATATTACCATTCAGTTCAGTTCAGTTCAGTTCAGTCACTCAGTTGTGTCCGACTTTTTGCGACCCGATGAATCGCAGTCTGCCAGGCCTCTCTGTCCATCACCAACTCCCGGAGTTCACTCAGACTCATGTCCATCAAGTCAGTGATGCCATCCAGCCATCTCATCTTCTGTCATCCCCTTCTCCTCCTGTCCCCAATCCCTCCCAGCATCAGAGTCCTTTCCAGTGAGTCAACTCTTCACATGAGGTGGCCAAAGTACTGGAGTTTCAGCTTTAGCATCATTCCTTCCAAAGAACACCCAGGGCTGATCTTTAGAATGGAATGGTTGGAACTCCTTGCAGTCCAAGGGACTCTCAAGAGTCTTCTCCAACACCACAGTTCAAAAGCATCAATTCTTCAGTGTTCAACTTTCTTCACATTCCAACTCTCACATCCATACATGACCACTGGAAAAACCATAGCCTTGACTAGACAGACCTTTGTTGGCAAAGTAATATCTCTGCTTTTCAATATGCTATCTAGGTTGGTCATAACTTTCCTTCCAAGGAGTAAGCGTCTTTTAATTTCATGGCTGCAGTCACCATCTGCAGTGATATTACCATTAGAATTCTTCAAAGGTTTGTTTTAGTAAGTTATTTCTAATTAATATACTTTTCTACCATTTAATGCTGCCAAAAACTTAAAAATGGCTTTTTGCCATATGGTTTAAATAAGTTACTTGCCTCTCTTGATCCATATAAACTTATGTATAGTCAATTAATTTGCTTATCCATTCATACTTAAGGCATTGATTCAGAATCAGGTAAAGAGAATTTACAGAGATTAAAGCATAACCAGTCTTCACCTTAGAATTTGGCATGTGAACCACATGTCTTGTTGTCTTTGGGTTGTGTCTATAGATTACTAAATAAAGTTTGTGTGTCAGAAGTATGATAATTATTCAATGCAGAATTTCTATTGTATGTATTTTAATGTAAGTCTTTCTTAAGGACTAAGAAAGGCAAGAGGAGGGGTGAATTCCAGCATTATTCTTTTTTTATTTAAATTTATTTTTAATTGGAGGATAATTACTTTACAATACTGTATTGGTTTCTGCCATATATCAACATGAATCAGCCACAGGTATATGCAACAATATTCTTTATAACTTCAAGTATGTCCTACCCTTACACAACTAAGATATCCCTGGACAGGTTTATTTATGAACAAAGACTTTTTTAAAATAACATAATGCGTCTTTCTTAGTCATAGATATTCTTTTACTACAGTAAAGGTGTTAAATCAGCAGAATCAAAGGCATTACCATGGAAAAAGAATGTGATAACATTTTTGTGCAGCCAAACAAAGTAAGTATGAATAAGCGTATGAGAACAGTGGATAAAAAGAAAAATGAACTTAATTCAAAGTGAAAAATACTTTTAATACCAGAACTTGTGAAGTATGAATGTCCATTAAAGAGCTTTTATAGTTTTTTCTAATTTTATGATTTATGATATTCTTAAACTAATACTAACAAAATGTATATATAGGCTAACTTCAAAATGACTTTTGAACTTTTTGTAGGGCAAGCCTAGAGTGATAATACACTTTTAATAAACTTCTAATGTCAATTTAAAAATCTTACTTTTATCTCTGGATTTGGACACTCAAACACAATCCAATGAACTGCAAACTGTACATAAAAAGAACCTGTCCTTCAATTTTTTTTAATGCATGAATCTTAAATTGCTTCTTAAAAAACTGGATGTAAAATTTCTCATCCTTTCACTCAACAAGCACTTAGGACAGTCCTGACTTAGTTCAGAGTCTTCCTTGTCAGATAATGCACACATTGACAGTAGGACTATTAAGGGTGCAGCTTTCCCCTGAATTCCAAATGGCCAAAAGAGGCCACAGAAAAAATGGCTGAGAGGCCACCTAGCCTTTCTCATTAAAGAGCTAGAGCTTAACAGATCATCCTGTTCTTGATTATTTCTTTAAAAAAACTGTCAGGCAGATGCAGAATAGGAATCAGCATATAAAATTGTGGTTCCCCAACTGAATCAAGGATTTTTTTTTTTACCATAATTTTAATGTCCTTCTAATGGTCATGTATGGATGTGAGAGTTGGAATGTGAAGAAAGCTGAGCGCCAAAGAATTGATGCTTTTGAACTGTGGTGTTGGAGAAGACTCTTGAGAGTCCCTTGGACTGCAAAGAGATCCAACCAGTCCATTCTGACCTGGGAGTTCTTTGGATGGAATGATGCTAAAGCTGAAACTCCAGTACTTTGGCCGCCTCATGCGAAGAGTTGACTCATTGGAAAAGACTCTGATGCTAGGAGGGATTGGGGGCAGGAGGAGAAGGGGATGACAGAGGAAGAGATGGCTGGATGGCATCACTGACTCAATGGATGAGAGTCTGAGTGAACTCCGGGAGTTGGTGATGGACAGGGAGGCCTGGCGTGCTGCGATTCATGGGGTCAAAGAGTCGGACACGACTGAGCGACTGAACTGAACTGAATGTCATGGGCCCGGTGGGAAACAGTGCAAGTTTATAAAAATAGTAAAATACAAGAGGAACCAACAGAAAGCAGGACAAGGAGGTGGGGAGGGAAAGCAAAGACAAAAAGACAAAAACCTGTCTTTATTTGAATTTAATTTTTAAACAGCTGTGCCTCATCTAAACGTAGAACAATGGGATAGGTTAAACAGACTCTTTCTGAAGGAGCTTGCTAGCTCCTCTCTGAAAGAATGAAAAAATGATGAGGCTATCCCAGGATTTCTTGACCTCGGGACTGTTGACAATTTGAACCAGATAATTCTTTGTTGTGAGGGCTGTCCTGGGCATTACAGAATGTTTCGCATCATCCCTGGTCTCTACCCACCAGAAACCAATAGCATCACCCCAGTAATGACAATCAAAAACGTCTTCAAGACACTCCAAATTTCCTCTGGTCAAGAATGACCAGGCTTGCCCCTGCACAAAATATTTTTTAACTTGTCCTTAGTTCCTTCTGAGCTTTCCAGCTGACAGAATGGACTGCTACAGTCAGCAACATGAGGACTGGCACACTTTCCTCTTATGGCGACTTTCTCCTACCGTGGAATATTTTATTAACTATTTAATCAGGAAATCCATTTCTGTTTCTCTTCTCACACTGTATTTAATATTTTTAAAGATAATCTGTTTACAGAAATAAAAGACAAAAAAGAAACATCCTTATGACTAAGTAATATAAAACCATTGTACGTTAATTCCCTCCTTATCTCCCCAAGAAACTGTCCTAGAAAGCAGCCAAAATTTAAAACAGTGAAAGAAAGGACTTCCCTGGTGGTCCAGCGGTTAAGAATGTGCCTGCCAACGCCGGGGACCCGGTTCCATCCCTTCTCCGGGAAGATCCCACATGCAGTGGGGCAACTAAACTCAGGCATCCTAAAGCGCATGCTCTGCAGCGAGAGGAGCCACCGCGATGGGAAGCCTAAGCACCGCAACTAGGGAGCAGGCCCGCTCGCCACAGTTAGAGAAAAGCCCAACCGCGACGACGAAGACCCAGTGCAGTCAAAAATAAACAAATCCACTAAATATATATATATATATATACACACACACATATATATACAGTTCAATTGTTTAAAAAAACAGTGAAAGAGAAGTAAAAGACCACCTCACAAAGCAAATGGCACAAGCAAGGAATGAAACCTGCCATCATTTCTCCCATCTTAAAAAAGTTTTCTTTTTTCTTGATGATTACTAATCCCAGCCACAGCACCACTTCTTTGCTCCCTTTGCCGCAAAAGCCCTCAAATGAGTTGGCTCTGATGTCTCCAATTCTCCTCCCACGCTCTCTCGACCTATTCCAACTGCCCTTGTCAAGGTCTTCAGTAACCCTCACAGCAATAAATGCCATGGTCACTTCTCAACTCACCAGCAGCATTTGACACAGTCGATTATTCTTTTCCACTCTGATACACTTTCTCCCTTGGCTCTGGGACCCCTCACACTCTTGACTTTCCCCTTACTCACCAGTTGCTCTTTCTGAATCCCCTTTACCAGTTTCCACTCCATCTCCCTTCCCTCTTAATAATGCAGTAACCTTGGGCTTAGATCATGTCTCTCAGCCTACACTCACTTGCCAGGAAGTTATTCAGCCTAAGGTCTTACCACCTAGGTGCCAATGTCTCCCAAACTCACATCATCAGCCCAGCCTCTCCCACAGACTCCAGATTCATGTGTTTGACCTCCTACTTGTCATCTCCACTTGATTATCGAATGAACACTTCAACTCATATGTGTCCAAAACTGATCTCCTAAAAAAAAAAAAAAACTGAACTCCTTTCTCACTAAACTTGCCCCATCCACAATCTTCCAATACCAGCTGATAACGACTCCATCCTATTAGTAGCCCAGGTCACAAACTATGGAATCATCCACGACTCATATCTCTCTCACACAGCCTGTTAGTTCCAGAAACCATATTAGCTCCACCCTCAAAATATATTCCATGTCTTTCCATTTCTCAGGCCCTTCACTGCTACCGCCCTGATAGTTGCCACCATCATTTCTCAACTGAAATATTGCAAGACTCTTTACTGGTATCCTAGCTTCTCTCCTGCCCTGAGAAGATATTTTCAATGTGGTAGCCACAGCAATTCTTTTCAATTGTCAGTCAGAGCCTATTAGTCCTTTCAAAACCTTCGATGATGCCCCATTTCACTGAAGATTAAAGTCAAAGTCTTTAAAATTGCCTACAGGGCCGGATGTGATCTAGTTCTCTCTCACTGTTCTGTCCCCCTTTCCTATTTCTATTTTCTTTACTAATTTCACTCACTCTCCTTTCTGTTTATCAAACATGCCAGTATACTCTCACCGGGGGATCTTTGCACTGGCTTTTCTCTCTTTCTGAAAGATTCTTCCTCCTCCATAAAAACTACTTTGTCTCCTTCAATATTATGTTTCCAATTAAGTCTACCTAACCATCCTATTCGGAGAAGGCAATGGCACCCCACTCTAGTACTCTTGCCTGGAAAATCCCATGGGTGGAGGAGCCTGGTAGGCTGCAGTCCATGGGGTCGAGAAGAGTCAGACACGACTGAGCAACTTCACTTTCACTTTTCACTTTCATGCATTGGAGAAGGAAATGGCAACCCACTCCAGTGTTCTTGCCTGGAGAATCCCAGGGACAGGGGAGCCTGGTGGGCTGCCGTCTATGGGGTCACACAAAGTCAGACACGACTGAAGTGACTTAGCAGCAGCAGCAGCAGCAGCAACCATCCTATTAATAGCTCACCCTCCCTCATCAGGCCATCACCAGCCCTCCAAATCCCCCAGATCATGCTCTATTTTTTTCCTCATGATACTTTTCCATTTTTAATCTCAACAGTTTATTCATGGTCTGTGTTCCCTACCTAAAGGCTCCATTTTGATTCCCAAATACACTTCTAGCACAGAGTAAGTCTTCAGTTAATATTTGTCAAGTGAATGAAGAAATGAGTGAGGGGCTGAAATAAAGCAGACTACTATTCGACACTGAAGTAGAAGAATCACAGGCTTCTTCATGTTTACTTTATCCTCTTTCTCACTCTCCTAGTCATACATCAAGGGACTAGTTGGGCTGGGAGGGGGCAGGGACTCCCTGGTAGGGAGAAGTAGATAAATATAGCTGGAGAAGGGTTTATTGGGAGATTTTAGGTTTAAGGGACTTTTTGTCTTTTTGGTTTGGAGGTCTGTTGGAGGACTTGGGGGCATCTGTAGTCCATCACTCTCATTTTTTCATTTGGTGGGGCTTTTATTTGGAAGGTACCTGCCAAACCAAGTGAATTATAGAGGGCAGAAATGAGGACCAATCAAAGAAGTGGAGGAGAAGGAATCAAGCTACTAAAAGGAACTTAAGGGAAACAGGGAAAAGAGGACTTCAGGTTTTCAGCTCAGCTCTCTGAAGTAATAAACAGAACCAAGATTCAGGGCCAATGCTAAGACTAGAAATGAAGATTGTGAATTCAGTGTCCTTTTTATTCCCAGGAGCCTGGAAGTAGCAGCTAGCTTAGGGGAAATCCTGGAGTAATTATATAAATAAAATTAATCATTTATATATAAAAGATATGTAAATTAAAGATTAATAATGATATATTTATCCTTTACATATAAAAATTATATAAATAAGTAAATTATTGTAGTGGAAGGTTTTAAAACTATATATGTTTTTTCACACATACACAGTCTCGCCTACTATTTACACACCAATAAGAGGGTCCCTACCTCCCAAGATAAAGGTACAAAAGTAATGAACCACAGATATATTCATTTTCCAATGTTGTGTAACAAACTTTAGTGGCTCAGCATAACAGTACCCGTTTATCATCTCTCACTGTTTCTGCAATATTGGAATCCAAAAATAGGCTTGTTGGGTAGACCTAGGTAAGGATTTCTCATGACGTTCAGTTAGATGTTGGCTAAGGCTATAGACACCAGAAGGCTTAACTGGGCTAGAGGGTCTGTTTCTAAGGTAGGTCGTGCACAAGGTGGGCAACCTGAAGCTGGCTCTTACCAAGAGGCCTCAGTTCTTTCCCACGTGGGCGTCTCCACCAGAATGCCTGAGTGCCTTCACAACTTGGCAGCTGGTCTTCCCCAAAATAAGCGATTTAAGAGAGCACCAGATATACAAGAGCGAGACAGAAACCATGTCTTTATGTACAACATAGCCTTCCACCACACGCTACAGGCCACATACAGCCCCAATTCAGTGTGGGACAGGAGTATGTAAAGGTGTGAACACCAGGAGGCAAAAAACACTGATGCCATCTTAAAGACTAGCTACCACAGCAGTTAAATGGCTTTCCGCGTGAATGGCAAAATGACTTGAATCTACTTCAGAGGGGACCCACATGCATCTTTTCCAACTTATACCACTTTAAAAATTGAGAATATTTGTTCACTTTGTCTGGCCTCCCTATCTCTAGAGAGGCCCTAAAACCTCTGTACAATATCACCTTAGCATTTGTGAGCAGTTAGCCTACTTTGTTAGCAATGTATTTTTAATTTTAAAAGTGGATCACAAACAATAAAGTTGTGATACTTCTGAGGAAAGTGTATCATCCTCTTGATTCAGCATGAAAAAGCAAAATTGATCTCCCTTTATATGTCAGACTTGAGAGATCTTGAGGAAAGTGAACAGGTAGTAAAACAGTGAATATAACTCAGCTAAAAAGAATGCATTTGAATCAGTTCTAATGAGATGGATGAAACTGGAGCCGATTATACAGAGTGAAGTAAGTCAGAAAGGAAAACACCAATACAGTATAATAATGTATATATATGAAATTAAGAAAGGTGGTAATGATGACCCTATATGCAAGACAGCAAAAGAGACACAGATATAAAGAACAGACTTTTGGACTCTGTGGAAGAAGGCAAGGGTGGGATGATTTGGGAGAATAGCATTGAAACATGTGTATTATCATATGTGAAATAGATCACCAGTCGAAGGTTGATGCATGAGACAGGGCACTCAAAGCCGATGCACTGGGACACCCCTGAGGGATGATGGGATGGGGAAGGCTGTGGGACGGGGGTTCAGGATGAGGAACACATGTACACCCATGGCTGATTCATACCAGTGTATGGCAAAAACCCCTACAACATTGTAAAGTAATAAGCCTCCAATTAAAATTAATTAATTAATTTAAAACACACTGAACATAGTCAAAGGAGAGTGTGTCATACTGCTTGGTTATGCTTTTATCCACAGTACAAAATTTATTCTTAGACCCCAAGAAAGTACCTAATATCTTTGTGTCTCAGTTTCCTTATATGTAAAATGCAGACATGATCACACTCGCATGTACAGAGTGAAATCTGAATTTACATTGGGAACTGAGCTCTAGTTTAAATACATATCAAGATATGCCTATATACATCTCTCTCTCTAGATACAGAGAGAGACATATCCTGACTTATACATAATATACAATTACAAATAATACACTTGACCAAATTCCTTATATAGACTATTCATATTTGACAGCATTACTCACCTCTTACTATAGCATTCCTCCACTATCAACACTGAGCCTTTCTCTTAACTCTAACCTATTATGACTCTCAATGCTATGAAAAAAATCTGATGTCATAAACACATTGTGTTACGGTACCAGTAAGGACCAAATCCATTCTTAGTTACATAATCCCTGAGTACTAGCAGCCCTGCCAGCCTCAAGAGTCCATCGGACCACAAAGAAACCAGGGAGAGGGGATTAAACAATGTCCTGAAGCTACAAAAATTCTTCACATAGTTTTCATTATTAATTGCTGGCAAAAAATGCAGACAGGTGAAGGTGGGAGAGGCAGTGGAGGGCTTTAAAATTATGACTTACACATCTTCTAAATATCATGGCACCTTCTAGGAATAAATGCTTATGGGACAGAAAATCATCCAACAGACCCAATGTCCTGCCCCCTTCCCCACTGCCAACATCTCCACAGCAAGATAGAGACCCAGGAGTACAATTTCCTTGTTAATTAGATGTCAAGCAGATACCTCCAACAAATAGCAGTTTTTATCACTACTTTTTTTATGCTGTTTTCATCTGTGAGGTTTATAAACCATAAAAGCTACCTAATAATAAGTAAAATCAAAGAGTTTTTTAAAAGCCTGTGTGCTTTTATTGTTATAAATGCTTCACAAGTAAAAAGCAGTCAAAAGCATAAAGATACCCTGATTTGAACTTCCTTTGTGCTTGAATAAGAGTGTTTCTCTTGGCACACTCTCACATCAGGCTTCTGCTTCTCTTGGCAAAATCATAAACTGGCTGATGTTGTCTCAGAGGCTTTCTCATGTCCCCTTTCCAAGCATCACTCTTCTTTCACAGACCCCTTTCTGTTACCTAGGAGCCTCTTGTCCTGCCTTCCACATTCCACCTACTGCACAATAATGTTCTAGGCTCTTTATACTCCTCCCATTTACCATTAAAATATGCTTTTCCTAAGATTTACTTGCTTTGAAAGGATTGTTGGGGGCTGGGGAATGGGGATGATGACTAACCTTTACCAAAATGTTGAATTATTAATAGTCCTCATTCTCTTTAGAATCGTTTCCTTAAGCAGAGATTCCTAGAAATGCTATCAACATCTCAGCCCCAAATATGGCAGGTAAGAGGGCTCTCAGCAGGAGGCCTCAGTTCCTTGATTATAACTAGACCTTTTAGAAAAGTGAAGTTCATTGGGTTGGGACTTTACTTGGCCTAGGGTGTTGACGTAGGAAAGCTCCCTGAAACCATCCTCAAGGATGAGAATGAAGCCTTAAATGTCTACTGAGCATCCAATAGGCTTCTCACTGCACTTAAACTAAAATCTAACTCTTATTTAGGGTCCAAAAAGTCTGGCCTCTCCCTACCAGTCTCTACCTAACATACTGCACTCCAGCCAAACTGGCAGTTCTTCTGTATTTGAACGTCCCAAGCCACATTCCTGCCTTAAGGCTAGCAGTGCCATGTTCCAGCTCTTGGCAGGTAAATTACTCATCATTTGGTTCCCAGCTCAAATGTCACAATCTAAAGTAACCTCACACACACACACACAAATAAAGTAACCCCACAATCACTTTCCAGAATATGTCCTATTTTATTTTCATGATATTAATCATTGTAAAATTTTCTTATTCATGTATTTGTTTACCTAGTCTTTCCAAGCCTCCCTCTTAATATACGCTTCACTGGGTGTCATGTTTATCAATGCATCCCTAATTGTGCACAGAACCTAGTACATATCCAGTAGTCACTAAAATTGCTGAATGAATGCATAAATAGATGAATCCAAGCATAACTTAACCTTTAAATGTGAATGAGAATCCTTGTTGTACTAATAATACTGGGGGAGGAGGGTTAGTATCACTATAATCGATATAACTAATCTATGCTTATAAGACTTTTATTGAAATGGACTACAGCATATCTTTTCATTGCTGCTAAGTCGCTTCAGTCATGTCCGGCGACCCCATAGACGGCAGCCCACCAGGCTCCCCTGTCCCTGGGATTCTCCAGGCAAAAACACTGGAGTGGGTTGCCATTTCCTTCTCCAATGCATGAAAGTGAAAAGTGAAAGTGAAGTTGCTCAGTCATTTCAGACTTGTAGTGACCCCATGGACTGCAGCCTACCAGGCTCCTCTGTCGATGGGATTTTCCAGGCAAGAGTACTGGAGTGGGCTGCCGTTGCCTTCTCCATCTTTTCATTAAAATATTATAAATATTGGATTGACAAATATTCTTTTATAAAAGTCATTTTATAAATGTCTTTTAATGAGTGCCACAAATGAAAGCTAGTATCTTCTGTCAGTATTAAAAGACTATTTCCCTTTGGCCAATTTCTAGCTTTCTAGATGGGTAGTGTCTGTTGCAAGGACTACAGGAGCCAATGAGCAACTTGCCTGTCACATGCTCTAACAAATCATCTAAGCAGAGAAAACAGCTCTGGATAGAGGATAACCAACACAGGCAGGATGCTGCTAAATGTATAGTTTATTATTCACAAAGTTTGCCCCAGCCTGCCAAAAAAAACTAAACTGGCAAACAAAAATGCCCTAGCATTTTGCAGTTTGGTTTTCTACCAGGCAGTCCCAGTTTAAGTTAGTTGTAGCTTAGAAGCAGATGTCTGGGAGCAGTTCAGCAAGCCAGCAGTCAGATGCTTTTGTAGAGTGCTCCTCTTAAAAGGCAACATTGAGGCAAATAAATGGATTCCAACTTCCTGGGCTTGCCTTTGAACTATCACAACTAACTGCTTTGCTAAAGGGAAACTCCAAGGATTTTCTCAAAGGTTTCTTTCCTTTTAAGAAAGAAATGGAAATCTGGTTTAAAGAAAAAGAAACTCGGCCTTAAACGAGAGAGAAAAAAACACACAAATCACTGAGAGTTAAATAACATAACTTTTAAAGAAAACATGTAGTATGAGAAAATCTTATTTTTAAAGAACTACAATAAACTTTCTTGAGATATTTCCTAGGAAAGCCTAGTTATTAATTCCTAAAAAAAAAAAAAACCATTTAAATGACAAAACTCTATTAATTGCTGCTCTTCAATTAGTTCACTATCTAGTTAAATTTAAGAAAATACAATCCTATCATGTAAGAATTGAATCGCCAGTCTATGTCTGATGCAGGATATAGCATGCTTGGGGCTGGTGCATGGGGTTGACCCACAGAGATGTTATGGGGAGGGAGGTGGGCGGGGGGTTCATGTTTGGGAACACTTGTAAGAATTAAAGATTTTAAAATTAAAAAATAAAAAGAAAAAAAAAGAAGAAAATACAATCCTATCTTGGCTTACAAATCAAAAACTTCTTTGTGTTTGGGGTGGGTAGTAATGAGATATGTTTCATCAAACTGTTATACTAGGTCACTTATTAATTTGGCCTCAATTGTATCTTCTTGCATGTCTACCAAGATTAATTTCAGGGTAAGATTGTCTCCAGCTAGCATGTATTGTAAAACTGGAAAAATTTTTCCACTCTTCATGGCTCATTTACAATCTGCCAGGTTTGGGGTGGGTATGAAATGTATTTCTGCCAATGGATAGCCGTTCAGCAGTGCTGAAAACCAATTCTTCTGTTTCATTCATGGTGCGATATGGTTGTATAAAAAGGAGTGAACCAAAAGTGCAGCTAATGCACCCTGTCAATCTGGGTTTATACTGATTCTTTGAGATTGTCATAAGAAAATTGTTTGTAGATGAATATATGATTATATTATCTCATTCTTTCTTTAGTCGTCTACCACTGAAAACACGTACTAAGTCATTGGGAGAGAAAAAATCAAGTTTAAGGCCTTTTCTATTTTACAGGAGCTGTATTATTTTTAAGGAAACGCATTGCACTAAAATTATATATCTATTATAGTTTAGAGCAGAAAAGAGAAAATCCTGGGTATTTCGTAACAACATCTTCTAAAAGATTAAGAATCATGGTTTGAAACCCTTTCCAATAAGTGATTTGAGTACTCAGCGGCAATTAAAAGGCAAGCTGAAGCACCAAGATAAAGTTGTGTCCCCCTAGTGACCTCTAGAGTAGAGCTCAGCTCCCACAAGCAAGACTTGGGGGGAAAAAAGGAAGCAGCAAGCCAAAGCCTGGCGCGCTGCTGCAAACCAAACCTATATCTTCAAGAGTACATCCCTTCGCATCTCCGTGTGGTCCCGTTTTATTAAACCCCAAGGCGCGATAAATGTCCGCCTCCCGGGCTATTAGGCCCATTGGGTTGAAATCCAACTTCAAACGCCACTGCTTCCTCCTTCCCACCAAGCTCCGGTGCAGTTCCCCGGCACAGGCTTCCTCACCGCGCATGGTGCCTAGCTGGTTTCCACCTCTCTGCAGTGCTGCAAGACCACCTCTCCGCCGCCGCTAGCTCCCCAGCGCGAGAGTCGAAGCGCTGGTCCGCCGGCCAGCGGCCACCTCTGCTAGTCCGCGCTGCGGTCGCGGGCCGCGAGTGCACCAGCTCCCGGCGCGCAGCGCGGCGCTGGGCGAGTCCTGGATACCCAGCTCCTGCTGGACGCCGCCTACGAGGCTCCCTCCAGAGTTCAGCTCTCGACCACGCCGCGATGCCTGGAGTCACCTGGCAACAAGCTCATCCTTATCCTCCCTGCCAGAGCTTCTCCCCCTCTGAACTTTCCAACTTTAGAAGCCCTGGTTCCAAAGGAGCAACAGGGGCCCGCCTCGACAACGGGAGTCACTGCCCGCCTCAGCAGGTCGGGAAGACGGGAAAAGCCTGCAGGGACCCGACCCATAGCAAATCCCCTTGACCATGAGGGGAAAAGAGAGCCAGACAGCTCCTATCTCCTCTTGAGGCTGGAGGGTGGGAAAATGGATGCAGAACTTGTCACCCTGGGATGAAGGGATGGAGAGAGGTTGGGAGGAGAGAGTAGTAGAGAGACACCTCGAAAAACTCACTCTCTCTGTCTCTCTCTCTGTCTCTTTCTCTCTGTCTCTCTGTCTCTGTCTCTGTCTCTCTCTGTCTCTCTCTCTCTCTCTCTCTCTCTCTCTCTCACACACACACACACACACACACACACACACGCACACACGCACACACAGCCTGATTCCGAAAAGGTTAAGACCCGAGGAGCCGAGTCGCTTCTCTACCCACTGCCCTGAGGGGGTAAGGCGCAACAGATACCCAAGCTCTTGGAGTGGGAAAGGAGTGGGGTGAGAACAAGAGTCTCCAGGTTTCCCCGGGTTACATAAAGGGGACAAACTCCTATCGGAGTCTCCTTGGAGGGAAAGGAAGGTGCAGCAGTTCTCCCCCCTCCCAGAGACGGAAAACTCTTCCCCAGCAGGCAGCCTTCCACTTGGCCAAGCCCGGATGTAAACAGGCTAGCCACAGAGGCGGTCGGCGGATGGGAGGTGGGATGGAGCGAGGTGAGAATGGAGCGTTAACTCACCCTTGATGCTGGGGGGCTTTCTCTTCTTGGCCATCTCCTGTCCCCTCCCCTCCCCCAGACCCCCGGAGCGTTTCCTCCTGCTGTCACCCAGCTCCTGGAGCGGGCACCGTGGAGGGCTTCCAGGCGAGCTCTCGCCGCGGCTCTCAGCTCAGCGAGCTCTTTGTTGCTGTGATGGCATCTACGAGGCGGCGGCGGCGGCGGCCCGGCTGCGCGCTCGGCTCTGCTCGGCTCGGCTGGAGCGGGCGCCGCCGCCCCTCTGCTCTCCGCCACGCGGAGCTGGTGAAGCTCGCGCTCGCTCTCCTGCGGCCGCTCAGACTGCGGCGGCGGCTGTGGATGCTGCTGTGCTGCTGCTGCTGCTGGAGGGGGCAGCGCCGGGTCCCCCGAGTGCCCGCCCAGCACTGACCTCCCCCTTTCGCACACCCTCCCTCCCCTACTCCCCCACCCCAGGATGTCCCGTCTGAGCCGCCGACTCCAATCCGACCAGTGACGGCGCTGTCGTCCAGCCGCCGCTGCTGGGGAAGGCGACGGTGGCGGCGGCAGGGGACTGCTGGAGGAAGTGGGGGTCCCGCGGCCATCTGCGACTCGGGAGGAGAAAGCCAGACGGTCCAACTCTGATAGAGCTCGCATCCTGCCTGCCTCGGCGCCTCGGAAGCTAACAGCACCACCCCAGGTGGCAGGGCGCGACGTCGGCGGCGGGGTAGGCCCGCGAAAGGCACCAGTCTCCGTACGCCAAGAACTCCGGCCAACTGCAGGAGTATTGGCACCTGCACTTGCGACCGGGCCGCTCCGCAAAAAGCTGGTCTCGGGCACCGAGCCCGAATTCCAAGCGGACGATGAACCCCTGGACGCGCGGATGCCTCTGCCCCTGCGGAACAGAGAAGGGAAGAGAGCCACTGGATAGTGAGTGGTAGAGAGGAGAGAAATTAAGTTCCAGAGGCCGCCCAGGGACAGACGACTGGAAGAATGACCTAGTTCAGGCCCTAAACTTCTTATAGTGAAAACTCAGGACAGGTCCCTTAGGGCTGCAGAAAAAGAGGAAAGAAAGCACGCTCTCGCAAACTGGAGAAATTAGGAGGCGGAGGAGTGATTTCTTGACCTCCAGGAGAAACTGTTCCAGTGGTCGAGTTCTTCCTCGCTCTGATTGTGAATTTGAAGTTTTCATTACCCGGAAGGAGCTGTCCTCCTCTAGCGTGCTGATCAGAAAGGGAGTCTCACCAGTGTGTCCGGGCAGCAAGGTCATGCAAAAGTCTGACTGATCTGAGAATGTAAAGGTAACCGTTATTGCTGTTCAGTCGCTCAGTCCTGTCCGATTCTTTGAGACCCCTTGACCTGCAGTACGCCAGGCTTCCCTGTCCTTCACTATCTTCCAGAGTTTGCTCAAACTTATGTCCATTGAGTCCCTGATGCTATCATCCTTTGCCTCCCTCTTTTCATTTTGCCTTCAATCCTGCCCAGCATCAGGGTCTTTTCCAATGAGTTGTCCAAAGTGTTGAAGGTGGCCAAAGTATCGGAGCTTCAGCATCAGCCCTTCCAATGAACATTCGGGGTTGATTTCCTTTAGGATTGGTAGCCTAGCTTTAAAGGAATGATGGAAGGAGTAGAGTAAGGAGGAGATTGCCATATGCATCCGGGAAGATGCCAATTCATTTCTTTCTTTGCAGGAACTTGGATTTCCTCAAAACCCACATTCTAATTCACTGAGATCTTATCAACAGTTCCCTCTTGCCTATATCCCCAACCTAATCTGATTATCTAAACATCCAGTCATTCAATTCAGTACCACTAGTCAGAAGTTGCCCCGGCATTGATGTGGTGCCCCAGTATGAACACTGGAGTCCAATATACACCCTGCTATATTTTAAATGGATAACCAACAATAACCTACTGTATAGCACATGGAACTCTGCTCATTGGTATGAGGCAGCCTGGATGGAAGAGGGGTTGGGAGAGAATGGATACATGTATATGGATGGCTGGGTTCCTTCACTGTTCACCTGAAAATATCAAAACATTGACAATTGGCTATACCTCAATATAAAATTAAAAGTTTGAAGAAAAAAAAAAAAGGAACACTGGAGTCCAAGTCTCTGGTCTTGAATTCTAACCCTGCAACATCATAGCTTTGAGAATTTGCACAAGTCATTTAATCCTGCTGTGCTGCTTCCTGATTTATAAAATATCATCTCAAAGATTCCTTCCAGTTCTAATAAACATCCTGAGATTTTTTAGTCACAAAATAGTCAGATTTTTTTGCACTCTTTCTAAATTTAACTTTATACAATGTTTAATATTGAGGTAAGTAGTTTGAAGAAAATATGAAATACCCAATTCTTCTCACAACAAAGGTGTTCAATGGAATTAAAAAACAAAATAGTAAGCTTATTTTAATTAGCAACATAGGCCCATTCTCTGTTGTATAGCTACAAATGAGACTTAATCAAAACTTTCTCTTCCAAAAAGCCATCTTTGATTTAATTCTAAACTACTTCTTTATGTGTTCATACTTTATCACTAAATACTAATTACTGCCTATATTAAGATAATATCTGACAAGGCATTCATTACTTTCACATACTTCATTTCATTTGATGCTGACTACAAACTTGGGAATTCAGAGGGCAGGCCCTGTCTCCCATGTTTTATACATGAGGACATGAGGTTCCTGGAGGTACAATTATTTGTTCACAGCTTCCAGGACTTCTGTGAAGCTCTTCTAACTTAACATTAGCCTCATGGCACCCCACTCCAGTACTCTTGCCTGGAAAATCCCATGGACAGAGGAGCCTGGTGGGCTGCAGTCCATGGGGTCGCTAAGGGTTGGACATGACTGAGCGACTTCACTTTCACTTTTCACTTTCATGCATTGGAGAAGGAAATGGCAACCCACTCCAGTGTTCTTGCCTGGAGAATCCCAGGAACGAGGGAGCGTGGTGGGCTGCCATCTATGGGGTCACATAGAGTCAGACACGACTGAAGTGACTAAGCAGTAGCAGTAGCATTCCATGACACCAGCTGCCTATGAAATAGAATAGCTCTGTTTCAGACCAGGAGTTGTTTCCTTCTATTTATTCCTTCCATGATGCCATTACTATTAGCAGAGGGAACTCAAGATTTTAGTTGCCAAACTGTCTATTTTGTGTACATGGCTTCCCTGGTGGCTCAGATAGCAAGGAATTTGCCTGCAATGTAGGAGACCTAGGTTCAATTCCTGATTCAGGAAGATCCTCTGGAGAAGGGAATGGCAACAACACTCCAGTATTCTTGCCCCCAAAATTCCATAGATGGGCAGGCTACAGTCCATTGGGTCACAGTTGGACACGACTGAGAGACTCACAGTTTCACTTTCATGATTAACTTGTAGAACTTCAAAGTATTTTTGCATGCATTTTCTTAATTGAAGGTCACAACTATTACAGAAGACTATGAAAAGAGGTGTGTTGAGCCCACCAAACAGATGAGTGAACAGACCCAGAGACATTACAGTCACAGCTACTCAGGCCCTGGGTAGCTCACAGTGCATGCTTTTGTTTAATGATTGTAAATAGAATATTTGTAGGGATCAAAAAAGCAAGAGAGTTCCAGAAAAACATACTTCTGCTTTATTGACTATTCCAAAGCCTTTGACTATGTGGACTGCCAAGGTCCAGCCTCAGCAGAGTCCAGGGATATCCTCAGGATGGACAACATTGGCGAATGAAGATAGACAGATAAAGAGATAAAGAAAGAGACATAGGGTGACCAAGCTTCTTCAAGTGAGGCCCATTTACTTTATTCTTCTCGGGGCTTTTATACCCTGAGTTATACATACAGCAAGGTGAAAAATGCAGAGTCAACTCAACATTCCATCAGTAATAACTTTTATCGATATCAGGTTCCTTTCTTCAAAAGTCTTATTTTCTGCACATCATCTTCTATTCCGGAGGCCTGTTGATATTCCATGACCTCTTTTTGATAAAGGTTGGTCAGCCAGAACACCAGAACAATGATTTTCCCTTGAAGTGTTTCTTCTTAAATTCTTAGCCTGCATCACCCTTAAAGTACAGAGTTACATTTTTATAGAGCAAAGATTCAGCGGGTTACAGCAAAGAACTTATTCACTCAAAGTCTAATGTTGCTAATGCTATGGCTATTACTTGTTTCTTTTACATCCTGACTATATGCACTCCTAGGAACACAATGGATAAGGGATGTGAGAACTTGGCAGTAAGCATAGGCTCAACAATGTTGCAAGAGTCTGGATAAACCTGCCAAGTAAGCTAGAATGCCAACAGAGGGTTTGAAACACTCCTTTCATGCCCAGGAGACTTATCAACTAGACCCCTAAGTTAACTCTTTTGGTCAGGGACAGGCCCTTGCTAATGTCAGAAGAGCTGGTGAAAGACATAAAATAATAAGACAGACAGATTCTGGTTCGGGGGTAGATGCTCGAGCAGGTCCAGGGGGTCCGTCGAGTCCTGAGGCTTTGCTCATCAGGACTCTTCCGCATGACCTTGTCATGGGTCGGATGGCCCAGGGATTCCCTCGAGTCCTGCATGACCTGTCATGGGTGGGATCTCCCATGCTGGCTCCCGGCATCTCCCCCTTTTTTATTTTTTAAGACAGGCAGATTAATTTAGTCGTGAGCTTTTGAGTGCTCTGTCGAAGAGTTTTAACAATATAAAGAAGAATAATTATGAGAAGCAGAATTAGAGCGGCCACAGCAGCATAGCTAAGAATAGTAGACAGAATGTTTTTTTCTGAAATAAAGTTAGAAAGTGTATGGAAGAAATCACTTGCTATTCCTGCAGCAGTAAAATCTAATTGGGAGTGCTCCATGGTCTTTATCTGACTATGAAGTTTTTCCAAATCCAAACCTATGTTGGAACCGTTCTATAACCCCAAAATGTGATTCCCAATTCCCTCCTAGCCACAATCCGTCTCATTTACCTTCAGGGATGCCACACAAATCCACCGGCAGTCAGCATGAAAGACAACTCCACTTTCAAAGCCTACAATTTAGTCCCAATGTGCATCATCACCTCCTCCAGGGCATCTACGCCCACCTCTCGCTTTCCATCTACAACTTCTTGTGTTGCCAACACCAAAGAAACATTTCCGGACATGGTATCAACATACTCGGCAGTATGCACTTGTTGAGCCAATGACATCACTGCCACAGCAACAGTAACAGTAATAGTAACAGTAGTAATTGAAGTAACAGAAGTAATTGCTGTTATTAAAGCTGAATTTTTTAAGATTAGGTAGGATCACAGTCTTTTATGTAAAGCCATGACATCTGCTTAGTGGGTGGTTTTTTGGGATCTCTGCTGCTGGTTGTCTTAGAGTCTGCTGGATTCTCCAGGTGGGCGGCGGAGGCAGGGGCAGAGGAGTGCTGTTTTTCTTTTGTGGTCGAGGAGATGGGGGAACCGAGTGCTCGGGAGACTGTGACATGGTGAGTCAGTCTGTCTGGGATCCAAACAGGAGAAGTGGAATCCTGTAGAAATACGCAAGCATACCCCCTCCCACAAGTTAGCAACACATCTGGCCCTTTTTTACTCTCTGGAAAGGAGGTACTTTTACTTGACCAGGGGCTAATTCTGGTCTGCAAAAAAGGATTGTACTGCCTGTTGATAAGAACTTCCTTTTATGGCTGCAGCTATGGCAATGCCCTTCATCATTGCTGGCCCTATATCTGCACACTGTTTGATATAATCTCCTATCTCCCCTGAGGTTCTTATAGGGCGAAATATGGCCTGGCAGGTAGAGTTTGCATTTTCAAATGTTAGCTGTTTTATTAAGATCTCAGCTGCTCCTTGACTAGGAATGATTTTGTGGACTCCCTCAATGAGTCGTGACACAAAATCTTCATAGGGCTGTTTTGGTTTTTGTTTAATATTTGATAGAGAGGCGGTTGATTTTCTTCCCTGAGGTAATGATTGCCAAGCTTCAGGAGCACAAGCTGTTACCTGTTCTAAGGCTCTCCTGTCTAGATTCATCTGGTCTCTAACTTGACGCAAATTCGTTAATCCTTGCCACCATATCTTGTACAATTTGTCTTGGACCATGTCTGCGGTTAGTATCAGCCTGCTTTTGAGCAAGGTCCTCAAACTCAGTTCTCCAAAGTAAATATTGTCCTCCGGACAGACAAGCCTTTGCAACTGTCCTCCAGTCATGGGGCATCATCCACCTTGTTGACAATGCTTCTAACAATGTCAAGGTATATGGAGCTGTAGCCCCATATAAAGAACAGGCTTGTTTAAGTTCCTTAATCATTTTCATTGGGAGGGGCTCCCACGTGGGGTTCAGGTCTTCACCCTCATATAACACGGGAAAACAAGCCTCAAGGTGGGGATCAAATTCATCCTCGGGGCTTGAAAAGACCCTTCTTTGAGCAACTCCTAACGGAGGCCCTTTATCCCCATGCTGAGGGGGAGACATGGGGGGTGGGGGGTGGAAGCGTCTCATGTTTTTCTTTTCTTGTTTTGAAGATTTAACTGTTTGATGTCTGGATCTTATGGATGATCTCATTGGAGATGTTTTTCTTAAGCTCTTAGGAGCATTTTTAGCTAAAATAGACCAATCTTCATCAGAATGGTATTGAGCTGATGCCTCCTCTAAATCCTCTTCATCTTGGGGCAAAAGCTGTTCCTCCTTTTCAGATACTCTTTTAGATTTATGGGCAGGATCTAAAGCATCTCTAATCATATTTCATAAAGAGAAAGTATCAGTGGGCACCCTTTTTGGACCATGTTGAGTATAATAAGTTTTTAACTGTTTCCCTACCTTTTCCCAAGTTTTTAAGTTAACAGTGCCTTCTCTCGGGAACCAAGGATATTGCTCTTGTACAAATGTAAAAAAGGATGGAACACTAGCTTTCTTAACTTTAATTCCTCTTTTGTTTAACAGTTGCAAAATTACTTTTATGAAGAGTTGTCCTTCTTTAGACTTGCTGTTACCCATGTCAGAAAATTAAGATTTGTATAGATCAGGAATAAAAGTCTGCCTTGTCAAGGTTTCTACCCTTGACAAGGGGGGGGTCTCTTTCAACCATTAAAAAAGTCTGCCTTGTCAAGGTTTTTGCCCTTGAGAAGGTGAGTTTTTTTTAACCCGTAAGAAACTCTGCCTTGCCAAGGTTTCTACACTTGACAAGGGGGGTCTCTTTCGACCCGTCACTTCCCATGCATCTTTCCCTACCTGTCTTCTGTAGGTGGGTCAGCAGCACCCTGAGTGGGGTCCTAGTCGTCCCAAAAATGAGGCTTACCTTTGAATCCCTGTTCGGGTTCCACTTGCCAATGTCCAGCCTCAGCAGAGTCCAGGGATATCCTCAGGATGGATGACGTCGGCAAGTGAAGAAAGATAGATGAAGAGATAAAGAAAGAGACATAGGGTGACCAAGCTTCTTCGAGCGAGGCCCATTTACCTTATTCTTCTCGGGGCTTTTATACCCTGAGTAATACATACAGCAAGGTGAAAAATGCAGTCAACTCAACATTCCATCTGTAATAACTTTTATCGATATCAGGTTCCTTCCTGCAAGTCTTATTTTCTGTACATCATCTTCTATTCCAGAGGCTGTTGATATTCCATGACCTCTTTTTGATAAAGGTTGGTCAGCCAGAACACCAGAACAATGATTTTCCCTTGAAGTGTTTCTTCTTAAATTCTTAGCCTGCATCACCCTTAAAGTACAGAGTTACATTTTTATGGAGCAAAGATTCAGCGGGTTACAGCAAAGAAAGAACTTATTCACTCAAAGTCTAATGTTGCTAATGCTATGGCTATTACTTGTTTCTTTTACATCCTGACTATATGCACTCCTAGGAACACAATGGATAAGGGATGTGAGAACTTGGCAGTAAGCATAGGCTCAACAATGTTGCAAGAGTCTGGATAAACCTGCCAAGTAAGCTAGAATGCCAACAGAGGGTTTGAAACACTCCTTTCATGCCCAGGAGACTTATCAACTAGACCCCTAAGTTAACTCTTTTGGTCAGGGACAGGCCCTTGCTAATGTCAGAAGAGCTGGTGAAAGACATAAAATAATAAGACAGACAGATTCTGGTTCGGGGGTAGATGCTCGGGCAGGTCCAGGGGTGTCCGTCGAGTCCTGAGGCCTTGCTCATCAGGACTCTTCCGCGTGACCTTGTCATGGGTCGGATGGCCCAGGGATTCCCTCGAGTCCTGCATGACCTTGTCATGGGTGGGATCTCCCATGCTGGCTCCCGGCAATGTACCACAACAAACTCTGGAAAATTTTGAAAGAGATGGGAATACCAGACCACCTGACCTGCCTCTTGAGAAATCTGTATGCAGGTCAAGAAGCAACCGTTAGAACTGCACATGGAACAACAAACTGGTTCCAAATAGGGAAAGGAGTACATCAAGGCTGTATACTGTCACCCTGCTTATTTAATTCATATGCAGAGTATATTATGAGAAATGCTGGGCTGGAGGAAGCACAAGCTGGAATCAAGATTGCCAGGAGAAATATCAATCACCTCACATATGCAGATGACACCACCCTCATGGCAAAAAGTGAAGAGGAGCTAAAAAGCCTCTTGAGGAAAGCGAACGAGGAGAATGAAAAAGTTGGCTTAAAGCTCAACATTCAGAAAATGAAGATCATGGCATCTGATCCCGTCACTTCATGGCAAATAGATGGGGAAACAGTGAAAACAGTGTCAGACTTTATTTGGGGGGGGGGGCTCCAAAATCACTGCAGATGGTGACTGCAGCCAGGAAATTAAAAGACGCTTGCTCCTTGAAAGAAAAGTTATGACCAACCTAGACAACATATTAAAAAGCAGAGACATTACTTTGCCAACAAAGGTCTGTCTAGTCAAAGCTATGGTTTTTCCAGCAGTCAGGTATGGATTGAGAGTTGGGCTATAAAGAAAGCTGAGTGCCGAAGAATTGATGCTTTTGAACTGTGGTGTTGGAGATGACTCTTGAGGGTCCCTTGGAGTGCAATGAGATCCAACCAGTCCATCCTAAAGGAAATCAACCCTGAATATTCATTGGAAGGATTGATGCTGAAGCTGAATCTCCAATACATTGGCCACCTGATATGAAGAACGAACTCATTTGAAAGACCCTGAGCTGGGAAAGATTGAAGGCAGGAGAAGAAGGGGACAATAAAGGATGAGATGGTTGGATGGCATCATCTACTCAATGGACATGAGTTTGAGTAAACTCAGGGAGTTGGTGATGGACAGGGAGGGCTGGTTGCTGCAGCCCATGGAGTCACAAAGAATCAGACATGACTGAGTGACTGAACTAAACTGAGGGATCAGTAAAGCAAAGTACATGACACAAACAGTATACATACGTAAAAAAGTGTTAGTCATCAGAGGCCAGATTCTTTGAAGACCCCATGGACTATAGCCCACTAGTCCTCTGTCCATGAAATTCTCCAGGCAGGAATACTAGAATGTGTTACCATTTCCTTCTCCAGGGGATCTTCCTGACCCAGGGGTCAAACCCAAGTCTGCTGCACTTCAGGCAGGTTCTTTGCCATCTAAGCCACCAGGGAAGCCCCATACATATGTAGGCTACACTTAAGTGAGAGGTAACGACTTCAGAAAGTTGAGAGCACGTGTACCACTACACAGCTGCAAGTTGGCTTGTGGGGATGGAAACCTTGGATATGAGGATTCTCATTTTTCAAGAGGATTCAGGAATCTGGATTCCCAGATAAAATATTCTTTTCATGTTGGTTAACATGAAACAAAGCAAAACAAGGCAGGCTAAATAGAACACAACTGTCAGTAATATACAGCTTATGGGCTGTGTATATCTGTATCCATTTTCACATCCCATCAAGTTTTTTTTTTTTTTTTTTTGGCTGTGCTGGGTCTTCATTGCTGTGTGTGCTTTTCTCTATTTGTGACCAGTGTGGGCTACTCTCTAGTTGCTATACATGGGCTTCTCTTGTTGCCAAGGATGGGCTCTAGTGCATGTGGGCTTCAGCAGTTGCAGCTCCAAGGCTCTAGGGCACAGGCTCAATAGTTGTGGTGCGTGGGCTTAGATGCTCTGTGGCATGTGGGATCTTCCCCAACCTGGGATCCAGCCTGGGTCTCCTGCACTGGTAAGTGGATTCTTTACTACTGAGCCACTAGGGAAGCCCTCAATTGAGTTTTATCACCAAAGAGTAGGTACTGAACCAAATCCTTGGAACTAATCTAATTCTGTTGGTGTCTCTATACCCTTAGAATTAGAGGTTATCAAGGCTTTAGGTCCATTTAATCATGATTTCTAAAGATAGATTGCAGAGATTGGCGTTTTTAAATTTCTGGCTGTTCTTAGAGCCATCAATGAGAATGGCCACAGTAAATCAAAAATGTTAAGTCATATGTAATTCTGCTGGGCATGAGGAAATCTCTACATTTTCTTTGATGATGATAATGAAGTATTGATGGTGACAAGGACAAAACTGACCTAATATCTATTTCCCTTTATAGGAAGGTTCTGAATGGACCCCTTCAAAGAGTAGTCACGGTGCTACAGTGGTAACTTTAATTATATGTAGTGTAATAATTCTATTTAGATTATTCCAGCCCTGTCAAGACTACCTATCGAGTAAAAGACAATCAGAATGGTGGAAAGGAATACATGTTCAACGTGTGGAAGTATCAAGTGAGCCCAACAGGGAAAATGAACATGTCATACAAATTATACTTAAGACCAAAGTTAAAATATCATTCATACGACAAAAAGCATGATTGTCATTAATTGTATGTTACTGCCACTGCAGCAAAAAGGTTGAAAATATAACCCTCAGAAGATTATTTTTGGCTGAAATATTTTATATTGAATATCTATCCATGAATTGGACTTCCAAGGTTGCTCAGTAGTAAAGCATTTGCCTGTTAATACAGGAGACGCAGGTTGATCTCTGTGTAGTGCACTAAAAAGAATTCCCTGGAGAAGGGAATGGCTACCCGCTTCACTATTCTTGCCTGGATAATCCCAGGGACAGAGGAACTTGAGGGCTAAGTCCATAGGGTCACACAGAGTCAGACACAACTGAAGCAACTTAGCACGCAGTTTAGGGAAAGTGAAAAGGAGGAACAAAGCCCCACTGATTTTAATCATTTTAATACCAAAGACTATCAAAAGAATCCAAACTTGCCCCACTAGTATTTTTAAATGTTACATACAAAAAAAAAGCATAATACTCACTTCACCTGAGGTTTTAAGGGAAACTGCAATTATGTGACTACAGGTAAAAAAGGTAAAAAGAGAAAAGATGGCGGGAAGAGAGAGAGAGAGTCCAACTAGTGCACTTAAAAGAATTCCCATAGCACTTACATACTCAAAATCATCCTATGAAGGAGTGGAGAAACGGAGAGGGCTTCCTACCCCATCTCACACAATGTTATGGATACGTGAGACCTTAAGTTATACATCTTCCCTTTCTCTCTGATCATTATAATAGATACACAGATATTCATTACAATAACATTTCACCTGAATTTAGTTGGAGGGTCCTGGAATGAGAGTTTATAGAATCTTACCTCATTCTAGTTCTTCCATTGATGACCCTGACCTTAAGATATGTGATTTCACTTAAGCATGTCTGAATTGCACAGAAAGACATGAAATTCAGAGACAGCATTTAGGGACTTAAATGTCAACTCTAGGTTTCTGAGGCGGAACCCTCTCAAGAAGATTCCTTAACACTTTACTACTTTCAGAGCAAAACTCTTCTGCAGAGATACCTGCCTAGCCATGATACAGCCATCACTACTAGCAATTGAATCTATGAGAAAGAAAATTTAATTTTCCTAAGTTCAATTTCCCAGTTGTCACCTAACTCTAGGACTATGTCCTTCTAAAATGGAGTTAATTAACATGGAACCTTATTGTACCCACAATGATGTGTATGCTTAAGGGAGTTCAACTCCACAGAAACCCACAGGAAACAAGAGAAGGCATTTCGAAAGGCCAAGAAATCCTCAAACTAGGTTTCTGCTCAAATTATTCAGAAGTTCCTCTGGGGGAAATAGCACAGACCTGGCCTGAGTAAAGCAGTGTATAGGTGGAAGGGTAGTCAGACATTATATAGAGATAGTTTGCTATGTATGATCTATAGCTAAACTCACAAGGTTTTATGAAATATATATATAAACAACTAAAGTTGTTTTCCTGAATACGCCAGCTGACCTGCTCAAGGACAGAATATTCAATCTGACCTCTGCTAGCTTCCAAGTAATCACTTTACCCTAAAAACGTTCTCATGTCTGCAGTAGCCCCCTCCATTATAATTATGTTTATAATTGTGTTACTTTACTCAGTCTACCAATCAACCAACTGACCTCTCCATATAAGAGTGAGCAATTTGCATGCAAAATAAATAGTGCACAAAATAAAGAAACATTTTAGAGATATTTTTGATAATGGACCAAATTGTAATTTCCATTCTTTTCTCTATTTATTCACTCTGACATGTGTATATGTATTGAGTAATACTATATGCCAGTCATGTTCTAGGTGATTGGGCATACAATGGAGAAATAAAACAACATGATCTGTGCATGCATGGTATTTACACTTTTATAGAGGAGATAGAATTAACCTTAAATTCCTCATGAAAATAGCACATCCAAAGACTCCAGGAGGAAATTTAGCATTAGAACAGTGGTTTCCAAATTCCAAATTGATAGGCATCCCATCAATTAAAAAGAAAATTGCTAGCCCACCTCCAACCATATTTATTTGGTTGTATTTACATTGAGTGTACTATTGTACTAATACATGTATACATAATAAGAGTGAAGTGAAGTGAAGTGAAGTCACTCAGTCGTGTCCAGCTCTTTGCAACCCCGTGGACTGTAGCCCACCAGGCTCCTCCGTCCATGGGATTCTCCAGGCAAGAATCCTGGAGTGGGTTGCCATTTCCTTCTCCAGGGGATCTTCCTGACCCAGGGATCGAACCCAGGTCTTCTACGTTGCAGGCAGATGCTTTAACCTCTGAGCCACCAGGGATGGTCCATTTTCAAAAACCTTACCCGTTAAAAATGCAAATTTTTGTATTTTTAAAAGGTAAGGTTTTTGAAAATGGACCATCTTGGTCACCGCCAGACACTATTGCATTGGAAGAACTAAAGGAAGATCAATGTGGCTGAAGTTTACTGTGCTGTGCTGTGCTTAGTCTCTCAGTCATGTCCGATTCTTTGTGACCCTATGGACTGTAGCCTGCCGGGCTCCTCTGTCCATGGGGATTCTCCAGGCAAGAATACTGGAGTGGGTTGCCATGCCCGCCTCCAGGGGATCTTCCCGACCCAGAGATCAAACCCAGGTCTCCCGCATTGCAGCCTGATTCTTTACCATCTGAGCCACCAGGGAAGCCTAAGAATACTGGTGTGGGTAGCCCATCCCTTTTCCAGGGGATCTTCCTACACAGGAATCGAACCAGGGTCTCCTGCATTGCAGGCAAATTCTTTATCAGCTGAGCTATCAGGGAAGCCCTGAGGTTTACTACATGGGGATGATTTTAAGAAGAGGAAGACATGACTTAATTTACCTTTAATAATAAAACTCTGATTCCTTGACTCCTGTATGGGTAATTGGAATAAGTCTAATAAGTTAATTATATGGCTGTTGGGTTGGACGAGAGTTAAAGTTTCACACTAACACTCAGATGTGTTCTGGAGCCCCTTATTGGGCCTAGAAGCAGTGTTGCTCTATACTAATGAACACACCTGGCAGTCATATCTTGGTTTCTAAATACCACTGTCCACAACACACAGAGAGGCATCTTTGGAGAAATGACTCCAGGTCTGTAGCAGACGAAGTAGTAGGTGAACTAAGAACATCTTGATGTGCCAGAAAGCAAGGAAATCCTCAAAGACCAATGAGCTCAGGACAAAAGGACAAATGAGCCAGCTTGAAGTAGTTGTCTACTGGTCAAAATTATGAAGATTTGAGTTTAGAAAGATATATATACAAAATAATGATAATGGATTATAATACATTGAATAAAATAAAATTTATGAATCCAGGGGCATGTGAAGTTTCTTCAGTCATGTCCGACTCTTTGCAACCCTATAGACTGTAGTCCACCTGGCTCTTCTGTCCATGGGATTCTCTAAGTAAGAATCCTGGAGTTGATTGCCATGCCCTCCTCCAGGGATCTTCCTGACCCAGGGATCCAACACATCTCTAACATCTCCTGCAATGGCAGGTGGGTTCTTTACCACTAGCGTCACCTGGGAAGCCCTATGAATCATAGTGGTATCCAATAAGAGAATTTTAGGGTTTTTTGTTTTTGTTTTTGTTTTTTTTTAAGAAGAATTGAGCTAGTAAGTGTAGAAGATAAAATTAGAAAATCATCATTTGGCAAACTTCCCATATAACATCTAAGGATCATCAATGGATGCTAAAGCCTTTGGATAAAAGGTTGTTGAGAACATGATATTCTTATATATTATCCTGTATAGTAGTTGTTGACTGAAAAGGGAAGATTATATCTTTAATGGAGAGTTGGTGTGGTCACCACCTTAATCAATAATCAAACAGCATCATCAATAGCTGAACTAAGTGTCATGTGCCTCCTGATGGGAATCAATAATAAATACACATCACCTATGCAGTTTACTTATAAAAAATGTTTAACCTAAATCTAATCATGATGAAACAAGTCAGATAAAATCAAAATGTGCAATTCTATAAGACACTGTCCTGGATTTTTTTTTTAATATAAAAGTCAGCATCATGAAAAAAACAGAGGAACTAAAGAGGAATAAATATCAAATGCAACTGGATCCTGGATCAGGGTGGGGAAAGTAGACCACATATAACAGACATTTTGGACAATTAAAAAGTTAAATATGGACTGTACTTTAGATATTATTCAATTAATGTGATTTTCTTACATATGTTAGTAGTATTGGTATATAGGAGAATGTCCTTATCCTTAGGAGATGCATACTGTTATTGTTATATAGGAGATTGGCCTATATAGTATTGTTATATAGTGATAGCTTATGGTGGATGATGTCAAATTTGTGCTCTCTGAAGGGACCAGGGACCAGGCTTGATAACTCAAGAGTTTTTGTGTATCAGAGTTTTATTAAAGTGAAAAAGGGACAGAGGAAGCTTCTGGCATAGACATCAGAAGGGGGACGGAGAGTACCCCCCTCACTAGTGTTAGCAAGGGAGTTATATACTTTTTAAATTGGTTATTACAGTAAATCAAAAGAATGTCTCGATCGTTAAAGGTCTTACCAGACTCACTCCCATAATATACATATTAAGATGATAGGATTAGTCAGAAGTTTCGCAAGAAGGAGAAACACATCCTCGAGCAGGAAATATTATTGTTATATAGTCATTAGTACAGAGTTTAATGAAAAACTTGAGCAACTCATTCTTGAGCAAGCCTTTTGTTGTGCAAGCATCAGCTCTGGACTTAAAACGTTTGTCCTTTCCTCCTCCTTGAGAACTCCAGACCCCTATCTCCTCCTCAAGAGCCCCAGACCCCTTTGTCCTCCTCTGGGGCCCTGGACTTCTTATCAACCTGCCTATGAATTGACTCTCTCAATGGGAGTATTGTTATATAGGAGAATGTCATTAGTAGTTTTATAAAGGAGAATGTCCTTATTCTTAGGCGATGCATACTGAAGTATTAAGTTGAGAAAACAAAAATGACTATTTATTAGCAATTTCATAAGGTTAAACTTAATATTTAGAAGCAAATGCCATGATGTCTGCAACTTGCTTTCAAATGCTTCAGCAGAAACATGATAGATAAGTAGGTAGGTAGGCAGACAGATCAACTGAGCAAGACAAAACATTGAAAACTGATGAATGCTGGTGAAGAAATAAGAATACCCATTGTAAAAAGTCCTTCAACCTTTGTTGGCTTGAGATTTTTCAAAATACAAAATAGAAAAATGAGGGAAGTGAAACATTCAGCTTTGCCCAGTGAATGGTAAAACAGTTTAAGATAAACCTAGTCTCTTGGGAGATTAATGCTTAGTTTTTCAAGCTTCTTTTCCTCTTACTCTTTCTCTTCCCCTCTCATCTGTTGAAATCTGAACACAGAAGTTCATTTTATATCTTAACAATAGCACAGTTGGGCTGTCTTCTGGTCTACACATTGTGCTTCTTCCCTGGCATCCAAATAATGTGTGGGTGATGCATAGCTTGCCTCACTGAGCTCTGGGCATTGGTTCATATATGTTTACTGTGATAACTGCTAAAATGGGTGGGTTTTGTCAGATCTCCTGGCATAGGCAATGCAGGACGATGGCTCTCAAGAAGCTCAGCCATCTCCTCCTGTTGATCAGGCTACTTTCATTGTCTTTCACTGATGCTGCAAATCCTCTGAGACTTGGCAAAATCCTCCATCTGGATCTCATCTTGGAGTTACCTACTCACAGCTACCACTATTATGTTCTTTGAACAGAGACCTCTACTGAGACCTCCTCTGCTGTGACTTCCTGGCAAGTATATTAATGTTTATTTCTAAACTACCCTTTATTTAGGACTTCCCTGGTGGCTCAGATGGTAAAGTGTCTGCCTACAATGCGGGAGACCTGGGTTCAATCCCTGGGTTGGGAAGGTCTCCTGGAGAAGCAAATGGCAACCCACTCCAGTATTCTTGCCTAGAAAATCCTATGGATTGAGGAGCCTGGTGGGCTACAGTCCATGGGGTCGCAAAGAGTCAGACACGACTGAGTTGACTTCACTTTCATGTCTCACTTTCACCCTTTATGTATCTTCAGAGTTTCCCAGGAACCTCTCCCTCTCTCCTGCCATATGCACCAGCTACTATTCTGCCTAAAACACCATGACACAAATTTTATGCTTCTGTGGCCATCCTCTGTTGATACAGGGTTTTTCTCAAAGGCTTTCAAACTTGGAGAAGCTTTTCAAGTTTCTCCAAAACTTTCAACCCACACAATTGTACTATGAGCAAAGGAAACAGTCTCATCTCTCATGCACTTGTCTCTCACACACACCCCTTAACTCTTTCCCCAGCACTTCCTACTTTTCATACAATGGGACTTTTGTTGGATCATAGCCTCCATTCTTTCTCCATGATGATTCCTTTTTAAAAATAGAGTATTAGCTTTATTTTCGAATAACTAAAAATTTCCCTTGGTTAATAGAACACTTTCGAAATCTAGATGGCTTCTTTTCCTTTCAAAAGGCCTGAATTTCAAGACAATGTCTGACAAGGGACTCGAGAAAGCTCACCAGGAGATTTCAAACTTAGCAAAGGTCATTTTCTCCAGGCGGATTATGCCTTCCTGGAAGCAATGATTGCCACCGACTCAGTGTGCAAGGAGCCACAGGGAAATGGTTTATGAGGAATTAAATACTCACTGGTTTCCTAAGCCAGAAACATTATCCTCATTAAGGTTGTCTAAGCATATTAAATCAGGAAATCTGAGGACTAGTCACAACTTGTCTACTGATATTCTTTGTGACTTAGGACTAATTCCATGATAAGAAAAATAATAATAGCAGCAACTACTGAGTTCTTCTTATGATGCCAGTGATGCTTTAACTTTTTATACTCCTGTTCCAGCCTCCCAGTTATTATACTTATTCCTTGTCAATACCCTCTAGTCTTTGGCCCCAAGCATTTTATGTGAGAAAATACAAATTCTTACATACAGATGGCCAAAAAAAGCATATGAAATGATGCTCAGCATCAAGATGCTCTAATTAATATGCTTTGATGAGCATCAAAGATGCTCTAATTAATAGAGCAATGCAAATCAAAACTACAATGAGACATCACCTAACACCAGTCAGAATGGCCATCATCCAAAAATCTACAAATAATAAATGGTGGGGAGGGTGTGGAGAAATGGAAGCTTCCTACACTGTTGATGGGAACATAAATTGGTACAACCATTATGGAGAATAGTGTGGAGGTTCCTAAAAAACTAAAAATAGAGTTATCATATGATCCTGCAATACCACTCCTGCATACACCTAGAGGAAACCGTAATCCAAAAAGATACATGCATCCCAATGTTCATTGCAGCACTGTTTACACCAACCAAGATATGGAAGCAATCTAAATGTCCATCGACAGAGAAATGGATAAAGAAGATGTGGTACAAGTATACAATGAAATATTACTCAGCCATTAAAAAGAACAAAATAAAGTCATTTGCAGCAACATGGATGGAGCTAGAGATTGAGTAAAGTAGTCAGAAAGAGAAAAAGAAATATCATATGATATTGCTTACATGTGGAATCTTTAAAAATGGAATAAATTGTATTTATTTACAAAATAGAAATAGTCACATATGTAGAAAACAGCTTATGATTACTGGTGTGAATGGAGAGGAGGGATAAATTAGTATTGAGTAGATAACGAATAAGGACCTGCTGTACAGCACAGGGAACTCTTTCCAGTGCTCTATAATAACCTAAATGGGAAAAGAATTTTTAAAAGAGTGGATATATGTATATGTATAACTGATTCACTTTGCTGTACAGTAGAAAGTAACACAGCATTGTAAACCAACTTTAACATTTTTCTTTAAAAACTTTTAGAGAAACTTTACTTTTTTAAAATTTATTTAATTGGAGGCTAATTACTTTACAATATTATAGTGGTTTTCCCCATACATTGACATGAATCAGCCATGGGTGTACATGTATTCCCCATCCTGAACCCCTCACCCACCTCCCTCCCCATCCCATCTCTCTGGGTCATCCCAGTGCACCAGCCCTGAGGACCCTGTCTCATGCAAGAAATTTTTCTTTAAAAAAAGAAATTTAAAAAGAAAGAAAACATAATCTCTTATAATTTAAACTGCTATTGTGCTTTTCGATATTTGCAGTCAACTTTTTTTTCTTTCTTTTTTTTTTAGTTCTACAAGTTTATTGCTACCAACCCGTCTCTCTCCACCTTCATGCATGCGCGTGCTCAGTCATAGAGCCCCATGGACTGCAGATCGCCAGGCTCCTCTGTCCATGGACTTTCCCAGGCAAGAATACTGGAGTGAGTTGCCATTTCCTTCTCCAGGTGCAGTCACTTTTTAAACTGATACAAGTGGATGTAAGTGCAGGTGAGTTTGCAGATATTGGTGGCAGGATGTTGAGAAACTTTCTAACAGTGTCTACAAGAGATAAGATAAAGCTTAGTTTGAGGGAGTAAATTGTGGGGAAGAACATCTGAGAAAAATAGAACAATGTGGCCTACCTATTGTGGAGACTAAGGGAAAGAGATAACAAGAGATGCTGAAAGAATTCTGAGCATTGTTATGGCAAGACAGTGTTGAAGACAATGTTATGTATACGAGAATCAAGCTGGGAATTACTTTATTTTACTCAGTCAATGCATAAGACCAGAAAAGGCAGGCAATTAAACTGATCTTTAGTGTATGCTTTGTAGGAAGGATTTGTGAAGATAAGAAGTTGAAGAGAAAATGATGTATTCTGGATTCCAGCCAGAATAAGGATGGATAGGATGAAGGGAGGAAACCGATCAGCTCATTCTACTACTAAAAATCCTTGCGATGGGCTTCCACTTCTTATAGAAGAACATCCAAATCCTCAACATGCCAACATGGGAATGATCTGACCCATGACTGTTTTTAGCCTCCTCTGGTGTCACTCTTCCTTTTGTGCTCTTCACTGAAGCCATGCACAAAGTGGGCCAGAAGAAAGGAAGCGAAGTACATAGTTTTTGATAAATTTTATTCCATTCCTTTCCCATGTACATCCCCCCAGGCTGGCTTTATAGTCAAATCTTTTTGGCTTCTGCAAGGTCATTTTCCAGTAGCCTGGCCCCTTTTCTCTCTTATTAGCAACACCCAGTGTTAATTTTTTCATCTTTTCTTCTCCTTGAAGCTTAATCGGTCTCTCTGCCTCCATTCTCTCATCTCCTTAATTCATCTTCACATTCACAAATGCCTTGGTTATGTTACTGTTACACAAAGCAAAGCATATTATTCTTCTATTCTGAAAGCTTATTTAACAAAGTACAAGCTCTCCATGTCGCGTAAAGTTGTCTACTGTCTGGCCTCAGTTTACCTTTCCAGCTCCCTCTCTCTCTACTCTGCCCTCAGCACTTAATGTTCTAATCAAACTGCGCTTTTCACAATTCCTTAAATAGGTCATATATGTTCATATTTGTTGTTCACATTGTTTTTTCTGTATTGAATACTCTACTTTCCATCTTCAACTTAAGGGATAGAGTCTTATTTATCCCGTAAGGCCTAGCCTATATGGTATTCACTCCAATCTCCTGCTGACAAGTAATTGCTCCTTTTTGTGCATTACATAGCATGACTTTTGTGCCTTATCACTAATATATATTTTATTATTTCTTTTAATATTTATTAAATATTTTAATATTTAATTTCATATCTTGGTAAAGTGTGTGGATGTCTATATCCCTACTAAACTAGATGGTCCATTAGGGTGGAGACTTTGTTCTTAGCCACTGTAATGAGAGTTTAGCTCATTGTTTATTGATGAACAACTCCTTGGCTAGAGTGGTAAAATGAAAAGTGAAAGTGTTAGTCACTCAGGTGTTTCCAACTTTTTTCGACCCTAGGGACTGTAGCCCACCAGGCTTCTCTGTCCACGGAATTCTCCAAGCAAAAGTACTGGAGTGGGTAGCTATTCCCTTCTGCAGAGCAGTAAAAGATAGGCCTGAGGCATGGGGCACCTTGGGATTAGGTTAGGGAGTCCCTGAAGTCTCTTGTAGGCAGCATATATTTGGGTCTTGAGTTTTTTTGGCATCCAGCTGCTCTGTGCTTTTTGATTATTGAGTTCAATCCATTTACTTTTAGGGTAATTATTGATATTTACCTGCCTGCTGAGAAATCTGTATGCAGGTCAAGAAACAACAGTTAGAACCAGACATAGAAAAATGGACTGGTTCCTAATTGGAAAAGGAGTACATCAGGGCTGTATAGTGTCACCTTGCTTGTTTAACTTATATTCAGAGAACATCATGTGAAATGCAGGGCTGGATGAAGCACAGCTGGAATCAAAATTGCAGGAAGAAATATCAATAACCTCAGATATGCAGATGACACCACCCTTATGGCAGAAGGTGAAGAGGAACTAAAGATCCTCTTGATGAAACTGAAAGAGGAGAGTGGAAAAGCTGGCTTCAAACTCAACATTCAGAAAACTAAGATCATGGCTTCTGGTTCCATCACTTCATGGCAAATAGATGGGGAAATAATGGAAACAGTGGCAGACTTTATTTGGGAGGGCTCAAAAATCACTGCAGAGGTAAAAAAAAAAAATCACTGCAGAAATTAAAAGACCCTTGCACCTTGGAAGAAAAGTTATGACAAACCTAGACAGAATATTAAAAAGCAGAGACATGACTTTACTGACAAAAGTCCATATAGTCAAAGCTGTGGTTTTTCCAGTAGTCATGTATGGATGTGAGAATTGGACCATAAAGAAAGCTGAGCGCCAAAGAATTGATGTTTTTGAACTGTGGTGTTGGAGAAGACACTTGAGAGTCCTTTGGACTGCAAGGAGATCCAACCAGTCAATCCTAAAGGAAATCAGAGCTGAATATTCACTGGAAGGATTGATGCTGAAGCTGAAGCTATAATACTTTGGCCACCTGATGTGAAGAACTGACTCAGTGGAAAAGACCCTGATGCTGGGAAAGATTGAAGGTGGGAGGAGAAGGGGACAACAGAGGATGACATGGTTGGATGGCATCACTGACTTGATGGACATGAGTTTGAACATGTTGTTGATGGTCAGGGAAGCCTGGCGTGGTGCAGTCCATGGGGGTTGCAAAGAGTCAGACACGACTGAGTGACTGAACTGAAGTAAACTGATTTATGTTTAAGGACTCTATAACGATGTCTTACCAATTGCTTTCTGACTAGTTGGTATTTCCATTATTTTTTTTTTCTCCTTCCAACCTTTGTGAATTGGTGATTTTCCATGGTGGTATGTCTAATTTTTCTCTCTTTATGTTGTATAAATCTATTATAGGTTTTTGTGTTATGGTTACCATGTGATTACATGTGCATGCCTGTCCCTTCCGTTATTTCCCACTCTTTGCAACCCTACGGACTGTAGTCTGCCAGGCTCTTCTGTACATGGGATTCTCCAGGCAAGGATATTGGACTGGGTTGCCATACCCTCCTCCAGGGAACTTTCTCCACCCAGGGATCTAACATGAGTCTCCTGCATTGCAGGCAGATTCTTTAGCACTGAGCCGCTGGGGAAGCCCATGGTTACTATGAGACTTACCCAAAACATAGATAAAATAATCTATTTTATCCTGATAGAAACTTAACTTCAATTGCATATAAAAACTTCACTTTTTTGCTTCCTTCCTTTTATCACTTTGATGTCACAATTTATCTCTTTTTATACTGTGTATTTGTTAAGTTACAGTGGCTATAGTTATTTTAAAACTTGTGTTTAATCTTTGTACTATAGTCAAATGGTTAACATACCCTCATGTTACAGAATTAGTCTTTTTTTGAGTTTTTAAAAAATGTTTACTTATTTTTGGCTGTGCTTGATCTTCGTTGCTATGCAGGCTTTTCTCTAGTTGCGGAGAGCAGGGGCTACTCTCTAGTTGCAGTGCACGAGCTTCTCATTGCAGTGGCTTCTCTTGTTGTGGAGCATGGGCTATAGGGCACACGGGCTTCAGTAGTTGCAGTTCCCAAGCTCTGAAGCACAGGCTCAATAGTTGTGGCCCATGGGCTTAGCTGCTTTGCGGCATCTGGGATCAAACCCATGTCTCCTGCATTGGCAGACGGCTTCTTTACTACTAAGCCACGAAGAAGCCCAGAATTAGCCTTCTAAATCTGACTATATATTTATCTTTACAAGTATGCTATGCATTTTCATATGTTTTCATGTCTAATTAGAATCTTTTCATTTCTGCTTGAAGAATTTCTTTCAGCATTTCTTGCAAGGTAGGATAAACTCTCTCAGAAAGTTTTTGTCTGGAAAAGTCCTTTTTCTTGTTCATATCTGAAGGATATTCTTGCTGGATAAAGTATTCCTGACTGGCATGTTTTTCTTTTAAACTTTGACTGTATCAGTCCACTTTCTCCTGGTCTATAGGGTTTCTGCTGAGAAATTTACTGATAGCCTAATGGAGGTTCTTTTGGAGTTTACAACCTTTTTTCCTTTGCTGGTTTTAAGATTATACTTGTCTTTGATTTTTGACAGTTTCATTATAATGTACCTTGGAGAAGGCCTTTTTGCACTGAGATAATGGAGTAATCTATTCGCTTTGTGAACTTGTATGTCTAAGTCTCTCCCCAGGCTTGGGAAATTCTCAACAACTTTTTTTTTTTCTTTAAAAAGCCTTTCTGCCCCTTTCTCCCCTCTTCTCCATCTGGAACTTCAATTATTCTAATATTTGTCCGTGATGTCCCATAGATTATGCAGGCTTTCTTCTCTCTTTCTCATTCGTTTTACTTTGTTCTCCTTTGGCTGGATTATTTCAAAGTTTCCATCCTTTAAGATCCTTGATTCATTCTATCCTTAGTCTGTTCTGCTGTGAACACCCTCTATTGCATTTTTCATTACCTTCATTGGCTTCTTCAGCTCTGGAGTTTCTGTTTGATTCTTTTCAATTATTTCCATTTTCAATAAAAGTCTCATTTTGTTCAGGTACTGTTTTTCAGATTTCATTGAATCGTACTTTTTGGTCACTCATTGAGTTTCCTCAAACAGCCACCTTGAATTCTTTATCAGATAAATGGCAAAATTCCATTTCTTTGAATTTGCATGCTGGAGAATTATTGTGATCTTTTGATAATAACGAGTTTCCTTGATTGTTCATGTTCCTGGGTGGGGGGTTGCATTTCTGTTCTTGCCTTTGAGGTGGCAGATACCTCCTCAAAACTTTACTTACTGACTTCTGGTGGCAGGTTTTTTTGTTGGTCCAGCTTATGTGAGCTGCTTTTTCCAGCTGTGTATGGACATACCTGCTTCACTCTTCTTGCTCCCTCTTGTGGCAGAATTCTTAAATTTTATGTCTTTTCTGGTTCTTAGAACTCACTAGTTGGCTGTTGACAACCTTCCTTTTGTTTTCCAGAAGGTGACACTAAAACTCAAGTTTGTGGGTTCTCTCTTGCCCACAGACCCTGGCCAGTTTTCTGAAGGGACTCCCTGTTCAGGTGAGCTTGCTTTCTCTACTGAGGAACCGGCACCAGGAGTCAGCTGCAGAGTGTGAGGAAGTGCTGGTTTAGCTCTCAGGGCCTTGAGGGTGCCCATGGGCCAGGCTGGGTTAGCCTTGGATGAGGTTTTTCTAGCGTCTCACAAGTGAGCTTCCTGCTGGAGTCCTGATAGTAGTCAGCAGGAATCTCACTCCCTTAATTAGTCCTTTGATATTCCCTTCTGCCTCCTTCTTGATCTTCTCCCTCCCTCAAGTCATGGGGGTCCAACCTCAATGCTCCGGGTGCCACAGAACAGTAACCAGCTTTTCCAGCAGTGTTCCACATAGCTGAGGTAGCCAGGCACTCACCCACCATTCTATTTCCTCCATGGGATAGGTCACCACTGGCTAGTTCAGCTTCACAGCTGTGCTGCTTTGGAGGCCAGGCAAAGCTCTTCTTCTCTGTGATACATCAAAACTTATATTCTTTTCTGTCCAAATGAAGAGCTGTAATCTCTCTTTGGGAAGGCTGGACTTTTATTAAGTCTATCTTGGTGTTCCTCCACCAGAATCATAATGGACTATGGCTACTTCATAAGCTCCTGTTCCACTGCTGGCACCAAGGTATGTCTGCCTATTACCCAATGCGCAGACTCCTCCTCAGCCCCGTGAAGTATTGTGTTGAATCCCACAGAGGTACTTTTGTTCATAGATAGATGCCTAATTAAATTGTTTAAAAGGAAGGGGACAAAAGTGGGTTGTCTTACGATGCTGACATCATTCTCTTGCTTCTGTCTACTATGAACTGGAAGGGAAATTATAGTCTATCTAATTCAACTTCTCCAGGTTAATCATAAGGAAACTGAAACATAATAACTTGAAACAGTTTGGTGTATAAGCAAGTGAAAGTGAAGTTGCTCAGTTCAGTTCAGTTCAGTCGCTGAGTCGTGTCCGACTCTTCACGACCCCATGAATCGCGGCACACCAGGCCTCCCTGTCCATCACTAACTCTCGGAGTTCACTCAGACTCATGTCCATCGAGTCAGTGATGCCATCCAGCCATCTCATCCTCTGTCGTCCCCTTCTCCTCCTGCCCCCAATCCCTCCCAGCATCAGAGTCTTTTCCAAAGAGTCAACTCTTCACATGAGGTGGCTAAAGTACTGGAGTTTCAGCTTTAGCATCAGTCCTTCCAAAGAACACCCAGGACTGATCTCCTTCAGAAGGGACTGGTTGGATCTCCCTGCACTCCAAGGGACTCTCAAGAGTCTTCTCCAACACCACAGTTCAAAAGCATCAATTCTTCAGTGCTCAGCTTTCTTCACAGTCCCACTCTCACATTCATACGTGACTCCTGGAAACCATAGTCTTGACTAGATGGACCTTTGTTGGCAAAGTAATGTCTCTGCTTTTGAATATGCTATCTAGGTTGGCCATAACTTTTCTTTCAAGGAGTAAGCATCTTTTAACTTCATGGCTGCAGTCACCATCTGCAATGATTTTGGAGCCCCCCAAAATAAAGTCTGACATTGTTTCCACTGTTTCCCCATCTATTTGCCATGAAGTGATGGGACCGGATGCCATGATCTTAGTTTTCTGAATATCAAGCTTTAAGCCAACTTTTTCGCTCTCCTCTTTCACTTTCATCAAGAGGCTTTTTAGTTCCTCTTCACTTTCTGCCATAAGGGTGGTGTCATCTGCATATCTGAGGTTATTGATATTTCTCCCGGCAGTCTTGATTCCAGCTTATGCTTCTTCCAGCCCAGTGTTTCTCATGATGTACTCTGCATATAAGTTAAATAAGGAGGGTGACAATATACACCCTTGATGTACTATTTGAAACCAGTCTGTTGTTCCATATCCAGTTCTAACTTCTGGTCTAACTTCCTGACCTGCATATAGGTTTTTCAAGAGGCAGGTCACGTGGTCTGGTAGTCCCATCTCTTTCAGAATTTTCCACAGTTTATTGTGATCCACACAGTCAAAGGCTTTGGCATAGTCAATAAAGCAGAAATAGATGTTTTTCTGGAACTCTCTTGCTTTTTCCATGATCCAGCGGATGTTGGCAATTTGATCTCTGGTTCCTCTGCCTTTTCGAAAACCAGCTTGAACATCAGGGAGTTCACGGTTCATGTATTGCTGAAGCCTGGCTTGCAGAATTTTGAGCATTACTTTACTAGCGTGTGAGATGAGTGCAATTGTGCAGTAGTTTGAGCATTCTTTGGCATTGCCTTTCTTTGGGATTGGAATGAAAACTCAGCCATGTCCAGTTCTTTTCCACTCGGTGGACTGTAACCCATTAGGCTCCTCTGTCCATGGGATTCTACAGGCAAGAACACTGGAGTGGGTTGCCATTTCCTTCTCCAGGAAATCTTCCTGACCCAGGGATCAAACTCAGGTCTCCTGCATTGCAGGCAAATTCTTTACTGAGTCACCAGGAAATCCCAGGTAAGCAGTTAAAAAAAAAAAAAGCCTACGAGAGATTCCTTCCATTGCTACCTAATCCAAAGTTTTCCAAGTTTCATACAAAATTTTTACACATTTGAGTGTGTGAGACAAAATTGATGGCATTTTGGAACCTATGAGGAGCAATACCCTGATGACCAAAGTCAGAACTCTAAAATATGAAGGAATTCCTTTGCAGTCCAGTGACTGGGACTCTGAGCTTTCACTGCCAATGGTGTGGATTCAATCCCTGGTTGGGGATCTGAGGCCCCACAGGCTGTGAGACAGAAAAAAAAAAAAAAAAAAAAGAGGTTCCCCTTTAATTCAGGCCCTCATTGCTTTATATCTGATTTTATAAAAACCTTCCTTCCTAGCTTGTTTCCTTGCTTTCATAGTTTCCTCTCCATAAATTCATCTCATAGATGTCTAAGATCACGTGCCACCTCCCTAACCTAAAATGAATGTCTCATTTCATCAGTCACTTAATTTAAAACTCCTGACTATCCTTCATTGGCTTCCAGAATAGAATAATGATTAAAGGATAAGAGACAGGTCTAGATTCAAATCATGGCTCTTCCCTGTCATTTTCTTTGATATTGCAAGCTGTGTTTCAAGTAACTCACTTAAACACTATGATCTTTGATTTATATAACTGATGAATGGGGATGAGAATTTAAGATTTAGATTCTAGAGTTCAGTTAAATTTAAAAATCTCCCTTCCACATAGCTTAATTACTTGAATAGTTAATGGAAAAGAGCAACTTTTTAAAGCAGCAAAAACATATCAACAGCCACCAAACAAGGGGAAAGGTCATGTCATAACCTTCAAAAATTGGGGACTATCAAAGAAAAATACACAAGTTTCCAAAAATGTACAGAACAAAGCTCAGAGCAGTATAGCAAGCCTTTTAACATCAACCTCCAAACTATGTAGGGAAGATAAATGAACAAGATCCTGAAAACTTTAAACCACCCTCCCAACCTGCCCTGAAACCTGGGAAAGAGAGATTCAGATGAGATATGAAGACAAAGAACTTTGCAAAGATGCCCAAGTTTTGCCCTAACTACCTTTTTTGTCCTGCCAGAAAAGGGAACCTTTTGACTCTCTTTCAGCTGGGGGAAAATGGAGAGGATAGCAGAACAATCATAAACAGCCAGAGTTGATTATTTCCAACAATAAATGGGGATTTAGCAGAAAGGAAGAAAAAAAAAGGGAATAAGTAGGACAAGAGTCTCTGAGGGAGGCAAAGTACAGAAGAGGCATTCTTAATGCCTGTAGGGAAGCAACCTACACGTGTTATTGATACAAGACAAAACTCTCCTGTTCGACTCATGTTTTCCTCGGAGGAAGACAGAGTGGGGGTTGGGAGGAAGAGAAACTGCTGATTGGAAGAAATGGGTGCTTGTGGAAAGCAAAAATTGATAGCATTGAAGTAGACTCCAGTTTTAAAAAAAAAAAAAACTAAACTAAACAAAGCAAAATTTTAGATTACCTTTACTAAAGGAAACAAAGAAGTCAGGGCTCCAAGATGACCAGAAGGAATAATCCAAAGCCCATTGATAGTCTTAGTGTGATAGAAATAAACTCCAGTGGCGGGACAGAGTTTAGCATAGGAAATATTTCACGAAATCCCAGGAGGGCAGAGTGCAGGTATCCCAACAAAGGCTGTACACAGCCACAGCTGAGCTCTTCCCTCCTCTCTGAACCTAAGGTAATAGCTGCTGCTGCTGCTAAGTCGCTTCAGTCGTGTCCGACTCTGTGTGACCCCATAGACGGCAGCCCACCAGGTTCCCCCGTCCCTGGGATTCTCCAGGCAAGAACACTGCAGTGGGTTGCCATTTCCTTCTCCAAAGCATGAAAGTGCAAAGTGAAAGTGAAGTCGCTCAGTCGTGTCCAACCCTCAGCGACCCCATGGACTGCAGCCTTCCAGGCTCCTCAGTCCATGGGATTTGCCAGGCAAGAGTACTGGAGTGGGTTGCCATTGCCTTCTCCGAAGGTAATAGCTAAACAAGTGGAATTCATCTGCACTATAGCAAAGCAAATAGAAGCTGTTCATATGCCATATAAAAAAGATGAAAAGAAAGGGCACAATAACTTTGCAAACACATATTGGTAAAAATAAATAAATATGGGAAAGGAGAACACAGATGAAGAAAGCATTCTGGAAGTTAGCAGAGCCCCAAAAAGAAAATATTCTTCCTCATAGCGACATTAATGAGAACATAAAATTAATTTTTAAAAGTAAGGGGTAAAGCAGTATTAAAGATTAAAAGGGAGAATGCAAATAGAAAAGCTGAGAACCATGTAATACTGTATTAGCACTAAAAAAGCTAGAAATCACAGAGATAGCTCTATTGAGTGTAATTTCAAACTCCAAACCCATTCTAATTTAAATTTCTTCTAGCCACTAAGCCACAGAGAAAAATCCACCACCAAGCAGGAGATGCAGGTTCAATCCCTGGGTCAGGAAGATTCCTTTGGAGAAGGAAATGGCAACCCACTCCAGTATTCTTCCCTGGGAAATCTCATGGACAGAGGAGCCTGGCACGCTACAGTCTATGGAGTTGCAAGAGTCAGACACTTAGCGACTAAACAACAACATCCTCTAACCCAGGTGGAATAGCAGGTCAAAATTAGCTTGTCTTCTTTTCTGGCTCCATCTCATCAATTTTCTAGTCGCTGTTTCTAATATCTGGTGGGTGGGAGGGTAAGTAATGGGTGTGTGTGTGTGTGTGTGTGTGTGTGTGTGTGTGTGTTAGTTGCTCAGTGGTGTCCAACACTGGGACCCCGTGGACTGTAGCCTGCCAGGCTCCTCTGTCCATGGAGTTCTCCAGGCAAGAATACTGGAGTCGGTAGCCGTTTCATTCTCCAGGGGATCTTCCCGACCCAAAGATCAAACCAGGGTCTCCTTCATTGGAAACAGATTCTTTCCTGTCTGAGTTACTAAGGAAGCCCCGCTGGGGTCATGGGGCACAGTTTTTGTGGAGGAGCGGTTGTAATCTACCGACAGGACCCTCTAGGTGGCAGTAGTCAATTGCTTACTATGGGGTACTTTTGTCAGTTCTTTATAAATTCCATGGTTGCCTGGTCTGCCCTTCTTTCTCTCTGGCTCCTGGATTTCTGGAACCTATTCTCCGTTCCTGCTCCTCAGGTAGCACACATGGTTAGTATCATTTCCACAGAGTCCTTACCAAACCTCAAAAACATACACCTTTATCCCGCTATGGGAGGAAGGACAGTCCAGTCTCAACGTAACCACCTGTGTGTTCAGCTACCAGGTGGGGCCATTCCAGCTACAGCATCTCACCTTTAGAATAATCATTGATAAGACCCTTACATTCCTAGAGATGTGCATAAAACTCACCAAGTAGACTCCTAAAAAAAAAAATTCTCCTTGACTTGAAAAGAGGAGGCATCTATCATATTCTGTACCTTTTAGTAACAGTATTAGCAGTAGCAATCATACAGGGCAGTTTGTCAGGTCTAAGTTTGAGAATAGGTAAAAAAACAGCTTGGCTTCCGTTCAAGTTTTCTTTGTTTTTGTTATTCAAGGTTTCTTTTACTTCTGTTTACTCCCAAAGCAGTAAATACACTGCTGTTGATAAAAACAAAATAAAAAAGAGGTCAGAGAATGCAGCTCCCCATGCTTTAAATGCATTCCACAGAAGTTCATTCAAAGTTCATTGCAACTGCAGCCTTCCTGTCTTTTCCAGGTTGGAAAAGAATGTGGACCTCATAACAGCCAGATCAAAAACCAGAAACAACTTACAACACCAATGTGCAGGATACTAAGTCGCTTCAGTCATGTCTGACTCCGTCTGACCCCACAGACTAGCTTGCCAGGCTCCTCGGCCCACGGATTCTCCAGGCAAGAATACTGGAGTGGGTTGCCATGCCCTCCTCTAAGGGATCGTCCTGACACAGGGAATAAACCAGCATCTCTTATATCTCCTATTTTGGCAGGTGGGTTCTCTACCACTAGTGCTACCTCAGAATCCCAAAAGAAGGCAATAATTCTGTTATGCAGAGAGCCACATTCTCCAAGGCTCTGAAATTCTTGTCATACTGGCACCTAGCAAATGCCTCTTCTCTGAGCAAGTTCTGAGTGCACAGAAGTTTCTATTTGTGTCTGTTGATAGCATATTGAAAAGCAGAGACATTACTTTGCCAACAAAGGTCCATCTAGTCAAGGCTATGGTTTTTCCAGTAGTCATGTATGGATGTGAGAGTTGGACTGTGAAGAAAGCTGAGTGCTGAAGAATTGATGCTTTTGAACTGTGGTGTTGGAGAAGACTCTTGAGAGTCCCTTGGACTGCAAGGAGATCCAACCAGTCCATTCTGAAGGAGATCAGTCCTGGGTGTTCTTTGGAAGGACTGATGCTAAAGCTGAAACTCCAGTACTTTGGCCACCTCATGCAAAGAGTTGACTCATTGGAAAAGACTCTGATGCTGGGAGGGATTGGGGGCAGGAGGAGAAGGGGACGACCGAGGATGAGATGGCTGGATGGCATCGCTGACTCGATGGACTTGAGTCTGAGTGAACTCCGGGAGCTTGTGATGGACAGGGAGGCCTGGTGTGCTGTGATTCATGCGGTGGCAGAGTTGGACATGACTGAACGACTGAACTGAACTGAACTGAAGTTATAAAGAAAAACAAGAGAGAGGGGATGGAAGAGAGGAAGGTACTGTAGATAAGAGGAGAGGAAAGAAAATGAAAACACTGAGAAAAGCAAGAGCTGCTATTGGTAGTTTTCTGCACAATAAGGAATAAAGGAAGGGATAGAGAGACATTTAGATGTGGTTTCAGAATGGAAGATCGATAGAAGAGAAGGGGATTTAACAGATCATAACCATGGATTATAAAGAATGTCTACAATTTCCTTGGAGAGATATAAGTAAAAGAGTACAATTCCTCTTATTTAATACTTTCATTTTTATACTATGCATACATAACTGTGTAGCGACTGGGCTATGTGAGGCCTAACCCTTTATTAATATTATAAAAGAGGTTTGTACAAGGCTGGTATATTTAAAATGGATAACAAACACAGACCTATTACATAGCACTTAGACCTTTGCTCAATGTTATATGGCAGCCTGGATGGGAGTGGGGTTTGGGGTAGAATGGATACATATATATGTATGGCTGAATCCCTTTGCTATTCACTTGAAACTATCACAACATTGTTAATCGGTTATACCCCAATACAAAGTTAAAAGTTAAAAAAAAAAAAAAAAGGTTTGTACAAAGAGCATACAGGAGAAATTATTTTATTTGATAGATAGCTCTGGGAATTTCACCAAAGGTGACATTTGAGCTGCCTTTCCTTAGGACAAATAAAAATCAGATGGAGATCCAAGAGGCAGGGTATTATGTACAGAGGGATTAGTTCATGCAAAAACATGCTAGAGAAGTACGAGAAATAGGAGGTGGAGCAATCAGATGGGCTAGAAATTAAAAGTTCTTTCCTGTTAGACAATTAGGTTTCAACTCTATCCTACAAATAACAAGACAGGGAAGATGATAAAATTAGCAACCTTCAGATTGTGATTTTAGAAAGATAAACAAAGCCTTTATGATGCCTAGATAATTCTCTTTGTACCTAGTTTGTTGAGATATTTTATTTTAAAAACAGTATTTATTTATTTAGGCTGTATTGGGTCTTCAAAATTTAGGGGTGAGTGATGAGGGCCTAAATTAGGATGAAAGTTGAAAGTGTTGAAAATGTTAATCCTTCAGCCATGTCCTACTTCTGGAGACCCCATTGACTGTAGCCTTGTCAGGCTCCTCTATCCACAGAATTCTCCAGGCAAGAATACCAGAGTGGGGAGCCATTCCCTTCTCCAGAGGATCTTTCCAATCCAGGGATCCAACCCTAGGGCTCTTCCACTGCAGGCAGACTCTTTACCATCTAAGCCATCAGGGAAGGCCCCTCAATTAGGATGGGGCCAACAAAAATGAAAAGTACTAGGAACCCTGGGAAGCATTCATACCCTCGACTCGCACTGGGCTTTTATTATTTTTCACAAATACACAGCTTTACAAATTGCCGGGCATTGTAACACCATGATTATCTCAGTGAAAGTGAAGTCGCTCAGTTGTATCTGACTCTTTGCGACCCCATAGACTGAGTCAGACACGACTGAAGTGACTTAGCAGCAGCAGCAGCTGCAGACTGTAGCCTAAGGCTCCTCTGTCCATGGGATTTTCCAGGCAATAATACTGGAATGGATTGCCATTTCCTTCTCCAGGGGATCTTTCCAACCCAGGGATCGAACCCAGAGCTACCGCATTTGTAGACAGACGCTTAACGTCTGAGCCACCAGGGAAGTCGTAGTAATAAATAGCCTTGGGAAGATTCAGAAATGTTGTGATCTCTCAAGTGATTACATTCCTCTTTGATTTAAATCACAAACACCCTTCTGCTTTGGGTCCAGTGTTTCAGAGAAAAGTACCCTTTGACCCCTCGAAGCAGAAACGATTTGAGTCTGATAGGTGTCTCCGGATAAAAGTCAAGATCGAAAACCAACAGACGCCTTTCTGCCAAACTCCTCGCCAAGCCCTCTCACCTAGATTCTCAGCCTGCTATGTGACCCTTGAATCTCGGGGCTGGGCGCCTGCAGTCCGCCCAGTCCCCGCCTCCGCCACCGTTCGCCCTTCAGGTTGTCTCCGCACGGCTGTCAGCCCCAGTCTTCACCCAACAGGGCTCGTCGACTGAATTCAAAGGACTGACGGGAAGATATGCTTTTTCAGGGAAACTCATTGCGTCCCCTCAGGCACCTAGAGCACATTAGACCTCCCTCCAAGATGGCGGCGGCCGCAAAGTGGGGGCCGTTGCCGATTGAGCATGCGTTCAACTAAGCCGCGCAGGCTGCCGCCTCCTACGTCTTTCGTTTTCCTTTCTGTCCCTTCCAACTGAGGCCCCGCCCACAACTTTTGAGTGTGGGCGGGGACATAATATAGGCAGGGGCAGATGAGTGCCTAGCCTGGCGCGTTGACGGAGTTGTCACAACCGGGTTAGAGACTGCATAACCAGACCGGCAGACATCATGATCCCGCTGTTTAGGCGAAGCTGCGGGGTGAGAGGAAGAGCAGGGCTCGGCGCGGGTGGGAAGTGGAGGTTGTGGTGTTCGGGAGGAGGCCGGGCGGGGTGGGGAGTTGCTGTAAGAAAAGAGCCCAATCATTAGGCGCCTTGGCACCCGCTTACCCCGCTCCTGGTAGGAACCAGGATTCCGGACCCTCGCCTGGCTTTCGCGCCCACCCATTCCTCGCACTGTGGGACGGAACGCTGTCTGGGTTTTCAGTTTCCTGTATCTCCTTGGCAATTGCCCCGTATATAGATTGCGTCCCCTTTTCAGAATATCTCTTTTCTTTCTCTGGCCCGAGAACCTTCCAAAGATTTCCCGGAGGAGTCTTGTCATATCCTGAAGTAAACCCGTCTTTTAATTGGCCAGGGCCTAAAAATTACAACCGTGTCTTTGCTGAACTAGTTTATTTTCTCTTGGAGGACACTCTCTTGGCTCTCAGTCCCTACACTAAGAAGGAAGTCTTCTGTGATGTATATACTACAAAGTGCAGAATTCAGATAGTCTTTCCCTTGGGTGCCTGCCAAGTAACGAGGAAAAGGAAAATGGAGCAGGTGCTCCTTAGGATACTTAATATATTTTAATACCCAGTTGGTTTTACGGTATGGAGGGAGGTGCTTCCAGGTTGTGTACGTAAATAAAGGAGAAAAGAAAATCCCAGAGCAGAATTTTCTGTGAAGCTCGTCTGTTTATTCTAGTGTCTCACAGATTTTAAATTGTCTCAGCTACTAGATGCAGTTGGCTATCTTAAATATTATTGCCATTTATATGTTATTTATAATTGAGAAAGTCATGTCTTGTACCAAAATAGTGTCGGGTTTAGAGTAATTCTAATGGATTATTGCCCAGTATTGGTCATTGCTATACAAGTTAATGAGTGCTGAAGGCAGAAATTGAGGGATTTTAAAAATGATTTTAAATGCTGATACCAGGAAAAAAGACCAGGATTTCTCAATCTCGGGGCGGGGGCGAGGGCGGGGGGCGGAGTGTTGTTGCAGGGACGAAATAGATACAGAAAAACCTGATCCAGAAAATTTACGCCACTTTGACACTCCCATAAAACTCAGACTTTTAATTCCTAAGAAATATGCAAAAGTTTTCAGTTATAGCTGTGTTATTGAAAAGTTAATGTTTGATTAAAGTTGCTACCCTTGGAGGTTTTGAATTCCGTATTTCTGGCGGAGAACCCAGAGTTAATAACATTTATAGACTGTTTTGCTTCCAAGACATTAATCTACTTTGATCATCTCGACAGTTAACCAGTAAGGTTAACCTCATTTTCCAGGCTTGGAAAGAAGTTAATAAACAAGTTTGTGGACATTGTTCCCTGGCTGTAACTACCTTTATACTTTGTTTTATGTAACAGATTTTCCTGTAGGGTCATATGTAAACTCTATAAATTATTTTAAATACACTGATAATTCCCTATTTAAACTATATTGTGAGGTCTGATTTTGTACCATGCTGTCTAAACACATATTTAGAAGAGGTTTTTAGTTTGATTTTTCGTGCAATGTTTTTTCTTTATAGAATCTAATAGCAAATTAGGATACTTAAATTGAAAGAGCAGTATAGCAAGGTGATTGATGGCACGAATTCTTCATCATAAATGTTAAGGTAATAATCCTGGTTCCTAATAGAGTGACCTTGGCCAATTTTACATGACCTTTCTGAGCCACAGTTTCTTCATATACAAAATAGGAATAAAAATAATTCCTTAGTCTTAGGATTGACTCAGATTCAGGTGCATTAATACATGGAATGTGACTGAACAAGAATAGGTTTGGTGGAGAATGAGTACCTGAGAAACCATGTTTTAACTCCAAAATAAAATTAATGAAAATTACAAAGAAAATGTGAATTTTTTTATTCTGTAATTTAAAAATTGTAGTATAAAATATATTATTGAAAGGGTTATTTAAATTAATACATTTGATAGTCTATGTTGTCACTTTACATGCAGGTAATTCTGTTTACAAGTTGAAGTTGTTATCTACAAAGTTGACAGTTTCTTTTCACAGTTTTTGAAAAACATAAGCAAGTTCAGTCCTTCATCTTTTAGTAGATTGTTGAATTTCTCTTTTCTTTCAGTGTCTAGCTTAGTAAAATTTAGTTCTGTCAAATTCCTTGAACTGTAAATTGTGTAATTTTGGCTCTCCTTAAACATTTACTCAAGAGTTCCAATATGGTTTCCAGTTTGATAACTTTAATAAATGCAACTGGTTACTTTTTGTGTATACTGAACTGTTATGAGTATAAAAATAGATTGCAAAGGAACAATATCTGATTATATCCTTTCTTTCTATGAGTATAAAAATAGGTTGCAAATAATATCTGATTATATTTTTATATATCTTTTTGAAGAAATATGAGTAGATTTCAGAAATTAAGACAAATAGTTGAGTAATGGTTTAAAATAGGGTTAGGAAACTTTTTTGTAAAGAGAGTAAATATTTTTGGCTTTGTGGACCATGTGGTTTCCCAGCTCTGCTGTGATAGCAGCAATAGACAATGTGGTCTGACTGTGTTCCAACAGAATTTTATTTACAAAACTGGGGGGAACCATAGTGTGCTGACCCTTGGCTCAGAACATTCTAAGAATACTTACAGACAACAGCAGAAAATATATAACATGCTTTCAGGCTAATTTGTTTTGTTCAAGTGAGATGTCTTAGAAAATGGAGTTCTTCAAGGGGAAGATTCCCAGAGACATTCTTGGGAGTCTGCCAGGGACAGGGAACCAAAGTTGATAAATAAGGCAACTCTTGAATGTATAGTGATACTATTCATTTTTGCCCCCCATTGCAATTCCCAAGTTACAAGGTGTTCTGGTGCTGGAAGGTGAGATTTCTGGAACAGTGGTTCTAAGTCTACTACTGTCCCCGACTCTTACTTGTCTTGGAAATATTCCATTTTAGTAGTACAAAGCTACTGATTAGTTTTATTTGCATTGCATTTTTTACAAAAAAAATTTCCTTTATGATAGGTGTTAAAATATCTGATAATTGACTTAATACAAAAATCAAATTATGGTTGAAGGCATTTAAGTAATGACTTAAACAGTGTTCCTGAATATGGTCAAACAAGTTGCTCTGTTTACTTGTAAATACTTATCAGTATTCTACTTGACTGATGTTTAAATTCCCAAATTTGTTGTAATAAAATTATTCTTTACAGGTACTGAGAAGTCTTTCTCGTTTTGACTGGAGATCACAACATACAAAAACTGTCGTACAACGTGAGCCAGGATCAGGATTTAGTTTTGGTATATATTTTGTTTTGTGTTTTGACTTTAAACTTGTATTTGTTATATATATATATGAAACTTTTTTAAAAAGACTTTCAATTTCATTATTTATTTATTATTGGCTGCCACATGGCATATGGGATCTTAGTTCCCTGACCAAGGATTACAGCTGTATTCCCTGCACTGGAAGCTGGAGTCTTAACTATTAGATCAACAGAGAAGTCCATATATGTGACTTTTTATATGTAATTATCTGGAATATGTTTGTAAACAAACTTACTTACATCTGTCATCATCTGTAGATTGTTCACTGTTAGTCATATCCATCCTTTCTGATCTTGTTTTCTTCTTCAGCTGTAGTACCCTATACATACATCTATCTTAGCAGCGTGTATATATATTCCTGCCATTTTTAAGTATATCAGTCGCTCAGTCGTGTCCGACTCTTTGCGACCTCATGAATCACAGCACGCCAGGACTCCCGGTCCATCACCAACTCCTGGAATTCACTCAAACTCATGTCCATCGAGTCGGTGATGCCATCCAGCCATCTCTTCCTCTGCCATCCCGCCATCTCTTCCTCTGCCATCCCCTTCTCCTCCTGCCCCCAATCCCTTCCAGGATCAGGGTCTTTTCCAGTGAGTCAGTTCTTCACATGAGGTGGTCAAAGTATCAGAGTTTTAGCTTCAGCATCAGTCCTTCCAATGAACACCCAGAACTGATCTCCTTCAGAATGGACTGGTTGGATCTCCTTGCAATCCAAGGGACTCTCAACAGTCTTCTCCAACACCACAGTTCAAAAGCATCAATTCTTCAGTGCTCAGCTTTCTTCACAGTCTAACTCTCACATCCACACATGATCACTGGAAAAACCATAGCCATGACTAGACAGACCTTTGTTGGCAAAGTAATATCTCTGCTTTTCAATATGCTGTCTAGGTTGGTTATAACCTTCCTTCCAAGGAGTAAGTGTATTTTAATTTCATGGCTGCAGTCACCATCTGCAGTGAATTTGGAGCCCCCCAAAATTAAATCTGACACTGTTTCCACTGTTTCCCCATCTATCTGCCATGAAGTGATGGGGCCAGATGCCATGATCTTAGTTTTCTGAATGTTGAGCTTTAAGCCAACATTTTCAGTCTCTTTCACTTTCATCAAGAGGCTTTTTAGTTCCTCTTTACTTTCTGCCATAAGGGTGGTGTCATCTGCATATCTGAGGTTATTGATATTTCTCCCGGCAATCTTGCTTCCAGCTTGTGCTTCTTCCAGCCTAGTGTTTGCCCAGCGTTTCTCATGATGCACTCTGCATATAAGTTAAATAAGCAGAGTGACAATATACAGCTTTGACGTACTCCTTTTCCTATTTGAAACCAGTCTGTTGTTCGATGTCCAGTTCTAACTGTTGCTTCCTGATCTGCATATAGGTTTCTCAAGAGGCAGGTACAGGGTCTGGTATTCCCATCTCTTTCAGAATTTTCCACAGTTTATTGTGATCCACACAGTCAAAGGCTTTGGCATAGTCAATAAAGCAGAAATAGATGCTTTTCTGAAACTCTCTTGCTTTTTCCATGATCCAGTGGATGTTGGCAATTTGATCTCTGGTTCCTCTGTCTTTTCTAAAACCAGTGTGAACATCTGGAAGTTCACGGTTCACGTACTGCTGAAGCCTGACTTGCAGAATTTTGAACATTACTTTACTAGCGTGTGAGATGAGTGCAATTGTGCAGTAGTTTGAGCATTCTTTGGCATTACCTTTCTTTGGGGTTTGAATGAAAACTGACCTTTTCCAGTCCTGTGGCCACTGCTGAGTTTTCCCAATTTGCTGGCATACTGAGTGCAGCACTTTCACAGCATCATCTTTCAGGATTTGAAATAGCTCAACTGAAATTCCATCATCTCCACTAGCTTTGTTCATAGTGATGCTTTCCAAGGCTCACTTGACTTCTCATTCCAGGCTGTCTGGCTCTAGGTGAGTGATCATACCATGGTGATTATCTTGGTCGTGACGCTCTTTTTTGTACAGTTCTTCGGTGTATTCTTGCCACCTTTTCTTAATATCTTCATAAATAACAAATCGACTGTTTCATGTGAATAGTCTTCAACTTAGAAAAGAATGCAACAAATACTTCTTAAACACTATTAGATACACATTTCTAGGTTTCTACTAATAAGCCAGAGTCTAGTTTGGCCGTTATATGGAACAGCAGTTTGGTGCTAAATGTGGTTCTTAGTCTTGGGATTGGGGAGCCATGTGGTGTTGGGGGAAAACAGAATAACATTTGCCTTCCCCTTTTCTTTCGAAAATGAAGACCAGGCAAAGAATATGAAATAATAACACTTTTCTTCAGTATCCTTTGCCCCCTAGAGTGCTTCTTGCTTCAGAAGTATTACCGTTTCTCTAGTTTAAAAACCCATTTTCTCAATTCACCTGGTTTCAGAAAAAAGTTAAAAGGCAGCTGAGATAATGAAGTCATACCCTGAAAGAAATAACAAACTCAAAACTCCCTAGGGTTAACATTTTCAGTTTTTATTTTTTAAGATTGTCAGCATCCATATAAAGTTTTTTCAACAGATTTAAGTGAAAATTTCACATCAGTGTGAGGATAGCAGTTTGGGACCCTGTATCTTCTTATTTTCTTATTGAGATATTAACATAGGTTTGGTATCATTGCTATTTAGTTTCAGTTTGTCACATACAGATTCATACCCAGTAGTAAGAGACTAGCAGTAGAAATCTGTGGCGATATGGTGAGTGACAGAGGATGAGATAGATATAAGTGTTTCAGAGGGAGATTGTGGAGATCAAGTAAAGGAATAGTGATAACACCTGTGACCAGTTGCACCTATCTGTAAGACAAGGTTTATTTGAAGATTAAATTATATGACATAGGTGAAATCCTAGCATATAGTGATGGGATCAAAGTACGTTCTCAAACAATACATAATAGATCCTAGCCTTCCCTACCCCTTTGCCACTCACAATCTTGATATGTTGTTGTTGTGCTGTCGCTAAGTTGTGTCTGACTGTTTTTGACCCTGTGGACTGCAGGACGCCAGGCTTCCCTGTCCTTCACTGTCTCCCAGAGTTTGCTCGAATTCCTGTGCATTGAGTTGGAAATGCTATCTAACCATTTCATCCTCTGCTGTACTCTTCTTTTGCCTTCAATCTCTCCCAGCATCCAGGTCTTTCCCAATGAGTCAGCTCTTTGCATCAAGTGGCCAAAGTACTGAATCTTCAGCATCAGTCCGTCCATGAGCATTCAGGGCTGATTTCCTTTAGGATTGACTGGCTTGATCTCCTTGCTCTCCAAGGGACTCTTCAAGAATTTTCTCCAGCACGATTCAAAAGCACCAATTCTCCAGCACTCAGCCTTCTGTATGGTCCAACTCTCACATCCATACATGACTACTGGAAAAATCATAGCTTTGACTAGATGGACCTTTGTTGGGCAAAATAGTGTCTTTGCTTTTTAATATGCTGCCTAGGTTTGTCATAGCTTTCCTTCCAAGGAGCAGAAAGAAAGAAAGTGAAGTCACTCAGTCGTGTCTTTGCGACCCCATAGACTGTAGCCTGCCAGTCTCCTCCACCCTTGGGATTTTCCAGGCAAGAGTACTGGAGTGGGTTGCCTTTTCCTTCTCCAGAGGATCTTCCTGACCCAGGGATCATACCTGGGTCTCCCACATTGTAGGCAGATGCTTTACCATCTGAGCCACCAGGGAAGCCTTGCTCCAAGGAGCAAGCATCTTTTAATTTCATGGCTATAGTCACTGTCAGCAGTGGAATCCAAGGGAAAAAAAAAATCTCTTACTGCTTCTACTTTTCCCCCTTCTATTTGCCACTAAGTGATGGGACTGGATGCCATGATCTTCATTTTTTGAGTGCTGAATTTTAAACTAGCTTTTTCACTGTCCTCTTTCACCCTCACATGTAAGAATTAAAGATTTTAAAATTAAATAAAAAAAATTAATTAAAAAAAATTAAAAAATAAATAAATAAATAAAAAGAGAGACTGTTTAGTTCCTCTTCACTTACTACCATTAGAGTGGTATCATTTGCGTATCTGTGGTTGTTGATATTTCTCCCGGTGATCTTGATTACAATTTAGGATTCATCCAGCCAGTATTTCAGTCCAGTATTCCACATGATGTACCCTGCATATAAGTGAAATAAACACAGTGACAATATATAGCCTTGATATACGCCTTTCTCAATTTGGAACCAGCTCATTCTTCCATGTAAGGTTTTAACTATTGCTTCTTGACCTGCATACAGGTTTCTGAGGGGACAGGTAAGGTAGTCTGGTATTCCTATCTCTTTAAGAATTTTCCACAGTGTGTTGTGATCTACACAGTCAAAGATGTTTGTGTAGTCAATGAAGCAGAAGTAGATATTTTTTGGAATTCCCTTGCTTTCTCTATGATCCAACAAATGTTGGCACTTTGAGCTCTGGTTCCTCTGCTTTTTCTAAATCCAGCTTGAATATCTGGAAGTTCTCAGTTCATGTACTGCTGAAGCCTAGCTTGAAGGATTTTGAGCATAACCTTACTAGGATGCAGAATGAATGCAATTGTATGGTAGTTTGAACATTGCCCTTCTTTGGGACTGGAATGAAAACTGACCTTTTCCAGTCCTGTGGCTACTGCTGAATTTTCCAAATTTTGTTGACATATTGAGTGCAGCACTTTAACAGCATCAGTTTTTAGAATTTGAAATAGCTCAGCTGGAATTCCATCACCTCAACTAACTTTGTTGGTGGTAATGCTTCCTAAGGCCTACTTGACTTCACACTCCAGGATATCTGACTCTAGGTGAGTGACCACCTCATTGTGGTTATATGGGTCATTAAGACCTTTTTGGTATAGTTCTTCTGTGTATTCTTACCACCTCTTCTGCTTCTGTTAGATGTTTACCATTTTTGTCCTTTATCATGCTCATCCTTGCATGAAATGTTCCCTTGATATATCCAGTTTTCTTGAAGAGATCTCTAGTCTTTCCTATTTTATTGTTTTTCTCTACTTTTCATTGTTCATTTAAGAAGGCTTTCTTTTCTCTTCTTGATATTCTCTGGAACTCTGGATTTTATCTGTAAAATGAGAGATTTGATTTTAGGTTATTGAATACCAAATTTCTAATGTCTTTTATATTTTATTTCACACATCCCTATACAAATTATTGCTATAGTCCTAAACATTCTTATTTTTCATTCTTACCTTTCTGTCTTTTCTTTCATTCTTCTTGCCCAAAACATCATATATCGCTCTTAAATTTTACCTATCCTTTAATGTTGGATGCAACTGTAATAAAACTGCATGTTAGTGTGGAATTGAAAAAAATCAGTAGTAATTGGCTTCTGTGCTTGGTCCAGCCACCCTATTTCTTTCATTAATTTAAGAAGCCTTCCCACCACTTTTGTCAGTTGCTTTGGGCTCCTTTGTAAACTTAAGTTATCTGAGTTTAAAGGAGGAGTAAAATTGAAGTTATGGTATTCTTATGATATTTTGTACAAGTTTAATTGGTGTATGGTCACTTGTCATGTCTTACCTCCCTAATAGATTGATTCTTGAGGTCAGGATATGTCTTACATATTAGTTTCATTTCAGTATTAGTAAACATATGATGATTCTGCTTCAGAGTTAAGAATAAGAAAAATTGTTTTTGCTTTAATACTGGGAAGAGAAAAACTTGTTTGTATCTGTTACTCATTTGTAAAAGCGAGAAATCTTACCTACCTTTTTGGTATTAATATTGACATAGATTTAATTATATGGTACAGTGAAATCTTGAGTAGTCTGAAAGCACATTGCACTGTAACTTTCTGGCTATCAAAGGTGAATGTCTCCGTTATAACTACATACTGACTCAGAGAAGGCAATGGCACCCCACTCCTATACTCTTGCCTGGACAATCCCATGGATGGAGGAGCCTGGTAGGCTACAGTCCATGGGTCGCTAAGGGTCAGACAGGACTGAGCGACTTCACTTTCACTTTGTACTTTCATGCATTGGAGAAGGAAATGGCAACCCACTCCAGTGTTCTTGCTTGGAGAATCCCAGGGACAGGGGAGCCTGGTGGGCTGCCGTCTGTGGGGTCGCAGAGTCGGACACGACTGAAGTGACTTAGCAGCAGCAGCACATACTGACTTCATATTCTCAACTCATTGTCCTATTTAAATGTTTTAAAAATAACTTTCCCTTAGAATTCACTGAACAACAGAAAGAATTTCAAGCTACTGCTCGTAAATTTGCCAGGGAGGAAATAATTCCAGTTGCTGCAGAATATGATAAAACCGGCGAGGTAGGTATATACACTTTTAGGAGTGAAAGTCTTTGACAAATTTTACAAGATTTTAAATATAAGTAGATTTTAAATATAACTTTTTTTCTCTATTATTATTATATTTCTTTCAGTACCCTGTCCCATTAATTAAAAGAGCCTGGGAGCTTGGTTTAATGAATACACACATTCCAGAAAGTTGTGGTAAGCTTTCTTTTCATTTTTAATCCTAGCATGCATATGAACAAGAAAACTCTAAAACTCTATTCAGTCATTCTTTCAAATATTTGTCACCATTAAATGGTTTTGTACCTATGTGCCCCTGTATAGTGGAGAAGGCAATGGTGACCCACTCCAGTACTCTTGCCTGGAAAATCCCATGGACAGAGGACCCAGATAGGCTGCAGTCCACGGGGTTATGAAGAGTTGGACACGACTGAGCAACTTCACTTTCACTTTTCACTTTCATGCATTGGAGAAGGAAATGGCAACCCACTCCAGTGTTCTTGCCTGGAGAATCCCAGGGACGGGGGAGCCTGGTGGGCTGCCTTCTACGGGGTCGCACAGAGTTGGACATGACTGAAGTGACTTAGCAGCAGCAGCCCCTGTATAGACTTCAATGTTTGCCAGCTTTTAGAAGCCTTGTACTCAACAATCAGAGGCATTCTTCCTTCTTTATAACTGGTTCCAAAGTGGGGTTTCCCTGGTAGCTCAGATGGTAAAGAATCTGCCTGCAATGCTGGAGACTCAAGTTCAATCCCTGGGTCAGGAACATCCCTGGAGAAGGAAATGCAACCCACTCAAATATTCTTGCCTGGAGAATTCCATGGACAGAGGAACCTGGCAGGCTACACCCCATGGGGTTGTAAGAATCCCAGTGGACCTAGTGATTAAATCACAATGTTAACTTAATCCTTGTTAATTCTCTGTCTAGGTTGGTTGAGTTGTTGCTTTTAAATTCTACTTTCAATTTTACATTTAATTGAGACTGCCTTTCACTCCTTTCCTCAAAGGGTCAAACTTTTAGCAAAGTTGAATCAAATTTTTACAAAATCAAGGTGAAGCAGGAAGACAGGTCCACATTACAAATAGTAAGAGAGCTTTTTGAAATTTTAAAACTAATTTTAGCTTTATATAACAAAGTATATTTTGTTACTGTACTGGCCCAAAATCTTTTAATTTCTTGTGTTATAGATATTATATTTGTAAATTTGCTTTTAAGATTAAGTTAACCTAATTGTTATATTGCAAGCTATTTAAATAATTTGCCTTTATTTCTGTTGAGATATGCTATGTATTACAATGGGCTCTTAAAACATTTTGATATTGTAGGAGGTCTTGGACTTGGAACTTTTGATAGCTGTTTAATTAGTGAAGAATTGGCTTATGGATGTACAGGGGTTCAGACTGCTATTGAAGCAAATTCTCTAGGGGTAAGTTATTTAGAAAATTAATTGGGTAACCGGGCTGTGGTTAATGAAAAAATCCTGCTAGGTTAGATTAATAGGCAGAATACAGTTTTCTTCTTTAAAAAAAAATAAACAAAAAAACACAAGGTTCTGCAGTGAAGCCTGGATTTTTACTCCATGAGTTGATTGTTCTGACCCTGTTGTGGTTAGTACTTGGAGTCCTGCCTGTCCTTGTGGGTAAACTGTACACTTGGCTGTGGCTTCAGTGGCAATTCTTAGGTAAGGTCATTCAGGAGAAGGATTGGGATGACTTGCTGCCACTGCTGGCAATGCTGAAGTTTAGTGAATAAGTCTTAGGAGACCTGATCATATGTACCATGTCATTTATTATAAATTTAATTATTTATCTGTGCATTTTACTACAGTAGATGTTTACATGTTACATTATGAACAAGTCCTATATAACTTAGTTGTGTGTGCATACTTGGATTAACAGATTTATATCCTTGTGGTGTTAGCTCTCTGACTTAGAGGCAGAATAAAGGCCATTTCTTTGGGCTTACACTTGGGGAAAAATAGTTGTCTTGTTTTGAATTATAGTGTTATATTTGAATTTACTAGGAATTCCCTGGAAGTCCAGTGGTTTCAACTCTGAGTTTTCACTGCTCCGAGGGCCTGGGTTCAGTCCCTAGTTGGGAAACTAAAACCCCACAAGCTGTGCAGCGAGGCCAGTAATAAAGAAAGAATTGACATACCTAATTTTCAAATATCTTGATTTTTAATGTCACTTCCCTTTGGTTGACAGCAAATGCCTGTTATTATTGCTGGAAATGATCAACAACAAAAGAAATATTTGGGGAGAATGACTGAGGAGCCATTAATGTGTGTGAGTATATGCAGCAGCTACTTTATTTCACATTTAAGAAAGGAATAAAAATAGAAGAAGAAAGGAATAAGCGTGCTCTTTTTCCTTTTCAGTCTGTATATATACATTGGGCTATATAACATGTTAAGACAAAAGCAACATATTTAAGTACAGTAGTGTTTCTGGGATGCCAAAAAGTTTCATAAAATTATTCTCTTGCCTGTTTCCAGAAAAAAGAAACCTACTTATGATGTTTCTAGGATGCCAGAAAATTATCATAAGAATCCTCTAACTTATTTCCAGGCAAGAAATATCTACTTGATGGAGCACTCTGGAGCTCTCGAACTGAGTAGTTGTGTGTCAGGAAGTTCAGATCGAATATATAATTCTAGGTGTTTGAACTAATAGTTTATTGAACTAATAAGAAATTAATATGACTGACAAGATAACTGTTGAATCACTGAGTGACTTCAGGAGGAGAGTTATAGATTTTATTTAATTTTCTGAGATTTACTCAACTAATTTTTTAAATTGGATTTTTTAAAAAAAGATATTTTCATACGTTTTACACACATGCATACTGAGTTTTTATTTTGAAAGTGACTTTACATAAGGATTTTTTCTTTCTTCTGGGTATTAGTGAAACAGATTTCAGTCTAGGGTGTGATTGTGATACTGAAACATAGTAAATGGTTATTAGTTTTGAGCTACTTGTGAGAATCAGTCTGAAAGAATAGAAGGTAACATTTGAAAACATTTTAAGTTTATTTCAGGGCCTAAATTTCAGGCAAACTAATAAAAGACATTTATATGTATTTCCTACTTAATTGTCAATTTGTTTCAACAAATGAAAGTTTCTTAGAAGGCTAAATTTCAATATTATCTAAGAATTGTGTGAAACATCCATGTTCTTTTCTTGTAATGTATAAAATGTTAGAAACAAGCTAAAAAATTATAGCATAGAGAGATGGTTAGAAGAACTGAATGTACTGATAAGAGTATTTGTAATTATCTTATTAGTTATAAATAGGTATTTCTAAAATAGTAAAATCTTATAAAAGTAGTTTAAATATTTTAAACATTCCTTTGACAGTTTTGTTTGTTATTCATATCTTTAATATATGTAAAAATATATTCATTCTAGTCCCTAAAGTATTCTGATCTCTGAATTAATAATGATTTGCTGTACATTTTCCCTCTTCTAGCTCATAATACATACTCACATATGTATATACTGCAATTGATATACTCAAATATGAAGCCAGTGGTGAAAATGAAAATAATCAATAGGTATATTAATTCAAAGTATTGCTTAATTTATACTGTTTCAGTTAATGCCCAATAATATTTATAAAATTATAGTACTATTGTGTTTTTTAAAACTTTCTAGAAATTAATATTTAAAATTTTTTTCTGATTATAAAAATGATATAGAAGATTTAGAAAGATATGAAGAAGAAGAAAAATGTCTGTAATCCCTCAGATATGAATTTAACTGGTATAACTGTCTTACTATATTACTGTATATTCTACTTGATTTTTTAATACATACAGATGTATTTTTCACGGTTATGGTCATATGTGCAGTTTTATATCCTTTTTAATATAATAAGCATTTTTATACTCTACTTTTTAAATACTGTGATTTTTTTACTACATAATATGCTATCTAATTGATGTACTATAAATTATTTCACTAGTCCATATTATTGAATATTTAAATTCCTTAGATTGTTGCTTTTAAAAATAATGTCATGGTAAAAATTTATACAGAAAAAGATAAGTCTTTGGGTTTAACTTTACAGGGTTAGTACATATTTGTAAGATTTAATCTCTTGCCAGATCGTGTGATCAGTTATACTATTTTTGAGGATATGAGAACAGAAATAAATAAGGGTAACACTGTAATTATTTTTTTTATTGGAGTATAATTGCTTTACAGTGTTTTGTTAGTTTCTGCTGTATATTGAAGTGTATCAGCTATATGTACTCAACACATATATCCCCTCCTCTTAGACCTTCCTCCTACTCCCTCCATCCCACCCCTCTAGGTTATCACAGAGCAAGGAGCTGTATAATTATTTTTCAATACCACTTAGTACAGAAAAATTTTCCAAAAATCAAAACTAATTGCATTATTGTATATATATATATTAAAATAATAGGAAACCTATTTCTTTTTTAAAAATAGGGTTAAATTTTTTAAACAGCATATACCTAAAATATATACAGTATTAGATGACTAGAAACAAGTATTAGACTGTTGGAATAAGCTTGTCATAGGCAAGACCTTCAGTAAACTTATTTGTCCAAACATGGTCTAAGAACTTTGAAGTGTCTGAAAAAACCTAACAGTGGTAAAGAAAACTCTTTTCATAAAACCATGTATTTCCAGTGGAACTGGGAAGTATTAATAGCTGAAATGTAACTGAAACAATGCTGAAGTTGAGGTCCCAAGACCTATCTTCAAGCAATGTAGTAGCAGTAGGATCTTATATAGTTACTTAGCTTCAAAATCTCTTCTGAAAATAGGGCATATAACAACTTAGAAGCATACAGTAAGATAAAGTACTTATGTTTTTATAAGAATATCTTCACATAGTGTCCCTTTTGCAATATAATAGAGAAATTTCTTTCATAGCTAATACCAGGGGAAACTTTGTTTCTCTTTAACTGCCATTCATTCATCCATCCATTCACTTAATATCTGAATTCCTTGCTATATGCCAGTTTACACTTACAGGTAGAATTTTTTGTTTTGGCAAGTAGGAAGTATTGAGCCAGTTTTATAGCCCTCTGTTAGTAATTATCTGAACCTCAAAGCATGTGTTATAGTATACTATTCTTCTAGTTTACTTTTACTTCACTGTGATTTAAAAAAAAAGAAAAAAACATGTAATATATAAACTACCTCCAGTCACTTTAGAGTGTAAGACCAAACAAGTTAGTAAATTAATAGAGAACAATGCAAAATTCCTTAGTAAAATCTACAAAAATAAGGTGGCAGCATCATCACTAATAAGCTTATAATGTTATTCTCATTCTTCTAAATTTGTGAATACTGTGTACCAGGTGGACTTAGAATAAAACAGTGAATAAAACGAGGCTCCTGCTACAAAAGACTGGTAGACCCTCAGATCCTTACCCAAATTGTATTATTATATTTGTATTATTGTATCATAGAATTTATACAATTATGCAAAATAAATTCATCATAAATAAATAGTTATGAATAAAAGAATATTATTGTAATATATTCTCTTACTATTTTAAGAATATTAATATCCTTAAGAATACTAAATTAATATCTTTTAAGACAATCTTTTAATATTATTATTTTAAGAATGTTATTTAAATATATTTATATAAAAATAAATACTAATTTTCTTGAAATACAGTGTGGTAATGAAGATATTTTCTTGGCAAAACTCTATTAGTCTTTGCTCAGCTTCATTCTGCATTTCAAGTCCAAATCTGCCTGTTATTCCAGGTGTTTCTTAACTTCTTACTTTCACATTCCAGTCCCCTATAATGAAAAGGACATCGTTTTTGGGTGTTAGTTTAAAAGGTCTTGTAGGTCTTCATAGGACTGTTCAACTTCAGCTTCTTCAGCGTTACTGGTTGGGGCATAGACTTGGATTACTGTTATATTGAATGGTTTGCCTTGGAAATGAACAGAGATCATTCCGTCGTTTTTGAGATTGCATCCAAGTACTGCATTTTGGACTCTTTTTGTTGATCATGATGTCTACTCCATTTATTCTGAGGGATTCCTGCCTGCAGTAGTAGATATAATGGTCATCTGAGTTAAATTCACCCATTCCAGTCCATTTTAGTTCGCTGATTCCTAGAATGTCAATGTTCACTCTTGCCATCTCTTGTTTGACCACTTCCAATTTGCCTTGATTCATGGACTTGACATTCCAGGTTCCTATGCAATATTGCTCTTTACAGCATCGGACCTTGCTTCTATCACCAGTCACATCCACAACTGGGTATTGTTTTTGCTTTGGCTCGAAACACCCTCTTCCAACAACACAAGAGAAGACTCTACACATGGACATCACCAGATGGTCAACACCGAAATCAGATTGATTATATTCTTTGCAGCCAAAGATGGAGAAGCTCTATATAGTCTACAAAAACAAGACCAGGAGCTGACTGTGGCTCAGATTTTGAACTCCTTATTACCAAATGCAGACTTAAATTGAAGAAAGTAGGGAAAAGCACTAGACCATTCAAGTATGACCTAAATCAAATCCCTTATGATTATACAGTGGAAGTTGGAAATAGATTTAAGGGCCTATATCTGATAGATAGAGTGCCTGATGAACTATGGAATGAGGTTTGTGACATTGTACAGGAGACAGGGATCAAGACCATCCCCATGGAAAATAAATGCAAAAAAGCAAAATGGCTGTCTGGGGAGGCCTTACAAATAGCTGTGAAAAGAGAGGTGAAAAGCAAAGGAGAAAAGGAAAGATATAAGCATGTGCATGCAGAGTTCCAAAGAATAGCAAGAAGAGATAAGAAAGCCTTCTTCAGCGATCAGTGCAAAGAAATAGAGGAAAACAACAGAATGGGAAAGACTGGAGATCTCTTCAAGAAAATTAGAGATACCAAGGGAACATTTCATGCAAAGATGGGCTTGATAAAGGACAGAAATGGTCTGTACCTAACAGAAGCAGAAGATATTAAGAGGTGGCAAGAATACACAGAAGAATTGTACAAAAAAGATCTTCACAACCCAGATAATCATGATGGTGTGATCACTCATCTAGAGCCAGACATCCTGGAATGTGAAGTCAAGTGGGCCTTAAAGCATCACTACAAACAAAGCTAGTGGAGGTGATGGAATTCCAGTTGTGCTATTTCAAATCCTGAAAGATGATGCTGTGAAAATGGTGCACTCAATATGCCAGCAAATTGGGAAAACTCAGCAGTGGCCACAGGACTGGAAAAGGTCAACTTTCATTCCAATCCCAAAGAAAGGCAATGCTCAAACTACCTCACAATTGCACTCATCTCACATGCTAGTAAAGTAATGCTCAAAACTCTCCAAGCCAGGCTTCAGCAATACATGAACCGTGAACTTCCAGATGTTCAAGCTGGTTTTCGAAAAGGCAGAGGAACCAGAGATCAAATTGCCAACATCCGCTGGATCATGGAAAAAGCAAGAGAGTTCCAGAAAAACATCTATGTCTGCTTTATTGACTATGCCAAAGCCTTTGACTGTGTGGATCACAATAAACTGTGGAAAATTCTGAAAGAGGTGGGAATACCAGACCACCTGACCTGCCTCTTGAGAAATCTGTATGCAGGTCAGGAAGCAACAGTTAGAACTGGACATGGAACAACAGACTGGTTCCAAATAGGAAAAGGAGTATGTCCAGGCTGTATATTGTCACCCTGCTTATTTAACTTCTATGTAGAGTACATCATGAGAAACACTGGACTGGAAGAAACACAAGCTGGAATCAAGATTGCCAGGAGAAATATCAGTCACCTCAGATAAGCAGATGACACCACCCTTATGGCAGAAAGTGAAGAGGAACTAAAAAGCTTCTTGATGAAAGTGAAAGTGGAGAGTGAAAAAGTTGGCTTAAAGTGCAACATTCAGAAAACGAAGATCATGGCATCCGGTCCCATTACTTCATGGGAAATAGATGGGGAAACAGTGTCAGACTTTATCTTTTTGGGCTCCAAAATCACTGCAGATGGTGACTGCAGCCATGAAATTAAAAGACTCTTACTCCTTGGAAGGAAAGTTATGACCAAGCTAGATAGCATACTCAAAAGCAGAGACATTACTTTGCCGACTAAGGTCCGTCTAGTCAAGGCTATGGTTTTTCCTGTGGTCAGGTATGGATGTGAGAGTTGGACTGTGAAGAAGGCTGAGTGCCAAAGAACTGATGCTTTTGAACTGTGGTATTGGAGAAGACTTTTGAGAGTCCCTTGGACTTCAAGGAGATCTAACCAGTCCATTCTGAAGGAGATCAGCCCTGGGATTTCCTTGGAAGGAATGATGCTAAAGCTGAAACTCCAGTACTTTGGCCACCTCATGAGAAGAGCTGACTCATTGGAAAAGACTCTGATGCTGGGAGGGATTGGGGGCAGGAGCAGAAGGGGACGACAGAGGATGAGATGGCTGGATGGCATCACTGACTCGATGGACATGAGCCTGAGTGAACTCCAGGAGTTGGTGATGGACAGGGAGGCCTAGAGTGCTGCGATTCATGGGCTCACAAAGAGTCAGACACGACTGAGCAACTGAACTGAATGAAGACTAGTTGCAATGGAAGCAAAAGTGTCTTCTGCCGAAAAAAACATAAAATTACTCTGTGGCAATCAAATAAGACAAAAACCATCCATTTTGTATAGAAGCACAAACCCATACACTTCATAAGCTCTAAAAACTATACGTTATAAACCAGAGAAATGTCTAATAGCACATTTTAAGGAAAAAATTTCCAAAGTTATCAGTATTTAAAATTTTGGTATTTTAAAGCATTATTTTTTCTGAACAGTTCATTTGTGTAATACTTTTTTATTGTTGTTATGATGCTGAAAACATCTTTGAATCTCCAGGTAGGAGAGTAATCTAGTTAACTTTATGTGTCATCTGAATTTGCTCTATCACATATCTGTGAAAAGACCATCTATCTCATGTTTTCCTATCTGGGAGTCATAGGTTCCTGAAGCAGCTGCATTTGGGAGTATCTCTGACCATTAGAACGCTTTTCTAGATTATGTGCTTCTGAGGAAAAGGATTGTGTCATTTCTTTTGATCATTTCACCACCTGATACCATAATAGGTGTTCAGTAAGTTTGAATAATTTCATAGTAGTTTTCTCCTATCAAGTCAAATTCTTTCCCTTGCCTATATAACCCTTCAGCTATTTCATTATGGCTATCATGTGAATCTTATCTTTTCTAAGCTAATTAGAACCAGTTTTCCTCATCTTTTTTTCACAATAAAGTCCCATCACCTTTTTAAAGTTGACCCAAAATATCATAGAGTTAAATATAGTACTCTAACATGGTATGATAAGTACAGAGTAGAATGGTTTCATCACTCTCATTTTAGATACCATGGTCAGTCACGTCTGACTTTTTGTGACCCCATAGATTATAGCCTCGGAGAAGGCAATGGCATCCCACTCCAGTACTCTTACCTGGACAATCCCATGGACTGAGGAGCCTGGTAGGCTGCAGTCCATGGGGTCACTAAGAGTCGGACACGACTGAGCGACTTCACTTTCACTTTTCACTCTCATGCATTGGAGAAGGAAATGGCAACCCACTCCAGTGTTCTTGCCTGGAGAATCCCAGGGACGGGGGAGCCTGGTGGGCTGCCATCTATGGGGTCACACAGTCGGACACAACTGAAGCGACTTAGCAGCAGCAGAAGCAGCAGATTGTAGCCTCCAGACTCCTTTGTCCATGGGATTTTCCAAGCAAGAATACTGGAGTGAGTTGCCATTCCCTACTCCAGGGGATCTTCCCAACCCAAGGATTGAACCCACATCATTAGCATCTCTTGCATCGGCCAGTGAATTCTTTACCACTAGTGCCACTTTTAGATAATCTAGATGAGAAGTAGTTCTGAAGAGTGGACAGAAAATTATTTTGTTTGGGATGCATTTTGCTTAAGGTGTTTATTACCAAGAAAAATGTCTAATAGATAAATCCATGTAAGAGGGTAAAGGTCAGGGGAGAGGTAAAGCCCGGAACTGGAGACTTAATAGGCTATTCAGTGAGTATACCAAACCTTAACACCAGTGGGGAGACTGATTTGGCAATTTAAGTCAAGAGTGTTTTATATAAATCAACAGTGCTAATGCTATGATCTGTATGATTTATGTTTAAATCTGACCTTTTCCTTCCTACATGGACTTATCTCTTAGACATTATTTTTGGCTAGACTTATATAATTGATAAAAAAAAAATCCATTGATGCCTTTGAATTGTGGTGCTAGAGAAGACTCTTAGGAGTCCTTTGGACTACAGGGTGATCAAACCAGTCAGTCCTAAAGGAAATCAGCCTTGAATATTCATTGGAAAGTCTGATGCTTAAGCTGGAGATCCAATACTTTGGCTTCCTGATTCCAAAAGCTGACTAATTGGAAAAGACCCAGATCCTGGGAAAGATTGAAGCAAAAGGAGAAGAGAGTGATGAAGGATGAGATGGTTAGATAAAGCATCACCTACTTAACGGACATCCGGTCCCATCACTTCATGGGAAATAGATGGGGAAACAGTGGAAACAGTGCCAGACTTTATTTTTTTGAGCTCCAAAATCACTGCAGATGGTGATTGCAGCCATGAAATTAAAAAACGCTTACTCCTTGAAAGAAAAGTTACGACCAACCTAGATAGCATATTCAAAAGCAGAGACATTACTTTGCCGACTAAGGTCGGTCTAGTCAAGGCTATGGTTTTTCCAGTAGTCATGTATGGATGTGAGAGTTAGACTGTGAAGAAGGCTGAGTGCCAAAGAATTGATGCTTTTGAACTGTGGTGTTGGAGAAGACTCTTGAGAGTCCCTTGTCTGCAAGGAGATCCAACCAGTCCATTCTGAAGGAGATCAGCCCTGGGATTTCTTTGGAAGGAATTATGCTGAAGCTGAAACTCCAGTACTTTGGCCACCTCATGCAAAGAGTTGACTCATTGGAAAAGACTCTGATGCTGGGAGGGATTGGGGGCAGGAGGAGAAGGGGACGACAGAGGATGAGATGGCTGGATGGCATCAACGACTCGATGGATGTGACTCTGAGTGAACTCCAGGAGTTGGTGATGGACAGGGAGGCCTGGTGTGCTGCGATTCATGGGGTCGCAAAGAGTCGGACACGACTGAGCGACTGAACTGAACTGAACTTAATGGACATGACTTTAAGCAAACTCTGGGAGATATTGAAGGACAGGGAAGCCTGGCATGCGCAATCCATGAGGTTGCAAAGAGTCGTACATGACTTACTGCCTGAACGACACCTGAACTGCTAGTACTTTGCCCTGCACAATGCTATTTCATTCTTCTGTGCCTAGATCTGCTTGCCTCATTTATTTTTCCTTCAAGACTTATCTCCTCCAATGAGTATTCATTGTATCTTCTCCAAACGTATTCTTATTACCCTCCTTATCACTCACCTCCCACCCTTCTATAGGTCTAAGTAGTCATTTCTGATGTCCTTATGGTCCCTTACTACTTTGAATTAAAATGAACTGTTAAGATTTCTCTCTTTGGACTAAGTACCTTAAGGGTGAGAAACTTCACCCAGTAAACGTGAATGAACTTCAGCAACCTATTGTTCGCCCTTCCACCTTCCCTTTATCCTCTTGGGAAATCTGTATGCCTTCCACCATCCCTGCCTCTTGAGAAATCTGTATGCACATCAGGAAGCAACAGTTAGAACGACGTGGAACAACACACTGGTTCCAAATAGGAAAAGGAGTACGTCAAGGCTATATCTTGTCACCCTGTTTGTTTAACTTATATGCAGAGTACATCATGAGAAACACTGGGCTGGATGAAGCACAAGCTGGAATCAAGACTGCCAGGAGAAATATCAATAACCTCAGATATGCAGATTACACCACTCTTATGGCAGAAAGTGAAGAAGAACTAAAGAACCTCTTGATGAAAGTGAAAGAGGAGAGTGAAAAAGTTGACTTGAAGCTCAACATTTAGAAAACTAAGATCATGGCATCTAGTCCCGTCACTTCATGGCAAATAGATGGGGAAACAGTGGAAACCGTGTCAGAGTTTATTTTTGGGGGCTCCAAAATCACTGCAGATGGTGACTGCAGCCATGAAATTAAAATATGCTTGCTCCTTGGAAGAAAAGTTATGACCAACCTAGATAGCATATTAAAAAGCAAAAACATTCCTTTGCCAACAAAGGTCTGTCTAGTCAAGGCTATGGTTTTTCCACTAGTCCATACATCCATGTATGAATGTGAGAGTTGGAGTATAAAGAAAGCTGAGTGCTGAAGAATTGATGCTTTTGAACTGTGGTGTTGGAGAAGACTCTTGAGAGTCCCTTGGAATGCAAGGAGATCCAGCCAGTCCATCCTAGAGGAGATCAGTCCTGAATATTCATTGGAAGGACTGATGCTGAAGCTGAAACTCCAATACTTTGGCCATCTGATACGAAGAGCTGACTTATTTGAAAAGACCCTGATGCTGGGAAAGATTGAAGGTAGGAGGAGAAGGGGATGACAGAGGATGAGATGGTTGGATGGCATCACTGACTCAATGGACATGGGTTTGAGTAGACTCCAGGAGTTGGTGATAGATGGTGAGGCCTGGTGTGCTGCAGTCCATGGAGTGGCAAAGAGTGGGACACAACTGTGTGACTGAACTTAACTGAACTTAACCCTTTATCCTTTACTGTTTACATCTTGTCACACCTCTGTTGAAGAGCCTTAAGAGGCTCCTGTTCTTTTACCAGATAAAAATTTAACTTAGTATAATAAAAGTGTTTTTTGTCATCTGTTCCCTTCCTTTCTTCCCAGATTAATTTTCTACCATTCCTTTACATGCTATAGAATCTGTATACATGTTATAGAATCTGATTATCTTTTAAGCATTCCTTTTCATTTTTTGAGACTTAATTTAAGCATCACCTCTGGAAGCTTTCTGGACACCCTAAAACTAAACCTAGTTTTTTAAGCCCTGTATGTATGACTATAATACGTAGATATGTCATTACAGTATAGTATTCTATAGTATTCATCTCTGCTGTTACATCTAGCTTCCCTAGTGGCTCAGAGGGTAAAGTGTTTGCCTGCAATGCAGGTAGACCTGGGTTTGATCCCTGGGTCAGGAAGATCCTCTGGAGAAGGAAATGGCAATCCACTCCAGTACCTTTGCCTGGAAAATCCCATGGATGGAGGAGCCGGTAGGCTACAGTCCATGGGGTCACAAAAAGTCGGACATGACTGAGCAACTTCACTTCACTGTTACATTGCACAAATTTTGAAGACAAGATATTTTCATCTCCTCTTTTATAATCTGGTAAATAGTAGATACTACTCAGTACATGTTTGAATGAATGAGTTCATGTGAAATTGAATTTAACTTGGTTGAAGATACCTAACATTTTAATTTTTGACATAGATTATTGGTATTCTTCATAGTGAAGGACAGGGAAACCTAGTGTGCTGCAGTTCATGGGGTCGCAAAGAGTTGGACATGACTTAGCAACTGAACAACAATAATTGGTATCCTACATCTTGTTTTAAATTACATATTAAATGTTTTGACATTTAAAGAGTTTGATTCTGTAAGAACATTTTATTTTTACATATTTTAAAATATTTAAAATTATTGACAGAAAATAAGATACCTTTCTGGTTCTAAATGTTCATAATTTAATAATTAACATTTATTTATTTCCTTTTTTCCATATCTTCAAGGCCTATTGTGTAACAGAACCTGTAGCAGGCTCTGATGTAGCTGGTATAAAAACCAAAGCAGAAAAGAAAGGAGATGAGTATATTATTAATGGTCAGAAGATGTGGATAACCAATGGAGGAAAAGCTAATTGGTATGTTGTTTAAAACATCTCCGTACATTGTTTCTTCATTACTGCATATTCAGAATCTCCCCCTCTCTCCTTTCCTTTGTTATTAAACCACCACAATTAAGATAAGTTTTATTCACAGAACTGGATAGTCCATAAAAGATTATAAATAATTGAGTAATTTTCAAAAGTTCTAACTCCTGAGCTATTTCTTCAAATTGTCTCAGAAGTTTAATTTGTAAAATAAAATAAAACAAAAACACCTGCTCTCGTTGAATCTAATTAGGAAAGCTAGAGCTCCATCTACTTGGCTCACTACACCTACTCTCCATTCTCTGCACCAGAATCTCCTTGGAGCCATTCCCCTAAGACTCTGAGGGAAAAAGGAAAGTCACTGGTATAGCACATTTCTCTAATCCTGAGCAATAAGCATTATCTTTTAGAGTGGACAGAATTTTACTTAAAAAAATCTAAAAGGCCCAAATATGTAAGTTCAAAAATAGTGACATGAATTTCAACAGAATGTCATAAAATCACTTGTATAAATATAAAATGTTGAAGGGAAACATATTTGATAGCACTATTTGTGAAAAAAAAAATATGAAAAAAGGGTCAATAGGAATCAACCGTCCGATGTATCTGCCTTTAAGAAGTGAATGTAGTTTCTTGCTGAAGTATAGTATGAAACAAACAGGAAAAAATGGCAGCAGTACTAGGAAACACTTTTTAAGACAGGCATTGACAAAGTGGAATAAATTCAAAAGCAAGTAAATGTTCTTGATTAGGTTGAGGGCGGAAAACATGTCCTGTAAAGAATGAAGGAATTAGATTTGTATTGGAAGAATTAAAAAAAATTTGAAATAATGTCTCATACAAAGAAGACTAGGTTCATACATTTGCTTCAGAAAGCCAGTTTAGAATAAATGGGTGAAAGTGAGACAAATTTAGAGTATAGTTCAGCATAAGGACAAGCATTTCGATAGTGGTTCTGTCTAATATGTAAGTTGTCATGGGAAAAATGTATTTACTCATCATTACAAGTATATACATAGAAACTTACAGAGGAAGTTCTCTCTGCTGATTGGAATAATGAACTAAAATGGACTCTTTCCTTGTCTGCAAAAATTCTGATTCAATATATATGTGTGTGCTCTTTCAGCATTATTTTTTGGCAAGAAAATCATTATTCCTGAGAGTGAGTTTACTGTCTATTTTAAATATGTCCATCACTTTATGAGTGTTCAGTATTATGGAGTGCTAGATATTGTTGGAGAAGGCGATGGCATCCCAGTCCAGTACTCTTGCCTGGAAAATCCCATGGACGGAAAAGCCTGGTAGGCTACAGTCCATGGGGTCACTACGAGTCAGACACGACTGAGCGACCTCACTTTCACTTTTCATTTTCATGCATTGGAGAAGGAAATGGCAACCCACTCCAGTGTTCTTGCCTGGAGAATCCCAGGGACGGGGGAGCCTGGTGGGCTGCCGTCCATGGGGTCACACAGAGTCGGACACGACTGAAGCGACTTAGCAGCAGCAGATATTGTTATTTTTGAGTTATCATAATATCACCAAGTAATAAAAAAGTGAAGAAATGCTTACAATGTAACAAGTGAGAGAAATCCAATAATGGGACTAGAAACTTTCACAACTGTAAGAATTCATTAAGTACAACTCATTATGTAATAAGACAAATTAGGTAAAATGTGAAACTGGAAAAGGAGTTTTTACTATTCTTTTAAACTATTAAGTAAAACTGTAGAATGAGTAATAGTTTATTAGTTTTAAGCACAGAAAATAAATTTGTTGTTTAAGGAATTTTAAAAAAATTCTCCTATTCCAGGCTATTTAGAACATGGGTTACATGGATATTTGGATGTTTTGGCTTTTCTCCTCATGTTGCATTTTAAAATCTTTCTGGGAAAAAAGTAGATGTGGATTGAAATACTAGCTCTGCCACATCATAAGATTATGACCTGGGCAAGCTTTTAAATTTTTCTGATGCTTCATTGCTTCTATAAAATGGGAGTAATAATAATTGGGATTGTTGGGAGGGTTAACTGAGATGGGAGTCATCATATGTTGTATGTTGTTATCTGCTGATACCGTTATCTTTATCATCATGTTTATTAGGTATTTTTTATTGGCTCGTTCTGATCCGGATCCTAAGGCTCCTGCTAGTAAAGCCTTTACTGGCTTTATTGTGGAAGCAGACACCCCAGGAATACAGATTGGAAGAAAGGTAAGTGTGTACTTATAGTGATCAAGGCCTCCAATATTGTTTTAACTATAAATTTAAAAATTACTAATTTCAGTTTCCTTTATTGAAAACATTTTGTTTGTATTAAGTTGCAATAAAAATAAAGCTGCATTTGATGTTATCGGGTAAAATAATCCTTCCTGAAGATTTTTAAGTTGAGAATAGTCGTTTCAAGTCATTTGAAAGAGTGGCCAAATTGTATACAATTTGTATACATATACAATTCTTTATGTTTACATTTTGTCTATATTCTCATTACTCCTGCTCTCATGCTGCTTATTAAAAACCAGATCATATATTTCTCTTAAGAAGGGTCATGGTATCTACAACTTCCTCTCAAATAATTCAGCAAATAATGCTAATAGCTAATAGTTAAACACACACACAAAACACAGAAATAAAGCAAATGTGCCATAATTGGTGAATCTAGGCAAAGGTATATAGGTATTCATTTTACTCCTTGCAGTTCTTCTGTTGGTTTGAAAATTTTTAAAACAAAACATTGAGGGGAAATAACTATCTTGGCAATTTCTTTTTTCATATATATATATCATTGAAGTATAGTTGATTTATAATGTTGGGTTAATTTCTGCTGTACAGAAGGGTGAGTCAGTTATATATATATATATATTTTTTCATATTCTTTTCCATTATGGTTCATCACAGGATATTGAATACAGTTCCCTGTGCTATATAGTAGGACCTTGTTGTTTATCCATTCTGGATATATTAGTTTACATCTGCTAATCCCCAACTCTCAGTCCTTCCCTCCCTCACCACCCACCTTGGTAACCACAAGTCTGTTCTGTGTGCCTGGGAGTCTGTTTCTGTCTTGTAGATATGTTCATTTGTCTTGTATTTTAGATTGCACCTCTGTGCTTAGTCACGTCCAACTCTTGTGACCCCCATGGACTATAGCCTGCCAGGCTTCTTTGTCCGTAAGATTTTCCAGGCAAGAATACTGGAGTGAGTTGTTATTTTCTACTCCAAGATTCCACATCTAGGGTGATATCATATTGTATTTGCCTTTCTTTTTCTAACTTACTTCACTTAGTAGGATAATCTCTAGGCCATCTAAGTTACTGCAAATGGCATTATTTCATTCTTTTTATGGCTGAGGAACATTCAGTTGTATATATATACCACATCTTCTTTATCCTTTCCTCTGTTGATGGACATTTAGGTTGGGTTCATGTCTCAGCTATTGTATATAGTGCCACTAGAAACTAGGGGTACATGTGTCTTTTCAAATTAAAGTTTTGTCTGGGTATATGCCCAGGAGTGGAATTGTTGGATCATATGGTAACCCTATTTTTGTTTTTTTGAAGAACCTCCATACTGTTTTCTGGGCTTCCCTGGTGGCTTAGATGATAAAGAATCTGCCTGCAATGCAGGAGACCCAAGTTCAATATGTGGGTCTGGAAGATCCCCTGGAGAAGGGAATGGCTACCCACTCCAGTATTCTTGCCTGGAGAATTCCATGGACAGAGGAGCCTGGCGGGCTATAGTCTAGTCCATGCGGTCGTAAAGAGTCGGACATGACTGAGTAACTTAGCACACAGCACACATCTAAAGACCTGTTCTGCCAGATTCCCTGGAGCACAGAGTGCCTCATTCCACCCTGAACTCCCTGGGGAGGTAAAGTCAGCAGCTGCAGCCCCACAGGGTTCAATCTCTGCAGAGGCAAATGGCGACTGCCCTTATTGTTCAATCACTGGCAGATGCTCTCAGCAAGTGCCATTTGTCATTGACAGGTAAGTGACAATTTGTAGTCAACAGTTTCAGAGTTTGTGAAACATTGTTTTAGATGAGAGTTTCGCAAACTTTTTTTTTTTCAAAGATATAGCATACACAAGTATTTTAGATTTTGAGGGCCAGTTGGTGTCTGTCACAAATACTCAGTTCTACCATTGGAGCAAGAAAGTAGCCACAGAGAATATGTAAATGAATAGGTGTGATTGTAGTTCTGTAAAGCTATATTTAGAAAATAGGCATTACAGACCATAGTTTGTCCACCTCCATATAAATAGGCAATTGCAGAAAATCTCAAAGTCTTTAACAGTGCTTAAAGCAAGAATTTATGCTAGCTCAAAATATGTTTCATACTACATATTGTTTTCCTTATTAGGAATTAAATATGGGCCAGCGATGTTCAGATACAAGAGGAATTGTCTTTGAAGATGTGAGAGTGCCTAAGGAAAATGTTTTAATTGGTGAGGGAGCTGGTTTCAAAATTGCAATGGGAGCATTTGATAAAACCAGACCACCAGTAAGTAAGATGGCTTAATAACCTTTATGGGAGTTTTCATTTACTGTATTGAATAGTTTTGTTTTAACATTGTTTGTTTGGTCTGTATTTCTTTTTAAATATCTGCTTTTATTAAAGATGGAGGTTTTTTTTTTTTTTTCCTAAGAATTCTTCAGTATTATTGCTGTTACAGAAATTATTTTAGTAAGAGCAAAATTACTATAGTTGTTAGATTTACAGAGAAGCATTTCACATTTAATTTAATCATTCCTGCTGATGTGTACTCATTCCTCTTGCCTCACTCATTAGGAATATTTCCCCTGAGAAGCTTTCCCCTGTTAAACAGAAAGAATGATTTATCTCTAGGCCATGATCCTGTGCCTTGCAAATGCCTTCCATTAACCTTTAATTCATATAAAATATAAATTTAAATGCTTGTCATTTCCCCCACCCTTTATTGCCTTAAGGTATAGGTCAGCTTCTCTTTGTGCAAACTTTAACTTAGATTTGAGGTAAGTAGCCATTATATGTGTGTTTTAAAGACAACGTGAACTTCTGCTTTGTAAAATGTAATGCTAGGTTGCAGCTGCTGCTGTGGGACTAGCACAGAGAGCTTTGGATGAAGCTACCAAGTATGCCCTGGACAGAAAAACTTTTGGAAAGCTGCTTATAGAGGTAATTATAATACTATACTTGTTTTGTTCAAATGTGAAACCATTCGTTTTCACTTAATATTTGAAAACTATCTTTTAAATAAAAAATAGTTTATTTCTGCTTTGGTAACAAGAAGATAATGTGAAGTGAAAGTGTCAGGGTGGGTTTTAAGAATAGATTTGCATGTGTGTGTGTGTGTGTGTGTGTATAAAAATTTATTTGGCTGCACTAGGTCTTAGTTGCAGCATGTAGGATCTAATTATCTGACCAGGGATTGAACTCCAGCCCCTTGCACTGGGAACGCGGAGTCTTAGCCACTGGACCACCAGGGAAGTCCCAAGAGTAGATCTTCTTTAGACTCTGCTACTATTAATATCTGTTGTCTGCTTTGGGATTTATGTTAATTAAGAAGAAAAAGAACACCTAATATTTAAGTGCCTGTATTATCTAATTCCACCAGTACACTCTTTTTTGTTTGTACTACAGTTTCCATTGGTGAAATCATTCAGTCATGTCTGACTCTTTGCGACCCCATGGACTGTATCCTACCAGGCTCCTCCGTCCATGGAATTTTCCAGGCAAGAGTACCGGAGTGGCTTGCCATTTCCTTCTCCAGGGGATCTTCCCGACCCAGGGATTGAACCCGGGTCTCCCGCACTGCAGGCAGACGCTTTTACCCTCTGAGCCACCGTATTTTATACAGTTTCCATTAAAGACCAGGAAGCTGCAGCTTAGAATAAATACTTTGTCCAAGAACACACAATTTAGAAATCATAGATCCAGGGTTCTACTTCATGCTCTTAATCCGTGTTACTTCTCATGTCTTCTTGTTTATCAAATAATCAAACAATTTTAGTACTATTTGTTATTGTTGTTTGTTTTTTGGCCACGCAGGATGTATTGTGGGATCTTAATTCCCCAACCAGGGATTGAACCTGGGCCCTTGGAGCAATGAAAACTCAGAGTCCTAACCACTGGCTTGTCAGGCAGTTCTCAAGAACTTTTTAATCTTACCTTTTCAAACATTTATGCTTCCCCATTGTCTGTATTCTCTTCTATAACTCCTGTAACTATTGACTGCACAGTGGACAGTCCCTATTTCTATCCCTATGTGTCAGTGGTTCTCAAACTATCTGGTAGAAGATAGGTTTTAATTTCCAGTCAACTGTGTACCATTATTTTTATAAAATAAGAATGTCACAACACTATCAAATTGTTACAAATGCTTACTCTCACTTTGTGTATCATGAACCAGTCCAGTAACAATTTGTGGTCTATAGATGAAACTTGGATTAGTATACTTCTGTATCTCAACCTCAGTTATGTAATTTATTTTTGCTATAATCCTGATAACTTTCTCAGATTTGCTTTTCAGTTTTTTTTTAACCCTACATCTAATCTCTTCAATCCATTTAATGACTTCTTTCATTTATAGAATTTATGTTTGGTTCTTTTTCATTTCTACCCTTTCTTTTATGCTGGCCTGGTTTTTCAACATAGCTTTTCTTTCTCCTTTTTTATCTCTTTAATTATATAAAACTTCAGTTATATTCACTTTCTGATTTTTTTTCTGTTATTTCAAGTTCTTAGGGTGGCTAATATTTTGGCCTAGTTCATCTGATCTCTCTGTTATGACTGTTTTTTCCTGTCTTGATTTTTGCTTATAAGCTTATCTGCAGCAGCATTCATTAGTTTCCTTCAATGCATTGTGGAAGTATTCAAGAGACCAGTTTTTTTTATCAGGTAGCCCAGAGGTTTCAGCATTGTTAGAGCTGTTTTTTTCACATGAATTTCTCCACTTGTGAAATCCTATACCACAGCTGTATACATTGACTACATGCTTAAAAGAGATTCCTTTTTTAAATCTCCCAGACAGAATCTTGGGCAAGAAATAAGCTTCTTTGTGGCCTTCTTGCCTTGATGAGCTGAGACTTTTAGTTCTTCCTTAGGAAAGAGAAGTTCTTATAGGCAGAGAATCTCAATTTCAGCCCCTCATCTTTTTCATTCTCACATGTCTCCTGTTCTGTGTTCATTAAAACTCCAACTCCTATCACATTAGACTCAAATCTCAGTCTGATTTTTTTTCCTTTCCCATGTCATTGCTTCTCAATCAGGATTAAATTTTTGGAGGCCCTTGGAGATTAGTTTCTTTCCTTTGAGTTGTTTCATTTTGCTTTTATTTTTTAAATAACTTTATTTTTGACTGTGTTAGGTCTTTGTTGCTATACTTACGAGCTTTTCTCTAGTTGCAGTGAGCAGGGTCTACTCTCTTAGTTGTGGTGAGCGGGCTTCTCATTGGAGTGACTTCTCTTGTTGCGTGGCACAGGTTCTGGAGTGCAGAGGTTTCAATAGTTGGCACGTGGACTCAGTAGTTGCAGCTCCTGGGCTCGAGAGCACAGGCCCAATATTTGTGGCACACTTGCTTAGTTGTTCCATGGCATGTGGAATCTACCTGGACCAGGGATTAAACCTATGTCTCCTGCATTAGCAGGCAGATTCTTTACCACTGAGCCATGAGGGAAGCCCCCTTGTTTTGTTTTTAAGTCAAACATTTCTTTGTGTTTATGGACAAAAAGAGTTTATATTAGCTCATTTATGTCACCAGAGCTATATGTATACAGATTAGTGAAATGTATGTTTATTATTAAGTATTAGTTTAGTTTAATCATAAACAGATAACATCATTTTCAGGTCCTTCTCACCAACTATCTGATATTCTTCTGGCTATTTTCAACTCAAAATAGAATATTTTATGTTCCTTTTCTTACAGACTCTAAAGATTCTTTTTTGTATTCTTACTATCTGCACAATGATATTTTTGCCTCTATGGGCTCTTACTGTTAAGTATAGAAAGTGTGTTTTTGCTTACTACTTTTCTAAGCTAAATAAAGGAGATATTAAGCTACTGATTTATACATAGCTTTGGTCTGTTACTTCAAAAAAAAAAGATTTTTTTTTTTTTTTAGTTTTGTTTTAAGGGACATTATTGAGTATAGTATTATAATCATAGCTCTCCTGTTCACTCCCATGTTTCTCATTGCAGTTATTACTACTTCTCTCTTCAAGAGAACACTGTGTCACTATCCTCTAGTGCTTAACTTGCTGTGGGTAAAGAAAACTGACAAAAGCAGAGGATGGTACTTTTTCTTATCAAAAAGTAAAACTAGGAACACTGATAACAAATTACAGGATGATAAAATCTCTTAATAGTAGGCCTTAACTGCCTACTCCTTTGTCTCGTCAAAATCCTCCATCCAGGTTAAAGTTGGAGTAGTTTGGGATGATATGAAAGAATCCCTTATGAGTAACCGTCATTGGAATTGATTATTATCGCTAGCAGGCAATACCTCTTTCCCCATGATTTCCATGTCTTGGTGGGAAAATGAATGAGGAGAAATACTATTTGGGACTTGAGGCTGAAATAAGTTATACTTAGAAAGAAAACTTATATCTCCTTTTTTAACCACTTTATGCTCAAAATTCTTTCAATATCTTCTCATCACACTCAGATCAAAATCCAGAGTACTTGCAGTGGTCTTCTGTCATCCACAGTGACTTTTGTTGTTGTTTTTATGTTTATTCCTCCAGGCAGATATCCACTTCCTCATTCATTTCACTAAAGAATGTACCCTTGATTCAGTTCAGTTCAGTTCAGTCGCTCGATCGTGTCTGACTCTTTGCGACCCCATGAATCGCGGCACGCCAGGCCTCCCTGTCCATCACCAACTCACACAGTTCACTCAGACTCACATCCATCGAGTCAGTGATACCATCCAGACATCTCATCCTCGGTCGTCCCCTTCTCTGCCTGCCCCCAATCCCTCCCAGCATCAGAGTCCTTTCCAATAAGTCAACTCTTCGCATGAGGTGGCCAAAGTACTGGAGTTTCAGCTTCAGCATCATTCCTTCCAAAGAACACCCAGGGCTGATCTCCTTGAGAATGGACTGGTTGGATCTCCTTGCAGTCCAAGGGACTCTCAAGAGTCTTCTCCAACACCACAGTTCAAAAGCATCAATTCTTCAGTGCTCAGCTTTCTTCACAGTCCAACTCTCACATCTACACATGACCACTGGAAAAACCATAGCCTTGACTAAATGTACGTTTGTTGGCAAAGTAATGTCTCTGCCTTTTTTTTTTTTTTCTTTTTTTTTTACTTTATTTTACTTTACAATACTGTATTGGTTTTACCATACATTGACATAAATCCACCATGGGTGTATACAAGCTCCCAATCCTGAATCCCCCTCCCACCTCCCACCCCATATCATCTCTCTGGATCATCCCCATGCACCAGCCTCAAGCATCCTGTATCCTGTATCGAACATAGACTGGCACTTCATTTCTACATAATAGTGTACATGTTTCAATGCCATTCTTCCAAATCATCCCACCCTCTTCCTCCCTCAGAGTCCAAAAGTCCGTTCTATACATCTGTGTCTCTTTTGCTGTCTCCCATCCAGGGTCATCATTACCATCTTTCTAAATTCCGTATATATGTGTCAGTATACTGTATTGGTGTTTTTCTTTCTGGCTTACTTCACTCTGTATAATCAGCTCCAGTTTCATCCATCTCATTAGAACTGATTCAAATGTATTCTTTTTAATGGCTGAGTAATACTCCATTGTGTATATGTACCACAGCTTGCTTATCCATTCATCTGCTGATGGACATCTAGGTTGTTTCCATGTTTTGGCTATTATAAACAGTGCTGCCATGAACATTGGGGTACATATGTCTCTTTCAGTCCTGGTTTGCTCGCTGTGTATGCCCAGCAGTGGGATTGCTGGGTCATAAGGCAGCTCTATTTGCAATTTTTTAAGGAATCTCCACACTGTTTTCCATAGTGGCTGTACTAGTTTGCATTCACACCAACAGTGTAAGAGGATTCCCTTTTCTCCACATCCTCTCCAGCATTTATTGCTTGCAGACTTTTGGATTGCAGACATTCTGACTGGTGTGAAACGGTACCTCATTGTGGTCTTGATTTGCATTTCTCTAATAATGAGTGATGTTGAGCATCTTTTCATGTGTTTGTTAGCCATCCGTATGTCTTCTTTGGAGAAATGCCTATTTAGTTCTTTGGCCCATTTTTTGATTGGGTCGATTATTTTTCTGGAGTTGAGCTGCATAAGTTGCTTGTATATTTTTGAGATTAGTTGTTTGTCAGTTGCTTCATTTCTATTGTTTTCTCCCATTCAGAAGGCTGTCTTTTCACCTTACTTATAAGTTTCCTTTGTTGTGCAGAAGCTTTTAACTTTAATTAGATCCCATTTGTTTATTTTTGCTTTTATTTCCAGAATTCTGGGAGGTGGATCATAGAGGATCCTGCTGTGATGTATGTCGGAGAGTGTTTTGCCTATGTTCTCTTCTAGGAGTTTTATAGTTTCTGGTCTTACATTTAGATCTTTAGTCCATTTTGAGTTTATTTTTGTGTTGGTGTTAGAAAGTGATCTAGTTTCATTCTTTTACAAGTGGTTGACCAGTTTTCCCAGCACCACTTGTTAAAGAGATTGTCTTTACTCCATTGTATATACTTGCCTCCTTTGTCAAAGATAAGGTGTCCATATGTGTGTGGATTTATCTCTGGGCTTTCTATTTTGTTCCATTGATCTATATTTCTGTCTTTGTGCCAGTACCATACTGTACCATACTGTCTTAATGACTGTGGCTTTGTAGTAGAGCCTGAAGTCAGGCAAGTTGATTCCTCCAGTTCCATTCTTCTTTCTCAAGATTGCTTTGGCTATTCGAGGTTTTATCTATTTACATACAAGTCTGGAAATTATTTGTTCTAGTTCTGTGAAAAATATTGCTGGTAGCTTGATAGCGATTGCATTGAATCTGTAGATTGCTTTGGGTAGTATACTCATTTTCACTATATTGATTCTTCCAATCCATGAACATGGTATATTTCTCCATCTGTTAGTGTCCTCTTTGATTTCTTTCATCAGTGTTTTATAGTTTTCAATATATGTATAGGTCTTTAGTTTCTTTAGGTAGATATATTCCTAAGTATTTTATTCTTTTCGTTGCAATGGTGAATGGAATTGTTTCCTTAATTTCTTTTTCTACCTTCTCATTATTAGTGTATAGGAATGCAAGGGATTTCTGAGTGTTGATTTTATATCCTGCAACTTTACTTTATTCATTGATTAGCTCTAGTAATTTTCTGGTGGAGTCTTTAGGGTTTTCTATGTAGAGGATCATGTCATCTACAAACAGTGAGAGTTTTACTTCTTCTTTTCCAATTTGGATTCCGTTTATTTCTTTTTCTGCTCTGATTGCTGTGGCCAAAACTTCCAGAACTATGTTGAATAGTAGCAGTGAAAGTGGGCACCCTTGTCTTGTTCCTGACTTTAGGGGAAATGCTTTCAATTTTTCACCGTTGAGGATAATGTTTGCTGTGGGTTTGTCATATATAGCTTTTATTATGTTGATGTATGTTCCTTCTATTCCTGCTTTCTGGAGAGTTTTTATCATAAATGGATGTTGAATTTTGTCAAAGGCCTTCTCTGCATCTATTGAGATAATCATATGGCTTTTATTTTTCAGTTTGTTAATGTGGTGAATTACGTTGATTGATTTGCGGATATTGAAGAATCCTTGCATCCCTAGGATAAAGCCCACTTGGTCATGGTGTATGATCTTTTCAATGTGTTGTTGGATTCTGATTGCTAGAATGTTGTTGAGGATTTTTGCATCTGTGTTCATCAGTGATATTGGCCTGTAGTTTTCTTTTTTTGTGGCTTGTCAGGTTTTGGTATTAGGGTGATGGTGGCCTCATAGAATGAGTTTGGAAGTTTACCTTCCTCTGCAATTTTCTGGAAGAGTTTCAGTAGGATAGGTGTTAGCTCTTCTCAAAATTTTTGGTAGAATTCAGCTGTGAAGCCGTCTGGACCTGGGCTTTTGTTTGCTGGAAGATTTCTGATTACAGTTTCAATTTCCGTGCTTGTGATGGGTCTGTTAAGATTTTCTATTTCTTCCTGGTTCAGTTTTGGAAAGTTGTACTTTTCTAAGAATTTGTCCATTTCTTCCACGTTGTCCATTTTATTGGCATATAATTGCTGATAGTAGTCTCTTATGATCCTTTGTATTTCTGTGTTATCTGTTGTGATCTCTCCATTTTCATTTCTAATTTTATTGATATGATTTTTCTCTCTTTGCTTCTTGATGAGTCTGGCTAATGGTTTGTCAATTTTATTTATCCTTTCAAAGAACCAGGTTTTTGTTTTGTTGATTTTTGCTATGGTCTCTTGTTTGTTTTGCGTTTATTTCTGCCCTAATTTTTAAGATTTCTTTCCTTCTACTAACTCTGGGGTTCTCCATTTCTTCCTTTTCTAGTTGCTTTAGGTGTAGAGTTAGGTTATTTATTTGACTTTTTTCTTGTTTCTTGAGGTATGCTTGTATTGCTATGAACTTTCCTCTTAGCACTGCTTTTATAGTTTCCCACTGGTTTTGGGTTGTTGTGTTCTCATTTTCATTCGTTTCCATGCATAATTTGATTTCTTTTTTGATTTCTTCTGTGTTTTGTTGGTTATTCAGAAGCGTGTTATTCAGCCTCCATATGTTTGGATTTTTAATAGTTTTCGTTCTGTAATTGAGATCTAATCCTAGTGCATTATGGTCAGAAAACATGCTTGGAATGATTTCGATTTTTTTGAATTTATCAAGGTTAGATTTATGGCCCAGGATGTGATCTATCCTGGAAAAGGTTCCCTGAGCACTTGAGAAAAAGGTGAAATTCATTGTTTTGGGGTGAAATGTCCTATAGATATCAATTAGGTCTAACTGGCCTATCGTGTCATTTAAAGTTTGCGTTTCTTTGTTAATTTTCTGTTTAGTTGATCTGTCCATAGGTGTGAGTGGGGTATTAAAGTCTCCCACTGTTATTGATTTCCCCTTTCATACTTGTTAGCATTTGTCTTACATATTGTGGTGCTCCTATGTTGGGTGCATATATATTTATAATTGTTATATCTTCTTCTTGGATTGATCCTTTGATCATTATGTAGTGTCCTTCTTTGTCTCTTTTCACAGCCTTTGTTTTAAAGTCTATTTTTTCGGAGATGAGTATTGCCACTCTTGCTTTCTTTTGGTCTCTATTTGCGTGGAATATCTTTTTCCAGCCCTTCACTTTCAGTCTGTATGTGTCCGTTGTTTTGAGGTGGGTCTCTTGTAGGCAGCATATATAGGGATCTTGTTTTTGTATCCATTCAGCCAGTCTTTTCCTTTTGGTTGGGGCATTCAACCCATTTATGTTTAAGGTAATTATTGATAAGTGTGATCCATTTACTTTATTGTTTTGGGTTCGAGTTTATATGCCCTTTTTGTGTTTCCTGTCTAGAGAATATCTTTTAGTATTTGTTGGAGAGCTGGTTTGGTGGTGCTGAATTCTTTCAGCTTTTGCTTGTCTGTAAAGCTTTTGATTTCTCCTTCATATTTGAATGAGATCCTTGCTAGGTACAGTAATCTGGGCTGTAGGTTATTTTCTTTCATCACTTTAAGTATGTCTTGCCATTCCCTCCTGGCCTGAAGAGTTTCTATTGAAAGATCTGCAGTTATCCTTATGGGAATCCCCTTGTGTGTTATTTGTTGTTTTTCCCTTGCTGCTTTTAATATTTATTCTTTGTGTTTGATCTTTGTTAATTTGATTAATATGTGTCTTGGGGTGTTTCACCTTGGGTTTATCCTGTTTGGAACTCTCTGTGTTTCTTGGACTTGGGTGATTATTTCCTTCCTCATTTTAGAGAAGTTTTCAACTATTATCTCCTCAAGAATTTTCTCGTGGTCTTTCTTTTTGTCTTCTTCTTCTGGGACTCCTATGATTCGAATGTTGGAGCGTTTCATATTGTCCTGTAGGCCTCTGAGGTTGTCCTTATTTCTTTTAATTCATTTTTCCTTTTTCCTCTCTGATTCATTTATTTCTACCATTCTGTCTTCTATTTCACTAATCCTATCTTCTGCCTCCGTTATTCTACTATTTGTTGCCTCCAGAGTGTTTCTGATCTCATTTATTGCATTATTCATTATATATTGACTCTTTTTTATTTCTTCTAGGTCCTTGTTAAACCTTTCTTGCATCTTCTCAATCCTTGTCTCCAGGCTATTTATCTGTGATTCCATTTTGATTTCAAGGTTTTGGATCAGTTTCACTATCAATATTCGGAATTCTTTCTCAGGTAGATTCCCTATCTCCTCCTCTTTGGTTTGGTTTGGTAGGCATTTCTCCTGTTCCTTTACCAGCTGGGTATTCTTGTCTCTTCATGTTGGTTATATTGCTGCGTTTGTGGTGGCCTTTCTATATTCTGGGAATTTGTGGAGTTCTCTTTATTATGGAGTTTCCTCGCTGTGGGTGGGGTTGTATCAGTGGCTTGTCAAGGTTTCTTGGTTAGGGAGGCTTGTGTTGGAGTTCTGGTGGGTGGAGCTGGATTTCTTCTCTCTGGAGTGCTATGAATTGTCCAGTAATGGGTTGTGAGACGTCAATGGTTTTGGAGTAGTTTTGAGCTGCCCGTATATTGAAGCTCAGGGGTGTGTTCCTGTGTTGCTGGAGAATTTGCGTGGTATGTCTTGCTCTGGAACTTGTTGGCCCTTGGGTGGTGCTTGGTTTCAGTTTAGGTATGGAGGCGTTTGATGAGCTCCTATTGCTTAATGTTCCCTGGATTCAGGATTTCTCTGATGTTCTTAGGATTTGGACTTAAGCCTCCTGTTTCTGGTTTTCAGTTTTATTTTTACCCTAGCCTCAGGACTTCTCCATCTATACAGCATGATGATAAAGCATCTAGGTTAAAGATGAAAGGTTTCTCCACATTGAGGTTTACCCATAGAGGTTCACTGAGTTACACGGAGAAGAGAAGAGGGAGGGGGTAGTTAGAGGTGACTGGAATGAGATGAGGTGGGATCAAAAGAGGAGAGAGCAAGCTAGCCAGTAATCACGTCCTTATGTACACTCCACAGTCTGGACCGCTCAGAGGTGTTCACGGAGTTATACAGGGAAGAGGAGAGGGAGGAAGTAGACAGAGGTGGCCAGGAAGATAAAAGAGGGAAATGAAAGGGAGAGAGAGAGATCCGGCCAGTAACCAGTTCCCTGAGTGTTCTCCACCGACTGGAACACACAGAGATTCACAGGGTTGGGTAGAGAAGAGAAGGGGGAGGGAGGAGACAGAGGCCACCTGGTGGAGAAAAAGGAGAGTCCAAAGGAGGGGAGAGTGGTCAAGCCAGTAATCTCGCTATCAGGTAAAATTGGGTACTGAAGATTGGGTTTTTGCATGTACAAAATTGACAACAAATACCAAAAAGCAAAGATTAAAAATCTGGAGTAGAGATTGAATTTTCAAAAATACAATATTAAAGAAAAGAAGAAGAGGAGGAAAAAAAGAAAAAACAAACAAAACAAATAAGAAAAAACAAAAAAACAAAGCTACAAGAATTATTAAAAATACTAGAGCAATAGAGTACTTAAAATTTTAAGAAAGTTAAAAAAAAGGAAAAACAAAAAAAGAAGAAAAAACAATCATGCAACCCCATCAACTCAAAAGAAAAAAAAAAAAGATTGTAAAAGTAGTAAAGGTGTATCTGGCCCTTTCTCTGGTGTTATGGGTTGTGTGGAGTCACTTCCAAGGCAGTTCCCTCTGTTTAACTTCCTCTGTTTGCTGGGCTCTTCAGATTCTGATTTCCATCTTGACACAGGGAGGGAGGTGGTGGACACACTAGGTTCACTATTCAGTCGCGCTGTGGGGAGGAAGGGATGCTGCAAACAAATATTACTGGCATGTGCTTGCAGTGTCTCATCCACTCTGGGCTTGCCCCTGCTCGTGGTGCACACTGCTCAGGCTCTACGTAGCTCCACTGGGGAACCGTCTGAGGCCGGCCCTAGGCTTCATGCACCTCCCCGGTCTAAGCTGCTGAGGCTCGGCGCTCAGGAAGCCCTCAGAGGCGCAGATTTGGTTGGGCCTGCGTTTGGTGCCCTTCCCAGGTCCGAGTAGCTCAGGAGTTTGGCAAGCGCAATCGCTGTGACTATGGCCTTTTCCTGTTGCTCAGTTTTCTGGGTGTACTGCTGGCATTCCTTCTCAGGTGGATGATGACTGTCCAGAACCCCCAGAAGTCTTAGTTAACAAAGAAGCCTGCTTGCATTTTGGTAGGTAATGTCTCTCTTGGGTTTCGATTTCCCCCTTCCAGCCCTTAAGGCTCTGGCTGCCTGTCACTGGAGGGGGATGGTCTGCAGCTGCTATTTCCGATCTGTCCTTTGTTCTGTGTGTGGTCCTGGCAGTGTCTTATGTTTGAGTGTTTCACGTGGTAGCTATCCCACAGTCTGGTTTGCTAGTCCAAGTTAGTTCGCTCTGTCCACAGGTGGGGTGTTCTGGCCCGATTGTAAAAAAAGCACTGCAGCCCACGCCTCCCGTGGCCTGATTCTTAAAAAGCACTGCCGGCTGCGATCCCGCTCCTCCCTGCCCAGCCCCCACTTGCTAGTGGCGGATGCAGGAGTCTGCACTGCTTTTCCACTGGGGGAGTTACTGTTGGGCTCGTAATCTCTTGGTTTTAATTATTTATTTATTTTTCCTTCCTGTTATGTTGCCCTCTGTGCTTCCAAAGCTCGCCACAGACTCAGCTGCGAAAATGTTTCCTGCTGTTTGGAAACCTCTCTTTTTAAGAGTCTCTTCCCGGGACGGGACTCCCTTCCCAGGATGGAGCTCCCTCCCTACCTCCTTTGTCTCTTTTTTCGTCTTAATATATTTTTTCCTACCTGTTTTTGAAGACAATGATCTGCTTTGCTGGGTGCCTGATGTCCTCTGCCAGCATTCAGAAGTTGTTTCGTGAAATTTACTCAGCGTTGAAATGTTCTTTTGATGAATTTTTGAGGGAGAAAGTGGTCTCCCCATCTTATTCCTCCACCATCTTAGGACCGCCCCCCTGTCTCTGCTTTTGAATATGCTATCTAGGTTGGTCATAACTTTTCTTTCAAAGAGTAAGCGTCTTTTAATTTCACGGCTGCAGTCACCATCTTGCAGTGATTTTGTAGCCCAAAGAAGTAACGTCTGTTTCCACTGTTTCCCCATCTATTTCCCATGAAATGATGGGACCAGGTGCCATGATCTTCGTTTTCTGAATGTTGAGCTTTAAGCCAACTTTTTCACTCTCCTCTTTCACTTTCATCAAGAGGCTTTTTACATAATGGTGGTGTCATCTGCATATCTGAGGTTATTGATATTTCTCCCAGCAATCTTGATTCCAGCTTGTGCTTCTTCCAGCCCATCGTTTCTCATGATGTATTCTGCATATAAGTTAAATAAGCAGGGTGACAATATACAGCCTTGATGTATTCCTTTTCCTATTTGGAACCAGTGTGTTGTTCCATGTCCAGTTCTAACTATTGCTTCCTGACCTGCATACAGGTTTCTCAAGAGGCAGGGCAGGTTGTCTGGTTGATTATCTTGTGTAAAGTAACACCTGAAACATTTGATATAATGATGACTGTGACTGATGTATGTGTGCTTAGTCGTGTCTGACTCTTTGTGATGCCATGGATGGTAGCCTGCCAGGCTCTTCTGTCCATGGGATTTTCTAGGCAAGAATACTGGAGTGGGTTGCCATTTCCTACTCCAGGGGATCTTCCCAACCCAGAGATCAAACCTGTATCTCTTGTGTCTGCCGCATTGGCAGGCTGATTCTTTACCACTTAGTGCCACCTGGGAAGATCTCCCTTTTTTTCTTCATAGCTCTTAGCACTGCCCAACATTATATCATGGATGCGTTTGTCTGCTATCTTTCTTACTGCCTCACTAGAATGTAAGCTCCGCACAAGTAGTAAATTTCTGTTTTGGAAACCTTTATATTTCTAGCACTTATGATATGTTTTGCACTGTGAACTTCTCAACAAATAGTAGTGCATGCATTAATTCATTCAATCCTTGAGGAAGGCCTGAATTGCCATAAACTTCCATCTTAGAACTGCCTTTGTTATGTCCCATAGATTTTGGAACATTATGTTTCTGTTTTCATTTGTCTCCAGGTATTTTTTTAAATTTCCTCTTTGATTTCTTAAGAGATCCATTGTTTTTCTTTTATAAATAGCATGTTGTTTACATTCCACATTTTTCATGTGTTTTGCAGGATTGTTTCTGTTTTTGATGTATAGTTTCTACCGCTGTGGTCAGAAAAGACATTTGACATGATTTCAACCTTATTACCTTTATTAAGACTTTTTTTTGTGGTCTGACATGTTATCTATCATGTAGAATGTTTCATTAACTCTTTAAATAGAATGTGTACTCTGCTCTTTTGGGGTCATGAATATATTTTTCCAAAGCTGTAAGCATACTTCATATTTGAAACTTTCACATATCAAGGTATGGTGGACATAGTTCCATTCTATAACATATCTTGGCCATATAACTCACAGGTAACTTATTGTCTCCTATTGAAAATATTTACATAAGTCTCCTATTTGATCAGGCTTCCCTGGTGGCTCAGATGGTAAAGAAACTGCCTGCAATGCAAGAGACCTATGTTTGATTCCTTGGTTGGCGACATTCTCTGGAGAAGGACATGGCATCCCACTCCAGTATTCTTGCCTGGAGAATGCCATGGACCGACGAGCCTGGTGGGCTACAGTGCATGTGGTCACAAAGAGTCAGAAACAACTGAGTGACTAACACTTTCCCTGTTTGATTATGAACCTCTAGAGGATAAAAAACATATTTTATTTGTCCTTATCATTTTCCCATCAGCACCTGATAACAGTGCCACATTATTTTTCACTGTCTATGGCAATTTTCTTTTAAAAATCCCAGGAGCTCTCAGAAGTATCCATATAATTTTTGTGGTATTTTTTTTTAATCAAAAATGTATAACCTCATTCCAATCCTGAGAAAACATCATGCAAACCCAATCTATGGGACATTCTACAAAATATAACCAATTAGTATTCTTCACAAGTGCACAATGGTCATGAAAGAGAAGGAAACACAGGAATCTTAACAGCTTTGGAAAGACTAGGAATAAATAACAATTAAATTCAGTTGGAATCCTGGATGCAATCTTACAACAGAGAATGGACATTGGTGGAAAACTTGGCCAAATTTCAATAAAGTTTATAGTTTCAGTTCAGTTCAGTTCAGTCGCTCAGTCATGTCTGACTCTTTGGGACCCCATGAATCGCAGCACTCCAGGCCTCCCTATCCATCACCAACTCCCGGAGTTCACTCAGACTTGCGTCCATCGAGTCCGTGATGCCATCCAGCCATCTTATCCATCCCCTGTTGTCCCCTTCTTCTCCTGCCCCCAATCCCTCCCAGCATCAGAATCTTTTCCAATGAGTCAACTCTTCACATCAGGTGGCCAAAGTACTGGAGTTTCAGCTTTAGCATCATTCCTTCCAAAGAAATCCCAGGGCTGATCTCCTTCAGAATGGACTGGTTGGATCTCCTTGCTGTCCAAGGGACTCTCGAGAGTCTTCGCCTGCACCACAGTTCAAAAGCATCAATTCTTCGGCGCTCAGCTTTCTTCACAGTCCAACTCTCACACCCATACATGACTACTGGAAAAACCATAGCCTTAACTAGGCAGACCTTAGTTGGCAAAGTAATGTCTCTGCTTTTGAACATGCAATCTAGGTTGGTCATAACTTTTCTTCCAAGGAGTAAGCGTCTTTTAATTTCATGGCTGCAGTCACCATCTGCAGTGATTTTGGAGCCCCCAAAAATAAAGTCTGACACTGTTTCCACTGTTTGTCCATCTATTTGCCGTGAAGTGATGGGACCAGATGCCATGATCTTCATTTTCTGAATGTTGAGCTTTAAGCCAAATTTTTCACTCTCCTCTTTCACTTTCATCAAAAGGCTTTTTAGTTCCTCTTCACTTTCTGCCATAAGGGTATATAGTTTAGCTGATAATATTTTACCAATGTTAATTATACTACAGTTTTGTAATATGTTACCACTGGAGGAAGCAGAGTGTAACTTTGTAAGTCTAAAATTAGTTTTTAAAGTTAAAAAAAGTTTCAGGGGAAATAATTTTAAATTATTCAATAAATACCTTAAACTTTTTTCTGTTTAATTCTAGCACCAAGGAATATCATTTTTGCTGGCTGAAATGGCAATAAAAGTTGAACTAGCTAGATTGAGTTACCAGAGAGCAGCTTGGGAAGTTGATTCTGGTCACCGAAATACCTATTATGCCTCTATTGCAAAGGCATATGCTGGAGATATCGCAAATCAGTTAGCTTCTGATGCTGTTCAGATTTTTGGAGGCAATGGATTTAATACCGAATATCCTGTAGAAAAATTAATGAGGGATGCCAAGATCTATCAGGTAATGTTAAAAATGATTATGGTTGATTTTTAAGAAACATAATATTAATAAATCAGATCTCTGATTATTTAAAGATTTTATGTCACAGGTAATAATAAATCATCATAATAAGTGTGGCTGTGAGCCTAAATTTTTAGAACTAATTAACACAAAGAAGAATGTTACTTTGAAGTAAATGCCTTGAGTGAGCAAGATTACTTAACAAAGCAAATTACTTTTGCAAAGTAATTACAAAGTAATTACTTAACAAAGCAAATAGGGTAGACATGTAGATTTATCTGAATAACGCTTCTTTGATTCTTAACATCCTAGCTAATTGTAACCCACTCTTTGCTCTCCTAAAAGTTTACATATCATGTAAACTAATTAAATTATTTTATTTTGAATCTTACCTGACAACTCTTGAGGTCATATTTGGGAGGTAAAAAAACATGAAGAGAATGTGATATGACTCTGTCTTCTAAATTAAATTGATGGTTAAGAAAACTTAGAGATAGTAGTGAAGAGATAGTAGTGATTTAGTAAATAAGATATAAATGCTCATGCCACATGTATCTTAAGTATTTATAAGCCATGCTTCTCAATATCTCCTCCATTACTTCCCTCAAGCCCCAGGAAATTATTTGACAAATCTAGTCATTTAAAATCCAGAGGTAGAATCATAGAATGTTAAAGAAAGAAATTTAGACAACAGCCCCTCAGTTCGGAGAAGGTGATGGCACCCCACTCCAGTACTCTTGCCTGGAAAATCCCATGGACAGAGGAGCCTGGTAGGCTGTGGTCGGTCCACAGGGTCCCGAAGAGTTGGACACGACTGAGCAACTTCCCTGTCACTTTTCACTTTCATGCATTGGAGAAGGAAATGGCAACCCACTCCACTGTTCTTGCCTGGAGAATCCCAGGGATGAGGGAGCCTGGTGGGCTGCTGTCTATGGGGTCACACAGAGTCGGACATGACTGACGTGACTTAGCAGCAGCAGCAGCCCCTCAATTTAGATTTGAAAAAACTGAGGACCATAATTTGTGCCTTATCTAAAGTTCCAAGTTTATTTGATAATGCTTTCCCTTCCCTGGAGCCTATAATTATTACCTTTTTACTTTTCTCTGGCATCTGAACAAATAGCTAGAAGTTTAAACTGGAAGTGAGGGCTGTCTTCTAGGAATACTTAACTGAACAAAACAAATCCTTCCAGGATCTTTTTTCATTAGCAACTCAGTTCCTTAGGAACAAAAAGTAAAAATCAGGTTTGAGAGTAAGACTAGAAAATGACTGAAGGTGACTACTAGCTAAAACAGCTCAAAAAAGTTGATTAAATATTTCAGCAACATTAAACATTAGATTTCCCAAATACTTTTTGAAAGTCAATATCCTTTTAAGACTGTCCTCCAAAATTTTGGTAGAGTTCTTATAATAATTTTAACTAATCTTTAGAGAATTATGTATTTTCATGGTTTTCAGAAAATCAGGTTTCAGAATCACTGTAGATTATAGACCATATGTGTGGTTTGATTCAGTTTAGTATTGGAATGGAGTTTAGAGTACTGTCTAAAATTCTGAGGACTTACATATGAACTATATTTAACCTACTTTCTTTTTCTTCCAGATTTATGAAGGTACAGCACAAATTCAAAGGCTTATTATAGCCCGTGAACACATTGGCAGGTATAAAAAGTAACCAGATCACCGTGTTAATAATTCTTGAGTAATTAGAATATGATCTAGATTTAAACTCCAGGAAAGAGGAAGGGCTTTAAGGTTGTTTTTCCAGTGAAAGTTTTAACATAGATTCTCTTGTACTAAATCTGTATAACTGATTCTAATAGTATTCAGTTGGCCAAAAAGTTTGTTTGGGTTTTTCTGTAATGTTATGAAAAAACCTGAATGAACTTTTGGGCCAACCCAAGTTTTCTACTTTTGTTTAACTTTATGACTTGCCTTTTCCATAATGCATTTGATTTTATTAAAGTTATGTGTTTTCCTTTAGTTTCATTGTACCTGAATTACATTAACCTAGAAAAATACATTTAGTTTGTTGTTTGAACCTCTGAAAATTAGAGCAACAGAAATTTCTTGGAATTTCAGTGGTTTTCCAAAGACAGAAAAGAAGGTTTATAAAGTATTCAGAATGTTCCAAAATTCACATTGAAAAAATATTCTAAGATTTAAATAACTTGTCAGTGACTTTGTAGACTTAATGGTCTTATATTAGAGGAGTTAATTTTACTGCAATTTGGAAAGGATTTGGTTTCTCTTTTGTACAGTAATAGTAAAAAATTTGATGTTCATATTCTCCCTTTAAACAGTGACCAGAAGTTACATAGAAGTTTTAAATTTTGAACCCACATAATTCTGAGCCCACATTTCACTTGCCTTATTTTTAAAACATCAATACAGTTTCCCTTAAATTATTTTTATATGACTCTGTTGGTCTATGGTTAACCTTTGGTGTGTTGTGTACAACCTGATTTCATGCACATACATTCTAAAAATAAACTTAAATTTGTTCTGTGTTATGTATCTGTTCAATTTGTGTATGTTTGTATTCTTTTCAAAAGTCTTATTATTTCATGTAATAGTGTATACTTGACTTATTTACTATGATGGGAAAAAAATTCATGTTTTGATTTTGAACTGCATAAAGTTAGCTATTCATATTTTCATTAGATTGCATTATTAGATATCACAGAAAATATCAAGATGGAATAATGAAAGGACCAAATGTGAATTTACTATTTGTTTGTAATTCTAAATGTTGAATACCGCTAAAATATGTTATACCAGATGATATTTCTTATGTCACTTATTTTCCAGTTCTGATACCACCTGGGCATCCACAGTTCAATCTTATTCTGACAATAATGTAGAATAGATATCATCAGACTCCACAGGTTTAAGAACTCTGGCCCACTCTGCCTGAAGTGGTAGCTCACTTTCAACACCACTTATAAATCCTGGATCCCCAGGCTACCCACACTTCTGTCCACTTTGATTACAAATTTGGGTATTCCATGTCCCTGCCCTCAGGTTTGATAATTTGCAAGAATGACTCACAGAACTCAGATGAAACACACTTACTGGTTTATTACAAAGGAGCAAATGCAAAGAGCAAGGTATAAGGAGAGACACCAGGGTTTCATAACTTCTCCCAATGCACCACCCCTCCAGTACTTCAGTGTGTTCCTTGGAAGCATAGTTCAGTGTGTAATCTGGAAACTCCTGAATCTCATCATTCAAGTTTTTATGGAGAATCTTCAGCTTTCCTCTCCTCCCCAGATGTCAGGTGGGGCTGAAATTCCCACCTGCATTAGTCAGCTAACGTCACTGTAACAAAATGTCACAGACTGGGTGGCTTAAACAACAGAAAATTTTTTTCTCACAGTTCTGGAGGCTAGAAGTCTAAGACCAAGGTACCATCTCGGTTGGTTTCTGGTGAGGCCTCTCATCCTGTTTTGTGTAATACGCTGCTACCTTCTCATTGTGTTCTCACTGGCCTCATGTCTGTGCACAACTGTAGGGAGACAGCAGGCACTGGTGTCTCTTCTTCTTAAAGAACACCAACTTTATTAGATTAAAACCATACCTTTATGACCTCATTTAACTTTCATTACTTCTCTGAAGTCCAAAGCTTCAAATATGCTCACATGAGAACGGTTAAGGGCTTCAGCATATGTTGGATGGCAGGGGGGAGGTGTGCTGTGGGCACCATTCTAGACCACAACAGTACCCTCTAATTACTTGGTCTTTTTGGTGATCAGCCCCATCCTGAGCCTCTTTAGGGGTCCCAAACTGTCACCTCATTAGCGTAACTCTACTTTGATCTTTTGAAAGAAGCTCATTAGGAATAATATAACATACTTCTATTGCTCAGGAAATTCCAAGGAATTGATGAACTTAGAGCAGGCATGACCAAATATTGGGGAAAAAAAACAGAAAGGGAATCAGGACCTTATGGTCCTTACCCACCACCACCCCCACTTCCCCATGTCCTCCACCTGCCTGTTGTCTGTGGGAAGCTTTAGCCGAAGAAAAAGTTTATTAATCAGAGAAGTGAGAAGATGCAGAAGCAAAGAAAAGCAGTCAAACAGGACAAAACAGTAACTGTTTAATCAGTGAGCAAAGTCAAGAACCTTTAGTTCCTCCTCCAAAGCTATAGAAAGTATTCTGAGCCATATCCTGTGAGCTGTATTATAGAGTCTGAAAGCCCCACCAGGTGAAAGAAGTTAACTACAAAATGACCAGACTGTAGCCATGACTTAAGCTGCCACAATTCTGAGAATTTGTCTCAAGGAAATAGAAATAAACTGACCCTGGAACGGAAGATTAACTGTATTTAAAGCAATCAAGATGACACTGGTCAGACCACCGCATGACCAATTTCAAGATGACTGTCAGAGCTAACTGCTGTTTCTGCATGTGGCCCTCTCTGTCTAGAAAATCTCTTTCTCCCTGATTGTCAGGTTGTGGTGAGTCAGGCTTTATATGTGTCTCCCTCCTCCTTGCCCCCAACCCCAGCCATTTCCAGCATCCAAAATAAAGCCAACGTTCCACAAAACTTGCTTCTTTTTTTCTTGTTGTTTTTAGGTGATTAAAAAAAAAAAAACTTTTTAATTTTGTATTGGGGTATAGTTGATTAACAATGTTGTGATAGTTTCAGGTGAACAGTGAAGGAACTTAGCCATATATATACATGTATCCATTCTCCCCCAAACTCCTCTCCCATCCAGGCTGCCACATAACATAGAGCAGAGTTCCATGTGCTATACCAGAGGTCTTTATTTGTTATCCACTTTAAATACAGCATTGTGTGCATGTCCATCCCTAACTCCCTAACGGTCCCTTCCTCCTGGCACCTGTAAGTTCATTCTTGAAGTCTGAGTCTGTTTTACAAGTAAGTTCATCTGTATCATTTCTTTTAGATTCTGCATAGAAGGATGTCATACACTATATTTTTCCTTCTCTGTATGACTTACTTCCCTTAGTATGACATTCTCTAGGTCCATCTATGTTGCTACAAATGGCATTATTTCATTCTTTTTAATGGCTGAGTAAAATTCCATTGTATATGTACATATCACATCTTATCCATTCCTCTGTTGATGGACATTTAGGTTGCTTCCACGTGTTGGCTATTGTAAACAGTGCTGCAGTGAACATTGGGGTGCGTGTGTCTTTTCGGATCATGTTTTCTCTGGATATATGCCCCAGAATGGGAATACAGGGTCATAGGTTTAGCTGTATTTTTAGTTTTATAAAGAACCTCCATACTGTTCTCCATGGTGGCTGTACCAATTTACATTCCCAACAGTATGGGGGGGTGGTTCTCTTCTCTCCACACTCTCTCCAGCATTTATTGTTTTCTACCCAACTTTCTTCTTTATTGGCTTTTGAGTGGCAACAGGCACACCACAATTTTGGTTACAAGCTCACCCAGGGACTGAGCACAAAGACCAAATACATTTCCTCTTCAGTTCAGTTCAGTTCAGTTCAGTTGCTCAGTCGTGTCCAACTCTTTGTGACCCCATGAACCGCAGCACGCCAGGCCTCCCTGTCCATCACCAACTTCCGCAGTTCACTCAGACTCACGTCCATTGAGTCGGTGATGCCATCCAGCCATCTCATCCTCTGTCGTCCCCTTTTCCTCCTGCCCCCAATCCCTCCCAGCATCAGAGTCTTTGCCAATGAGTCATCTCTTCTCATTAGGTGGCCAAAGTACTGGAGTTTCAGCTTTAGCATCATTCCTTCCAAAGAACACCCAGGGTTGATCTCCTTCAGAATGGACTGGTTGGATCTCCTTGCAGTCCAAGGGACTCTCAAGAGTCTTCTCCAACACCACAGTTCAAAAGCATCAATTCTTCGGCGCTCAGCTTTCTTCACAGTCCAACTCTCACATCCATACATGACCAGTGGAAAAACCATAGCCTTGACTAGACAGACATTTACTGGCAAAGTAATGTCTCTGCTTTTCAATATGCTATCTAGGTTGGTCATAACTTTCCTTCCAAGAGTTAGCGTCTTTTAATTTCATGGCTGTAGTCACCATCTGCAGTGATTTTTGAGCCCCAAAAAATAAAGTCTGACACTGTTTCCACTGTTTCCCCATCTATTTCCCATGAAGTGATGGAACCAGATGCCATGATCTTTGTTTTCTGAATGCTGAGCTTTAAGCCAACTTTTTCACTCCTCTTTCACTTTCATCAAGAGGCTTTTTAGTTCCTCTTGGTTTTTCCAGTGGTCATATATGGATGTGAGAGTTTGACTATAAAGAAAGCTGAGTGCCAAAGAATTGATACTTTTGAACTGTGGTGTTGGAGAAGACTCTTGAGAGTCTCTTGGACTGCAAGGAGATCCAACCAGTCCATCCTAAATCAGATCAGTCCTGGGTGTTCATTGGAAGGACTGATGTTGAAGCTGAAACTCCAATACTTTGGCCACCTGATGCAAAGAGCTGACTCATTAGAAAAGACCCTGATACTGGGAAAGATTGAGGGCAGGAGGAGAAGGGGACGACAGAGAATGACACGGTTGGATGGCATCACCCACTCAATGGACATGGGTTTGGGTGGACTCCGGGAGTTGGTGATGGACAGGGAGACCTGGCGCAGTGCGGTTCATGTGGTGGCAAAGAGTCGGACACTGCTGAGCAACTGAACTGAACTGAACATTGAAATTACAAGTTACATGTAATATGTATGTTCCAAATGTAAATTTGCATTTACCTAAGTTAAAAAATTCACCTACATAAAGCTTCTAGACATTTAATTGTATTCTAAAGCCATATAATGAAAATATTAAAGTACCTTTGATGATATGTTGAGCGATTATATGATTATCAATTAAGAGATTTTAGTCACAAGTAACCAGAATGAACTTGTTACATAAGTGAAGTACGGACAAATGTAAGTATATTGAAGTGCCTCATGGATCTGAAGGCTGGAATGGAGTCAGTAGAAAGAGAAGAAGGCAAGGTAGGAAACATTTATTTGCAATTTGAAATACTGTGGATTGTTTTACTATTAGAGATTATCTGATGACTGATATTTTAAGAAAGAGATCACAGGTCTGATTATAGACGTGTGATCAGATTTGCTTTCATTCCATATTAAAAAGATACAATACAATTTTTAAAAATCAAGTGTTTTATATAATTTCATTGCTAATATCATGCTTATGTCAGTTGCCACAGAAAGTTCTCACCCTTAAAGAGAGTAGTGTGCTTTCTTATATATAACATTTGAAACCTAATTCCTTCAAACGTGTGGACAAGAAATTTTTGTTTTACTAAAATGTGTGTGACTATAGTGTTTGTGTTTTTTTAATGAAATTTAGAGAAAAATGGAAAAAGCCTTAGGCTTAAAATTTAATAGTATATAGAAATGATTCATGGATAGGTTTCCACTTCTTAATGTAGCAAATTTAATTTTGAGAAAATATGAAACCGTTAATGTGGAAATATTTTTTTTGTTTTAAGGAAAAGCTTCTGGGAAACAAATATCTTAAAATTTTCATGTAGGAAGTTTTAGATCAAAGATATGAAAAGTGTAGGTAGAGATGTTTAAGTTGAGAGCCCTGTTAAAATCTAAGTTAAATGAACTATGTGCTTTTGATGAAATGTTAATGAATAGTGTCTTGGATTGGCTCATCTTTTAATGTAGAAATTGACTTCTTGAAATAAAATATTTAAAGAAAAAAAGTTGTTTACCTCATTTTGTACTCAGTCTTTCTCCTGTTTCCTTTGCAGCGTGTTTCTATACTTGTTTTTATTAACTTGCTAAAATTCTTTTCTAAGTGTCATTCTGAATAGTATAGCCTATCACTTTGTTTGTGAAACATGAGGAACATCTAAATATTCCTTTGAGGAACTTAAAAGATTTCTGTATTGGGCTGTATTATAAAAAGGATTTTCATATCATGTATATATACAATGAAGAGTTGTGGTTTTTTTTCTTTTTAATTTTGTGAAATAAAGTGTGATCTTTTATGAGTTACAAACCAACTAATCTTTTGATGGGAGAGGGAAAATAGATTACACAATTTTAAAATGTGTAATAAGTTTGAAGTTTTCTTTTTTATGTATCAGACTTGTTTGCTTGGAAGATCAAAAGCAAATGTTCCAGGTTTTACTACTTGGTAATTAATATATAAAGGAGAAATTGGAAAGTAATGACAGTGTACAATTATTGCTTTTTTGTCTGTTTGGTATGTGAATGTGTGAATGTTGTTTTCCTTGTTCCAAACAGTTCCGTAAACTTTAACTTGTTAACTCAGATACTAAAAACATAAATCAAAAAATTTCTTTCCTCTCAACTTTTATGCTAAACTCTTTTAGGATTTCATGACTGACATCTCAATGCTACTAAAATCTTCTAGTATTTAATAACTAGTAAATGGGTGTTAATTCTACTAGAATATGTTTGCTTGAATTAATGATATCTGTTTAGTAGATTGAAGACCATATTTTCCTTGGACTTAAGCCGTTGAGATGTTTTTAGTTATATGATCAACAAGAACAAAAACCTTAGATAGCTTGTTCTAGAATTTAGAGAATGTATTTTCAAATATATCAAGAAAAATGATAGAACTGATGCAAGAAATCCGGAAACTTATATTTTATTAATATTTGTTTTGTTATTTCCTTCTGTAAAGTGCCAGAGTTGGAGAAGGCAATGGCACCCCACTCCAGTACTCCTGCCTGGAAAATCCCATGGACGGAGGAGCCTGGTGTGCTGCAGTCCATGGGGTCGCTAGGAGTTGGACACGACTGAGCGACTTCACTTTCACTTTTCACTTTCATGCATTGGAGAAGGAAATGGCAACCCACTCCAGTGTTCTTGCCTGGAGAATCCCAGGGACGGCAGAGCCTGGTGGGCTGCATAGTCCAGTCTATGGGGTTGCATAAAGTCGGACACAACTGAAGCGACTTAGCAGCAGCAGCAGCAAAGTGCCAGAGTAAATATTTTCAGTTTAGCAGGCATATGATCTCTGTTGCAGCTTCCCAAGTTCGCTGTTACGGTGTGAAAGGAGCCATAGACAATGTGTAAACGAACGTGGCTGTGTTCCAAGGATGGTAATACTGGCAGAAATCTGTATCTTTCCCTCAGATTTAAATTGGTAAATGTTTGTGTATAGATGATATACTTCTCATAAATAATTTTACCAATACTTTCTACACCAGTAGAATCTAGGGAAAAGAAAGCATTTAAATGAAAAAAGAAAAAAAAAACCCAACAACATTAAGGGGATAAAAACAAAACCCTCACTGTTTACCACTGAGATAAGTATAGCAATGAATTTAGAGGAAAGATACTAACCCATGTTTTCTCATCCATAGAGCTCAGACTGTGGGGTCTCTTATTTCTCTTCTGATAACCATTAGCGTTTATTTCTGTCCCCATAGGACTAGAAGCAAAGCGAATTGAAGCAGTTTCCCTAAATGCTAATTATTTGCCTCTGCTCCTTATACTAAATCCAAAATCAGTGTCTCTTCTTCCACGTACTTTCAACCTAGTTAGGTCCTAAAGCAGCTTAGTTCTCTTCCCATTCAAACCCAGCTTTGAGAAATTGAGCCTTTAGAGTTACATATAAATTGAGGATAAATCCTGGCTTCATATACTACTTCATTTATTCTGTAACTTTGGACAAGTTATTTAATCTTTGTGGTCCTCAATAAAAAGAGGTTAATGCATGTGTCCCAGGGTGGCCCTAGTGATTAAATAAAATAGTGTATATAAAGTGCTTAGCTCAGTAACTGGCAGAGTTATTCAAAAATCCATTCATTCAGAAGGTCTTTGTTTAACACCTATTATGTAATTTAGTGAGCACTGTTCTAGACGCTTGATATATGATCATTGAAAATAAGCCTGGATTTTATACTGTGAATTTAGAGAACAGAATAACAGACAATAAAAATTCAGGTGTTTGAGGAAAAGAGGGGTCAGAGAGCTTTAGTAGCCTGAAAGTAAAGATTCTCAAGATTTCTGCTTCATAACTCTTGCCTTACTAAAATGTGTTTACAACCAAAACAGTTGGAATGAAAAGAGAAACAGCCAGCCAGCAACCAGATACTCTGTCATCATTTGTACAAACTATAAGACCATAAACTAGAAAATACAAGATCTACAGCTACGTTATTTGTTTGTTTGTCCTAAAGTCTGGGCTTCTTCAGGCTTAAGCCCCTGAAATATCAGAATCAGGCAGCATTTTTGTTGTTCAGTTGCTAAGTTGTGTCCAACTCTTTGCAACCCCATGGACTCCAGCACGTCAGGTTTCACTGCCCTTCACTATCTCCTGGAGATTGCTCAAATTAATGTACATGAGATGATAACTGCCCACTTCTCCTCTTACCCTCAATCTTTCCCAGCACTAGGGTCTTTTCTACTGAGTCAACTCTTTGCATCAGGTGGCCAAAGTATTGGAGCTTCAGCTTCACCATCAGTCCTTCCAGTGAATATTCAGGGTTGATTTCCTTTAGGATGGACTGGTGTGATCTTGCAGTCCAAGGGACTCTCCAAGAGTCTTCTCTAGCACCACAGCTTGAAAGCATCAATTCTCAGTGCTCAGCCTTCTTTTACAGTCCAACTCTCACATCCATATATGACTACGGGAAAAACCATAGCTTTGACTATATGGACCTTTGTTGGCAAAGTGATGTGTCTCCTTTTTAATATGATGTCTAGGTTGGTCATAGCTTTTCTTCCAAGGAGTAAACGTCTTTTAATTTCATGACTGCAGTCACCATTTGCAGTGATTTATTTTGGCAAGTAGAAGCTAGCTTCAAACTGAATGGTTTATCTCTTGTTAGTAGTCTTGATCACACCTTTTGTAATACAGTGAGTGAATGAATAAATGGAACACAGTGGCAAGTGAAGAAATCTAAAGATAACAGAAAATAATTTGTCAAAGAAGCTAACATAAAATAAGTAGATTTTAATATTCAAGGAAAGATATTTAGGAACGAATAACAAGTATCCCAATTTTCTAGCAGTAGATTTACTTTTAATAAGCAAAACAAATCACTTGTGACTTCTAAGAAGAAATTATTAATTCTTTACTTAGCTTCATGATGCACTAGCCCATATGAAAAGTTAAGTACAAGAGGCCACATAAATTATTATGTGCTAAACTTCCACTTAGTGTATTGATATATCCAGTAAAGATATTGATATTCACACTCATTATACCCTCAACTTCACATGAAGACATTACATTGTAAACAAACAAACAAAAAAAGGAACAATAAAGAAAATAAACCATCAGGAAAAATAAACAGTGAAGCAACAATGCCTCCATTTAACATTCACCTATTATCTTAATGAATAATCTATTTTTCTTGTAAGTCACTACATAAAAACTAGTCCCTCTGATTTTTCCCATGTAGCAGCCAAAGGAGAAATGAATAATGTGTTGGATATCTAAGAATATGAGGAATCATTATCACTGATACTAATTAATGCCTTGAAAGTGAAAGTGAAGTCGCTCAGTCATGTCAGACTCTTTGTGACCCCATGGAAACCAGGCTCCTCCGTCCATGGGATTTTCTAGGCAAGAGTACTGGGGTGGGGTGCCTTTTCCTTCTCCAGGGAACTTCCCCACCCAGGGATCGAACCCAGGTCTCCCACATTGTAGACAGACGCTTTACCATCTGAGCCACCAGGGAAGTCCCAATTAATGCCTTAAGTAAACACAATGTTAACGTAATCACTGATATTAATGTGTTTGTTCATTTTCTTTAATGAAGGCATTTGGGGTATCTTTGTGAATTACACAATTCCTTCTATTCTTCGTCTACAAAGTAGGCATTTTTTTCCATCAATAGGACTGGTCTCTTTAAAGAAGTAATGTTTCAGTTCAGTTCAGTTCAATTGTTCAGTCGTGTCAGACTCTTTACAACCCCGTGAATCGCACCACACAAGGCCTCCCTGTCCATCACCAACTCCCAGAGTTCACCCAAACTCATGTCCATGGAGTCAGTGATGCCATCCAGCCATCTCATCCTCTGTCATCCCCTCCCTTCTCCTCAGTCTTTCCCAGCATCAGGGTCTTTTCCAATGAGTCAACTCTTCCCATCAGGTGGCCAAAGTACTGGAGCTTCAGCTTCAGCATCAGTCCTTCCAGTGAATATTCAGGACTGATTTCCTTTAGGATTGACTGGTTTGAACTTCTAGCTGTCCAAGGACTCATAAGAGTCTTCTCCAGAACCACAGCTTGAAAGCATCAATTTTTCAGCACACAGCCTTCTTTATGGCCCAACTCTCATATCCATACATGACTACTGGAAAAATCATAGTTTTGACTATACAGAGCTTTGTCAGCAAAGTAATGTCTCTGCTTTTTATTATGCTGTCTAGGTTTGTCATAGCTTTTCTTCCAAGGAGCAAGCATCTTTTAATTTTATGGCTGCAGTCACTGTCCACAGTGATTTTGGAGCCCAACAAAATAGAATCCATCCCTCTTCTACCTTTTCCTCTTCTATTTGCCATGAAGTGATGGGACCCGATGCTTTATTATCTTCCAAATCATACACAGCCATCCTTAGAATATGTGTACAGTTTAGGATGTGTCAGGGAGTTTAATAAATTCATATGCATGTGCAAACGCAAACACACACACATACAGTATTATTTCAGTTTTTGGTAGCATCGTAGGGTCTGCAGAAAATAGGTTATGCAGAAATATCAGTTGCTTATTCTTTAAAAAGTGATTTGTCTTAGAAATTGAAACAGCTCGGATATGTTTTTTATGAATATAACAAATAGTATTCAGAACGTAGAACGTGAGTGGGTGTTTTTTCCCCCCCATAACTTCCATTTTATTCTATCCTTTATTTGGTGCTACCCTGAGAAACACTGAAATTTATTTCAGTACTTCACAGTGTTTAAAAGAATTTGAAATAGCCTATAGCCAACTAAACACACGGCTATGTTACCATTTTAATGAAAACAGGAATACACCAGGCCCTACAGTTCATCTCTTCATGAAGGAGGTTTTGGCCTTCTTTGCCTCCTCCCTGAGGTACTACAAAACACAGTGAGGAGGTTGGTGTGCCAAGCCAAAATTTTCCCCTTGAAATCCCCATCATGTGTAACCTTTCAAAGGTCATTCTCTAGAATGTCTAGGCTTTTAAATTACAATAACAGGAAAATGAAAGAATCTAGCCTGTCAAAACCTTAGTAACAAAACAAATATTTTCTCAGAATGTACAGGGAAGCTTTATTCCCAGGCATTATTGAGTGTCCACTATTTTCCCAGGGTCTGTCACAATATTTGGCACAAAGGCACTCAATAAATAATAGTTGAATGAATGAATACATGAAGACTGTAAAAAATGCAAAGGAAACTCTCTTACCAAAAAGAACTTACAGGCTAATAAGGGAGACAAACAGAGATATAGCTATAAGGCCATGCAATAAACTAAAGAAAGCATATAAACAAGCTATTACATGCACATAGCTAAGGCTAAGGAAGGCTTGGTCATAAAGACAATAACAGAGATATTGTTAGAATAGGATTAGAATTAAGAAAGGATCATGTTCTCTAATCTGGGCTTTTCTGGTAGCTCAGTTGGTAAAGAATCCGCCTGCAAGGAAGGAGACCCCGGTTCAATTCCTGAGCTGGGGAGATCTGCTGGAGAAGGCATAGGCTCCCCACTCCAGTATCATGGCTTTCCCGGAGGCTCAGCTGGTAAAGAATCTGCATGCAATGCAGGAGACCTAGGTTTGATCCCTGGGTTGGGCAGATCCCCTGGAGAAGGTAATGGCTACCCACCCTGGTATTCTTGCCTGGAGAATCCCATGGACTGTATAGTCCATGTGGTCACGAAGAGCGGAACATGATTGAGCAATTTTCACTCACTCCCTAATCTGGGAAAGTAATGGGGAAAAGGTTCACTTTAATTACTGTTTTTATCTACGTAGCTCCTCTTCCTCCTTCTTTTGGTAACAAACCCCACCTCCATCCTGCCTGACCACAATGTCAGCGTATTAAACAGACTGACTCAGTCATGCCATTCATCCATTTGGCACAATGAACTGGACAATGGATTGGTGAATGACCAAAGTTGGGAAGACCAAAATCCTTCCCTAGGACTTCTCTACCTGGATCTGGCAAAAAACAAAAACAAAAAAGTGTTATCACTCAGTCATGTCCGGGTCTTTGCAACCCATGGACTGTAGTCCACCAGGGTCCTCTGTTCATGGAATTCTCCAGGCAAGAATACTGGAGCAAGTAGCCATTCCCTTCTCCAAGGGATCTTCCCAAACCAGGGATCAAATCCAGGTCTCCTGCATTGCAGGTGGATTCCTTACCATCTGAGCCACTAGGGAAGCCCAGATCTGGCAGCGTAGTACTCTTTACTTTATGGCTGCAATGTTCTTCATATAAGCTCTAAAGTGCCAAAAAGCATGACCCTATCATATGACTGAGCATCTAAAGATGACATTTATTTTTTACTATTGCTATATTTGATTAATGACTACCAAAAGCATAACTTATTTTATATGTTTAAAAATATAAAACTAAAATTATAGACAACAAAATAAGAGAGAAACAAGAGAGAAAGTATGTTAATGGATATTTAAAGCAGATAAGGTTCTTGCCACTTTGGGCAGTTTGGATATGAATACAATATAAACTTTTAAATTGTTAGGAAAAAAAACACGATTATGTATAAATGTATTGCTGGCTCCTTGGCTTAGACATGTGGAAGAGGGAAAGTCTACACTGACTAAGCATGTGCAATGTACATGATTGATGATATCTGACCAGCTGCAAACATGAGCCAAAAAGTAGGTTTTAAGAAATATTTTTTAGATGAATAGATGGCATATTTTGGGGTTACTCAATCCAGCATATTGTCCGTCTCAGTGTGGACTTTCCCTTTTCCGTTTGTCTAGACCAAGGAGCCAACAATAAATTCTCATAATAAAATCATTAAAATATCAGCACTATTTCCCTAAAATTTGATGTTGTTTCAGTTAATTTAATCATAATTTCCCCTTTTAAATTTGAACCTTGGTGCATTTTTAAGATATACATAAGAAAATATAGCATTCAGTCTATTCTTTTAACTCTATTTTCCTTAAAATAATAGCAATTTTCAGGTTTGATGCTAACATTTGCATGCCAATGCAGTTATTTTTACTTTAGTCTTCAAAAATATTTTAATACTTTATTTTAGTTTCATAACACAACAAAAGCTGTGTATTCAGTCTATGTTTTTCCATACAAAGCAATTAAAGTCAGACATGCTGTGATAGAAAGTACATATTATCAAAACCACACTTTTTAACTCAGCAGGAATATAAATTCTCCATAAAATGAATTTAATCTAGTTACAAATATAGATTATTTTCAAGATGAGTGATGTCTGTCACTGAGAGAACACATTCATCGTTCTAAAATATACTTCCTCTCCAAATGACAAAGTTGTATGCAGTACACTGAAAGTCAGATCTTTACTATTAGTAAATATAATCAAAACAGGTTTGCCTAGTGCTTTGCATATATGTCAGTATATTTTATACACTCAAATGAGAAACAGTAGCTTCCAGCTACAGCTAGGTAGCTTTTTGCTGTTTCACCTCTTTTTCTGCTTATATAATGACTGGAATATTTTAAATACTTTTTCAGTTCATGTGAACACACAGTTTTTTGTCAAATGTGTAGATGTAGCCAATGTAAATATGCTTAGAAAGTCATTATTTTTTTTATGGAATCGAATAGCAAGCTATTTACCAAAGTACCGCCCCTTTTTTCTGAGCACATAGCTATACTACACATTCTGCTTAGATGCGGCCATATGGCTTAGTTATGACTAATGGAATATGAGCAGAAGTGACAGACACCACTATTGGACCCACCTATGAAACACTCCCATCCACTATCAAGATGTCAGTGCTCATGTGATCGTGGAAAGCATCTGTTAAAGGTGACAAAATGGATGTCAAGATGTCCCACCCCCAACACACAAATACACCATTGTGGTCCCACGTTGCTAGCATGTGAGTAAGAAATAAACTTCTAATGTGCTGCTGCTGCTGCTGCTGTTAAGTCATTTCAGTCGTGTCCAACTCTGCGACCCCATAGACGACAGCCCACCAGGCTCTGCCGTCCCTGGGATTCCTTAGTCTAATGTGCTAAACAATGACAATTCTAAAGTTTATTTGGCACAGCAATTAGTCTGTTGCAATCAATACCAAAAAAAAAGTATTCCTTAAAATGAGGTACTGCTGTTAAAAAAAAAAAAAAAAACACTAAAATATATGTGATTGGCTTTGTGGTCAGGCAGTGGATAATACGGAATTAATGTCAGAGGCTAGAAGGCTGGAGGATCCTGGTAAACAGTGGCAATACATCTGGTGAAACTATTACCTGCAAAAACTCAGAAAACTGGTCATGTGCCTGCTGAACCTTCAGCACTGCCCTGCCAGAGACTACACCTGCCAGTGTGAAGTGAAAGCGTTAGTCCTTCAGTCATGTCCAACTCTTTGCGAGCCTATGGACTGTAGCCTGCCAGCCTCCTCTGTCCATGGAACTCTCCAGGTAAGAATACCAGAATGGGTAGCCATTCTTTTCTCAAGGCAATCTTCCCAACCCAGGGTCTCCCACATTGCAGGTAGATTCTGAGCAGTCTCAGCCACCAGGGAAACCCAACACTTCCTACTCTTCCTGCAGTTAAAAGTAGGGTCATATGGTAGCTGGCTATCCTCAGAACCAGAACAGACATGATCTTTGTCATCACATTCTCCTTCTTCGTGTCCTTTCTACCAGTTCAATCTTGGAAACCGTACGTTTAAGATGAAGAAACCACCAAATGGATGGCAACTAGGTGCCTCAGAGTTACCGTTTGGAAAACAGTCAACACCAACTATAAATATGAAGGTTTTTTTCTTCTTTTTACTTTACATGGAAGAGAAACAGAACATTAAACATTTTTAGACTTTCTGTTAGAGCAGAAGATACCTTAACTGACAAAACACTCTGAAGCTCATTTGTAAAAATGAAGCAAATCATTTCAGCTCATCAACACAATTCTCGGTAAAATCAGAGAAAATTACCTTCATGAAAGAATCTTGAAAATGTCAAATGCATAAACATTTAATTTTAAAGTCAGTATGCTGTGTACAAGATTAAAAGCCCTGGTAAGGGGCTCTGAGAAACCTAGTCTTGAACACCAGTTCTACCATTTACTGGTTGTATAACCTTGAACATATAGATTTATCATCTTGCAGCCTCCTTGTTCTAGTATATAAAATAGGGAAAACTGACTCTTCTTTGTACAGTTATTATGACAACATTATAGCACATAAAACATGCCTTGGGCAAAGTCAGACATTAAGTGAAGTGCCAAATTGATTCTCTCTCCTTATTCTATAATAATTTCAGGCTATTAAGGAAACCTTAGAAAACTAGTAGTTTGTATTGCTATACAAAAAAAACTTAATTTTAGTGAAAGTCTTCAATCAGTGACTCTAATGAAAACTAAAAAACACAAGTACAAATTAATAGGATGACGGAGAAACAAAGAGCCAGTCTTCCCACCACATCTTAGTGAAAGTCTCTTGAGAAATTATTTCCTTCTTATCTCTCTATTTCTTTGCCCCTCCTCAATCTCATCCCTCTTTACCAAGCACTGAAAGCCTATAAAGCAGTAACAAAATAGATAATGGATCAGATATTTCTTTGTTAGCTGAGATTTTCTTACTACATTCCCTCAACTTACAAAAAAACCAAAGATAGCAGATCTTGCTCCCTTTTCAAGCTAATCTCACTTTATTAAGGTGAGCATTCTGGTAAGCATAACTGATGATAATAGCAATACTTTCATGTTTGCTAAGCATTCAGTAAAGTTCAAGGCACTTTCACACCTATTTTCTCATAATAATTGAAGTAACATGATCAAGCAATACCTACAAGAAGGAAAAGCTTCCAGTCCTGAATTTCATGGGCCAAGGAGAGATTATGGTGGTATTGATAGTCATCAGTAAGCCGCCACATCACCCCAAAAGACAGCTGAAATAGTTTACACTCCAGGTTCTTATACAGAGGATTCTTGTTCAATAATTGTGCTCCTCTGAGGAATTGTTATCTGGGTTAAAAAGCTTCAGGCATAGAGAAATGACAGATGCCAATGAATAATGCCAAATCCAAATGCTTAATAAAATAGCATTATACAGCAAAATAATTAACTTCCGTTGTTCTCTTTAAAAAAAAAAAAAAACTTTTTTCCCTAGGCACACATGTTCTAAAACTGGATATAATAAGCTCAAGTCACACATACAAAGCTGATCATTCAGATACAATGAGAATGAAATTACTAAATTTCTTTGTGATAAAACAATGCATAAGATAGATTCAAGTACTAAAAGCAAGTGTGAAAATCAGCACATGGTACCCAGTGAAGTGCCAACAATAGTTTTTATTAACAAAAGCAACAGAAAAAAGGCAGCAATTTTGATGCACCAAATAAAAGAACAAATTCCATGTCACATCACACCACATAAACACACACACCCTCCTTCCCACCCATAGCTCAGTAAGACTAAACAACACTGATCAAAGGACAAAATAGTATTTTTGCCTATATATCTGCTAGTATGCTTTTAACCAGCAGCATTTTGCTGTATCATTGTCTCATGCGAAGTCTGAACTCCCATGAAATTAGTCAATTACAGTGTCACAAACCCTGTGGATCCTCAGTTAATATTCATGCATGAAGATAAGGATAAATGTTAAGATTCCTACTTTTTAAAACAAAAATTTAATTTGTTTTGGTCTGTATACTGACACTGAAAGAATTATTATTTCAAAAGTGGTTCAAATGGCACTTTAGCATATTCTTTAACCAAGTACAAGTACTGTGATGGAACAAGCCTGGTACTGGGATCTCAGGAAGGGAGCTCCAATCTTGGCTTGGTTGGTCCTCAAATCACTCAACCTCTCCTGAGCCCTAATTTCCTTATCTGCTTCCTGCTCTTCTTGACTATCTCACATGGTTATTCTGAGAATTAAATGAGACTAAAGAACTATGCTAAAGTTATAACAGTAATGTGTTAGGTATCATTGCCACTATGTTTGATTCTCAACAACACTCACAGCCACAGGAAGAGTTACAAAAATACATGGACATCTCAACATCTCTCAAGTGATGTCAATTAATCCTTCTCCTTAATAATGTTAATACATATTAATAATTTATATCTGTCAAAATCTCATACTTAAATCACATTCTTTTCAAAAATGCATTAACCTCTAAAGTAATAAATGTTCTGCTGAAACTTCATTTGTAAAAACAAGTTCTCACATGTTAACAGAATTATTGACTTGCCATAATATTTAGGTTGAAGTGAAAGAGAAAGACTGTCTACATGAATGGTCATAGAACTACTCTAACAATATCATTCTGCCAGACTAAGCCACCACAAGCAGCACCCCAAGTCACCAAAGTAAGAGCTGAAAAGGATCTCATGTGTTCTCATGGGTAGGCTGGAGATGTGAAAAAAGGAGATTAAAAGCACATGAAAAGAGACTTAACAGCACTAATTATTAGAAAAAAGGCAAATCAAAACTATTACAATGAGGTATCACCTCACACCGGTCAAAATGGCCAACATCAAAAGGAGGGTATGGAGAAAAGGGAACCTTGCTACACTGTTAATGAGAACTTAAACTGATAGAGCCACGATGGAGAACAGTATGGAGGGGTTCCTTAAAAAACTAAAATAGAGCAACCATATTATCCAGCAATCCCATTCCCGGGCATATTTCTGGAGACAATCATAATTAAAAAAATACATGCACCTCAATATTCACTGCAGCACTATTTACAATAGCCAGGACATAGAAGCAAATGTCCATTAAAAGAAGCAAATGTCAATCAAAAGGTAAAGATGCAGTATACACATGCAATGGAATATCACTCAGTCACAAAAAATGAAATGCCATTTGCAGCAACATGGATGGATCTAGAAATTATCATATTAAGTGAAGTCAGAGAGAGAAAGAAATATCATATGATATGGCTTATAGGCAGAATTTAAAAAAAAAAATGATACGAATGAGCTCATTGACTAAACAGAAACAGACTCATAAAGCTAGAAAATGAACTTATGGTTACCAGGATAGAAGGGATAGTTAGGAAGTTTGGAATTAACACATACACACCTCTACATTTAAAATGGATAACCAACAAAGACCTATAGCACAGGGAACTCTGCTCAATATTACATAACCCAAATGGGAAAAGAATTTGAAAAAGGATATATACATGTATACGTATAACTGAATCACTTTGCTGTATACCTGAAACTAACAACAATGTTAATCAACTATCTCCAACATAAAATAAAAAGTTAAAAGTATCAAAGTGACGAAAATTAGTTGGGATAAAATACTTATGTCGCAAGAACTGGAAAAATCAATATGTTCAGAAATTTACAGCTTTGATCAGAAAGGTTTTAAATTGGAAATGAAAGTAGTGCAGTGAAAATGTTCAGTTAAAACTATAAAAATAGAATGGTTACTTTGGAGGACATAAATGATATTGGAAGAAGCCTTGCAATAGAGGAGAGGCTCAATAATTTACATCAGAAACCCATTTGCAAAGGAGAGGCAGATATAAGAGTTATGATCTGAGATGTCTATACTCCAAAGCACAATGGGTAATAAATTTGAGATACTAACACAAGGAAATAAATACAATTTTATTTATCATATCAGTAAATATTTCTTGAATGCTTATTATGTACTAAGCCCTGAGTTACAGAGATGAAATACAGTGCCTGAGAACTTCAGTGGCTGAGACCTACAGTCTAGTGAGTTAGGCAGTTTAATGGACTAATAATTATAGTAGTTTAAATACTGATAGAGATATATATGGATTTCTGTGAAATAAAAGATGAGGGACATCTAACTGAGGAGGTTAGGGAAAATTTGCTAGAGTAGGTGGCTCTAGAACAGAGTCCAAAAGAGCAGAAAGAGCAGGGATGTTCTAAGCAAAGAAGTCCAGTTGACCTTTTGTAGCCACAGGTTCTACACACAGACTGAACCAATTAGAGATGAAAATATTCCCCCCAAACTCCAGAAGTCCTCAAAAGCAAAATTTGAATTTGCCATACTCCAGAAACTATTTACATACTATTTACATTATATTTACAACTATTTACATAGCATTTGCATTTTATTCTGTATTAAAAGTAATCTTGAGATGTTCTAAAGTATCCACAGATTTTACATAGGTTATATGCATATACTACGCCATTCTTTAAAGAGACTGGAGCATGTGCAGATTTTGCTATCTGCAGGGGTTTTTCCAAATCTCCAATGAATACCTAGGGATGACTGTAATGTATTTCCTCAACTTGATAGGATAACACTACAGCTAGATATCAGAGATTAAAATGTTATTATTTCACTGAAAAGAATCCCAGGCTGGAGAAAGAGCAATGTGATTAGTACAAAAGCTGGAGGAGAATAAAAGGAGAAAGAAAGAAAGCTGAGACCACTCAGGGCATTTAAACAGGCCCTTTGCCCAACTGAAGGGTGTAAATGCCGCATTTCTGAAGCAGCCATTTTAAAAGCAAAAACAAAACAATTAAGATTTACTGAGCATCTACCATGTAGCTACTAGACACTGTGCAAAACACATTCACATATACTTTCTCAAGATATTTAATTATGGGGGACTTCAAATATCTGGGCTTCCCTGGTAGCTCAGTTGGCAAAAAATCTACCTGCAATGCCAGAGACCATGGATCGACTCCTGGGTCAGGAAGATCCCCTGGAGAAGGGATAGGCTACCCACTCCAGTATTCTTGGGCTTCCCTGGTGGCTCAGACAGTAAAGAATTTGCCTGCAATGCAGGAGACCTGGGTTCGATCCTGGGTTGGGAATATCCCCCTGGAGAAGGGAACGGCTACCCACTACATTATTCTTGCCTGGAGAATTTCATGAAAAGAGGAGCCTGGTGGGCTACAGTCCATGGGGTCATGAAGAGTCGAACAAGACTGAGCAACTTTCATTTCAAATAGCTAGGTATCTCAAAGAATTCTATTTGATAAAATCAGTGTGTCTTATAAATTCTTGGTGTGCATGATTAGAGCTCCAGTTTGAGAAGTTAGAAGAATAAAGGCACATGCTCTCTGAACCCAATTCTGACCAACAACAAAAACGAGAAAGTATTTAATGAAACAAAAGTGATAGAAACAATGGGGAAAATCAAAAACGGCATCTCAGATCTTGTTATACTCAAGAACAGAAATACTAAATATAGCCAGATTTGTGTTCTAAATATAGTCAGACTTGTTATTGGGCAGTACTTTCTAAACTTTTCAAGTATGGGGACTTCTTTTTTAACATATAATGTGTTTTACAGACATTTACGTGGTAGCTGAAAGTGAAAGAAAGTGAAAGTCGTTCAGTCGTGTTTGACTCTTTGCAACCCCATGGACTATACAGCCCTTGGAATTCTCCAGGCCAGAATCCTGGACTGGATAGCCTTTCGCTTCTCCAGGGGATCTTCCCAACCCAGGGATCAAATCCAGGTCTCCCTCACTGCAGGCAGATTCTTTACCAGCTGAGTCACATGAGAAGCCTTTGTGGCTACCCTTGCATGGTAGCTATATCAGTTAATTGAAAACACACATAAAGCTTGTGGGTGGGGGGGGGGCATGACTGCACAAACACTGCAGTGGTAAAAGCAAATGTGTTTTGAGAACTTGCATGAACACATTCCACCAGAAATAAAGTATAATAATTAGGATGCAAAATAACATAAAGTACACGAGTGTCTCTCATTTGAACAAATATTACCTAAAAAAATCCATTTTAATATATTCTCAATACAGTCTCACCAGCAATATTTTTACAAGGTATTAACAGAGAGATGCAACCAATATGCACATTTATGAAACTAACTCCTGCAAAGTGATATAAACGGTTGAATGCCTGCTTTCGCCAGTGAGAACCGAACAATTTCTCACTACGGGGAGGTGCGTAACATCTTTGAGGCTAACCTGGGGTGATTTGCTAAATTATGTTTTCCAAGCATTAAATAGGTACAAGATCCAAAGAGTTAATGAACCTCTTAAAAGGTGAGTGATTTACTTCTTTCTCACTGGAAGGGTCAAGTCAGCCTCTTCATTAATCCTCTCACCATTCAAGTGATGCAGAAAGAGACACACAATATAATTCCAATTACAGACTGGGACATTAAAGTCCCGAAGTGCTTAGTGACTGGCACAAGGCCACAGAGAAGTTATGTGCAGAGCTGTGACAGGAACTCATAAGCCTCTGGGTCTTGTTTAAGCTTGTTGATGTGCTATGGCTTGGCCTTGATAAATCTGATAAGGTGCTCATGTAAATAAGCACAGCTCAAGTAAAAAAATAAATAAATGAAAGCCTTAACATATGGATTTCTCTCTGAAAATGTAATCTTATGGTAAGGAATTATTTTATAAATGAATAATGAAAAATTGACTCAAGATTTATTTATAGCCAGAAGATTTTCAACATCTGAAAAGACTGACTACAGTTCAATAAACAGTAAGAAAACCAGAAATCCTTTTCATGTAATATTAAAAGAATCGAATTTACTTTGAACCTAGGACCTCAAAGATAGTAATCAGCATCTGGGTATACAGTAAACATAATTAACCCAAGTTCCAGTAGAATGACTGACTCTTCCTTGATTTCTGCAGTTATTATGTTGAGTTTTTGAGGAGTCCTGAACCCAATTTATGGACCTAACAGAAGCAGAAGGAGCTGCACTCAATATGCCAGCAAATTTGGAAAACTCAGCAGTGGCCACAAGCCTGGAAAAGGTCAGCTTTCATTCAAATCACAGGAAAGGCAATGCCAAAGAATGCTCAAACTACCTCACAATTGCACCCATCTCACACACTAGTAAAGTAATGCTCAAAATTCTCCAAGCCAGGCTTAAACAGTATGTAAACCAAGAACTTCCAGATGTTAAAGTTGGATTTTAGAAAAGGCAGAGGAACCAGAGGTTAGATTGCCGACATCCACTGGATCATTGAAAAAGCAAGAGAGTTCCAGAAAAACATCTACTTCTGCTTTATTGACAATGCCAAAGCCTTTGACTGTGTGGATCACAACAAACTGTGGAAAATTCCTCAAGAGATGGGAATACCAGACCACCTGACCTGCCTTCTGAGAAATCTATATGTAGGTCAAGAAGAAACAGTTAGAACTGGACATGGAACAAAAGACTGGTTCCAAATCAAGAAAAGAAAATGTCAAGGCTGTATACTGTCAACCTGTTTATTTAACTTATATGCAGAGTACATCATGTGAAATGCCAGGCTGGATGAAGCACAAGCTGGAATCAAGATTGCCAGGAGAAATATCAACAACCTCAGATATGCAGATGACACCACCCTTATCGCAGAAAGTGAAGAACTAAATAGCCTCTTGATGAAAGTGAAAGAGGAGAGTGAAAAAGTTGGCTTAAAATGCAACATTCAGAAAAGTAAGATCATGGCATCTGGTCCCATCACTTCATGGCAAATAGATGGAGAAATAATGGAAACAGTAAGAGACTTTACTTTTGGGGGCTCCAAAATCACTGCAGATGGTGATTGCAGCCATGAAATTAAAAGACACTTGCTCCTTGGAAAAAAAGCTATGACCAACCTAGACAGCATACTAAAAAGTAGAGTCATTACTTTGCCAACAAAGGTCCATCTAGTCAAAGCTATGGTTTTTCCAATAATCATATATGGATGTGAGAGCTGGACTATAAAGAAAGCTGAGCACTGAAGAATTGATGCTTTTGAACTGTGGTGTTAGAGAAGACTCTTGAGAGTCCCTTGCACTGCAAGGAGATGCAACCAGTCCATCGTAAAGAAAATCAGTCCTGAATATTCATTGGAAGGACTGATGTTGAAGCTGAAACTCAAATAATTTGGCCTCCTGATGTGAAGAACTGACTCTATGGAAAAGACATTGAGGCTAGAAAAGATTGAATGTAGGAGGAGAAGGGGACAACAGAGGATGAGATGGTTGGATGGCATCACCGACTCAATGGACATGAGTTTGAGCAAGCTCTGGTAGCTGGTGATAGACAGGGAAGCCTGGTGTGCTGCAGTTCATGGGGTCACAAAGAGTCAGACACAACTGAGCGACTGAACTGAACTGAACCCAACTTTTGGTTAGTGACTCAGACAGATGAAGATAAACGTATTAAGGGTTGGAACATTCACCTAACAATCCTTAAGTGATGATTTGGTGCCACACTCTGTGTGGGTGATCAGGTATGTGAGCAAAACAAACAAGTTCTTAGAGCTCAGGACTTAAAGGGAAAGACAATCAAACATGCACACAAGTAGCCATTACAAAGGGTGATGGGTGTTACATAGAGGAATTCTAGTGAGAACTAGATTGTATAAGGGAAGTAACACATCATTACCTACTGTAAACGGGTAGGAGTGGAGGAGAAATCCCCAGTAAGATGCTCCTGAACAAGACTGAGGTAAAGCTACCTAGGTAAAAAGGGCAAAGAAGAAAATGGACACCTACAAGCTTATGTGTGTGTGTGTGTGTGTGTGTGTGTGTGTGTGTGTGTGTGTGTGCTAAGTTGTGTCCAACTCTTTGTAACCCCATGGTCTATAGCCTGCCAGACTCCTCTGTCCATGCAATTTTCCAGGCAAGAATACTGGAGCAGGTTGCCATTTCTGTCCCCAGGGGATTTTCCCAGTCCAGGGATTGAATTCATGTCTCTTCCATCTCCTACATTGCCAGGTAGGTCCTTTACCAGCTGAGCCACCAGGGAAGCTCTGTAAGCTCACATTCCATATTTATGTTTGCCACATGTACTTTTTGTCAGTAATTTCACTTTTGTTGGAAAAATAAATTTTTCTATTAAAATGCATTTGACAGTGCATTGCCTACCTTACTTTTATTAACTTAATTGCAGTGATCACAGTATTCAGAGTTCTTTCTTCTATTCTATTACCTAATGCTACTTGATCCTCACCACAAATATCAGTTTGATAGGATAATATTGTTAGACTCATTGTACACTGGAGAACCTTGAGCATGAGTTTTATTTTAGTGTATATTTACAGGGTCGGTGAACAATAAAGCCAGAATTGGAACACAGGACTTCCCTGGTGGTCCAGTGACTAAGAATTCAGCTGCCAATGAAGGGGACTTGGGTTCAACCCCTGGTCTGGGAAGATTCCACATGCCTCAGCTCAACTAAGCCTGAGCCCCACAACTGCTGAGCCTATACTACAGAACAGGCAAGCCACACTACTGAGCCCACTCCCCACAACTAGATAAAGCCCACATGTAGCAAGCAAGATCCACTGAAACCAAACATTAAATTTTTAAAAAAAGAAGAATTGGAACCTAGACTCCAGTTCAGTTCAGTTGCTCAGTCATACCTGACTCTTTACGACCCCGTGGACTGCAGCATGCCAGGCTTCCCTGTCTATCACCAACTACCAGAGCTTGCTCACTCATGTCCATGGAGTAGGTGATACCATCCAAACATCTCATCCTCTGTCGTTCCCTTCTCCTTGTGACTCCAAGTAAGGTACTATTAGAGAAGAGACTCAGATCTGAACTACACAGAAAGGAAGTTTAAACTGCATTAAACAGAAGGAAGTTCTACAGCAACCATGTAGATGGGCATTATTTATAATTTTGATGCAAAATTCATCTTGAAGCCTGAATTAGCCTAAATCAGCATAACACATCTCCCAAATGCATTTTCCAAAGCATATGAAATTAATAGAGGAATAGTATTCATTCAAATCTAATCATTACACTTCTCAAACTCAGATTATTGTTATATCTATCCTGGATGGTTCTTGTTTGCAGCCTCTTCTGCTACACTTGCGAGAACCAAATATCACCAGCTAAAACTGTACAACAGCACTATGCTTCTTTGATCTAACCTGGGAGCTCTTCAAATCTGGTCGACATTCTACACTTGCCTTTCAGTCAACTTGTGTCTGATACTTAAGATTCTGAGGGTGACAATAACTGTACAAATGCATTACATTTCCAGGTAAGTCAGCACAGCCAACAAGTGGAGTGCTCAGGTCCTCTACCTGTGAAGGAAATGCTGACTGGTATCCAAGTAATTAAGGGGCTTCCCCGATGGCTTAATGGTAAGGAATCTGCCTGCAATGCAGGAGATACTGGAGACATGGGTTCAATCCCTGGAATGGGAAGAAATGACAACCCACTCCAGTACTCTAGCCTGAAAAATCCCATGGACTTAAGAGCCTGGTAAGGCACAGTACAAAGGTTGCAAAGAGTCGCACACAACTGAGCACAGTACGAATGAAAAATGAGACACAGACACTGAATAAAGGAGCTTCCTTTCTTTTCTAACTCCTTCCCCTGTAATCTGAGATGATCATTTTAATCTCTCTTCTTTACCAACATAAGTTTCATTTGGAACAGGATTATTTTTTGGTACTTAATTAGGTAATTAGTATCTTCAAACATCTACACATCACCAGAAAACATGCTGATTGCACCAACTAAGTAGTTTATTTCAGACTATGCAAGGGTAATGGCAGATTTCTGATTTAAATAAGCAGGAATAAAGGTAAGTAACTTTGGTATAATTACTCAGGGTCAAAAGCTACACTGATCTATTAGGATAAACCCAGACCACATGTCCAGTACTATTTGGGGGCACCTGTTATAAATGGAAATAAAACATGATGCTTGACTACAGAAACTAAAAATTTTATCTTGTCTAAATAAGGTAAATGTCTTTCAGGTATATGACTCAGAGATGGAGAGCAACTTATAAAACTGACAGCAATAAACTCAGAAAATAAACTTTTTTAATAACTGAAAAAGGTTTTAGAAATCATCCATTCCAATTATAGTAATTAGTACCACTATAAAAAGCTCTTGATTATTTCAGAAATTTTGCATCAGTATGAAATCTAAAATTTATCAAACTGAAATCTTATATACCATGGTATGAAATGGTGTTACATACCATTCTTTTGTATGTAGAATGTTAGTTCCCAAACACCTTTTCTAAACATGAGTTCCCATGGACAGAAGCAATAGTTTGGCTGTGAACTAGTTGAGATCAAGGTCTAGGAACTTGTTCATTCATGTTACATAAGTAAACGAATAAACTGATGAGTGAATGTAAGTTCTGTGTTAGACTATGACCAAGGCAGGCACTGTATATGCCCACTCACCTATAACTTCCCAGTATCCAGCTAAGTATATGGTACATAGCAAGTCCTCCAATAAGCCTCATCAAATTGACTCTCTGACCCTCTCTTTTTGCCAGGTGGGGTAAGAGTTCTTAAACAACCACTTTTGTCATATGGAGTACTGAAGCACATCACATGTGCAAATTTTTCATGAAATTTTTAAAACTTATTTCAAAGTAACTCTAGGCAGCTGCTTCCAAGAATAGTTCCCCTATTACAAGCCTCTAAAAGAGTCAATTCCACTTCTGGGAAGAATCGGGTGTGGCTCCTATAAATAATCCTACTTGGAGGACCAGCCTATTTTTAGAGGCTTTCTTTAAAAGTAATGATGCATCTCTGGACTTAAGCCAGGGAACTTCTTAATAGGAGCAGCATGTTAGGAAAATTCCCCTTTTCAGTGAGTCCCTCTTCTAAGTAAATCTACACTAGGAGCTGCTGTTCCATCAGTACACTAGGAGCACTGTTCCATCAGTGACTCCAGCAGCTGTCCTTTCCTTCCAGTTTCTCTGCCCTCCATGAGTTTTCACTGGATGTGCAAGAAGCTACTGCAGAAATCTAGGAACCGAAATGAACAGAGCCAAGGTGAAACAAATATTAATCAGAGAGAGAGAGAGAGAAACAGCACAGATACCAAACCATAACAGAATGAAAAGCAGCAGCCAGACCACTAAATGAAAACCAGACCTTGCAGACTCCCAAGAAAGCATGACTGGAGGCAGAGCTAGAAGTCCAAGAAAACAAGATAGAACACTAAAGCTGGGAACAAAATGGCAACGCACAAGCATGGGAGAAAATCAAGAGACCAACAGAAGGGGATTTATGCTTGGACGACTTTGACCCCAGGGAGACAGCTGACCTGCACATGAAGGAAACAGAAATAAATAGAGGAAATATCTTACTAAGGTGGGAGCACACCAAAACAGACTAAAATGAGAAGGAACTTAAAAACGGAAAAGGGAAAATAAAAACCAAATAAACTCATAAGTAAAAAAGTGAGTACTTCCCAAACATCAATGATTGTGGAGTTGTCATTTTTTTAAAAGTTGATTTTCAACAATATCTTTTCCCACCCCTAACTTCCCAATAATCACCCAATTAGCTACACTAACTCCAGAAAGAACCTTCAATTTGCAGTGCAGAGGGGCCCTTGAAAACTCAGCAGTCAGTTTTGCCATCTCTTACATTGGATTTCTCTGAGATTTCCCAAATATCATAAAACGGTGACAGTGAGAGTGGTTATTAAAACAAAAAGTGCTATAACCACCTTTTTATCTGCAGGATCCATAAATTCTAAGTCTTGATTCTAGAAGGATCATGAAGCAAAATGTACAAGATAGGCATATATTAAAAGGAATGAACTGGCAGGTCTGGTTTATAAATACATATGCTTTCTCAAATAATCTTTTTGTCACTTTAAACGGATGAATGCCACTGTGAGAAGTTTAAATTCCAGTAAGTTTTCAAATTTCCAACAAATTTGACGTATCCATCCAGTAGAAAAATATGGTCATTGAAAGTAGCACTCTCAAAGAATATTTAAATGATAGGAAAATATTCATCATATAGGTTTAAGGGAAAAAAAAAGATACTAAACGTTGTGTGTCATATGATCCCAGTTATTTAAAATACATACATGTAGGCATATATTAAATAACCTCTTGAGAAAAGGAAACTAGATCTGCATTGTACAGTACAGGTGGTCTATACTGATCTGCAGCCCTTAGTGCAATGGTTATTACTTATTCATCAAGACTTAAGCTGCCTGTCTGTGCACTGCAGTATGTCCAATGCTGAGCACTGTGACTGATGCATATACTCAATAAATTGATCTGCTAAACAAATAAATGAATGAAATAACAAATAAATAGAAAAAGACTGGGAAAACAGATAAAACATGATTTAGAGATTTTTTTCTTAGCACTGATTTGATAGAAGTGGTTTTAATTTTCTTTCTTAAAAAATCCTTGTCTTACAACAAATAAGGACCTACTGCATAGAGCAGGGAACTAACTGCTGAATGTTATGTGGCAGCATGGAAGGAAGGAGAGTTTGGGAGAAGAATGGATACATGTATATATGTATGGCTGAGTCCCCTTGCTGTCCACCTACAATTATCACATTTTTAATTTACTATACTCCAATAAAAATAAAACATTTCTTTAAAATTCTGTTTTAAATAATTCTAAAACCATTTTCCTAATCACAAAATGTTACTAGTAAAAGTCAATCTCAAAAGAGCACATATTTTATGGTTCCATTTACATGAGATATTCAGAAGAGGCAAATCAATAGAAAAGACAGATAAGTAGTTGTCTAGGGCTGGGAGACAGAAGTGAATGCTAAAGAGACTCCTTGTTGCATGGTAAAAATGTTCTAAAATTAGAGTAGATTGGTGGTCACACATCCCCATCAGTTCAGTCACTCAATCATGTCCGACTCTTTGTGACCCCATGGACTGCAACATGCCAGGCTTCCCTGTCCTTCCCAACTCCTGGAGTTGACTCAGACTTATATCCATTGAGTCGAGGATGCCATCCAACCATCTCATCCTCTGTCATCCTGTTCTCTTCCCACATTCAATCTCTCCCAGCATCAAGGTCTTTCCCTGTGAGTCAGTTCTTCAAATCAGGAGGCCAAATATTGGAGTTTCAGCTTCAGCATCAGTCCTTGCAATGAATATTCAGGACTGATCTCCTCTAGGATGGACTGGTTGGATGTCCTTGCAATGCAAGGGACTCTCAAGAGTCTTCTCCAACACCACAGTTCAAAAGCATCAATTCTTCGGCACTTAGCTTTCATTATAGTCCAGCTCTCTCATCCATACATGACTACTGGAAAAACCATAGCTTTGACTAGAGAATTTTGTTGGCAAAGTAATGTCTCTGCTTTTTAGTATGCTGTCTAGGTTGGTCATAGCTTTTCTTCCAAGGAGCAAGCACCTTTTAATTTCATTGCTGCAGTCACCATCTGCAGTGATTTTGGAGCCCAAAAAAGTAAAGTCGCTCACTGTTTCTATTATTTCCCCATCTATTTGCCATGAAGTGATGGGACCAGATGCCATGATCTTACTTTTCTGAATGTTGAGTTTTAAGCTAACATTTTACACTCTCCTCTTTCACTTTCATCAAAAGGCTCTGTAGTTCTTCTTCACTTTCTGCGATAAGGGTGGTGTCATCTGCATATCTGAGGTTGTTGATATTTCTCCTGGCAATCTTGATCCCAGCTTGTGCTTCATCCAGCCTGGCCTTTCGTATGATGTATTCTGCATATAAGTTAAACAAGCAGGGTGACAATATACAGCCTTGATGTACTCTTTCCCTATTTGGAACCAGTCTGTTGTTCCATGTCCAGTTATAATTGTTGCTTCTTGAGCTGCATACAGATTTCTCAGGAGGCAGGTCAGGTGGTCTAGTATTCCCATCTCTTGAAGAATTTTCCACAGTTTGTTGTGATCCACACAGTCAAAGGTTTTGGCATAGTCAATAAAGCAGAAGTAGATGTTTTTCTGGAACTCTCTTGCTTTTTTGATGATCCAACAGATGTTGGTGATTTGATCTCTGGTGCCTCTGCCCCATAAATATACTAGAAACTACTGAACTTCACATTTTAAAGAGAATTATATTAAATATAAAGTATATCTCAATAAATCTGTTTGACACTTTAATTATTAAATATTAGATATCTTAAATATTAGTTAAAATTATTAGATATCTTAAATATTAGGTAAAAATTATTTCATTACAAGCTTTTTTAAAAATCTTGAAACCTCAAGAAAGCCTTCAGGTTGTGGCTCTGGATATGCATATCCCTACTTTTTTTTGTTTTCCCATATCAGGGCTCAGTTGACAAAGAATCTGCCCAGGTTTGATCCCCGGGTTGGGAAGATTCTCTGGACAAGGGAATGGCAACCCACTCTAGTACTCTTGACTGGAGAATTCTATGAACAGAGGAGCTGGGCAGGAATACATTCATGGGACTGCAGAGTCAGACATGACCTTCTGACTTTTACTTTACTTTCATCACTTAAAGACAATGAAGACAAATTGAGCACAAAGTGGGAAACCATCCACATAAGATACATTTCTTGGCTCATAAGCTAAATTACCTTAATTAGAACTCCTTCTATATTTACTACATTATTATTTGTACCCTTCCCCAACACACACACAAAACTCTCCATATTAAAACACAGAAAAAGTGTATATGCTGAAAATATGCAGTTTTCCACAAAATATTAAAGAGACTGAAACTACTATTTCTTCTTCATTTAGGTTACATGTGTCTGTCATCTCCTAAATAAAATATCCCTATCACAGTGGAAACAGTGTCAGACTTTATTTTTTTGGGCTCCAAAATCACCACAGATGGTGACTGCAGCCATGAAATTAAAAGACGCTTACTCCTTGGAAGGAAAGTTATGACCAACCTAGATAGCATATTCAAAAGCAGAGACATTACTTTGCCGACTAAGGTCCGCCTAGTCAAGGCTATGGTTTTTCCTGTGGTCATGTATGGATGTGAGAGTTGGACTGTGAAGAAAGCTGAGCGCCAAAGAATTGATGCTTTTGAACTGTGGTGTTGGAGAAGACTCTTGAGAGTCCCTTGGACTGCAAGGAGATCCAACCAGTCCATTCTGAAGGAGATCAGCCCTGGGATTTCTTTGGAAGGATAGATGCTAAAGATGAAACTCCAGTACTTTGGCCACCTCATATGAAGAGTTGACTCATTGGAAAAGACTCTGATGCTGGGAGGGATTGGGGGCAGGAGGAGAAGGGGACGACAGAGAATGAGATGGCTGGATGGCATCACCGACTCGATGGACGTGAGTCTGAGTGAACTCTGGGAGATAGTGATGGACAGGGAGGCCTGGTGTGCTGCAATTTATGGGGTCGCAAAGAGTCAGACACGACTGAGCAACTGAACTGAACTGAACTGAACTAAACTGATCATGCAAGAACCCTCCAGTCACTCAGCTCTGAGTTACTAAATCCCTCATGATGCCTTTTGTAAGATGGAAAAGGGGCGGTAGAGTTTTCTGTGAGGAAATCAGACTGAATTGCTAAAAGAAAATTCCCTGGTCACCTGTCATTTTCCTTCAGAGGAAAGTGAGATAATCTTGAGGCAGTTGATAAGAGTGCCAAAGATTGAGGGCTATGATGCTAGCGGGACTGACTCCATCCTGGCGAGAGGAGGAGGGAGAATACCGAAATGGCGCAGTCACTGAAATCACAAGGATCAATTATTGAAACACATCTACACACATCGATAGACACAGGAGGCCACTTTTATTCATACCCTGAACTGACTTTATATTTCAGTTTCTTAAGCAAAAACATCTTAGTTTTCGAAGCCACATAGAGTCTCATAACTTATGAATGCTTGACTATAAAGTTACACTTAAAAGATAATAATATTATTATAGAAAACACTCTCAAAACTGGGATGTGGGGCAGATCAATTCTAGTTCACTTAAACTTGCTCAGTTTAAGAGTACTTTCAAATTTCAAATTCTGAAATTGTACAGCTTGGCTACTATGCATGCTAAGCATGGGCTTCCTATTACCAAGAGATAGAGATGGATGGATCAGTGGATCAATGGGTAGATGGGTAAATATAAACTAGTAGAACGGGGAGTGAGAAAAAGGAGGGAAGGAGGCAGGGAGGGAGAGAAAAGGAGGAAAAATACTGAGAATTTCAACTAGCAGTGATAAGCTACAAGAAGGCTGCTTAGGACAGAAAATAATTGGGGTCAGAAAAACTCATAAAATGAAGTAGTTGAGAAGTAGAAGTTAAAATAGCACCACAATAAAGTAGGGAAGATTTTTTCTCCATTTTATATTACGTTTTAACACATTGTGAGCAACATAAAGACACCAGAGAAGAGACAGAGGGCTATTTTAGCATATACTGTTTTCCAAATATTCATCGTTTGCTGAAAAAGAAATCTAATTCTGTCTTATTTAAGACAACACTGTTATATGTTCAAGTTTGCTTGACAAGGAGAAGAGCCAAGGGTTTTTAAGTTACAGCTCAGCAATACATCCTGGAGTCAAGCTGTCCTAATACAGGGTTTACAGGGGTCGAAACACAGTAATATCCAACCCATTAACAGAAAAGCTATCATAAACTCAAAATGTGATGTATGTAGAGCAATAAACTCTGCTCAGCCTTACACAAGGGCAGAAAAGAGGAAAACATTTTAAAAAAGAGAGAAAGTAGGGATAGCACCCAAATTTCAGAAAACACAGTGGGTATACTTTGAAGTCTCACATCAAATTTGGGGCAAGGCAACCACATAATAATCATTATTTTAAATACTAGACACAGGGGGAATAGTTTAAAATTCCAACAAAACTGTGAAAGCCTGAAAACAGAGAAATTGTATAACCTCTGCAAGTACATAAGCACTGGGGTAGAGTTCAGACAACACTGACGTGCCGGAATCAGGGATCCTCTGTCATTCCTAATTCTACAAAGCTGGAAAAACACAGCTTCTCCATGTTTCATTCCTTCTTCTGAAACATGAATGTCTGCCTGACTTACCCCTTAAGGTGGTCAAAGAGCTAATATTTGCAAAAACACTTCAAAGACCAAAGAGTACTACAAAACATAAAGTACCATACTTTGAAGTGAAGAATTGTTTCAGAATAGATGAGAATTCCCTCTGTTTCAGATCCAGGTCTCTTTTTTTCTCTGTTGGCCTAGTATTTTCTGGGGGAAAAGTGACTCTGTTATAATGCCTCTGCTTTTTCTTTCAAGAGCCTTCACATTCAGACACATCCACTATTTTAGAATGATAGAACTACATTTAGTTCAGTCATGCTTCCTGAGATGACCATATTTAAGGTTCTAAACTGAGTTTAACTGTTAAAATTAAGCCAAACATCCTCCTCCAATATGGGAATACCCACCAGATTTCTCTACCACCTTATCATCACTCAGGCATTCATTGGTACTACTGGTGGAGTGACTGGCACAAGACTGTAGCAATATACATACACTACTGTATGTAAAACAGATAGCCAGTGGGACCTGCAGGGTAACACAGGGAGCTCAGCTCAGTGTGCTAATGGCCTAGAAGGGTGGGATCGGGGATGGGGTAGCAGGGAGGCCCAAGAGGGAGGCGATATATGTATACATATAGCTGATTCACTTTGTTGTATAGCAGAAACTGACACAACATTGTAAACCAATTATATTCTAATTTTTAAAAAGCAGTTAATCTCTATAATGGGTGTCAGCTCACCCTGGAACAACCAGCAATGAAAAAGGATTAACATTGTGGGGCAGAAAAAAAAAAAGAATGTACTGAAAATGCTCTCTCCAGTCTGATCTTCTCTCCACTCACCAGTCCTACGTTTCTATCTTAGAATCTGTCCCCAAACAACCTGACACTAAACTACACATGCAGTGTTTTGCTTTCAGAGATTGAAGACAGCTTTCTTATTCTGAACAGCTTTGAAGACAGAAGATAAAAAGATCGACATTTCTTTCAGGGACTTACATTCTACTCCCTTCATTTGTGGATGACCTGGAGTCTGTCTCCTGTTCTCTTCTTCAAAGGGCAAGTCATCAACATTAAGGGAAAGTAGAGAAAACAGCTTTTGGAGGCAGAAAGAGGAAAAGGCCCTCTTTCATCTGGTTTCCCCTTTAAGCCCTGCAGACTTATTAGCATATGGTTACAATAACTGTGTGCAAGCATAAGTGGAAACTAGTACCTATGGGGCAACTTCTATTCACACAGCCGATTCTATTTACAAATGATAAAAATAAGACCTACCTTGATAACAATAAAACATCCCAAATGATTGCCAAAAGTTCACTGGAGAGCAACTATTTGTTTGCAGTTTAACAACGGTGACTGCATGACAGGACCTACATGAGTTCTTCAGGCAGGAGAACACATGGATAAGACTTTGAAGACAGACTAGGTTCAAATGGCCACTTTGGGTCATGTAATCTAGAACAAATAACTTATACCATTTCCAGTATGCTAAATAAGCAATTCATTTATTAAAAACAAATGAGATTTTAAAAATGAGACAAATACTATAGGTAAAGAAGACGTTGCTGTTATTATTTCGGTACATTTTCTGAGTTATGTTCTCCATTGAGGGTTATTTTGCTCCTGGAGACATTTGGCAATATCTGGAGACACCATTGATTGTCAAGACTGGGGTGGGCATGCTCCTGGTATGCGGGCATGCTCGGTTGAACAGTCATGTCTGACTCTCTGCAACCTCATGGACTGTATGTAGCCCACCAGACTCCTCCGTCCATGGGATTATCCCAGCAAGAATTCTGGAATGGGTTGGCATTTCCTCTGCCAGTGGTTCTTCCCAATCCAGAGACCAAACCTGCATCTCTTGCATTGGCAGGTAGATTCTTCACCACTGAGCTTCCTGCTACTGACATCTAAGAGGCAAAGACCAGGACTGCTGCTGAACCATACTACAATGGACATGATGCCCCTCTACAGAAAGGATTATCTGGGCCAAAATAATTGTGCCAGTGTTAAGAAACCATTCTTAAAGAGTGAAAAACTTTCAAAGTTGAAAGCAGATAAATTTGATTAATCCAGTTTAACAGTAAAGTATTTTACATATTTAACAAAAACACAAGCAGGACAATATGTAGACAAAACCTTAAAAAATGTTCATACTCTTTGATCTAGTCACCTCACTTTTAGGAATATGCCTTCATGAAATAATAGGAAACAAACAAACATTTCATATGAGTGAATAGATTACAAAATTAAAAATAGCAAATGGTCAGTTGTTGGCTGAGTGTTTACAGGAAAGGTGACTATATAGTTTGCCTTCCAAACTGGATAAATCTGGGAGTAAATGAGGGTATTTTAATAATTCTGCCAGGACAACAGTCATACATAAGGACTGCCCTTGGACAAATCAGAATGCATGGTCCCCCAGTTATAAGGGAGTAGGGGAATAAAATATGCCTCATCATGAAACAGTATGTAGCTAACAAAAATATTTTAAGGATTCAACATAGAAAAGCAATAATGATATATTAACTGTAAAAGGCTGGATGTAAGGAGTTTTTGGTATAAAATTTTATAACAAATTTTACTCTACAGGCTTTAAAAGATGAATGGAGTGCTCGCTTCAGCAGCACATATACTAAAATTGGAACGATACAGAGAAGATTAGCATGGCCCCTGCACAAGGATGACACACAAATTTGTGAAGCATTCCATATTTTTAAGATGCTCAACATCACTCATTATCAGAGAAATGCACATCAAGACCACAATGAGGTTCCATTTCACACGAGTCAGAATGGCTGCGATCGAAAAGTCTACAAGCAATAAATGCTGGAGAGGGTGTGGAGAAAAGGGAATCCTCTTACACTGTTGGTGGGAATGCAAACTAGTACAGCCACTATGGAAAACAGTGTGGAGATTCCTTAAAAAATTGCAAATAGAGCTGCCTTATGACCCAGCAATCCCACTGCTGGGCATACACAGTGAGGAAACCAGAATTGAAAGAGACACATGTACCCCAATGTTCATGGCAGCACTATTTATAGTAGCCAGGACATGGAAACAACCTAGATGTCCATCAGCAGATGAATGGATAAGAAAGCTGTGGTACATATACACAATGGAGTATTACTCAGCCATTAAAAAGAATACATTTGAATCAGTTCTAATGAGATGGATGAAACTGGAGCTGATTATACAGAGTGAAGTAAGCCAGAAAGAAAAACACCAATACAGTATACTGACACATATATACGGAATTTAGAAAGATGATAATGATGACCCTGGATGCGAGACAGCAAAAGAGACACAGATGTATAGAATGGACTTTTGGACTCTGAGGGAGAGGGAGAGGGTAGGGTGATTTGGGAGAATGGCATTGAAACATGTATACTATCATGTAAGAAATGAAGTGCCAGTCTATGTTGGATGTAGGATACAGGATGCTTGAGGCTGGTGCATGGGGATGATCCAGAGAGATGATATGGGGTGGGAGGTGGGAGGGGGGGTTCAGGATTGGGAGCTTGTATACACCCGTGGTGGATTCATGTCAATGTATGGCAAAACCAATATAGTATTGTAAAGTAAAAATAAATAAATAAATAAATAAATAAACTGTCTAAAAGTTCGGACTATGTCACCTAAGCCATCTTACCATTTTTGAGACTTCAACACAAATAAATGGGAAGTGAAGGTGTTTTATGTTTCTTTGGAATTATCTTTTAAATCCATTAAAATTTCAGATTAATATTTCTAAGTCAGTTGCTATTGACTGAATTGTGTTCCCCCAAAATTAGTATTTTGAAGCTGTAACTCCCAGTGTGACTCTATTTGGAGACAGGGCTTGTGAAGTAGTGATAAAGGTTAAGTGAGGTCTTGATCCAACCTCCAATGCAAAAAAAATAAAAATAAAAATAAAAGATGAATGGAAAGAAATATATTAAATTGTTAACATTGGTTTCAACTAGCTAATAAGATTATAGCCGATGTTTATGTTTTTCTCTATATTCAAAATTGCTAAATAATTTTTAAAATTATGAATGCATTCACTTCTTAAGGAAGAAATGTAACTAAGTCCCAGTTAATCAGGAAAAGTTATTAGTATATTTAACTGTCTTCGATGTGATGACGGTATTGCTGTCATATAAAATATTAACAACGATTGATACAGAGAATAGAGTAGTGGTTATCAGAGAGGAAGGGGTGGGGAGAGGGTAAAATGGGTAAAGGGGATCAACTGTACGGTCAAGGATGGAAACTAAATTTTGATGGTGAGACATAGTGTATACATAAGTAGAAGTAAAATATTGTACACATAGAACTTGTATACTGTTATAAACCAATGTTACCGCAATAAACAGTTTTAATTATTTTTAATATTTATGGTGAATATAAAGATATTTACAATTTATTTTTAATGCATTCAGAAAAAAATACACACATGAAATATGGCAAAATATGAACTGTTGAATGAAAGTAATAAACATAAAGTGTCTATACTCTATTCTTCTTTCAACTTTTCTGTATATTTGAAAAATATTTAAATATAAAATTAAGAAAAGGACTTTCCTGCGGTACAGTGGATGAGAATCTGTCTACCAATGCGGGAGACAGGAGTTCAGTCCTGGTCTGGGAAGAGTCCACACGCCATGGAGCAACTAAGCCCGTGCCCTGGAACTGGCCAAAACCGCTGAGCCCATGTGCTGCCGCTCTGAAGCCTGCACGCCGAGAACCTGTGCTCCACAACAAGAGAAGCCACTGCAGTGAGAAGCCTGCTCACTGCAACAAAGAGTAGCCCCACTCTCCAACTAGAGAAAGCCCACACAAAGCAACAAAGACCCAATGCGCTCAAAAATAAATATTAAAAAAAAAGTAAGAAAAAACACAAGTTGTATGAAAAGTAATATAATTTTTGAAGTAAAATAACTAAAGTAACATAATTGCATTTAAAGTAATATAATTAGAACCATGTTCTTGGATTGGAACAATCAATATTGTCAAAATGACTATACTACCCAGTGCAATCTACAGATTCAATGCAATGTGTATCAAATTACCAATGGCATTTTCCACAGAACTAGAACAAAAATCTTAAAATTTGTATGGAGACACAAAAGACCCTAAACAGCCAAAGCACTCTTAAGAAAAAAAAAGGAGCTGGAGGAATCAAACTCCCTGACTTCAGACTATACTGCAAAGGTATAATCATCAAAATAGTATAATACTAGCACAAAAATAGAAATATAGATCAATGGAACAGGATTGAAAGGCAAGAAATAAACCCATGCACCTACCGACAATTAATCTATGACAAAGGAGGTAAGATTATAGAATGGTGGAAAGACAGTCATTTCAACAAATGGTGCTGGAAAACTGACAGCTACATGTTAAAAAATGAAAATAAATCATCCTTTAACATCACACAGAAAAATAAGCTCAAAGGGGATTAAAGGCCTCAATGAAAGACACTATTAAACTCCTAAAGGAAAACATAGGCAGAACACTCGCTGACATAGATCACATCAATACCTTTTTTGATCCATCAGAATAATGGAAATAAAAACAAAAATAAGCAAATGGGACCTAATTAAACTCAAAAGCTTTGCCATAGAAAAGGAAACTATACACAAAACAAACAAACAAAAAAACGCACAGATTGGGAGAAAATACTTGTAAAAGATGTAACTGACAAGGTATTAGTCTCCAAAATTTACAAACAGCATCAAAGCAAACAACCCAATCAAAAAATGGACAGAAAAACAACGCAGCCATTTCTCCAAAGAAGATATACAGATATACAGGCACATGAAAAGATGCTCAAAATCACTAATTATTAAAGAATGCAAATCAAAACTACAATGAAATATCACCTCACACCAGTCAGAATGGCTATCATCAAAAAATCCACAAACGATAAATCCTGGAGAGGGTGCGGATAAAAGGGAACCCTCCTACAATGTTCGTGGGAATGTAACTTGGTACAGACACTATGGAGAACAGTATGGAGGTTCCTCAAAAAACTAAAAATAAGAGCTACCATATGACCCTGCAATCCCACTGCTGGGCATATATCCAGAGAAAAACAGAGTCCAAAAGAATATATGTACCCAATGGAGGTGATGGAATTCCAGTTGAGCTATTTCAAATCCTAAAAGATGATGCTGTGAGATGATGATGCACTCAATATGCCAGCAAATTTGGAAAACTCAGCAGTGGCCACAGGATTGGGAAAGATCAGTTTTCATTCCAATCTCTAAGAAAGGCAGTGCCAACGAATGCTCAAACTACTGCACAATTGCACTCACCTCACATGCTAGCAAAGTAATGCTCAAAATTCTCCCAAATCAGGCTTCAGCAATATGTGAACCATGAACTTCCAGGTGTTCAAGCTGGATTTTAGAAAACGCAGAGGAACCAGAGATCAAATTGCCGACATCTGTTGGATCACTGAAAAGGCAAGAGGGTTCCAGAAAAACATCTACTTCTGCTTTATTGACTATGCCAAAGCCTTTGACTGCATGGATTGCAATAAACTGTGGAAAATTCTGAAAGAGATGGGAATACCAGACCACCTACCTGCCTCTTGAGAAATCTGTATGAAGGTCAGGAAGCAACAGTTAGAACTGGACATGGAACAACAGACTGGTTCCAAATAGGAAAATGAGTACATCAAGGCTATATATTGTCACCTGCTTATTTAACTTATATGCATCATGAGAAATGCTGAGTACATCATGAGAAACGCTGGGCTGGAGGAAGCACAAGCTGGAATCTAGATTGCCGGGAGAAATATCAATAACCTCAGATATGCAGATGATACCACCTTTATGGCAGAAAGTGAAGAAAAACTAAAGAGCCTCTTGATGAAAGTGAAAGAGGAGAGCGAAAAAGTTGGCTTAAAGCTCAACATTCAGAAATGACATGACATCCGGTCCCATCACTTCATGGCAAATAGATGGGGAAACAGTGGGAACAGTGGCTGACTTTATTTTTCTGGGCTCCAAAATCACTGCAGATGGTGACTGCAGCCATGAAATTAAAAGCCACTTACTCCTTGGAAGGAAAGTTATGACCAACCTAGACAGCATATTAAAAAGCAGAGACATTACTCTGTCAACAAAGGTCCATCTAGTTAAGGCTATGGTTTTTCCAGTGGTCATGTATGGAGGTGAGAGTTGGACTATAAAGAAAACTGAGTGCTGAAGCATTGATGCTTTTGAACTGTGGTGTTGGAGAAGACTCTTGACAGTCCCATGGACGGCAAGGAGATCTAACCAGTCCATCCTAAAGGAAATCAATCCTGGGTATTCATTGGAAGGACTGATGTTGAAGCTGAAACTCCAATTTGGGCCACATGATGTGAAGAGCTGACTCATTTGAAAAGACCCTGATATTGGGAAAGATTAAAGGCAGGAGAGAAGGGGATGACAGAGGATGAGATGGTTGGATGGCATCACCGACTCAATGGACATGAGTTTGGGTAAACTGCAGGAGTTAGCGACGGACAGGGAGGCCTGGCATGCTGTGGTTCATGGGGTCGCAAAGAGTCAGACACAACTGAGGGACTGAACTGACCTGAATGTTCATTACAGCACTGTTTACAATAGCCAAAACATAGAAGCAATCTAAATGTTCACTGACAGAGGAATGAATAAATAAGATGTGATACCTATATATAGTGGAATATTACTCAGCCATTAAAAGCAGTGAACTCATGCCATTTGCATCAACTTGGATGAACTTAGAGACTGTCATACGAAGTGAAGTAAGTCAGACAGAATAAGAGAAATATCGTATTATATTGCTTATATATGGAATCTAAAAAGAAACAATATAAATGAACTTATAAAATAGAAACAGGCTCACAGACTTGGAGAACAGATTTATGGCTACTAGTGGAGGAAGAATGAGGGGAAGGGAAAGTTAGGGAGTTTGGGATTGACATGTACACACTGCTATATGTAAAGTGTATAACCAACATGGACCTACTGTATCATACAGGGAATTCTGCTCAATATTATATGGCAGCCTGGATGGAGGGGAGTTTGGGGGAGAATGAACACATGTATATGCATGGCTGAGTTGCTTTGCTCACCTGAAACTATTACAAGATTTTTAATCAGCTATACACCGAAATAAAATACAAAGCTTTCTTTAAGAAGTAATATAATTAGTAATAGAGTTTGAGTAAACTCCAGGAGTTGGTGATGAACAGGGAGGCCTGGTGTGATGCGATTCATGGGGTCACAAAGAGTTGGACACAACTAAGCAACTGAACTGACTAATCCCAGATTGATCACTGTGAAAGACAATGCACCAGAATCAGATGTGTACCAGTTACATGGAATTAACCCACAAGAGCCTCCTGAATCCTCCACATTGCTTCAGACCAGCTCTTCGTGATCTTTCATTGATTTCCTCAGTTCCTGTGACATCCTTCAGTTGCCCTCCTGTGCACCTTACCTACTCCATCTTTTGTGGTCCTTGTCTCCCCAGGCCTGATGGGAATAGAGCATACAGCAATTCACTTCCTTACTAGGGCAGCACTCATACTCAGTGGTTAACTGATTCTAGAGTTCATGCTCTTAATAACGAGACTATGCCAGTTCCCACATTTAATTATTCTCAGGAAAATATAGGGAGCTGGGGAACCCCACCTGTTCCCTCCAAGGTGAGTCCTGGTACCTTTTCCCATGCCCAGTCCAGCCACTGTTTTCTTGCAGCTGCACCCAGACCCACAGCCAACTTTCTTCTCCTGGTGTTAATTACCATTATGTGCTCAATATCCTTGAGGCTCTCTTTGTATTTCTGTCCTTGAAAATATGCACAAGAAAAACCTTTCATCATTTGTTTGCTCTGGGGTTAATTTCTAATCACAATAGAGAAACAGACCTGGGAAAACTGGAAAATGGAACAAATGTAGAAAAATGATACAAATCTTAAGGTAGCAGTCCCTTATCTAAGTATATTAGGTTGAACTATATGAACTTGCCAATATGCAGTTGTTTTTGACTTACAAAAACACTTTCGTATGAAATTATTTCTGAATCTTTTCTGAGAGGATAACAGGAAATCCCTCTGTTTTTGCGTCAGCACACCCATCCTTCCAACCCTGCCTTTATTATGAGATTAAGAAAGAGCAATTGCTGTCATTTTGGAAAATTTGGATCACTAAAGGTGCTATGCATCCCCCTAAATTCAGGTGGAAACTCTAATCCCCATGTGATGGTATTTGGAGATAAAAGATTTGAGAGGTAATTAGGTTAAAAGTGGAGCCAACATGACAAAACTAGTCCGCCTATCAGTCTGTCTCTGTCTCTCTGATACCACCAGCAGGAAGCTATACACAAGAATCCAGGACACAGTCCGCTGGCAAATCTCAAACTTTCCAGTCTCCAGAACTGTGAGAAATAAGTGTCTGTTCTTCAAGTAGATGCTATTTTCGTTACAGCAGCCCAAACGGACTAAGGCAAGGATTTCCAGAGTAAGCAAAACCCATTTCCTCCAAATCGTACAGCAACAAGCTTATTTCCTCAAAAAAAAAAAAAAAAAAAAAAGAAAGAAAGAAAGAAAAGTTAGGGAAGTTCTCTTTGCTGGGATGTCTACATATACTCTTGATGTTTTCCTTTGCTTTACCTAAGAGTATGTGCCATACTATAATGCATAGACAGAAAGGCAAGAATGCATTAAAAATGGTCTACATTGAATGACTTGGGAACATGAAAGCCATATAATACATTTTTTAAAGGATTTTGAACTCTACGAATGATGTGTTGGCTTTGGACACTACTAATCCTGGAAGAAAGCATATCTAGTTCTATTCGAGAATTCAGATTTCTCAATTTCTTTGCCACTTATTGATTGGTAACATTTCCAAGGTACAGTTTTACTCCTTTCATTTTAAATTGATTTCTCTTTTTAGCAAGACTGTGCTTTTTGAGAATTCATTTAATTTTACTTTTTTAAAAAAATCAATGCCTAAAAGGTCCCCTCAAATCAATGAATTACCCTTTCCATCCATTAGACATCTTTCTAGGCTGTTCACTGACCTTCTGTGTCCCATATACTATAAACATAAAATCCCAGCACTTTTAGTTAGTCTTACATGAAATGTTTTTGTCATTTTCCACCTTTGCTCTGTCTGTCATTTTTAAACTCTGAACTCCACTGTGTAATTTTGCAGCTTCTCTTTTGAACTTGACATGTATTATGTGCCTTCTGTGCCCTTAATTACTTTTTGCACTTTGGGGTTGATCCATGTTGCTCTTTTCTAATCCTACTATATTGATTGCTGTACAGCAAGCCTCTTCTCTAGGAACACTGTCTTTATTTTCTTTCCTTCCTATGTCAAGAACCACTGATTGCTTTCCTCCTAGTCCTTTCCAGGAAACCTCAGCTTCTCCATAATTGTCACAACCAAGATCTACTCACTAGAATCACAATTAGTTCTCTCTCAACGTTAATTCTCCTGAAGCAAGTTTGAGGAAAAAAATCACAGTGACAAAAGGTAGAAAAAAATGTGTTCAGAGCAGAAAAGACACTGGCAAGAAAATACTCGGGAAGCAACAAAAACAATCATTTACAAAGATACAAGAGAAGAAATAAGAATGGTTTCTTGAAGAATTATAAAATGGGAAATAATGAGTTACAGAATGACATAAAAATTTTAATGTTATAAAAGTAAATCACTTTAATGTCTAGTGTGCCAAACACAAAAATATCAGCCATTAAGAATGCTATTTTTTTGTCAAATTCAGGCTACCATCTTTATTTATATAAACTTCTCTAAAAGTGTCCTTCTTGACAAGGGCTCATTGTCTCCAGTATTATCTCCCTCCAACCCAATCTCCAGAATGCTGCCAAAGTCATTATCTTAAAACACATACCTAACCCTATCTATGCTCGAAAGCTTTTCAATGGCTCTTTCTCCATCTAGGAAAAAAAAACAAACAAACAAATGTTCACAAAACCCCACATGTCTAGACTCTGTCTACATTTCTAGCCCCTGCTCCTTCCCAAGATCTGTGTGCTCTGAACAGAACTTTCTTTATGGTCTTTTTCCAGATGTCTGTATATGCTTTTTTCCCCTTGCCCAAAATTCTCTTTCTTGCCCCAGCCCCTCTCAGTCTGTTCATCGCCTACTCAGCTTTCCTGTAGATACCGCTTCTTATCTGAATCCTTAACTAAAAGTTAAGCACCTCCTTTCTGTATGTTACCAGGCTCACTGTATTTCTCCTATCACAGCATAGAATATACTGTTATATTATCTTGTTTACTTATGTGCATCTTACTCTAGTTAGCATAGCAATATGATGGCAACAACAACATTCACCTTTTTGCCCTGACATTCCAGCACCCAGCACAGAATCTAGCATCTGATGATGTTTGATAAACACGGTATTGGATGAAAGTCATACAAAGACTCAGGTGATGGCAATGTCTAGTAACCTAAGGGTTAATTTGAATGTCCTGCTCCAATCCTTGCTGAAAAATCTTTCTAGAATAAATTTTGGCAACCCATAGCATGTTAAGTAAGGCTCATTAATGAGTTACTTTGGCATGTGGGACAAGACAATGGCTGCCTCTATTATTATCTCTTCCTTATGACCATAAGGATGTAGAGTTGATACCAGCTACCCATGCTATCTAAAATTGCGTAGCTGGTGATCCCATAGTAACCATCTAGTCCTCTTTGCCTGTTCAGAGGTAGCCACTCAGCTACCACAATCTTTCACGCCCCACTCTACTGATGAGTCGGGGCTGCCTACTAAACTGCATCTCCCACCATTGTTAGGCTGACAATAGGAGGCATCAAGCATCTTAGTACTCCTCCTGGAGACTGCCAACCTCTAGAATTCTATAATGAATCAGTCTAGTTTTCTGTCTTAGCAAATCTAACGAAAAAAAAAAAAAAGAAAAATTGAATTTCTTTGGGATGGTGGCTGCTTGTAAGACCTCTGGATCGTCACCTAAATCATAGTGGTCTGAGAACTATAGATTTTAGAGATGGGAAAAAAATGGGTTTAAACTTTACTATCCCCTCTAGATATCTCTGAAATAAAAAAAAAAAAAAAACACTTAATCCAATATACTCTTCTTGATTTTCAAAATTTCTCCTGAAAGTTTAAAAATTCTTTTACATAAAGATTCAAGAAAAAGAAACTGAATCAGATTTGAAACATTTACATATCTGAGTTTACTTGCTAAAGCAATATCAAATTTTTCAAGAGAAAAATTCCTAAGAAAAGTTATACTGATGACATAAATAGAAATAACAGTAATGCCTTGATTTTTTTAAGAAATGACATTTTTTTAATGTCAGGAAAAGGGAATTAAAAAGCTTTTGAGTTTTTAGAAACAGATCTAAATCAAAATACTTCCCACTGGTTTATTCAGTTCAGTTCAGTTCAGTTCAGTCGCTCAGGTCATGTCTGACTCTTTGCGACTCCATGAATCACAGCACGCCAGGCCTCCCTGTCCATCACCAACTCCCAAAGTTCACTCAGATTCACATCCATCAAGTCAGTGACGCCATCCAGCCATCTCATCCTCTCTCGTCCCCTTCTCCTCCTGCCCCCAACCCCTCCCAGCATCAGAGTCTTTTTCAATGAGTCCACTCTCTGCATGAGGTGGCCAAAGTACTGGAGTTTCATTAACAACAACAAAAAAAAGTGATTTGGTTTACGGCCCAAAGTAAGTATTAGTATATCACTGAGAAATATTTTCATTCCTCCTAGGGCTAAGAGAAGAGTAACTACTCTACTACTAAAAAAGAAAAAAAAAAAAAGTGAAACTTCATGTCTAGGATACATGAAAGTAATACAAAGTATGTCTAAATATTTTATCCAAGATATTGATAATTTACTGGATAACATAATTTAAAATCAAATATGTTCTAAGTCATAGAATTTGGGATAAATCAACCTGTTAAGGTTAAAATGGGCCATGAATTTTCAAAAAGGGCATCTTTGGAAATAAACTGTAGAAAACGCATTTAGGACTGCCTAAAACAACCCTAGTTCCCAAATGGACCTATTCATTTGCTTCTTTTTATTTTTGACTATAAATTTGCTGACAAATGTCGTGCCTCATAATTGTCAAACTTTCCTGTTTGTTCTTGCTCACTCAGTAACTGCTCTCAGTCATACCTCTTGATTTTATTCCTACCACAATATAAACTTCAGCACATTACTAGTGACCCTAACATCCTCCAGTATCTCCTCCTCATCTCCATCACCATAACCATCAACTCTTGAATGCTTTCCCCAAACCAGCACTGACAAAACCCACAGTTTTATCCTATGCCTCTTTGCAAACAGGGCTCAGCCAACGAAAGTGAATCAGAAGAAAAGTCATATACCTGTACCAGTGATGGAAAGGTTGGGCACTGAGACAGATAAGTAATGGATAATAAATTAAGATAAGTAAGATAACATTTCTAAAAATTTTTACTGGAGTATAGTCGCTTTACAATGTTGCGTCAGTTTCTGCTATTCAGCAAAGTGAACCAGTTATACATAAATATATATATGTACCAGTTATATATAAAGGTATATATATATATACACACACATATATCCCCTATTTTTTAGTTTTTCTTCCCATTTAAGCCACCTCAGAGCACTGAGTTCCCTGAGCTATACAGTAGGTTCCTAAGAGTTATCTATTTTATATGTATTATATGTATATACATATATATATACACACACATCCACACATGTATACACAAACACACACATCAATCCCAATCTCCCAATTCATCCCACCCATCCTTTCCTCAGCATCAATAAGTTTGTTCTCTACATCTGTGTCTCTGTTTCTGCTTCACAAATAAGTTCATCTGTACCATTTTTCTAGATTCTACATATAAGTAATATTATATGCTCTTTGTTTCACTTTCTGAGAGACAAAACTCCGTATGACAGTCTCTAAGTCTAGCCAGCTCTCTGCAAACAACACTGTTTTGTTCCTTTTGGGGCTGAGAAATATTCCATTGTGCATATGTACCACATCTTCTTTATCCACTCCTTTGTTGATGGACATTCAGGTTCATTCCCTGTCCTGGTTAATGTAAATAGTGCTGCAATGAACACTGGGGTACATATATCTTTTTGAATTACAGCCTTCCCGGGGTGTATGCCTAGGAATGAATTGCTGGGACATATGGCAGAAAGTGAAGAGAAACTAAAAAGCCTCTTGATGAAAGTGAAAGAGGAGTGAAAAAGTTGGCTTAAAGCTCAACAGTCAGAAAATGAAGATCATGGAATCCAGTTCCATCACTTCATGAGAAATAGATGGGGAAACAGTGGAAACACTGTCCAACTTTATTTTGGGGGGCTCCAAAATCACTGCAGATGGTGACTGCAGCCATGAAATTAAAAGACACTTACTCCTTGGAAGGAAAGTTATGAACAACCTAGATAGCATATTCAAAAGCAAAGACATTACCTTGCTGACTAAGGTCCATCTAGTCAAGGCTATGGTTTTTCCTGTGGTCATGTATGGATGTGAGAGTTGGACTGTGAAGAAGGCTGAGTGCCGAAGAATTGATGCTATTGAACTGTGGTGTTGGAGAAGACTCTTGAGAGTCCCTTGGACTGCAAGGATATCCAACCAATCCATTCTGAAGGAGATCAGCCCTGGGATTTCTTTGGAAGGAATGATGCTAAAGCTGAAACTCCAGTACTTTGGCCACCTCATGCGAAGAGTTGACTCATTGGAAAAGACTCTGATGCTGGGAGGAATTGGGGGCAGGAGAAGAAGGGGACGACCGAGGATGAGATGGCTGGATGGCATCACAGACTCGATGGACGTGAGTCTGAGTGAACTCCCGGAGTTGGTAATGGACAGGGAGGCCTGGTGTGCTGCGATTCATGGGGTCGCAAAGAGTCAGACACGACTAAGCGACTGAACTGAACTGAACTGATGTTGTTCTTCCTATGTTTTCCTCTAAGAGATTTATAGTGCCTGGACTTATGTTCAGGTCTTTTATCCATTTTGAGTTATTTTTATGTATGGTCTTAGACAATGTCCAAATCCATTCTTTTACATGTAGCTGTCAGTTTTTCCAGCACATTTGTTGAAAAGACTGTCTTTTCTCCATCGTATATTTTTGCCTCCTTGTCATAGATTTGTTATTGTTCAGTCACTCTGTCATGTCCTACACTCTTTGCAGCCCCATGAACTGCAGCATGCCAGGCTTCCCTGTGCTTCACTATCTCCTGGAGTTTGCTCAGACTCATGTCCATTGAGTCACTGATGCCATCCAACCATCTCATCATCTCTCATCCACTTCTCCTCCTGCCTTCAATCTTTCCCAGCATCACGTCTTTTCCAATGAGTTGACTCGGCATGAGGTGGCCAAAGTACTGGAGCTTCAGCTTTAGCACCAGTCCTTCCAATGTATATTCAGGGTTTATTTCATTTAGGATTGACTGGTTTGATCCCCTTGCAGTCCAAGGGACTCTCAAGAGTCTTCTCCAACACCACAGTTCAAAAGCATCAACTCTTTGGTGCTCAGCATTCTTTATGGTCCAACTCTCACATCCATACATGACTACACCAAAATGACCATGGACGGTGACTGCAGCCATGAAATTAAAACATGCTTGCTCCTTGGAAGAAAAGCTATGACAAACCTAGACAGCGTATTAAAAAGCTGAGACGTCATTTTGCTGACAAAGGTCCATATAGTCAAAGGTATGGTTTTTCCAGTAGTCATAGTAGTAGTAGATGTGAGAGTTGTCCTAGATTAGGTGATCATAGTGTGTGGGTTTATCTTAGCTATCTATCCTGTTCCATTGATCTATATTTCTGTTTTTGTCCCATTACCACACCATCTTGATTACTACTGCCTTGTAGTAAGAGAAGGCAATGGCAACCCACTCCAGTACTCTTGCCTGGAAAATCCCATCGACAGAGGAGCCTGGTAGGCAGTAGGCCATGGGGTTCGAAGAGTCAGGCACAACTGAGCAACTTTACTTTCACTTTTCACTTTCATGCATTGGAGAAGGAAATGGCAACCCACTCCAGTGTTCTTGCCTGGACAATCCCAGGGACGGAGGAGCCTAGTGGGCTGCCGTCTATGGGGTCGCACAGAGTCGGACACAACTGAAGCAACTTAGCAGCAGCAGCAGCAGCAGCAGCAGTATAGTCAGAAGTCAGGAAGCCTGATACCTCCAGCTTCATTTTTGTTTCTCAAGATTGCTTTGGCTATTGGGAGTCGTTTGTGTCTCCATACAAATTGTAAATTTTTTGTTCTAATTCTGTGAAAAATGCCATTGATAATTTGACATGGATTGCCCTTAATCTAGATTGCTTTGGGTAGTACAGCCACTTTCACAATATTGATTGTCCCAATCCAAGAACATGGTATGTCTCTCCATCTGTTTGTGCCATCTTTGATTTCTTTCATCATTATTCTATAGTTCTGAGTACAGGGCTTTTGTGTCCTTAAGTAGGTTTATTCCTAGATATTTTATTCTTTTGGTTGTGATGGTAAATGGGATAGTTTCCTTAATTTCTCTTTCTAATCTTTCATTGTTAATGTATTAGAATGCAAGAGAAATTTAATTTAGGATGTCTAAGATGACCAGGGGCTAGAATATCTTTTAAGTCTAAAACCTTAATAGTTACAAAGGGCTATTTCATCTTTACCAAGATATGCTCAACAAAATAGTAACATGTGAAGATGCCCCCTAGACTAACTTCCATGACCAATAAAGGTAGAACCAGCTACATCGTATAGTTTTTATCTTGGAGATTCAGAAAGCACATGAGCATATTAGAAGATGTCTGGCCACAAAGAAACCTGTTTAGCTTTGTTTAACCTGGCATTTTCCAAACTAACCTTTTTGACCACTGAATACCTATCAAGATCCTGGAGAGGGGGAGAAAGAAAGATCCCGAGGAACAGGCTTAAAGAAAAGCTGACCTGCTCAGCCATTTATATTCACTGCTGCTTTTCAGTCTCCTGTGGGCTTCCCTGGTGGCTCAGAGGATAAAGCGTCTGCCTGCAATGCAGGAGACCCAGATTCGATCCCTGGGTTGGGAAGATCCCCTGGAGAAGGAAATGGCAACCCACTCCAGTATTCTTGCCTGGAGAATCCCATGGACAAAGGAGCCTGAGTGGGCTACAGTCCACGGGGTTGCAAAGAGTCGGACATGACTGAGTGACTTCACTTCACTTCACTTTTCATTCTCCTGTAGGGCTACCCTATAAGCCCAGGTATTATTCTTAAACGTCCATGTGCACACAAGGCACTGGGGATCTTGTAAAATGTAGGTTCTAATCCAGTAGGTGTGATGTGGGTCCTGAGAGTTGCATGTTTAACAAAGTTCCAGGTAATGCTGCTGCTGCTCTCTATCGCATTTGAGTAGCAAGGCTCTACAGGAACACTGCAGTAGGAAGATCTTCACATCTCTAATCTCTTTATCCTACCCTTTCAAATAATTAATTATCCTAAAATATTACTTTCTTTATGTCACTTTGCTGGTTAAAACCTTTTAGTGACTCACTGTTCCCTGCTACTGGAGAAGGCAGTGGCACCCCACTCCAGTACTCTTGCCTGGAAAATCCCATGGACGGAGGAGCATGTTAGGCTGCAGTCCATGAGATCGCGAAGAGTCAGACACGACTGAGCGACTTCACTTTCACTTTCATGCATTGGAGAAGGAAATGGCAACCCACTCCAGCGTTCTTGCCTGGAGAATCCCATGGATGGCAGAGCCTGGTGGGCTGCGTCTGTGGAGTCACACAGTTGGACACGACTGAAGCGCCTTAGCAGCAGCAGCAGCATTCCCTGCTACATTTGACCGTGTGGCAAATAGATTAACACAGCCCCTGACCTTATATAATCAAGAATCAAGTGAGTGAGTAAGAAACAATGTGCAGGATGCTAGAAGCCAAAACCAGAGAATAGCTGTTCCTTCAGACCAGTCTCCTTATCGGTAAAATGAAAGTTAAACTAGATGAGTGGAGTTTAATCCTCCATGTGCAATGTACTCACTAATACCATGAGAGTCTCAGCCCAGACCAATTAAGTGCAGGCTCTCAGGACCTCCTGTATTAAGGCATGAGCAGGTCTTAGAAGCTCCCCCAGGTATTGTGAAGTGCAACCAAGTTTGCAAACCATCAGACCAGCCAGTGATTCCCAAAAGTTGCCCAAACCATCAACAACTGCATCATCTGAAAACTTGTTAGAATGTAAATTCCCAGACCTCACCCCAGGCCTACTGGAGCAAAGTCTGGTGGGGCAGGGTCCAGAAACCTAGGTTTTAACCAGCTCTCCAGGTGTCTGTGATACATTCTGAAAACCACAGGATTAAAAAATAAGTAAATTCCCCTCTAGCTCTAAGAGGCTATCAATACTTTGATCTCTGACAGTCTTTTCCTACTTGAAGACTAACATTAGAAGCTCTGAGAGTAGACTTTCTAGGTGGAAATCCCCCTCCTACAGTTAATTGATGACTTTGGTTGTCTGTGTTTCAGGTCCTCATCTATAAAATCAGACTAATAATAGTACCTACTCTCATAAAGTTGCTAAGAAAATTAAAATTATTTCATATCTATAACTAGCTTAGCAGAGTATCTGAAATGTGGTATTCAGGTCATTACTCAATTGTTACCCATCAATTGAATACTTCCCTGTCCACTTTATCCAAAATTGCAGCCCATCCCTAATACTTCATTTTCTCCTCCTTGGTAGTTGAATAACACACCACATATTTGACTTACTGCTTTGTTTATTATCTGTCTTCTCCCACTAAGATGTAAGCTCTAAAGATCAATGATTTTTGTCCATTTTACAAAAAGCTGTACCCCCACTACCTAGAACAGGGTCTGACACTTTGGAAATACTAACAAAAACAGTTGGTGGGAAAATCAATAAATAAATGCTAGCTATCATCAAAATTAATATTATTTTTAGCAATTCAAATTTTTCCTTATTGAAACCTAACAGTTTATACTTCCTGTCTATTGCCTCCAATTGTCTATTGCCTCAAATTGTGCTTTGTTCTTATTCCATGCTTTATCCAAATTCTGTCCCATACCTAAAAATGCCCTTCTATCTAATTCTGCCCATGCTAGGCCTTGTTCAGGTTTCTACCTTTTCATTCAGTATTCCCGGATGACTCCAGCTCTCTAGTTCTCTGAATATTTACAGTGTTTACTGCCATATGGTACAACTTAACATTTAATTTTCTTAATGTCAGTGGAATAACTTCCAAGAAATTTACATTTTAAAACTGCACCATTTCTCTAACAACCATTTCATGAAAATTAGGGAGGAAGGTCCCCTCCCTCAAAAAATGGGAAAGCTAACTATTAGTTAATCATGCATGCATGCTAAGTCTATTTAGTTGTGTCTGACTCTTTGTGACCCTATGGACTAGCCCACCAGTTTCCTCTGTCCAAGGATTCTCCAGGCAAGAACACTGAATTGGTTGCCATTTCCTCCTCCAAGGGGTCTTCCCAGGGATCAAACACTCGTCTATTATGTCTCCTGCATCGGTAGGTGAGTTCTTTACCACTAGCACCACCCATGCTCTCCTCAAATAACTGTAACAGTGGCTCAACATTTTACAAAGCACTTTTTTATACATCAGCCTAGTTTAGACTAGATGATCTCAAAGACTATGTCTCCTTGCTCTTAAGTTTTCCAATTATCTTCGAGGATAGAGAAAACATTTCTTGAGGTAAAAATTAAGAATAAATCATGAAGGTCATGAATTCCCTGGTGGTCCAGTGGTTAGGACGCCATGCGTTCACTGCCAAGTTCCTGGGTTCAATCCGTCTTGGAATAACTAAGATCCCACAAGCTATGCTGTGTGGCCAAAAACAAACAATCATGAAAGTCATAATACAAACAGAAAATGATCCAAGAAGTGGGTGAGTTCAGGTACGGGCAAATAAGTGGGTCTCTCACTCCCAGTCTTCCCATCAGCTGAAAGAGGCTCACCCTGATTGCCAGTGCAGCCCCCCAGGCAGGTATTACCGATTAATCAGAGTTGGCAGACAAGCGGACATCTATGTGCCATCCCAACCTAGTCAAACCAATCTTACTTACAAGAGCAAAGGAAGAACTTCCTACATGGCCCAGTGGTTAATAATTCTCCTGCCAATGCAAGGGACATGGGTTTGATCCCTGGAATGCTGGTCTGAGAAGATCTCGCATGCAACCCACATGCCTCAGGGCGATTAAGCCCATGTACCACAACTACTGAGTCCATACCCTAGAGACTAGGAGTTGCAACCAGCACGTGCAGCAACTACTGAAGCCCGTGCACCCTAGAGTCTGCTCTGCAACGAGAAGTCACCACAATGAGAAGCCTGCACTCAACTAGGGAAAGCCTGCACACAGCAACAAAGACCCAGAGTAGCCAACAAACACATGTGTGTGTGTGTACACTCAGTGGTGTCCAACTCATTGTGACTCAATGGACTGTAGCCTGCCAGGCTCCTCTGTGCATGGGATTCTCTAGGCAAGAATACTGGAGTGGGTTGCCATTTTCTACTCCAGGGGACCTTCCCAACCCAGGGACTGAACCCACGGCTCTTGCATCTCTTGCATTGTCAGGCAGATTCTTTACCAATATCGACACCTACGAGGCCCATATAAATAAATAAATAAATTTATTTTTAAAAATAAAAATAAAAACAAAGGAAACATGCTAAGAAATTTAAAGTGATTTGTCCAGGTACATAACGTGGTAGCAAACCAAGACCAGAACCAACTGACTGACTCCTTGTGCAGGACTCTCTCCACTCCTCTAATTCATTTCTGAAATTCAGTATTTAAATTTCCATTCTAAAGCAATCCAAACACATGAAGCAAATCTTTGACAGACACTTCTCATATTCATGCTCACGAATATAACGTTGAAACTGAAAATGACAGTTTCGAGTCAAGTGATAGACAGGGCAGGCTAATCTGTTATTTTTCAGTTGGGTTTATTTACCTAAGCCTAGAATGTGTCATGACTGCAAAGAGACAATACTGATTATATTAATTCCACTGTCCTAGAAAAAGAAAAAGAAAATAGTCTTCATTAATAGGAACCAGCTCAACTCCAGTCCTGAAATAACTCATACTACTGAATCAACTTTTTAAAGGTGACCTCCCATTAATGACAAAGCATTAGTTTAAATACAGCTTAATCACTAAATTTAAATGATAGGAAAAGACATATATCTAAAGAAATATGAAAATAGAGATAAGAGAGACAAATAAACATCTGTTTAAACATAATGACCATTTCTACATCTTGGAGACCATGCCTGCATTTCAGAACTATAATTCTTCCAGAGCTTCTCACTAAAAGACAGTTTCCAAATATTACAATCACCTTTGTAACTCAGTCGGAATGAAACTCACTTGTTAAATTTTACCTAGCCAGTTGATCATTCTGTCTGGATTAACTCTCATTTTTAAGCATACTATAATTGAAGGCTGCTTTGCGCAGAAGAAATAATCATCTAACACAGTTAGAAATTGCCTCTGGCACTGTCTGTATTACCCAAGGAAACCAGGATGACAACTGGCAAGGTCTGTTACTTCATAGAGTTGATCCCATTTAGCAACTACGTTACTTGGTTATGGTACCAGCCATTGGTCCTGTAACCTGTCCTTTCACCCTGAGAAGGTGAACCTAACTCATCTGAGAGTAGGATAAGAAAAGCAGCAAACACACAGAATCTTTTCTCTTTAGTAAGCACTCTGCTACCATGCCAAAGCAGGGAGGGAGAGGCAGTGATGCTGAAACAGTCAGAGGAAGTTCAGGATTTGCATGACCCCTGCTTCGCAAAAAAGTGCAGTCAGTTCAGGAGTTCTCCTTGGATCTGGATATACACAGGAACAATCTCAATGGGCCTCAGATAAAAACCTAGCCACAAAATGATGCTTGCTAAGAGAGCCCAAGAAGGCTAGGGTGATTCTTCCCTTAACCCCCTTTATCAGTCAAGACACCAGTGCTCTATGAATTGGTCAAAACAAGAATGAAATCAAGAGCTGAAGTCAGTCCCCATCATGGTAGCCCAGGCACAGACTCCTTAGGCAAAACAACAGCCAAGGCAAATATTGACATCTAAAAATGGACTAGTAGTTCCTGAAGAATGTTTGTGAGACATTGTGAGCACTCTTCTTCCAACCTCATCATTCCAAAAATTCAGAGATCACTTTTCCTAAACCACACTATTGAAGCATTTTTCAATCAACCCACTTACTCATCTGGAAAAGGGGACAGGAATTCCATCCCATGTAGCACAAATATTAGGTGGCATCCAAGACATCATTCACAATAATGGGAAATGCTTTAAAACACTCCTGTTTATAATGAGAGCTTCCCTGGTGGCTCAATGGTAAAGAATCCACCTGCCAATGCAGGAGACATGGGTTCAATCTTGGTTGGGAAAACCCCCTGGAGAAGGAAATGGCAATCCACTCCAGTATTTTTGCCTGGGAAATCCCATAGACAGAGGAGCCTGGCAGGCTACTGTCCATGGAGTCATAAAAGAGTCAAGCATAACTTAGTGACTGAACAACAACAGATTTATAATAAGGACTCAAATTCCTTAAAAACTGACTGTATGCTGCCTAATCCAGCATATTAAGTAGAGAAACAATCAAAGAGTTGGAAAAACTTGATTTGGAATCAGTTTTGTCACTTCACAGCTCTGTGACCATGAGCAAATTACTTATTACCTTTAAGCCCAGCTTCTCTTTTGTAAAATAATCACAATAAAATTTATTTCACACTGTAGTTCTGAGGATTACATGAAAAATACAGAAAGAAGAAAAAAGAATGCCTGACCAATGATAAACACTAAATATTCATTTTCTTCCCCCATTTTTTCCTAGTAAAGAAAATATCTGTTAAAATGCTTTTGAATGTTGCATATGGTTGAAAAAATTAACATGCCAGTGTCTTATCTATGCAACTCTAGTTTATATTGCTAATTTGAAGCAGGTACTATTTATGTATGTGATTATACATAAAATTTGAATGAATTATAACTGGTACCATAATCTGGAACTTTTTCAGAAATGTATTGTAGCTTTATTTTAATCCCACTATGGTAAAAAAGAGAGAAGACCAGCAACTCTTTAGTTGAATAGTGCCATATTTTATGGCCCTTTCTCCATTAAGTCCTTCTTTTGTGTGTTAGATATCATGCATCTTTCAAAATAATTCATTCATCTGTCTTTCCAAAGCCTGTTTATGGCCTTTAATACTTTGAGACAGTATTAGGAGCAAATATGTACAGTCCTGCAAAAAAAGAAAAAGAGAAAGAGAGAGGAAGAAAGGCCTGTTTGATGCAAATAAGACTATGGAGAACAGTCTTATGGCCAAGAACAACAGCAGGCTTGTCCATCTGTCCATCACCAAACTGAGTTGTGCCCACTAGTTGTCAACAGGAGGTGGACATGTGCGCATCACACTAACACAGAAATTCTGTCATCAGGAAGATAAGGTGAGAAAGGAAGAAGAGGATTAACTGCTTCAGAATCAATTTCTGGGATAGAAGGATTTATACAAAGAATGCTGTTTGTTTCTTACTCATAGACTATAAAGCTTTTATTCATTCATCACACATTTTCTTGGTGCTTTTTAAAAGCTAGGCAATACGCTAGCCACTACGGATACAAAAAAAATAATTTCCTTTTTTTTTCTTAGTAATTCTGTTGCAGGACAGAGAAGTAAACCATTATAATACAGTAAAATGACAGCTAATGTATATACATGTGCCATAAGAACCCAAAGAAAGAAGTCATTAAGGACACAAAAACATGGCAGCTTCACAAATTTGTCAGTCACCTTGGCATGTACGTGTGTCGCTCAGTCTTGTGCAACTCTGTGGAACCCAGTGGACTGTAGCCCACCAGGCTCCTCTGTCAATGCGTTTTCCAGGCAAGAACACTGGGGCAGGTTGCCATTTCCTACTCCAGGGGATCTTCCCAACCCAGGGATAGAACCCACGTCTCCTGCATCTCCTGCAATGGCAGGTGGATTCTTTCCACTGAGCCACCTGGGAAGTCCCATCTTTGCACAGGGGCTATCCTAACCTTCTTCGTAATATTCCAGTGTTGTTATACATGCTACTGAAGTGAGAATAACCACAGAAGTAAAACAGAAAATTGAAGAATGAACAGATGTGTTTTGATCAACTTTGCTTATCTTAGAATTTAAGGGAACTATTACTGCCTGTACCTTCATTTCTTACAGCCTTTTTCTTTTAAAGTATGGGTGCATGATTAATTTTTATATAATTTTTAATCTTATTAACTCCATCTAAACATGGCCATTTCTATTTTCTATAATATCAGTATGTTTGAAAGTATGACCATTGGACAATATAGCTATGGATACGGGTATAGATATATAGACACGTACCTATAGATGCAGATATAGATATAGAAATAAATGTAGAAATAGTTTCTTGGCTTCTGGACATACTAGTAAATTACATATTTCTTAAATTTTACAATGACACATTTTCAAGCAATTGCCTAACAGAAAAGTGAATATAAGGCATAGCCTTTACTGGGATTTAGCAAAATTAAAATGTTAATACAAATAAATCCTCAGTGGCTTTAAAACATACTATAAAGATTCCCTTTCAATTGCAGAAATGAATCAGGAGTGACTTGAGGCACTCCCATTTAAGCTAAAGTATAAAGTCTGGATAAACTGTCAGCTTGAAAATCCCATTTAAATGTCTATTGGCTTTGTTGCTCTTACATGCACTTGGAAACAAAATTTACAACAGTTTCAGACTGAATTTACTATTCATCTCTGAGGCAATTTGGGGTTCTATATCATTTCCCCAAGTCTCATCTTGGTTATCTCTCCAGCACTGGCATTCCTCTTTATTGCCCCTGAAGACATACATTGCCCTAGAGCTGCATGAGTAAAAATGATGGTGTTCCCCTCCCTGACCCTCCCCACAGGTACAAGAGCCCGGAGCACATCCTAAAATGTAGTGCTAGCATGGGCTGCCATCTACGGGGTCGCACAGAGTCGGACACAACTGAAGCGACTTAGCAGCAGCAGCAGCAGGCATCACCCTGCCTCAGCTACTAGCACCAGGCCTAACCAGAGTCTGGGTCAGTCTTGAAGAACACACTCCAAAGATTAAGAGCCATCACTTTCCCTGCCATTGTCCTGTTATCCTGCCTTGGTGGCTGCTGACACTGAAATGCCTTCTGCCATGGCTAACTCAAGAGCTCACAGTAAAACTACCATTATTATGCATGAAACTGACAAGACATCAAAGTCCTAAACTTTATTTCTAATCTCTACTTCGGTCACGTAATTAACCTTTTCCACATATCAAATTTCGGACCATAAAAAAGGCTGAAGAATTGATGTTTTTTGAACCGTGGTGATGGACAAGACTCTTGAGAGTCCCTTGGACTGCAAGGAGATAAAACCAGACAATCCTAAAGGAAATCAACCCTGAACATTCATTGGAAGGACAGATGCTAAAGCTGAAGCTCTAATCCTTTGGCCACCTGATACAAAGAACTGACTCATTGGAAAAGACCCTGCTGCTTGGAAAGATGGAAGGCAGGAGGAGAAGGGGACGACAGAGGATGAAATGATAGGATGGCATCACCAACTCGATAGACATGAGTTTGAACAAATTCTGGGAGATAGTGAAGGACAGGGAAGATTGGTGCGCTGCAGTCCATAAGGTTGCGAAGAGTCAGACACAACTTAGCAACTGAAAAACAACAACATTCCAAAATTTAGGTTGTAACTTCTACATAATGAAAACCACAATGCCCATATATAGATATTTGCTTATTGCTTTTCTTCTCTCCATCTATCAGGTCTATATATGTAATTCCCGATCACTGTTCTCAACATGATTCTCATATTATGACACCTAGCACAACTTCACAGGTAATTTTATCCTTACCGAATATTTTCTATTGATAGCAGTATCACTGGGGATGCTGTAGCTTCTGTGTTCTACTCTAACAAGCATGCAAATGCTGTCCTATGGATGGGAAGTTTTTGTTTTTGCCAAGATCTATACTCTCTTCTATGATTTTTCTGATCACATTTTTTCATCTATTACACATGTAAATCCTGCAAAAAAATTGATTAGATTCGGGAAATGACTCATGTCCAAGGAGTCTAACATAAATGGCAAAGAGAATATCTTTCATTAATTTCTCAAAGGCCTGCGAGGTACCTGTCCCTAAATGAAGGCCAACAGAAACATCAATTAGGAGTTTTAAAAAGCAGATATTACTGTGAAAGAAATGGTTTTTTTCTGATGGTGAAAGTTGTGATGTTTCTTTGCCGGAAGCCAGTGTGAGGAATCCCGCCCGTGACAAGGTCATGAGGAAGGAAGCTGACATAGGCAAGGCATGCTCAGACTTCAGGGGCCCCTCTGGAAATTCCTAAGCATGTACCCCAACAAAAATCTGCCGGTTTTTGTGCTCTGCTTTTCCACTCTTCTGACATTCTCTGGAAAAAGTCAATTCAGGGCTTTAGTCTTCTGCATTTGAAAGAGTGTTTCAATCCAAAAACCCCTCTGATGGCTTTCTAGCCTGCCTGCAGGACTCCAGCTGCACATGTGATTGTTTGAGGCCTCCTGACCACAGGAGGCACAGGAAACTTAAAACATCCTAGGAATGTAGGAGCTTCCGAGGAGTCAAAATCTTTAGAATAGGACTGATTAAAAGTTTCATTTGTTGAGTCAATGCTTGCTGCTGAATTTTCATATCCTTTATTTTTAGATATAGTTGGTATATAGAAAAACAAGTAGTAGACCTTGTATTAGCAACATTAGATCTTTAAGTACCTTCTTTGTTATAACCCACTGCGCCTTTGTTCTATAGAGATGTAACTTTAGCGCTTTAAAGAGATATAGATTAAAGAAAAACACTTCAGGGGAAACAAAATTAACATTCATTAAGGAAGAGAGCCAGAAAGTGTTAACAAGCCTCTTGGCCAGAAGATAATGTAAATCACCTGAGACCTTTTGTATTATAGAAAGAGTCTGGGCTGCAAACGCTACATAATTTTTTCTCCATATTTTATCAAAAGTATAAAAGGCCTTCTGAACAATAAAGGATGGGACCAGTTTCTCGGACTAGTCTCTCGGCCTGGTTTCTTGGAAATCTGGCTCCCCCGTGTCTCTGTCTCTCTTCTCTCCCTTTCCCTCCCTCCGCTCTTTACTTTAATTTCAGGCTGAATCTCCACCTGGGGCGCGGAGGCCCGCCAAGTCTACTTACTTGCCCTGGCTGTTAAGACCCGCGCGAAAGGGAGCTTAAGGCAAGGCACCCTTAGATATTCAAGCGGGCGCCAGTGGCCCAACGTAGATGGTGCAAATTCCTTGTCTGGAATTTTATTGGTCTTCCGGATAAACCAAGCTATTCAGCCCTCTTCCTCCACTTAATCTTCCTACTACACTATAGTTTCTTAATCTAATCTTATATTAATAAATAAACAAGTCTTTCCACACCAACGCCGTCCACCCTTCGAATTCCCTGGATCCACCGGGGCTGGACCCCAGCATTTCTTCTAGTTTATATAATAGCTAATATTCAGGAGAGAGTGGTAAATACTAAATGAGCAACAGGGAAAAGAACTAGGTACTTGGACTTCCCTGTGACTCAGATGGTAAAGAATCTGCGTGCAATATGGGAGACTGGGGCTCGATCGCTGGGTCAGGATCTCCTGGACAAGGGAACAGGTCGCCACTCCAGTATTCCAGCCTGGAGAATTCCATGGGCAGAGGAGCTTGGCGGGTTACATTCCATGGTGTCGCAGAGTCAGACCCAGCTGGGCAACTGACCCTCTTACTGTCACCACTCATCTTACAAGTACACCATGGTTCCAAAACTCTAGGAGGATGCCAGTTGCGTGATTTTGAGAAACTGCTTCCCCTCAAACATTGTTAGACATGGTAGCAATGTCCTGCTCTCTGTTCACATGCCAGTATAAACCACAATATAGCTAAGGTGTCTTAAAGCCCTAGTAATGCCATTTCAAATACACTTACACAGTTGTAACCTACTTCTGAATCTCAACTTGTGAATAAAATGCAAACTACTGTTTATTTACATATACATACGGATTCTCAGACACTGTGCCCATTTGACCCTTACCTTGGTCTAGGAGGTGATTGTTATTCTCTTTGACAAAGGAACAAATATGTCTAAACAATGAGGTAATCTGCACCAGGCATAAGAATGTTAATAATACTGTGTATCTGCATAAAAGAAAGTGTTCTTTAAATCTGTCATTTCCTACTTGAGGAACAATTGCAGTCCACACTCAGAGGGTAGAGGCTCCCCTAGAACATATTCATGGAGCAGGGGTCCGTGTCAGTGATGCCCACATACTACAATGTGCCTGCAGCCTTCAGGAGCCTAAGCAGATTTAGACACATTCTTGGGCCCATTTTTAGGTCTTGTTAGACCTTTAGATCCTATTTTTAATAACCCATGTAATCTTTTTTAAAATACTCAGCCAAAGATCAAAGCAGCAGCTTATCTTTAAGCTACATACTCTATATTTTTCATTTTAATTTGTACTTATACAACATTTTTTTCATAGCAGTAAATAGATTTTCCTTCATGGGGGAACAAAATCTGCCCTTAAGGAAAACAGTAATCATTTTCAGCAAACATTTACTAAGTGACTACCTTTTTGAGTGTTAAAGGCTAACCCTGAAGAGGGTAAAAAGATAGATAAGACCTGATCTTTAATGCCAAGGGCTTAAAACCTAATTATGAAGACAGAAATAGTAGAACTCAGGGTCAAAATGTAAAGTGCTTCTTAGTCCCTCTAGAAGGAAAAACTTCTGATACCAGGTTGCTTTAAAGAGCTCTGGCTTCCCAATGAGAAAGGGGGCTGAGAAGAGTAATCCTTTAAGAAAATGTCAAGGATTCTGATTCTAGCAATAACTCGAGGTGGAGGGAGCGAAGCAGGAGAAAGAGGGCAGTTTCAGAAGTGACTTAAGATTGTCTGAGGATGTGCTCTTTGCAAACCACAAAGCCCATATACACTGTGACTTCCTCAGAATCACAGCGATGGGGAGCCCCAGGCACAGAAGGAGGGTGCCCTGTGTCTCAGAGGCCTTGAGATGAAAAGACAGAACCACAGGGCTAGAGTGTTTCAGGTGCATCCCTAGTGACACCATACTATGCATTCATTTTTCTATTTGTCCTTATTTAACATTGAACAATAATATTTTACACCAACATCTACATCAAGAAGGACTTAATTTGACTAGGTGGTTACCTTTGTCAGTCATTAAGATAAGAGGCTGATTTTTCCAGAAGACCTGAACCAGTGCAAAGTTGAGTTGCTTAGAACAGAGTCTGTGATAAAAACAAGTATAAAGATGGTTACCTACAACAAATGATTTGAACTTATTAAAAGCCAACCTTAAGGGAATATTCACATAACCTACTATGATTTATGATTCCTAGAAACCTAGAGAATTAGACTAATTCTCTTCTAACATAAAATACTGAGGGTATCTACTCTCTTTTGAGAAGACTTCGTTATCTCCTTTACCACTAAAATAAAATTATCAGTGCCACAGTCTCCTAAATCTATCTCCATCCTTATTTCTATTATCTACTCTCATAGTTCACATCCACCTGTTAAGTGCATCTCTAAGCAGTTGATACCTCTGTATTATCTTCCACCCACATGGACCCTTTTTCAGCACTCAGATTTCTGCTTTTATGCTTAGCTGTCACACTGATCAACAAATTGCTTGTGGTAGACGGCATTTTACTTTCAAGTTTACCTTTTGTGTTGTTCTAATTCTAGGGAAAGGAGTGTGTGTGTGTGTGTGTGTGTGTGAGAGAGAGAGAGAGAGAGAGAGAGAGAAATGATGATGATGATGATGACATAGCATATAACTTGTAAAAATGTTAGAGAAAAGCATTTTTTAATTAAAGGGAAAAAACCCATTCCACCATGTAGAGGTTACTACAAAGATTGTGTTGTTTTCCTATCAGTCCTTTTTCTCTCTATGTTTTCTAACTTATTATTTTGAAATAATTTTAGACTTACAGAAGAGTTCCAAAATAGTAGTGAGAGTTCCTGTATACTCTTTCACCCAGTTTTCCTACTGATAAGTGTACTATGGTAATAGTAGATGTTATCAAAATCCTCTATGTATATTTTGACTAGGTGAAATTGTACTTTTTGTTCACTGCTCCTTACATTTAATATGATAGCACAGGCATTTCTATTATTTAAAATTTCTCAAAAACAACATTTTAATGACCAGGAAATGTATACTACATCAACACATATTAATGCTGTTGAATAGACAGATTGCTTGCAATTTTTTTTCTATTATTAAAAATCCTCATCAACACAGGTTATACATTTTAAAAACATCTACAAATTTTATAGGTGAAAAAAATGGTCTTTCATTATAAATTACTTTTTCAATTACCAGGAAGGTGAACAATCTAAATGCTTACTAGTCATTTTTATTTCATCTTTTATAAATTATTCATCCCGTTGTTTGCCCATGTACTCAGGGTGTCAGAATGCATTACTTACAAATTTGTGTAAAGCTTGCATATGAAGAATACTCAGCTTTCAACTCAAAGACTGCAAATATCTTCTACCATTTGCCTACTGCAGTTTATTTGCTTTGTTTTCATTTTGATAATCTAAAACACTTTTGCCAATTGAAAACAAAATATCTCTTTTATAGTAGCAATTTGTAATGGAAAGGCATTGTCATTGTCAAACTCTGATTCCCTAGCCACTAAGCAGCTGAAGATGTGCTTGTTGGGAATAATGGGAATTTCTTTCCTTAAAAAAGAGCCCATATATTATTCAAATTTGACAAAAGCTGCAAAAGGTTTTGCAGAAGGAATCCCAAGTTATTTTTAAACAAAAGGAATCCCAAGTTATTTTTAAACAAAAGGAATCCCAAGTCTTTTTATTTTTTAAATGCCATCTATTAAAAATAAGAACAGTTTCTGAAAGGTTTACTTTATATTATTGTATGATCTCTAGCATTAATTATTTTGTACTATTTTAGTGTCGTCAATATTCATAACTATAACTAAACTAAAAGCTAATGCTTTATTATTACAAATTGAAAATCACAAAGCTATATACACAACGACACCAAACTACTTGTGTCCCCAAAACAACCCAACCTTTCTTCTATCTCCTGCCTCTGTCCTTACTGCTCCCATTGCCAGGAATCTCTCTGCTCCATCCGTCCCACCCCCACCATCAGATGGAAAACTCCTGGGCTTCACTGTCATTCCCCCTCCACCACACCCACCCCTCCTCCCCATACCATCATAATTATTGCATCCATTTATCTATGTTTACTTTTACTGTCTAATATTAAATTTATTTTTATAGCTGTCCCCTCTTCCCAAGTGTCAGTGACCTGAGAACAAGAGAGTTAGTCATCACAGGAGCCCCAGCATCTAGCAAAGGTTCTGAAATATAATAGGAGCCCTGTTAATATCTATAAAATAAACTGAATTATCCACATAAGGTAACAATCTTCAGAAACAGTTATAAGAAGCTCAACCTTGTTTTCCAAATTATACTAATACATAGTGTTGCAAGCTCATCTACCAACTCTGCTGTCAGTTCTGCCCCATGGAGTCTGCAGTTTCACTTGGGCACTGTCACATGCTTTCTATTCACTGATAGTGACTTAGGAAGAAAAGAACACCTTTTCTCAGGCAGATTATTATTAATCGCTCTTTTTATTCTTTAACTTTTTATTTTGAAATAATTTCAAACTTACAGAAGAGTTGGAAGAATAGAACAAAGAACTGTTGTATACCATTCAATCGAATTCACCATTACCACTTTGCCATATTTCTCTTTCTACCCACACACACAAACACGTGCACATCCACAAGATATTTTCCCTGAACCATTGAGAACTATTTGCAGCATCATGCCGTTTTATCCCTTAGTACTTCATTCTTCTTTCCTAAGAACAAGGACATTCTCTACATGACCACAGATAAATAAATTAGCTACTGGGTTTGTCTGATGTGTCCTCATGATTAGATTCAAGTTATGCATTTTTGGCAAGAATACTAAGCAGAGTACATCATGAGAAACGCTGGACTGGAAGAAACACAAGCTGCAATCAAGATTGCTGGGAGAAATATCAACAACCTCAGATATGCAGATGACACCACCCTTATAGCAAAAAGTGAAGAGGAGCTAAAAAGCCTCTTGATGAAAGTGAAAGAGGAGAGTGGAAAAGTTGGCTTAAAGCTCAACATTCAGAAAATGAAGATCATGGCATTCGGTCCCATCACTTCATGGGAAATAGATGGAGAAACAGTAGAAACAGTGTCAGACTTTATGTTTTTGGGCTCCAAAATCACTGCAGATGGTGACTGCAGCCATGAAATTAAAAGACGCTTACTCCTTGGAAGAAAAGCTAGGAGCAATCTAGATAGTATATTCTAAAGCAGAGACATTACTTTGCTGACTAAGGTCCATCTAGTCAAGGCTATGGTTTTTCCTGTGGTCATGTATGGATGTGAGAGTTGGACTGTGAAGAAGGCTGAGTGCCAAAGAATTGATGCTTTTGAACTGTGGTGTTGGAGAAGACACTTGAGAGTCCCTTGGACTGCAAGGAGATCCAACCAGTCCATTCTGAAGGAGATCAACCCTGGGATTTCTTTGGAAGGAATGATGCTAAAGCTGAAGCTCCAGTACTTTGGCCACCTCATGCGAAGAGTTGACTCATTGGAAAAGACTTTGATGCTGGGAGGGATTGAGGGCAGGAGGAGAAGGGGACGACCCAGGATGAGATGGCTGAATGGCATCACAGACTTGATGGGTGTGAGTCTGAGTGAACTCCAGGAGTTGGTGATGGACAGGGAGGCCTGGCATGCTGCAATTCATGGGGTCGCAAAGAGTCGGACACAACTGAGCGACTGAACTGAACTTTGAAATGTTGTGACTTTCTCAGTGTATCATGTCAGGAATCAAACTCAGTTTATTCCATCATTATGATGTTAACTTGGATCACTCAATAAAGTAGGGTCAAGTTTCTCCACCCTCAAGTTACCATTTCTTGCTTTGTAATTATTAGGTAATTACTAAGGAGATACTCTGATGACACATAAATATCCCATTCCTCTTCAAACTCAGCACTCATCGATTATTCTTCTGAATCCATTATTACAATAATGGTTGCAAAATAGCAAAATTCTGCTTCCATTATTCCTTCTACATTTGCTTATGTAGCCATTATTTTCCTTAAATATCTTCTCCTTGAGTTGTGTTTTTATTCCTTATAAGCATGTCCAAATTCAAGAGTTGTTTCAAAAATTATTTTTAGATTTTTAAATGTTATTACATTTTTCTTTAACTTTTCATTTTCAAAGTTACATGTTAAGAAGCCCAGAGCTGACATTTCATATTGCTGCACTTAACCATTTTTGTACTTCATAAAATTTGTTTAAGACTTCTAAGTCTTTCTTCAAACTTCTAATTGTAATCCAAGACTAGATCTGTCTCATTACAGTGCTACCTAATCAGTCATGGAAAATGTCTAATTCCTGTCTAAGAATCTTGTTAACATATCTCTGGTTTGTACAGACTCATTTTTATCACATTTCTTTGCACAGCAAAGAATAAGAAAGATTTAGTCTAATCTTGAAATTTCAGTTCAGTTCAGTTCAGTCGCTCAGTCGTGTCCGACTCTTTGCGACCCCATGAATCAATTTAGGTACCAATAAACTTCTATTCTACTAGCTTGTGTTCAGACAAAAATCAAAATGAAATCCTCATAGAATAGATTGATCTAATAACTTTAGTGGGGAAAAAAAAAACTTTGGGAGCTTCTCTGGTGTCTCAGTGGTAAAGATTTCACCTGCGAGTGCAGGAGACACAGGTTCGATCCCTGATCTGGGAAGATCCCATGTATCGTGGAGCAACTAACCCATACACCACGATTATTGAGCCTGTTCTCCAGAGCCTGGGAGCCACAACTACTGAGCCCACATGTCTCAACTACTGAAGTTCACATGCCCGAGAGCTTGTGCTCTGCAACAAGCGAAGTCACATTACTGAGAAGCCTGCACACAAAATAGCTGCCCTTTGCCACAAGTAGAGCAAAGCCGACACAAAAGGAAGACCAAATAAAGAAAAGTTTAATTGTTTGGATGTTAACTTTCTAAAGTTAGATGATTTTTTAAACCTACGCATTTACATTTAAGTAACTGCCATATTAAAAAATAATTTAGGAAATCTTGCTACTAAATATTACTCAAATTCTTTCTTTCTGAAATTATATCTCCAGCCTTAAGATGAAGGGCTATGTGTTCTGAAATATGCTGTTTTTTTCAAGTCAATCAGTGCCACTTTGAAAGGACCCACAAATACATATAACTTCAGAGCCAACGTCAATTGTGTACGGTGAAAAAATCATTTGAAACTTGGAAACTATGGCATGGAGGATCATAGATTTTCAGAGCTCGGTGATCATATCCAGAAGGCAAAGGGGGTGAGGTGATTTGGCCATGATCTATTCATATCAAGTAGATAAGGATGACGTATTAATTAAAAATGGTGGAGAGAGATTGATGATTTGAAGCGCATAGTCTATCAGTGTTTAACAGTTTTGAGTTTGTCACCCCTGCCTACATCCTCATCTTTTGTTAGTCATCCTCTCCTAAAAGGATGTGGCTTTATGGCTGTGACCTCAGTCTCAGGCTGCTTTCAAGACCCAATCCTGATTTTAGACAGGTGATATTTAAGGAAATTTAGTCAGTTTGTTTAGAACTGACATCAAATTAACCATGCACTTTTTTCCTGAACTCTGACTTTACATGCACAGGTTTTCCTCTGACTACTTAACTAGATTCCCATCTTGGTTCAGATTCCACCTTGAACCAACAGCTGACCTGCTCTGTTGAACACTCACTTGCTGAGATTTTCAAATGCTAGCATAACTGAAGATCCTGTGCCACCTAACTCTTTTTTGTCAGTATACCTCTGTTAGGGCTTCCCAGCTGGCACTAGTGCCAAAGAACCTGCGTGCCAATGCAGCAGACGTAAGAGACATGGGTTCAATCCCTGGGTCAGGAAGATCCCCTGGAGGAAGGCATAGCAACCCATTCCAGTATTCTTGTCTAGAGAATCCCATGGACAGAGATGTCTGGCAGGCTACAGTCCATGGGGTGGCATAGAGGCAACTTAGCATGCATGCATACGTGTCACTAAACATTGAATTACTCTCACAGCCAACATCTGTGATCTTTCTCATTTATTCAAACATTTATGAAGTGCCTCTTCTATGTCAAGTAGTGCACTAAGCACAGGTGTAAATATTAATGATGAAAACAGGTACACTTTAATTCCTGACTTTAAGGAACTTGACGTTCTTGTGAGGGTGACAGAAAGAACGATGCAATCATAAGGTGGGAAACTATTAGAAGGAAATAGGGAATAATAGACTTAGGGGAAAACCTCTCAGGGAAGGCAACATTAAGGATGGAGATTTGAAAGATGAAATAAACTGGCCATGTGAAGTACTGCAAAGAGCATTTCAGGTGTGAAATGCATAAAACAGTAGGTGTGAATACTCTAAACAGGCTTGAGAAGCTGAAAAAAATGGAGGCAAGTACGGCTGCCACATATTAAGGGAAGAGGAAAGATGCTTAAATGAGAAAGAAGAGGCACAGCATGTAGACCCTTGTGGGCCAAAAGAAAACATCTAGGGACTTCCCTGGTGGTCCAGTGGTTAAGAATTTGCCTACCAATGCACGGTACATGGGTTCCATTCCCGGTCCAAGAAGATTCCAGGTGCTGCAGAGCAGTTGAACCCATGCTCCACAAAAGAGAAGCCACTGAAGCAAGAAGCCTGTACACAGCAGCTAGAGAGTAGCCCCCCACTTACCACAACTAAAGAAAGCCCACACACAGCAACAAAGACCCAGCGCAGTAAAAAAGTAAATTAAAAAATTAAAATTAGAAAAATAAGCCATTTGGACTATAATATGGTTGCAATAAGAAGCCTTTGAAGGATTTTACATAGGGAAACTACATGATTTTCATTTTAAAAAGATTAGTGAGTTGAAACGGGTGTTAAAATATGTTCACAGAAGTATTATTCATAATAGCCAAAAAGTGGAAACAATTCAAATGTCCATCAACTGATGAATAAACAAAATGTGATATATTCATACAATAAAACATTGCTCAGCCATAAATGGGAATTAAGGACTGATACATGTTCCATCAAGGATGAACCTTGAAAACATTTCTCATGAAAGAAGCCACACACAAAAGCCATATTTTTTTTTTTAAAAGCCCACAAAATATGATTCCATTTACATGAAATGTCCAGAATAGACAAATTCGTGAAGACAGAAAGCAGATCACTGGTTTTCAGGGGAAGAAGAGTGGAAAGTGTTTAATAGATCAGGGTTTCTTTTTGAAAGTACTCTAGAATTAGCAAGTAGTGATGGCTGCAAAACATTATGAAAATATGAAAAGCCACTCAATTGTACACTTTTTAAATGGTTAAAATGACTGACTTCATGGTACATAACTTTTACCTATCTAAAGAAAAATACCACTCTTTGGACAATGTTTGGTTTGTGGGGTGGGGGGAGCCTAGGTACTGCAGGAGGTGGTCTGTGACTGGATTAGGGTGGTGACTGGAGAGGTGAAGGAAAGGGGAAAATCCACTATGTATTTTGGAGGTAACATTTACTATATTTTCTGATGTTAGGAACTGAGAGTGGAGGGAGTGAAGAAGAGAAGGAGGGGAGGATAGAAGTAGGGAGAGAGAGAGAACAGGAGGAGGGAGGGAAGGAGCGATGGAAGGAGGGAGGTTTCAGACCTGGAAGAGGAATATGTTTTAAGAAATGAAGATGTCAGCTTTGGACACACTAACCTTGAGATGCCCCCAGTCCATTGGTTTGGACCACCCACTTTCCAGTGAATTATCTTTTAACATTTCTAAACTTAAGTTTCCTCATCTATATAAAACAAGAATATTAAACATTCATTGGAGATGTTTGTCATGAGAGTTAAGTTAGGTAATTGATGTAAAGCTCTTAGCACAATTTCTAACACATAATAAAACTTGAGTCACTATCTGAGATTATCACTGTCATAATTTCTGTCCTGATTATTATAATTAATCCATAAACTGCCTCTCTGTTCCTTCTTCTAGCACCTGCAGATGCTTGGCCCAAACTAGAGGACTTCAGGGAACAAAGCTTAAGGCTCTCCCTATCTATTTCTCTTACTGCGGCTGAGTATACAACTGGCCATGATTGTATACAATAATGACTGAGGGATATGATTGGGTAAAAATAATATTCAGATCCCTCAGGCAGGCAAGTATATTCCAATGGCAGAGAAGGAACACTGAGCTCCAGTAACCGCATGACACTCTCCTTATTAAGAGCATCCAACTCTTCTGATTTTTACTTCCTTAGCATCCTCCTGTCTTTAATTTCCCAAGTGTTCTTGTCCTCAGGGAATAAAAGGTTCTGACAAGCTGACATGAATATCTAGTCTACTTGGCAGTTAATTTCCTCATAGAGACTTATAAATTGATGTCCTGATTTATAGTCAGACTCATAAATTTGGTGAGAAGGGACCAGTTTGCGTGGGCCTGTCAACCTCTGGATGACCACATAATAGCACAGTTACTGAACATGAGTCTGCAACGGGATCTGGACAAAGATGATCACTAAGGAATGACGCACCCTCTTACACCAACCTGAAACAGCTAATCATACTTAATGATACAATGTTTCACAGTGTAGTTGTGAATATTAAATGAGTTAATAGATTAAAGTACCTAACACATTTTAGATTCTCAAAAAACAGTTTATGTTTCAACTCTTTAAGCCATATGCAACACAGTGGGGAAAAGATTCAAGTTTGAAAACTTTTTAGATGAACTGAAATGATCCTAAATTTTTCCCCTGACTCCATCCTATATATTTTAGTCACTCAGTCATGTCTGGCTCTCTGCAACCCCAAGGACTGTAGCCCACTAGGCGCCTCTGTTTATGGGACTTCCCAGTCAAGAATAGTGGAGTAGGTTGCCATTCCCTTTTCTAGGAGATCTTACTGACCCAGGAATTAAACCCAGATCTCCTGGATTGCAGGTGGATTCTTTACCATCTGAGATACCAGGGAAGCCCTAACCCTTTCTTCTTAAAAAGAGTAGTGGTTTATTTTTAGTGGCTTCTCATTTGTGCAATGATCCTATTTGCCTTTGGCTGACTTCATAAATATCATTCAGTAATGCTTAGAAGATTCATGCAAATCAAAATTATACCTAAAAATAACCTTACATATTCTGAGGAATAATTTACAAGCTCTGTAACCTTGGACAAGTCACAACCTTTCTCCAGGTCTGTGTCTCATAGACAGTAACTATGCCTCACCAGCTCTTCTTATAACATCTCTTGGTGTTCCTTCCACCTCTGAAATCTATTTAACTATATTTACCACTGAATCCTCAGCACTCAATACAAACTATGCATTACTGACATATATGCTGAATGATTGAATAGCTGTAATTTAAGGGTATATTTTCCTAACAGCTTTCATAAATAAGTCCAATGTTCACAACAAAGGAAATGAAACTCAGTCACTAACTTGCTTCCATAAAAGTTTGAAGTTCTTATTTAAAGAAACATAATTTTAAAAATAATCACAGAAAACTAGTCCATCTAATCACACTAGGACCACAGCCTTGTCTAACTCAATGAAACTAAGCCATGCCCTGTGGGGCCACCCAAGATGGGTGGGTCATGGTGGAGAGGTCTGACAGAATGTGGTCCACTGGAGAAGAGAATGGCAAACCACTTCAGTATTCTTTCCTTGAGAACCCCATGAACAGTACGAAAAGGTAAAATGGTAAGATACTGAAAGATGAACTCCCCAGGTCAGTAGGTGCCAAATATGCTACTGGAGATCAGTGGAGAAATAACTCCAGAAACAATGAAGGGATGGAGCCAAAGCAAAAATGACACCCAGTTGTGAATGTGACTGGTGATAGAAGCAAGGTCCAATGTTGTAAAGAGCAATATTGCGTAGGAACCTGGAATGTTAAGTCCATGAATCAAGGAAATTTGGAAGTGGTCAAACAGGAGATGACAAGAGTGAACATCAACATTCTAGGAATCAGCGAACTAAAATAGACTGGAATGGGTGGATTTAACTCAGATGACCATTATAACTACTACTGAGGGCAGGAATCCCTTAGAAGAAATGGAGTAGCCATCATGGTTAACAAAAGAGTCAGAAATGCAGTTCAGTTCAGTTCAGTCACTCAGTCATGTCCAACTCTTTGCGACCCCATGACTTGCAGCAAGCCAGGCCTCCCTGTCCATCATCATCTCCCGGAGTTCACTCAGACTCACGTCTATCGAGTCTGTGATGCCATCCAGCCATCTCATCCTCTGTTGTCCCCTTCTCCTCCTGTCCCCAATCCCTCCAAGCATCAGAGTCTTTTCCAATGAGTCAACTCTTCGCATGAGGTGGCCAAAGTACTGGAGTTTCAGCTTTAGCATCATTCCTTCCAAAGAAATCCCAGGGTTGATCTCCTTCAGAATGGACCGGTCGGATCTCCTTGCAGTCCAAGGGACTCTCAAGAGTCTTCTCCAACACTACAGTTCAAAAGCATCAATTCTTCGGTGCTCAGCCTTCTTCACAGTCCAACTCTCACATCCTTAAATGACCACAGGAAAAACCATAGCCTTGACTAGGCGGACCTTAGTCGGCAAAGTAATGTCTCTGCTTTTGAATATACTATCTAGGTTGGATGCAATGTCAAAAACGACAGAATGATCTCTGTTCGTTTCCCAGGCAAACCATTTATATCACAGTAACCCAAGGAGATGCCCCAACCAATAAAACTGAAGAAGTTGAAGTTGAACAGTTCTATGAAGAACCACAAGACCTTTTAGAACTAACACTCAAAAAAGAGGTCCTTTTCATTATAGGGGACTGGAATGCAAAAGTAGGAAGTCAAGAAACACCTGGAGTAACAGGCAAACATGGCCTTGGAATATGGAATGAATCAGGGCAAAGGCTAATAGAGTTTTGCCAAGAGAATGCACTGGTCATACCAAACACCCTTTTCCAACAACACAAGAGAAGACTGTACCCATGGACATCACCAGATGGTGAACACAGAAATCAGATTGATTATATTCTTTACAGCCAAAGATGGAGAAGCTGTATACAGTCAGCAAAAACAAGACTGGGAGCTGACTGTGGCTCAGATCATGAGCTCCTTATTGCCAAATTCAGACTTAAATTTAAGAAAGTAGAGAAAACCACTAGACCATTCAAGTATGCTGCTAAGTCGCATCAGTCATGTCCGACTCTGTGCGACCCCATAGACGGCAGCTCACCAGGCTCACCCATCCCTGGGATTCTCCAGGCAAGAACACTAGAGTGGGTTGCCATTTCCTTCTCCAATGAATGAAAGTGAAAAGTGAAAGTGAAGTCGATCAGTCGTGTCCTACACTTAGCGACCCCATGGACTGAAGCCTACAAGGGTCCTCCATCCATGGGATTTTCCAGGCAAGAGTACTGGAGTGGGGTGCCATTGCCTTCTCCAACATTCAGGTATAAACTAAATCAAATCACTTTTGATTATACAGTGGAAGTGAGAAATAGATTTCAGGGACTAGATCTGATAGATAGAGTGCCTGATGAACTCGTGACATTGTACAGAAGACAGGGATCAAGACCATCCCCATGGAAATGAAATGCAAAAAAGCAAAATGGCTGTTTGAGGAGGCTTTATAAATAGCTATGAAAGGAAGAGAAGCGAAAAGCGAAGGAGAAAATGAAAGATACAAGCATCAGAATGCAGAGTTCCAAAGAATAGCAAGAAGAGATAAGAAAGCCTTCTTCAGTGATCAATGCAAAGAAATAGACGAAAACAACAGAATGGGAAAGACTAGAGATCGCTTCAAGAAAGTTAGAGATACCAAGGGAACATTTCATGCAAAGATGGGCTCGATAAAGGACAGAAATGGTATGGACCTAACAGAAGCAGAAGATATCAAGAACAGATAGCAAGAATATGCAGAAGTACTGTACGAAAAAGATCTTCACGACCAAGATAATCATGATCGTGTGATTACTCACCTAGAGCCAGACATCCTGGAATGTGAAGTCAAGTGGGCCTTAGAAAGCATCACTAGGAACAAAGCTAGTGGAGGTCATGAAATTCCAGTGGAGCTACTTCAAATCCTGAAAGATGATGCTGTGAAAGTGCTGCACTCAATATGCCAGCAAATTTGCAAAACTCAGCAGTGGCCACAGGACTGGAAAAGGTCAGTTTTCATTCCAATCCCAAAGAAAGGCAATGCCAAAGAATGCTCAGACTACCACACAGTTGCACTCATCTCACATGCTAGTAAAATAATGTTCAAAATTCTCCAAGCCAGGCTTCAGCAATACGTGAACTGTGAACTCCCAGATGTTCAAGCTTGTTTTAGAAAAGGCAGAGGAACCAGAGATCAAATTGCCAACATCCGCTGGATCACTGGAAAGGCAAAAGAGTTCCAGAAAAGCATCTATTTCTGCTTTATTGACTATGCCAAAGCCTTTGACTCTGTGGATCACAATAACTGTGGAAAATTCTGAAAGAGATGGGAATACCAGACCACCTAACCTGCCTCTTGAGAAATCTGTATGCAGGTCAGGAAGCAACAGTTAGAACTGGACATGGAACAACAGACTGGTTCCAAATAGGAAAAGGAGTGCTTCAAGGCTGTATATTGTCACCCTGCTTATTTAACTTCTATGCAGAGTACATCATGAGAAAAGCTGGACTGGAAGAAGCACAAGCTGGAATCAAGATTGCCGAGAGAAATATCAATAACCTCAGATATGCAGATGACACCACCCTTATGGCAAAAAGTGAAGGGGAACTAAAAACCTTCTTGATGAAAGTGAAAGAGGAGAGTGAAAAAGTTGGCTTAAAGCTCAACACTCAGAAAACGAAGATCATGGCATCTGGTCCCATCACTTCATAGGAAATAGATGGGGAAACAGTGGAAACAGTGTCAGATTTTATTTTGGGGGGCTCCAAAATCACTGCAGATGGTGACTGCAGCCATGAAATTAAAAGACGCTTACTCCTAGGAAGGAAAGTTATGACCAACCTAGATAGCATATTCAAAAGCAAAGACATTACTTTGCCAACAAAGGTCCATCTAGTCAAGGCTATGGTTTTTCCATTAGTCACGTATGGGTGTGAGAGTTGGAATGTGAAGAAAGCTGAGCACCAAAGAATTGTTGCTTTTGAACTGTCCTGTTGGAAAAGACTCTTGGAGTGCAAAGAGATCCAACCAGTCCATTCTAAAGATCAGTCCTGGGTGTTCTTTGGAAGGAATGATGCTAAAGCTGAAGCTCCAGTACTTTGGCCACCTCATGCAAAGAGTTAACTCACTGGAAAAGACTCTGATGCTGGGAGTGATTGGGGACAGGAGGAAAAGGGGATGACAGAGGATGAGATGGCTGGATGGCATCACCTACTCGATGGACGTGTGTTTGGGTGAACTTGGGAGTTGGTGATGGACAGGGAGGCCTGGTGTGCTGCCATTCATGGGGTCGCAAAGAGTTGGACATGACTGAGTGACTGAACTGAAGTGAACTGAACTTTAAAAATTCATTGACTGATGGTAAAGGACAGATTCTCATGGAAGCTTTTTAAATGCCAATCTTAACACCATTATAATGGGTGGGTAGGGAGTAGGTGAATTGATGAACCAATTGATAAAATACCTTATACATATAAAACTATATCCTGCTAAATTATAAGAATAAATTTCCAGGTCAGTTTTTATTTTTTATTTTTCACTTTTCCCCCACCTCTGAATGCTCAGAAAACTTGTTCACAATATCTAATTCAAGAAACTACCCCTCTGGATTTTTGTCATGCTTAAGAAATGATGACACCGTTCAATACTATCAACACAGTACATAAGAAGAGGCTCCATTTGTGGCTCTTTGATTCTGTAGTGGTATCCTTACTTTCTAGATGTTAGCTTTACTTTACAATCTCACTCTTTCCACACTGATAAGAATAAAATAATTACAAATAACTGTCTCATCCCTTTCACTTTTATTACTAAACAATTTCAGGAATGTAGAGGATCTTTAAAAATTCTATTTCAATGTATTATTGATGACATGTCTGGACATCCACCTGAAAATTAATATACAAAGTCAAGAATAGAAAAACTTGAGCTTGCAGAAACATTTTATTGCCTTTCCTAATAAACCTCATGTTTCCAGAAAAAGTATTAGAACTGTATTTGTTTTGTTCTTGTATCCATAATCACTGTAGACTAAATAAAATTATTTATATTATCTAGACTTTAGCTTCCCTCAATTAAATGTAGTTCAGTGGAATAAATATTATTGACTACCTGCTGGGAGCCAGACCCTGTACCAGGTTCTTAGGAATCAAAGATTAATAAGACATTTTCTAATTCTCATGAAGTTCACAGCTTAATTAGTATATTGTTTTTTGTTTTACAAAACCTCGGCCTTGTTCTCATTCCAATCAGAATTGCTCTACTTTTACCAGCTGCATATTTTAGGGCGTAATTAAGTACTGCCTTAAGATATCTGAAAAAAAAAAAATCACTGATCTGGAGGAAGTTATGGGCATTGTACTTGTTGTACAGGTAATAATTGTATTTTCTCAGCCTGGGTTCCTCAGAATACAGAACCTAAGACAAAGAAGTATGTTACAGGGAACAAAATCTTTGGAAGAAGGCACAAAGGGGGGAAGGAAGGAGAGTCAAAAGAAGATTTGTTATTGAATTGACTGGCTACCGAAACATAAGGTTGGATAATGAGTCTTATAGGACACACTAATAACCTCTCAGGAAAAGAAAGCACAAAGCATTTTCATTACTCTGTTCTTCATGGACTTCCCTCACAGCTCAGTCGGTAAAGAATCTGCCTGCAGTGCAGGAGACCTGGGTTCGATTCCTGGGTTGGGAAGATCCCCTGCAGAAGGAAAAGGCAATCCACTCCAGTAATCTTGCCTGGAAAATCCCATGGACAGAGGCTGGTGGGCTACAGTCCATGGGGTCACAAAGAGTCGGACACGACTTAGCAACTAAACCACCACCACCTCTTCCTCATTGGTCAGTGGTGTCCCCCAGGGCAATAACTCCCCATCATTTCTTCTTTTGCACATGTTGACTGCTGGTTAGAATCCCATGATGCTCCATGCTACTTCAACATCAAATAAAGAATCTTGAAGGCTAGACTAGGGGTGTGATAACTTACGGTGAACGATGTTGGATTCGTGATCTCAGACCTAGGACCAAGCTTGAGTACTCAAGAGCTTTTGTGTAGCAGAGTTTTATTAAAGTAAGCCTTCTCTGTGTCAGAGAAAGCTTCTGACACAGACATCAGAGGGGATCGGAGAGTGCCCCAGCCCGCCCTCCTCATGTGCTAGTCTTTAGCAAGGGAGCTATACACTTTCTTAATTAGTTATTACAATAAATAAAAAGAATGTCTCAAGGTTGTAAAATTTTTTCCAGATCCACTCCCACAGCTTACATTTAAGATAAGAGGATTAGAACTTAACAATAGAAAGATTTTACCAGACCCACTCCCATAATATACATTTAAGATAACAAGATTAGTCAGAGGTTTTCAAGAAACAGAAACTGTCCTCAATCAGAAAACATTGTTGTTATATGCCTGGTAGACTACAGTCCCCGGGGTCACAAAGAGTCAGACACGACTGAGCAACTTCACTTTCACTTTTCACAGACTTTAAACTGAGTTTTTTGTTGTGTAATCATCAGTTTAAAGAAAAAAACTTTTTATGTGACTAAGACTATGGAATGTGAAGAGGAAAAAAAAAAAAAAAAAGACCTTTGTCCTTTCCTCCTCCTTGAGAATTTCAGACCCCTACCTCCTCCCTGAGAGCCCCAGATCCCTTTCTCCTCCTCGGGTACCACAGACTTCTTATCAACCTGCCTAGGGTTGGGGGGGTATAAATGGCAAGAGAGAATGGGTATTCTAGACAGAAGGAACAATTTATATAAGACACAAATGTTTCAAACAGCCAGATGTATTTGAAGTATGCTAAGAAAATCAGTATCCCTGGAGCTGAAGCAGTAGTAGATTAATTTAGAGATGTGGACAAGATTCAAAACATATTAAACTTGACAAGTCATGTTAGGAGGTAACTTCAGTAAGTTCAGTCATTCAGTCCTGTCTGACTATTTGTGACCCCATGGACTATGGCATGCCAGGCTTCCATGTCCATCACCAACTCCCAGAGTTTACTCAAACTCATGTCCATTGAGTTGGTGATGCCATCCAACCATCTCATCCTCTGTTATCCCCTTCTCCTCCCACCTTCAATCTTTTCCAGTATCAGGGTCTTTTCAAATGAGTCAGTTATTTGCATTAGGTGGCCAAAAGTATTGGAGTTTTTTGCATTAGGTGGCCAAAGTATTGGAGTTTCAGCTTCAGCATCAGTCCTTTCAATGAATATCCAGGGTTGATCTCCTTTAGGACAGACTGGTTGGATCTCTTTGCTGTCCAAGGGATTCTCAAGAGTCTTTTCCAACACCACAGTTCAAAAGCATCAATTCTTTGGCACTCAGCTTTCTTTATAGTCCAGCTCTCACATCCATACATGACTACTGGAAAAACCATAGCTTTGACTAGATGGATCTCTGTTGGCAAAGTAATGTCTCTGCTTTTTAATATGCTGTCTAGGTTGGTCATAGATCTTCTTCCAAGGAGCAAGTGCCTTTTAATTTCTAGGAGGTAACTCAGTACCAGAGAAAAAAAAAAGGCGGGGGGGTGGGGGGGGGAGTCATTTGAGTGATTTTAAATGAAAAAGTGAATTTAGGAAAGGGTGTAAATGGAATAATTCTGATTAACATTATTATATTTGTAAAATGAGAAATGCGATGCATGTAAAGGATTTAGGAAACACAAAAAGGTAGAATATTACTTTTATTAATACACAGACTATGCTATGTTAGGATATATATATTGTAAGCCCTAGACAATCACTAAAAGTAATAAAAGGTAGAGCTAAGATATCAATAGAGGAAATAAAATGAAACACACTTGCAAAAGAACAATTCAAATCAATTAAAAGTAGTCAAGGAATGAGTAACAAAGGAAAAAGTAGAGGTAAAAAAATGGAATAAAAAAAAGATAGTACACTGAAACCCAAATATTTCAAAGATAATACTAAATGTAAATGCATTAAATACCCTCAATTAAAAAGACAAATCAATGTAATACAAATGAACCTCACAGATACTATGCAAATTGAAAGAAACCGGAAATAAAGAGTACATACTGAGTAATTTGATTTGTATGAATGTTCAAGTGAGACAAAGCCATTTTATATTGATAGAAATCAGACAGACCAGTAAATGCCTGGGAGAGAGGGCTGCAAGAGACTGACACTACGAAAATGCCAAGGTGTAAGAGTGAACTTTGGGGGAAGATTAAAAATGTTTTATATCTTAATTGGTTCTATGCACAATACATTTTTCAAAGTCATTGATCTGTCCACTTAGAATGTGTGAGTTTTAGAGTCTCTAGTCCTATATTAGGTTTTTTATTTAGGTCTTTATTTTTTAATTCTTGGACTCCAAGAAATCACTGCAGATGGTGATGGCAGCCATGGAATTAAAAGACATGTGCTCCTTGGAAGAAAAGTTACGACCAATCTAGACAGGATGCTAAAAAGCAGACATTACTTTGCCAACAAAGGTCTTTCTAGTCAAAGATATGGTTTTTCCAGTAGTCATGCATGGATGTGAGTTCAGTTCAGTTCAGTTCAGTCGCTCAGTCGTGTCCGACTCTTTGCGACCCCATGAATCGCAGCACGCCAGGCCTCCCTGTCCATCACCATCTCCCGGAGTTCACCCAGATTCACGTCCATCGAGTCAGTGATGCCATCCAGCCATCTCATCCTCTGTCGTCCCTTCTCCTCCTGCCCCCAATCCCTCCCAGCATCAGAGTCTTTGCCAATGAGTCAATTCTCATGAGGTGGCCAAAGTACTGGAGTTTCAGGTTTAGCATCATTCCTTCCAAAGAAATCCCAGGGTTGATCTCCTTCAGAATGGACTGGTAGGATCTCCTTGCAGTCCAAGGGACTCTCAAGAGTCTTTTCCAACACCACAGTTCAAAAGCATCAATTCTTTGGCGCTCAGCCTTCTTCACAGTCCAACTCTCACGTCCATACATGACCACATGAAAAACCATAGCCTTGATGAGACGGACCTTAGTCGGCAAAGTAATGTCACTGCTTTTGAATATACTATCTAACTGGTCATAACTTTTCTTCCAAGGAGTAAGCGTCTTTTAATTTCATGGCTGAAATCACCATCTGCAGTGATTTTAGAGCCCAAAAACATAAAGTCTGACACTGTTTCGATTGTTTCCCCATCTATTTGCCATGAAGTGATGGGACCAGATGCCATGATCTTTGTTTTCTGAATGTTGAGCTTTAAGCCAACTTTTTCACTCTCCTCTTTCACTTTCATCAAGAGGCTTTTTAGTTCCTCTTCACTTTCTGTCATAAGGGTGGTGTCATCTGCATATCTGAGGTTATTGATATTTCTCCCGGCAATCTTGATTCCAGCTTGTGTTTCTTCCAGTCCAGCTTTTCTCATGATGTACTCTGCATAGAAGTTAAATAAGCAGGGTGACAATATACAGCCTTGAAGCACTCCTTTTCCTATTTGGAACCAGTCTGTTGTTCCATGTCCAGTTCTAACTGTTGCTTCCTGACCTGCATACAGATTTCTCAAGAGGCAGGTTAGGTGGTCTGGTATTCCCATCTCTTTCAGAATTTTCCACAGTTATTGTGATCCACAGAGTCAAAGGCTTTGGCATAGTCAATAAAGCAGAAATAGATGCTTTTCTGGAACTCTCTTGCTTTTTCCATGATCCAGCGGATGTTGGTAATTTGATCTCTGGTTCCTCTGCCTTTTCTAAAACAAGCTTGAACATCTGGGAGTTCACAGTTCACGTATTGCTGAAGCCTGGCTAGGAGAATATTGAGCATTACTTTACTAGCATGTGAGATGAGTGCAACTGTGTGGTAGTCTGAGCATTCTTTGGCATTGCCTTTCTTTGGGATTGGAATGAAAACTGACTTTTTCCAGTCCTGTGGCCACTGCTGAGTTTTGCAAATTTGCTGGCATATTGAGTGCAGCACTTTCACAGCATCATCTTTCAGGATTTGAAGTAGCTCCACTGGAATTCCATGACCTCCACTAGCTTTGTTCCTAGTGATGCTTTCTAAGGCCCACTTGACTTCACATTCCAAGATGTCTGGCTCTAGATTAGTGATCACATCATCCTGATTATCTGGGTCATGAAGATCTTTTTCGTACAGTTCTTCTGTGTATTCTTGCCACCTCTTCTTAATATCTTCTGCTTCTGTTAGGTCCATACCATTTCTGTCCTTTATCGAGCCCATCTTTGCATGAAATGTTCCCTTGGTATCTCTAACTTTCTTGAAGAGATCTCTAGTCTTCCCATTCTGTTGTTTTCGTCTATTTCTTTGCATTGATCACTGAAGAAGTCTTTCTTATCTCTTCTTGCTATTCTTTGGAACTCTGCATTCAGATGCTTATATCTTTCCTTTTCTCCTTTGCTTTTTGCCTCGCTTCTTTTCACAGCTATTTGTAAGGCCTCCCCAGACAGCCATTTTGCTTTTTTGCATTTCTTTTCCTTGGGGATGGTCTTGATCCCTGTCTCCTCTACAATGTCACGAACCTCATTCCATAGTTCATCAAGCATTCTATCTATGGATGTGAGAGTTGACCATAAAGAAGGGTGAGGGCAGAAGAATTGATGCTTTTGAACTGTGGTGTTGGAGAAGACTCTTGAGAGTCCCTGGACTGTGAGGAGTTCAAGCCAGTCTATCCTAAAGGAAATCAATCCTGAATATTCATTGAAAGGACTGATGCTGAAGCTAAAGCTCCAATACTTTGGCCTAATGCAAAGAGCCAACTCATTAGAAAAGACCCTGATGCTGGGAAAGACTGAGGCAAGAGAAGGGGATAACAGAGGATGAGATGGTTGAATGGCATCATCAACTCAATGGACATGAGTTTGAGCAAGCTCCAGGAGATGGTGAGGAACAGGGAAGCTTGGCATGCTATAGTCCATAGAGTCACAAAGAGTTGGACACAACTGAGTGACTGAACAACAAATTTTGGAATATGGTGCTAAAGAATGTTCTAATTTCATTATTTTACAGGTAGGTATCCAGTTTTCCCAGCACCACTTATTGAAATGACTGTCTTCTCCCCATTGTATATTCTTGCCTCTGGGGTCATAGATTAATTGACCATAAGTGTGGGTTTATACCTGAGCTCTCTATATTGTTCCACTGATCTATCTGTTTTTATGCCAGTACTGTATTGTTTTAATTACTATAGCTTTGTAGTATAAAACTCCTAGAGGAAAAAATAAGCAGAACACTCTTTGACATAAATCACAGCAGTATTTTTGGATCCATCTCCTAATGGAAATAAAAGCAAATAATAAACAAATGGGACCTAAGTAAACAAAAGCTTTTGCACAGCAAAGGAAACCACCAAAACAAAAAGACAACCTACTAAATGGGAGAAAATATTTGTAAATTATATGACTGATAGCGATTAATATTCAACATATATAAACAGTTCATACAATACAACATTAAAAAATTTTTTTTTAATGGGGAGGGAATTCCCTGGCCAGTATAGCGGTTAGGACTCAGCACTTTCATTACCAGGGTCTGGGTTCAGTCCCTTGTCAGGGAAATAAGATCCTGCAAGCCATGCCACAGAGCAAAAAATTAAAAAGGAGGCAGAAGAACTGAATAAATATTTTTCCAAAGAGGAAAGCTGATCATGAACAGACACAGGAAAAGATCCTCAGCATCACTAATCATCAGGGAAATGCAAGTGAAAAATCACAGTGAGCTATCACCTCACATCTGTCTGAATGGTTATCATCAAAAAGAACACAGATAACACATATTGGTAAGGATGTAGAGAAAAGGGAACTTTCACATACTAATGATGGAACTGTAAATTGGTGCAGTCACTGTGAAAAACAGTATGGAGGGTCTCAACAATTAAAAACAGAACTACTGTATGATCTACCAACTCCACTCCTGGGTATATGTTTGAAAAAAAACACAAAAACAATAATTTGAAATGATACATGCCTTCCAATGTTCATAGCAACATTATTTATTTGATAGACACTTAGGAAGCAACCTAAGTGTCCATCAAAAGGTGAATGGATAAAGAAGCTTATATATATATATATATATATATATATATATATATATATAAAATCACACTAATATACACATATACATAGATACATCACACACATATGTACATACACACACGTGTGTGTGTGTGTGTGTGTGTGGCTCAGTGGTAAAGAAACCACCTGCCAATGCAGGAGATGCAGGTTCAGTCCCTGCATCAGGAAGATCCCTGGAGAAGGAAATGGCAACCCACTCCAGTATTCTTGCCTGGAGAATTCCATGGGCAGAGGAGCCTGGTGGGCTACAGCCCATGGAGTGGCAAAAGAGTCAACCACAACTTAACAACTATACACAATGGAGTACTACTGAGTCAAAAAAAAAAAAGAAAGAAAAAAAAAATGTTTTGCCATTTGGAGCAACGTAGGTGAACTTGTCCCTTGTGGCTCAGTCAATAAAGAATCCACCTGCAGTACAGGAGACCAGGGTTCAGTCCCTGCATTGGGAAGATCCCCTGGAGGAGGGCATGGCAACCCACTCCAGTATTCTTGCCTTAAGAATCCCCATGAACAGAGGAGCCTGGTGGGCTGCAGTCCATGGGGTCACAAAGAGTCAGACACGACTGAATGACTCCACACATGGGTGAACTTGGAGGACATGACGCTAAGTGAAATAATTTAGAGAAAAACAAAAACTACCTGGTATCACTTATATGTGGAATCTAAAAAATACAACAAACGTGTGAATGTAAAAGAAGCAGACTCACAGATATAGAGAACACACTAGTGGTTTAGGGTTAGGGGTCTGTGAATGGGAGATACAATCGATTGTGTGTAAGACAGGCTACAAGGATTTATTGCACAACATGGGAAGTATAGCCAATATTTTGTAATAGCTGTAAATGGAGCATAACCTTTAGAAACTGTATAAATTTTTTTTAATTTAAAAAATGGTGACTTTTATTGTGTATGAATTATATATAGACAAAGTGTATTTTCCAAAAGCAGCAAACAAACATCTCTCAGCTTTCTTTTTGAATGAGTAAATGGTGATAATGAAGACAACACAGGAGGAAGAGAAAGCCTGGGCTTCACCTAAGAGGGCTGTTTACATGAAGCACCAATTTGAAACTATACTGCTATGCTAGGGGCTGGGAGAGCAAGGATGAAAATTACACAGTTCCGCTATCTTGAAGGACAGGAATAGTCTAATGGAGGGTGTATGAAAACAACCTAGTTTAACACATTATGAGAAATGTTCCTTTAGAGTTATAAACAAAGTGTTTCAGGAAGGAGATACTTAATGTTTTAATTTAAAATAATTAAAAATACTCAAAGTTCCTCATCAATAGGTAAAAACAAATGTCTGTGTATTCATACCATAGAATGCTATTTCAGCAATAAAAAGAAACTATTGAACAGGCAAAATCATGGATGAATCTCCAAATAATTATGTTGAGTGGAAGAGGCCAGAATCATCCCTCTCAGGAAAAAAAAAAAAAAAAGGACATACTGTACGGCTCCATTTATATAAAACTCTAAAAAGTGAAAAATAATCTATAGTGATAGAAAGCATACAAGCGGTCATCCGGAGGGGAGAGAGGTGGGAAGTGAAGGAATGAAGGGATTACAAAGATATGTGACGAAGCCTTTGAGGGTGATGGATATATTCATTATCTTGATTATAGTGATGGTCTAAACTTCAGACCACTTCTCCAAATAGAATTAGTCTATACTCTAACTGGCTCAAAATTGGGAAAGGAGTGTGACAAGGTTGTATATTGTCACCCTCCTTACTTAAAGGGCTTCCCTGATAGCTCAGTTGGTAAAGAATCCACCTGCAATGCAGGAGACCCCAGTTCAATTCCTGGGTCAGGAAGATCCTCTGGAGAAGGAACAGGCTACCCACTCCAGTATTCTTGAGCTTCCCTTGTGGCTCAGCTGGTAGAGAATCCACCAGCAATGCAGGGGACCTACAGAAGACCTGAGTTCAATCCCTGGGTTGGGAAGATCCCCTGGAGAAGGGAAAGGCTACCCACTCCAGTAGTCTCACCTGGAGAATTCCATGGACTACAGTCCAGGGGTTGCAAAGAGTCAGATATGACTGAGCGACTTTCACTTTCACTATCTCCTTATTTAACTTATATGCAGAGTACATCATGTGAAATGCTGGGCAAGAGGAATCACAAGCAGGAATCAAATTTCCAGAAGCAATATCAACAACCTGGTTTCACAGGTAATACATACATCCAAACTTATCATATCAGTAACTTTACATATATACAGTTCACTGTAGTCAGTAATACCTCAACAAAACTGTTGTTAAAAATGCTAAGAGCAATCTTCAGAAAAGACAAGATTATGATAAAGCTGCACTGAATTGCATATGATCTATTTTGTAACATAAATCTCTAACACAAATATAATGAAGAAAATATTCAGGTTGGAATAATGATGTTATCTAAACCTTATTTAGTGTTTACTCTGAGCCAGGCACTTTGCTGTCCCTCTCACTTAATTCATTTTGTTCACATATCAACAGTATGAAGTAGGCAGTTTTAATATCCCCAAGTTATAAATGAGGAAACTGAGGACTGAGTTAGAAGTATGTTCAACTGGAATATAACAATCACTCTCAGTGGCTTAAAAAAGAAATGGTCATTGTTATTAAAAATAAACAACAACAAAAACAAGAGGGCTGGAGGTGGACAATCTGGTGTGCTTTAAGCTGCCAAGCCATGGGTTTGCAAAGAGTCAGACAATACTTGGCAACTCAGTTCAGTTCATTCGCTCAGTCGTGTCCAACTCTGCGACCCCATGGCACACAGCACGCCAGGCCTCCCTGTCCATCACCAACTCCCGGAGTTCACTCAGACCCACGTCCATCGAGTCCGTGATGCCATCCAGTCATCTCATCCTCTGTCGTCCCCTTCTCCTCCTGCCCCCAATCCCTTCCAGCATCAGAGTCTTTTCCAATGAGTCAACTCTTTCCATGAGGTGGCCAGAGTACGGGAGTTTCAGCTTTAGCATCAGTCCTTCCAAAGAAATCCCAGGGCTGATCTCCTTCAGAATGGACTGGTTGGATCTCCTTGCACTCCAAGGGACTCTTAAGAGTCTTCTCCAACACCACAGTTCAAAAACATCAATTCTTTGGCACTCAGCCTTCTTCACAGTCCAACTCTCACATCCATACACGACTACTGAAAAAACCATAGCCCTGACTAGACAGACCTGAGTCAGCAAAGTAATGTCTCTTCTTTTGAATATGGTATCTAGGTTGGTCATAACTTTTCTTCCAAGGAGTAAGCATCTTTTAATTTCATGGCTGCAGTCACCATGTGCAATGGTTTTGGAGCCCAGAAAAATAAAGTCTGACACTGTTTCCACTGTTTCCCCGTCTATTTCCCATGAAGTGATGGGACCAGATGCCATGATCTTCGTTTTCTGAGTGTTGAGCTTTAAGCCAACTTTTTCACTTTCCACTTTCACTTTCGTCGAGGCTTTTTAGTTCCTCTTCACTTTCTGCCATAAGGGTGGTGTCATCTGCATATCTGAGGTTATTGATATTTCTCCCGGCAATCTTGATTCCAGCTTGTGTTTCCTCCAGTCCAGCATTTCTCATGATGTACTCTGCATATAAGTTAAATAAGCAGGGTGATAATATACAGCCTTGATGCACTCCTTTTCCAATTTGGAACCAGACTGCTGTTCCATGTCCAGTTCTAACTGTTGCTTCCTGACCTGTATACAGATTTCTCAAAATGCAGGTCAGATGGTCTGGTATTCCCATCTCTTTCAGAATTTTCCACAGTTTATTGTGTTCCACACAGTCAAAGGCTTTGGCATAGTCAATAAAGCAGAAATAGATGTATTTCTGGAATTCTCTTGCATTTTGCATGATCCAGCGGATGTTGGTAATTTGATCTCTGGTTTCTCTGCCTTTTCTAAAACCAGCTTGAACATCAGGAAGTTCACGGTTCACGTATTGCTGAAGCCTTGGCAACTAAACCACAACAAAACACCAATGTGGACAAGGATATAGAAGGCTCTTCTTCCTTCCACCCCAACATGCACCACGGTGTGACTACTGCCTCTTAGTTACATGGTAGCTTCTGCACTTTCAGGCATCAGAGGACTTCAGGCAGAAAGAAGCAAGAAAGAGTGAAGTGGGAAAAGACAGAAGGGTCTACTCACTGAATCTCCTAGCTTCCCCAGAGGCCCCACCCAGAGGCTTTTGCTTATTATTTGCCAGAATTGTGTCAAATGGCCACCAGAAAGCTACTAGGAAGAAGGGGATTATAGATGGAGGCCAAAGGAGCAATTCCTGCCTTAAGTACTAAGAAGTGCAGACAGAATTTGATCTAGACTTATTTCCCAAGCCTGTTTTTATATGAATAAAGTTTTCCATAAATTCTTCCCCAAAGGCTTCTTGATATGCCAAGCAAGGGGGAGACATTTCATCCTGAGGATGAGGACTTGATAGAGTATGGAATATGGTATGCATGTAGGCATTGGTAAGTGACACATACATCTTTTGAGTAAGCACAATTAAGGAAAAAGCTTTTCTGTTTTTCCTTAAGTGGAAGGAGTATGTGGAAGGAAGGAGTGAAATACAATGACCTATAGCTTAACTTCACATAATTTCTAATCAATAGCTTTACCTCTTGTGGTTTCCTGTGATTTAGAAATTGCCAGTTTCTGCATATCTCATACCTAGAAAGTTTTCTGGTGATCCATCAGGGCACTTTTAACATTCAACAAGTATTATTATCTAGGAGTAAAGAAGTGGCAAGATAGGCAGAATATCATCTCTAGGAAAATATTAATAACATTTTAAAACAATAAAAGAAAAGGACATGATTCACATTTATAAGCCTTAAGTGTTTCCACAATAACTGAAATCCAAACCAGACTTATTTATAATTCCCAGCCACGAGGTCAAACCCATACGCATTATGTACACAGTGTGTGTCAGTATTCTGGTCACCTGAACTGGATGTCACTCAAGCATTCAGTAGACAATGGACATTTTTATCGCTATTTATAAATCCATAAATATAAAATCTGTGGTCAGTGAGTTAAACTAAGAATTCACTTTTTCAGTCTAAATTATTAAATTTTCATGATATATTAGCCCAAGGTTCCCTAGTGGCTCAGTGGTAAAGAATCCACCTGCCAATATAGGAGACTCAGGTTCAATCCCTGGGTCAGGAAGATCCCCTGGAGAAGGAAATGGCAACTCACTCCAGCATTTTTGCCTCAGAAATCCCAAGGACAGAGGAGCCTAGTGGGCTATAGTCAAGGCAGTTGCAAGAGTCAAACATGACTTAGCAACTAAACAACAACAAATATATTAGCCTACTACACAAACAAATTCAGCAGCCATTTATTGAGCACCTATGAGCCATGCATTGTGCCAGGTTCACGAGTGAAATAAAGCAGAATTCCTGCCTTCAAAAAAAAAAATCACATATAAAAGCAATTTGATGAGTATGCTGAAAGTGTTAGTCACTCAGTTGTGTCCAGCTCTTTGCAACCCCATGAATGTTACACCGCCAGGCTCCTCTGTCCAGGGAATTTTCTAGGCAAGACTACTGGAGAGGGTTGCCCTTCCTTTCTCCAGGGTATCTTTCCAATCCAGAGACAGAACCCAGGTCTTCTGCTTTGCAGGCAGATTTTTTTACTGCCTGAGCCACCACAGAAGCCCTAAGTACCATGGTTCAGTTCAGTTCGTGTCCGACTCTTTGGGACTCCATGGACTGCAACACACCAGGCCTCCCTGTCCATCACCAACTCCTGCAGTTTACTCAAACTCATGTCCATTGAGTCAGTGATGCCATCCAGCCATCTCATCCTCTGTCATCCCCTTCCCCTCCTGCCCCCTATCCCTCCCAGCATCAGAGTCTTTTCCAATGAGTCAACTCTTCACATCAGGTGGCCAAAGTACTGGAGCTTCAGCTTTAGCATCATTCCTTCCAAAGAACACCCAGGGTTGATCTCCTTCATAATGGACCAGTTGGATCTCCTTGCAGTCCAAGGGACTCTCAAGAGTCTTCTCCAACACCGCAGCTAAAAAGCATCAATTCTTTGGCACTCAGCTTTCTTCACAGTCCAACTCTCACATCCATACATGACTACTGGAAAAACCATAGCCTTGACTAGATGGACCTTCGTTGGCAAAATAATGTCTCAGCTTTTTAATATGCCTTCTAGGTTGATCATAACTTTTCTTCCAAGGCGTAAGTGCCTTTTAATTTCATGGCTGCAGTCACCATCTGCAGTGATTTTGGAGCCCCCCAAAAATAAAGTCTGTCACTGTTTTCACCATTTCCCCATCTGGTTTTAGAAAAGGCAGAGGATCCAGAGGTCAAATTGCCAACATCCATTGGATTATCGAAAAAGCAAGAGAGTTCCATAAAAACACCTATTTCTGTTTTATTGACTATGCCAAAGCCTTTGACTGTGTGGATCACCACAAACTGTGGAAAATTATGAAAAAGATCGGAATATCAGACCACCTGACCTACCTCTTGAGAAATCTGTATGCAGGTCAGGAAGTAACAGTTAGAATTGGACATGGAACAACACACTGGTTCCAAATAGGGAAAGGAGTATGTCAAAGATGTATATTTGTCACACTGCTTTTTAAACTTATATGTAAAGTACATCATGAGAAATGCTGGGCTGAATGAAGCACAAGCTAGAATCAAGACTGCTGGGAGAAATATTACTGACCTCAGATATGCAGATGACACCACCCTTATGGCAGAAAGCAAAGAAGAACTAAAGAGCATCTTGATGAAAGTGAAAGAAGAGAGTGAAAGAGTTGGCTTAACGCTCAACATTCAGAAAACTAAGATCATGGCATCTGGTCCCATCATTTCACGGCAAATAGATGAGGAAACAGTAGGAAGTACTAGGGTAGATGTATATAATTTGCACCACAAATGTCCTTCCAATTCTGATTTCTATTTCCTTCACATTTTTCTTTTTCTTTTTCTTTTTTTACTTCTCTAGAAGTAACAGCAAGATAGTTGAGCAAGATATGCAAGTAAGGGCAAGAAAACTATAGAGTTTATGCCTGGCAAGTTTTAGAAACATACTATCTAAATTTTTTATCACTGAAATATAACACAAATTTTCAAATTACTTTACCAAAGATTAAGTGTGTTGCTTCTGCAGATATATCAGTTATTTTCTGTTCCAAGTTTCAGACTACTGCCTAGAAACCAGCACAGATTCTACATTTGTACTGAAATCAACAGAAGAGGGTATTCAAGACAAGCACAATTCACTGCACTTTATCATCTATGAGCACGAAGGCTGCACAATGTTGAATTTCTCTTCCACTCAGAGAAAAGGAAACATACATATATAGACACCGCCTTAACAGTGTTGGTTAGCTGCTTTAAAATAAAAAACGTAAAGATCATATTCAAAGAAAACCCAAGCTTTATATAGAACTACAGGACATGAGCTATATACACATTCCTTCTATCATCAATGATTTTGTGATATTTCAGTGTAGGCCCTGAGACCTCAATATTTTTTTTTTCAATTTTTTGGCTGCACCTCATGGCATGTAGGACCTTAGTTCCCCAACCAGGGATTGAGCCAGCACCCCTGCAGTGGAAGAACAGTCTTAATCACTGGACTGCCAGGGAAGTCTGAGACTTCAATACTGAAGCACTGTCATAAAACCAATACTGACTACTCTGAGAAAAACACATTCATATGTAATCAAACTCAACCAACGAGAAGGCAAGTGCAGAGCGATCTCAGTCACACATTTCCCCTGAAAATCAAAAGATAAAACAGATTATTATTACTATAACATAACTCAGATAATCTCAATGATAGCCACTCAAGAATTCCCAAAGCTTTCAGGGAGTCAGTGGACAAGCACTAAGTGCTTATTGACCAGAGGCCACTTTCCAGGCACTGTGCTGGATGTGCAGACAAGTACTTTCTCACACAAAGTCTATTATCTATTGATAAGTCTTACAAGAAGAAAACTATGAAAAAAATAAGTGTTCTTAAAGTGTTAAAGTGAAATATACAGAAACTGTAGTAAATAAACAGTCTTTAATCAGTAGTCATTTTCTGACTCAAACAAGTGTAATAGGAAATCATGATGAGCAGTCAGGGAAAAGAAAGCAGCACTGAAATAGAGTTTTAAATGATGGACAGGCTATGAACACAAAAAGTAGAATGGTTTAAATGCTAGGAATCACACAAAAGGGCACAGAGTTAGAAACACACACAGATGGTAGGAGTTGAGTAGGTTACAGAAAGGACAGTTCTGGTTTCCACGATCAGTTAACATCAACCACTGGGTATGAATGTTGGACAATTAAGTTAGATGCACTGAGTACTATCCTTATTCATCAGAGGGCAAATAGAATGAATACAATCACAGAAAACTAATCAAACTGATCATATGGACCACAGCCTTGTCTAACTCAATGAAACTATGAGTAATGCCATGTAGGACCACCCAAGACGGATGGGTCATGGTGGAAAGTTCTGACAAGACGTGGTCCACTGGAGAAGGAAATGGCAAACGACCTCAGTATTCTTGCCTTGAGAACCCAATGAACAGTATGAAAAGGCAAAAAGATATGACACTGAAAGATGAACTCCCCAGGTTCATAGGTACCCAATATGCTACTGGAGAAGAGTGGAGAGATAACTCCAAAAACAAGGAAGAAACAGAGCCCAAGCAAAAACAATGCCCAGTTGTGGATGTGACTGGCGATGGAAGTAAAGAACAATGCTGTAAAGAACAACATTGCATAGGAACCTGGAATGTTAGGTCCGTGAATCAAGGTAAATTGGAAGTGGTCAAAAAGGAGATGGCAAGAGTGAACATAGACATTTTAGGAATCAGTGAACTAAAATGGACTGAAATGGGTGAATTTACTTCAGATGACGATTGTATCACTACTCTGGGAAAGAATACCTTAGAAGAAATGGAGTAGCCATCATAGTCAACAAAAAAAGTCCAGAAATGCAGTACTTGGATGCAATCTCAAAAACAAAAGAATGATCTCTGTTAGTTTCCAAGGCAAACCATTCAATATCACAGTAATCCAAGTCTATGCCCCGACCAGTAATGCTGAAGAAGCTGAAGTTGAATGGTTCTATGAAGACTTACTAGACCTTTTATTTTTTTTTATTTTTATTTTTTTGAGGGTTGATCAGGTTTATTGACCGCCTCTTGGGGGGACAATGCCAGGGCGGCCCAAAGCCAGCACAAAAATATGGAACGCGTCACGAATTTGCATGTCATCCTTGTGCAGGGGCCATGCTAATCTTCTCTGTATCATTCCAATTTTAGTATATGTGCTGCCAAAGCGAGGACTACAAGACCTTTTAGAACTGACACTCAAAAAAGATGTCCTTTTCATCATAGGGGACTAGAATGAAAAAGTAGGAAGTCAAGAGTTACCTGGAGAACAGGCAGATTTGGTGTTGGAGTGCAGAATGAAGCAGGGAAAAGGCTAACAGAATTTTGCCAAGGAAACACACTGGTTATATCAAACACTTTCTTCCAACAACGCAAGACAAGACTCTACACATGGACATCACCAGATGGTCAACACAGAAATCAGATTGATTATATTCTAGGTAGCTGAAGATGGAGAAGCTCTATACAGTCAACAAGACTGGGAGCTGACTATGGCTCAGATCTCCTTATTGCCAAATTCAGACTTAAACTGAAGAAAGTAGGGAAAACCACTAGACCATTCAAGTATGACCTAAATCAAATCCCTTATCCCTTCTACAGTGGAAGTGAGGAATAGATTCAAGGGATTAGATCTGATAGACAGAGTACCTAAAGAACTATGGACAGAGGTTCATGACACTGTACAAGAGGCAGTGATCAAGACCATCCCCAAGAAAAAGAAATGCAAAAAGGCAAAATGGTTGTCTGAGGAGACCTTACAAATAGCTGAGAAAAGAAGAGGAGCTAAAGGCAAAGGAGAAAAGGAAAGATACACCCCATCTGAATGCAGAATTCCAAAGAATAGCAAGAAGAGATGAGAAAGCCTTCCTCAATGATCAGTGCAAAGAAATAGATGGAAATAATAGAATGGGAAAGACTAGAGTTGTCTTCAAGAAAAACAGAAATACCAATGAAAATTTCATGCAAATTTAAAGGACAGAAATGGTATGGACCTAGCAGAAGTAGAAGATATTAAGAAGACGTGGCAAGAATACACAGAAGAACTACACAAAAAGATCTTCACGACCCAAATAAGCAGGATGCTATAATCACTCACCTAGAGCCAGATATCCAGGAATGTGAACTCAAGTGGGCCTGAGGAAGCATCACTATGAACAAAGCTAGTGAAAGTGATGGAATTCCAGTTGAGCTATTTCAAATCCTAAATGATGATGCTGTGAAAGTCCTGCACTCAATACGCCAGCAAATTTGGAAAACTCAGCAATGGCCACAGAACTGGAAAAGGTCAGTTTTCATTCCAATGCCAAAGAATGTTCAAACTACCACACAATTGCAATCATCGCACACCCTAGCAAAGTAATGCTCAAAATTCTCCAAGCCAGGCTTCAACAGTACATGAACGATGAACTTCCAGATGTTCAAGTGGGATTTATAAAAGGCAGAGGAACCAGAGATCAAATTACCAACATCCAATGGATCATCAAAAAAGCAGGAGAGTTCCAGAAAAAACATCTACTTCTGCTTTATTGACTATGCCAAAGCCTTGACTGTGTGAATCACAACAAACTGTGGAAAATTCATTAAGAGATGGGAATACCAGACCACCTGACCTGCCTCCTGAGAAATCTGTATGCAGGTCAAGAAGCAACAGTCAGAACTGGACATGGAAAAATGGACTGGTTCAAAATTGGCAGAGGACTACCTCAAGGCTGTATATTGTCACCCTGCTTATTTAACTTATATGCAGAATACATTATGCAAAATGATGGACTAGATGAAACACAAGCTGGAATCAAGACTGCAGGGAGAAATATCAATAACTTCAGATAGGCAGATGATATCACCCTTATGGCCGAAAGCAAAGAAGAACTAAAGAGCCTCTTGATGAAAGTTAAAGAGAATGAAAAAGCTGGCTTAAAACTCAACATTCAGAAAACTAAGATCATGGCACCTGGCCCCATCACTTCATGGCAAACAGATGTGGAAACTATGGAAACAGTGAGAGAGTTAATTTGAGGGGACTCCAAAATCACTGCAGATAGTGACTGCAGCCATGAAAGTAAAAGACGCTTGCTCCTTGGAAGAAAAGCTATGACCAACCTAGAAAGCATACTAGAAAACAGAGGCATTACTTTGTCAACAAAGTTCCGTCTAGTCAAAACTATGATTTTGAGATGTGAGAGTTGGACCATAAAGAAAGCTGAGCATTGAAGAATAGGTGCTTTTGAACTGTGATGTTGGACAAGACTCCTAAAAGTCCCTTGGACTACAAGGAGATCAAACCAGTCAATCCTAAAGGAAATCCGTTCTGAATATTCACTGGAAGGACTAATGTTGAACCTGAAATTCCAGTACTTTAGCCACATGATGAGAAGGACCTGACTCATTAGAAAAGACCCTGATGCTGGTAAAGATTGACAGCAGGAGGAAAGTGGACAACAGAGGATGAGATGGTTGCATGGCATCACCGACTCCTTGGACATGAGTTTGAGCAAGCTCCGGGAGATGGTGAAAAACAGGGAAGCCTGGCATGCTGCAGTCCATGGGGTCACAAAGAATCTACATGACTGAGCAACTGAACAATAAAAAATTCTAATAGGGTTAAAAATCACCCCTGATTAAAACTAATTTGCTTCAAGACTCTCATATATCTGTCCATAGGCTAATTCAACACTCTGCTAGCCATTAATTGTGGCTTCTGGCAGCAAACAAGATGTCAGTGTCTATTTCCATGCATTATTTTTATCTGAAATCTTCTCTATGCATGATCCAAATTTACTGGAATCATAGTCTGTTCTCTGTAGTATGTGAAAAAGTGGAGAAATCAATTATGTGTAATTAGTCATGGAGTCACGCTATATTATCAGAGTTTATTATTAGCAAATTTCTTGACAATAGAAAGGACAAGAATAGAAATATTGTATTACAATGGAGCTATGCTGGGGTAATTTGTTCAAATTACTCTTATCCTAAAAAAAAAAAATTACTCTTACCTCGCTTAATTTTTTTCTCCATAGTATTTAATGCAAATCCGTATACTTTACACACATTTGTCACTTCTTTTATTGTATTTCTTCTCCCAGGGAATGGAACTATTATGAGAACAGTGGCCTTGGTATTTTTCACTACATATCTCCAGCATCCATAACATTCAGTACTGCAGGGCTTAATATTCCAGCATTATAAACAATCAATAAACAGTTAATGACTTTATCATTTAGGAGGCATTGGGAGAGTCCTATGATCCTTGGCTAAATAAAAATAAAAACAGAAAATCAAATGCTTTAAATTTTAACTATTCTGTATCACAAAATCCTTCCAATTTCCTAAGGACCTCTTCTCTACTGTAGTCAAAAACAACGTTTGGCACTTTCAACAAGCGCTGAAGAAAAGTGATTGAGGTTATCATTTACTGTCATATTATGGTTATTTCAAAATTTATTGCTTATTACTTTATAATTTACCATGAGGTGATGGCTATAATCTGATTTGCATTGGAATAAGGGAAATGTGAAATTTTCTACTTTGAAATTCAGGTTACTTCTCATCAAGAGACACATTAATATAATATATTTTCATTGTAACAAACACTTTAGGATATTTCTAAAATTATGATAAATATTCCCCTTGTAGATAGTCACATTAGATTCTAGTATTTTACACTTTTATTAATATTTTTTCTCCTTTGCCCCACCCCAATCATCACTGCTCTATAAAAAATATTTTCAATTCCTGAATATCTTTCTCTTCTTTAGAGATAATTCCAAAAAGTACATCACCATTTTTGCATAATTTTATTTATTATTTTATGACAGGAATTGTTAAGATTACATTATAGCTTTTATCTTTCTAATACTTATGAAAATTTCCCCTTAATCTTTACCTTCAACCAACTTAGAATCTGTAGCCTCCCGTAATCCTTTTCTCTATTAACATGAGAGCCATCACCCACTTTTCTTAGCTAAGATTTTTCACTGACACTTTGTTCTAGCTATCATGACACCATAATAAGCTTCAAAATGTAAAACAACCCTGGTGCTAGGAAAACTGGACAGCTACATGTAAAAGAAAGAAATTAGAACACTTCCTAACACCATACACAAAGATAAACTCAAAATGGATTAAAGACCTAAATGTAAGACCAGAAACTGTAAAACTCTAAGAGGAAAACATAAGCAGAACACTCAATGACATAAATCAAAGCAAGATCCTCTGTGACCCATCTCCTAGAGTAATGGAAATAAAAACAAAAGTAAACAAGTGGGACCGGATTAAACTTAAAAGCTTTTGCACAGCAAAGGAAACTATAAGCAAGGTGAAAAGACAACCCTCAGAATGGGAGAAAATAATAGCAAATGAAAAACTGACAGAGGATTAGTTTCCAAAATATACAAGCAGCTCATACAACTCAATACTAGAAAAACAAACAACCCAATCAAAAAGTGGGAAAAAGACTAAACAGACATTTCTCCAAAGAAGACATATAGATGGCTAACAAACACATGAAAAGATGCTCAACATCGCTCATTGTTAGAGAAATGCAAATCAAAACTACGAGATATCACCTCACACCAGATAGAATGGCAATCATCAAAAAGTCTACAAACAATAAATGCTGAGAGGGTGTGGAGAAAAGGGAACGCTCTTGCACTGTTGGTGGGATTGTAAATTGATATAGCTGCTATGGAAGACAGTATGGAGATTCCTTTAAAAACTAAGAATAAAACCACCATATGACCCAGCAATCCCACTCCTAGGCACATACCCTGAGGAAATCAAAATTGAAAAAGACACATGTATCCCATAGTTCATTGCAGCACTTTTTACAATAGCTAGAACATGGAAGCAACCTAGATGTCCATCAACAGTCAAATGGATAAAGAAGTTGTGCTACATATACACCCAATGGAATATTACTCAGCCATAAAAGGAATTCATTTGAGTCAGTTCTGATGAGGTGGATGAATCTAGAACCTATTAGGCAGAGTGAAGTGAGTCAGAAAAAGAAAGATAAATATTTTATTCTAATGCACATATACGGAATCTAGAAAAGTGGTACTGAAGAATTTATTTACAGGGCAGCAGTGGAGAAATAGACAGAGAATAGACTTATGGAGATGGAGAGAAGGGAGGAGAGGGTGAGATATATGGAAAGAGTAACATGGAAACTTATATTACCATATGTAAAATAGATAGCCAATGGGAATTTGCTGTATGGCTCAGGAAACTCAAATAGGTTCTCTGTATCAACCTAGAGGGGTGGGATGAGGAGGGAGATGGGAGGGAGGTTCTAAAGGGAGGAGATATATGTATACCTATGGCTGATTTATGTTGAGGTTTGACAGAAAACAACAAAATTCTGTAAAGCAATTATCCTTTAATAAAAAAATAAATAAATTTTTTTAAAATGTGAAACCCAAGTAACAGCTTGCAAGAAAACACTGTGAAGTTTTCTCAGATATATTTGTCTGTTATATTTAAAAACTTTTGTCTGTTTTGAAATTGTTTAACATTCCTTTCAACTACTGAAATTTCTATTTGTTATTTTTTTCTCTTTGATTGGTAATAGGTTCTGTGGCATTTTAAATAGAGATTATACATAAATATCATTAAGATAGTAAAGTTTGGTTTAACATAGTATAGTTTTACACAAGAATATTTCATAAAAGTTTGCAAATATCATTATTCACAACAGCCAAGATACAGAACAGAAGCAATCTAAGTGTTCAAAGGATAAAGATAAGGCATGGACATGCACACATACACATAAGAACATTACACAGCCATTAAAAAGAATGAAATCTTGCAACTTATGACAACACGGATGGGCCTCGAGGAATTATGCTAAGTGGGCAAGTCAAATAGAGAAAGACATATATTGTATTTTATTCATATGTCAAATCTAAAAAAAAGAAAGAAAACAGAAACAGTCATAGATACCGAGAACATATAGGTGATTACTAGAGGAGCAGGGAGTGTGAAGATGAATGAAATAGATGAGGGAAATTAAAAGGGATAAACTTCAAGTTGCAAAACGAGTCAGTCAGGAGAACAAATGTACAGTTTCTGGAATATAGTCAATAATAAGGTCATTAACACTGCTGTATGTTATACAGAGTTCTCATCAAGCAATATTTCTTTTTCTTTCCCTTCTACTTTGGATCTGTATGAGATGATGGATAGTCACTAAAACTGTGGTAATATTTCATGATATATGTAACTCAAACCATTATACTGTACACCTTAAACTTATACAGTGCTATGCATCAATTATATCTCAATAAAACTGGAAGAAAAAAGTATGCAAATAAAATATCCCCAGTTTGGTGGGAAAATAAAAGGATTTTGGATGTAAGTAAAGTTTTACAGTAAAACCTCAGAGATAGTTTTTGTGGGAGATGCAAAACTAAGTCAAGCAATTGCTGAAGTTAACAATTTAAGACAAATACTAACACTGAAGTATAAGATGATGATGGCAAGTGTAAAGTTAATATTTTTAAAATATTCATTTGTATTTTAATGACACACCTAAATAAGAAAGGGCCTCATTCAGAAAACATTCTGTATAAGAAGTTTATCTGTTGTGCCTACTCTGAACTCTAAAATCTTCAAATTTTCTTCCCTACTATCTCATTCAAATACTATCTTTAATACTATTTGGAAAATTATTTTGTATTACAAATGATAGCCAAAAGGATTAAAGAATAACTGAACCAATATTGTAAGATAAATTATATATAGACAAATAACTTAGAATATGCTTTTACTCTTCCTAAACCATATAACTGAAAATAACACATTGTTCCATTGCATCAGATATGGAGGTATTTGACTGTTCCAGTTTTTACAAAGGTGTCTGAAAATTACACATGCAGTGTATCATATCCAACTCTGCTTCAAATGTATCCAATTGTGCAACCCCACAGACTGTAGCCTGTCAGGCTTCACTGTCCACGGGGATTCTCCAGGCAAGAGTACTAAAGTGGGTTGCCATGCTCATCTCCATGGGATCTGCCCAACCCAAGGATCAAATCTAGGTCTCCCGCAATGCAAGTGGATTCTTTACCATCTCAGCCACCAGGAAAGCCCAAGAATACTGGAGTGCGTAGCCTATCCCTTCTTCAGGGGATCTTCCTGACCCAGGAATCAAACCAAGGTCTCCTGCATTGAAGGCGGGTTCTTTACCAGCTGAGCTACCAGGAAAGCCCAAATCATAAGAACTTTCCTGAAAAAGTTTAATCGGAAAATATACAGATTACTAATAAAGTGCATAAGGCAAAAATCTGAATTATGCTGCTGAAATTTGGAATCTGCACCTAGGAGCATACAGAAAAAGAGAGAGAGAGACTGGTTTATCTCTGTGTCTCTACATATTTAAATGATGTGAAATTATATTAAAAGATTCTTACCAAAGTCATCACAACATTTCACCTCGTTAATTAGCATACTATCCAAATACACTCTGGCTTATTAAAAGTTTGAATATGCCAATGAACTATCTTGACCCAGAAAGGACATGAAAAGTACCGTCATCTAACACTAAACCCAAAGAAGCAGCACTGATGGCCTTTACAGGAAAAGTAGAGCTGTTTCTGCTTTGGGAGAATTCATTTCAAATTAAGCATCTTAATTTTATGCTGAAGTGATTCACTAGGGTGAGGGAAAAACAAATTTGATTTTCAAGCATCAATCAATGGGATTAATAGGCATTAAAGCATAAGAATTAAAAGCTTATCAATTTGGCTCTGAGGATTTCTGAACAGATTACCTTCCTTTCATAATACCAGCAGAAGGAATTTCAGTATCTGCAAATGACCTGGAACAATTTTGAGAATGAAAGAATAAATGATTCAAAGTTGTTTATAAATTGTTGCCCATTTAGAAACATTTATCTGAGGTTTCTACTTCAGGTTAAACCTTAATGAGGTTGTCTACCCGTCAGCATCACTAAGCCAACCCATTTTCAGAAACCATGACTGGCAAGGGAGTCTTTCGGTTTATTTCCATCTGAATAGCCTCACATTAAATTATGCTTATAAACAAAGCATTCACATTTTTGAAAGGATACAAAACACTGATTAGTTCATCCTCAAAATGTTTAGCAAGATCTCAGCAGGAGATTAAGGGAAGTCTAGAGAGAACAATCAAGCTCTTGCTAAACAGGAAAATTCACCTTGCCTCAAAAAATTGCCAATAATGTACAAAGTTACAGCAGCAGTAATTATGGCCAATGCTGTACTCTTGTGTATGGGAACTCAGAACTAAAGTGTATATCAGGGTGTTTTATAGGAGTGTGATCATTCAATACAGGGATTCAACTTTACATTAATGTTAGTTATAAAGAGGTCCAGCACTTGCCCTGTTAGAACTTGGCAGTACAACCCTTCCAGATGGCCCCATCCAGTTCTGTTTGACTAGACACATTTTTTTCTCTTCACTCCAGGCAGTAGAGTGGAAAGTTAGACAGTGTTTGGTGTCATATCCAGGTTCAAGTCCTTGCTTTGTACTTATGAGTTCTGCAAATCATTTTACTTCTTTGACTCTCAGTTTCCTCCTCTATAAAATGTGGGTAATAATTCCTACCTCCAGAAACAATTATGAGAATTAATAACACAGTTTATCTGAAGTGCCTGGCACCGGAAAAGTATGAGGTGCTTTTCCTACCTGATATAGATAGAGCTTTATAGGTAGTAAAGTAACATTTGAGAGACAAACTTATGAAATTTCATGCAATTAAACTTTGGCTTCCAAAACAACACTGAAGGTGTTATTTTTCATACTAAGGAATTATTCTAATGTAAAAAAGCTGGAAAAGAAAAAAGCTTCACTCTTGAAATAACTACCTTAAAACATTCTACTTCTGGCTCTCTGTTCATGACAATGAACTAGGAGCATTATGCAGTAATGAGGCACTTTTGAAATCAGTGTTTGAAGCCTGTGAGACTGGGAGAAACCAAATGCCACAGCACCAGAAGTTATTGAGACTCAGTGCCTGATAATTAGGGTCCCAGTACATATAAAATTAGAAGGGGTAGAAGTTTATCATAGTTCAGTTCAGTTCAGTCGCTCAGTTGCGTCCGACTCTTTGAAACCCCAGGAACCACAGCACACCAGGCCTCCCTGTCCATCACTGACTCCCTGTCCACCCAAACCCATGTCCATTGAGTCAATGATACCATCCAACCATCTCATCCTCTGTCATTCCCCTCTCCTCCTGCCCTCAATCTTACCCAGAATCAGGGTCTTTTCCAATGATTCAGCTCTTCGCATCAGGTGGCCAAAGTATTGCAGCCTCAGCTTCAACATCAGTCCTTCCAATGAACATCCAGAACTGATCTGCTTTAGGATGGACTGGTTGGATTTCCTTGCTGTCCAAGGGACTCTCAAGAGTCTTCTCCAACACCACAGTTCAAAAGCATCAATTCTTCAGCACTCAGCTTTCTTTACAGTCCAACTCTCACAGCCATACATGACCACTGGAAAAACAATAGCCTTGACTAGACGAACTTTGTTGGCAAAGTAATGTCTCTGCTTTTTAATATGCTGTCTAGGTTGGTCATAACTTTCCTTCCAAGGAGTAAGTGTCTTCTAATTTCATGGTTGCAATCACCATTTGCAGTGATTTTGGAGCCCAGAAAAATAAAGTCTAACACTGTTTCCACTGTTTTCCCATCTATCTGCCATGAAGTGATGGGACCAGATGCCATGATCTTCGTTTTCTGAATGTTGAGCTTTAAGCCAACTTTTTCACTCTCCTCTTTCACTTTCATCAAGAGGCTCTTTAGTTCTTCTTCACTTTCTGCCATAAGGGTGGTGTCATCTGCATATCTGAGGTTATTGATATTTCTCCCAACAATCTTGATTCCAGCTTGTGCTTCTTCCAGCCCACCGTTTCTCATGATGTACTCTGCATAGAAGTTAAATAAGCAGGGTGACAATATACAGCCTTGATGTACTCCTTTTCCTATTGGAACCAGTCTGTTGTTCCATGTCCAGTTCTAACTGTTGCTTCCTGACCTATATGCAGGAAGAAACAAGCATTAGTACATATAAAAACACAGATGTGTCTGTATGTGTGTGTGTGTGAATTCATTAATTCAAATTGTAAGGAGATAGTCACATGAATATTGATGGAGGTTGCTGATAATTGACTTATGCAATTAAGAGTTTGGGATTGATGTAGGAAAGAAATGGAAGCCATCAGATTCCTCTGGGAAGGGAAATTAAAAACATATTAAGGGAGAATTAGTGGCTAAGGATATTTTATCTTGTGAAGGATAGATTGAACAGAGAAGAGGAGGAAGCCATTGCAGGTGAGTATAGTATTTCAGTCTGCGTCATTGTGGGAGACTACGAGGTTGGGAATCTTAGGACTACTTTGAGAAATATGGAAGAAAAAGCTGAACAGCTAAAGGAGGACAAAGCAGATAGTGGTATGGAGACTGGGAAGCAAGAGGAAAAATTCTAAGAAAGAGGTCAAGCTCTTAGGAATCTCTCAAAGTAGGAAGACCCTGGGGAAAGTGAAAAACGAGATATGTCTGTGTCTAGACTAGTTAGAACTGAGAGGGTGAGCTGATAGGTTGTTGGGAAGAACTCTGCTTTATCTTCTATTTGTCCTGTCACTATTTCTGATGATTTGTGCCCTTCAGAAGAGTTGGTGTGTAAAACTAACATTGAAAGTTAAGCTTTGGATTTATTTTGAAAAATACATTTTTTTTCTGGGTACTTGTACTTAAAGGGGTTTTAATAAAAATAATTAAACAGAAAATATATCCTTCATTGATAATAAAGTCTTGTGCATAAGTGAATGACTCTTAGAGCTTTCAAACTGTACATTACAATTTCTATTTAAATTGATTGACTGCTGTAGCCACAACAGTTGTTTTGCTGACTTCCCTGTGAAGAATCCCTGTATGGAGAAAAAGTGCAAAACAGAATTTACTGCATTCCCACAATGTCAACTTCTTAGGCACTGATCCATAAATTAGCATTATTAGTGGGGAAGGACACCTTGTGTCTAGCTACATGTATTTAACTATATGCTGAAAAGATGGTGTTCATTACTGCAACTGTAAGGTAGCTGTAGCCACACATTAATAAGTTATGAGCTACCATTTCAGAGAAATTGCTCTACCAATAATAAGTAGTCTATGTTCTATTTTTCTTCTCCCTTGGATATCTGTATAGAGTACACTTATTCAGAAAACAATCTCAGAGAAATGGGAAAGCTTAAATTATAACCTGCCTTTGCCCCTGCATCCTCACCCTTATTAAAAAGCATTTAGAATTATTCTAGCATATTAGTTGCTCTTTCAGACCCTAAATCTTAAGCTCTTTTTTTTTTTTTAATTTCATAATCCTTTCAAGGTCAACTCCCACTGTCTTTTCTGTTAGCAGCTGCTGTAAGTGGTATCATACTCTTAAGTTTTCTATATTTTTATGTGCAAGTCATTTACTCTAAAGGGTCTTTTGCCAGCCAACATCATGGAAGCAGTTTACTCTATAGGAATTCTACCCTCTTCTTAGGATTTTAGAATGAACAATTCTTCAAAAACTCTCAGGTACGCTGAGAACTCCTTTCTTCTAATCTCACCCATTCTTTGTTGCTGTTGAATTAGTGGGCTATTTTAATTCTCTAGACTAGTCTCCTCTTGTCTGTAGTTGAAGTAACAGAGCCATCTCCATTTAGCATAAGCAGGAAGCGAGAAGATATCAACAGCACACGAGACTATCTGTGTATGATTGACCGTAACTGAGAGGATACGTGGACTGGCCACGTTGGTACCATATGTGCATTACCCATCTCCTGGTCCAGGAAGGATAACCAGCAGCAATCAGGGATCACAGAAGTGGCTTGAAGGACAGGGTTCTATTTGAGAGCATCCAAGAGAAGCAGCCACTCCTGGCTCACCAGACTTGGCCGCCAAACTCAGTAGGTTAACACTAGGCAAGGAAATGTGGAGAACACAAGTTAGAGGAGAAGCCTGCTTCCTCCTGGACTGCCTCCCAACTCCCTGTCCTCCTCCCCACTTTCTACTCTATTCCTGAGGAGAACTGAGGAAAAGTAATCAGCCCATGGGTGTGATTGGTTCTCGCTTCCCTCCCCATCAAGCCTAGAAATGAAGTGCTAGTGCCATTCCTACCTGGGAGATGGCCCCACCCTGCCCTTCTGGTTCTTCCTGATCTTCTATCAAAGGGGGGAAGGGGCAGCAGACCAGCACACCTGTCATCATTCTCTTTTCCTTCCACACCCACATCCAGCTGATGGTCACTCATTCTTTTAAACTGATATATTAATATCACTGCTTATAACCTACAGGAATATAATTAGAATACCTGTGCTTTGTTACTTTCAGATATTTCTGCTTAGCAAATTATATGAATGGTCCTAATTCCAGGACAAGGGAGTTCATCTTCTGTGGAAATTCTGATGTTATTATATATGGGGTAGAGCACATTTTCTTTCTACATCTAGCTTTGGAAAAAAGTGTTAGAGATGATAAAAATATTGACCTTTTGGCAGGATGGTTTATTCTCATGCTGATATTAGAACTTTGGGACAGTGCTATTTTGCATGGCTATTTAAAATTACAGTAAGAAAGTAAAAACATATTCTGCTTTAACCATAACTGGAATTGACATTTTTGAAAATAGACCCAGTCTCAGACCTTCGAAAAATAAAAGCATTTTTATTGCTAATTTCATTCTATGAAGATGACTTCTGAATCTCAAAGAAGAACTTCAGTTGTTACAAGTAGACTCAAAGTGACAATCATATGTATTTTTATCATAATATAACAGTACCAAGATCAAATTGCCAACATCCAATGGATCATTGAAAAAGCAAGAAGAGTTCCAGAAAAACATCTATTTCTTCTTTATTGACTATGCAAAAGCTTTTGACTGTGTGGATCACAATAAACTGCAGAAAATTCTGAAAGAGATGGGCATACCAGACCTCTTGACCTGCCTCTTGAGACACCTGTAAGCAGGTCAGGAAGCAACAGTTAGAACTGGACATGCAACAGCAGACTGGTTCCAAATGGGAAAAGGAATACATCAAGACTGTATGTTGTCCCTCAGTATCCACAGGGTGTTGGTTCTGGGACCCCTGGGTCACCAACAACCATGGAAACTCAAGTCCCTTATGGACAATGGCATAGAGAGGGCAGAATGTACTGATATAATTAAACATAGATGGACATGAGTTTGAGCAAATTCCAGGAGATAGTAAAGGACAGGGAAGCCTGGTGTGCTGCAGTCCATGGAGTCGCAAAGAGTCAGACACGACTGAGCTACTGAACAACAAACAACAACAAAATGGGAATGAGGACATAAACAGTGATACAAATAAATTCAGTCCTAGGGTGGTCCTAAGATGGCAGAGGAATAGGATGGGGAGACCACTTCCTCCCTCACAGATTCCTCAAAAGAACATTTAAACGCTGACCAAACTCCACAAAACAGCTTCTGAATGCTGGCAGAGGACATCAGGCACCCAGAGAAGCAGATCATTGTCTTCAAAAACAGGTAGGAAAAAATATAAAAGATGAAAAAGGAGACCCGAATACCAAAACCTGACAAAGATACTACAAAAAAAGAAAACTACAGGCCAATATCACTGATGAACATAGATGCAAAAATCCTCAACAAAATTCTAGCAATCAGAATCCAACAACACATTAAAAAGATCATACACCATGACCAAGTGGGCTTTATCCCAGGGATGCAAGGATTCTTCCATATCTGCAAATCAATTAATGTAATTCACCACATTAACAAATTGAAAAATAAAAGCCATATGATTATCTCAATAGATGCAGAGAAGGCCTTTGACAAAATTAAACATCCATTTATGATAAAAACTCTCCAGAAAGCAGGAAAAGAAGGAACATACCTCAACATAATAAAAGCTATATATGACAAACCCACAGCAAACATTATCCTCAATGGTGAAAAACTGAAAGCATTTCCCATAAAGTCAGGAACAAGATAAGGGTGCCCACTTTCACTGCTACTATCCTATATAGTTCTGGAAGTTTGGGCCACAGCAATCAGAGCAGAAAAAGAAATAAAATTAATCCAAATTGGAAAAGAAGAAGTAAAACTCTCACTGTTTGCAGATGACATGATCCTCTACATAGAAAACCCTAAAGACTCCACCAGAAAATTACTAGAGCTAATCAATGAATATAGTAAAGTTGCAGGATATAAAATGAACACACAGAAATCCCTTGCATTCCTATACACTAATAATGAGAAGGTAGAAAAAGAAATTAAGGAAATAATTCCATTCACCATTGCAACAAAAAGAATAAAATACTTAGGAATATACCTACCTAAAGAAACTAAAGACCTATATATAGAAAACTATAAAACACTGATGAAAGAAATCAAAGAGGACACTAATAGATGGAGAAATATACCATGTTCATGGATTGGAAGAATCAATATAGTGAACATGAGGATACTACCCAAAGCAATCTACAGATTTAATGCAATCCCTATCAAGCTACCAGCCATATTTTTCACAGAACTAGAACAAATAATTTCCAGATTTGTATGGAAATACATAAAACCTCGAATAGCCAAAGCAATCTTGAGAAAGAAGAATGGAACGGGAGGAATCAACTTGCCTGACTTCAGGCTCTACTACAAAGCCACAGTCATCAAGACAGGATGGTACTGGCACAAAGACAGAAATATAGATCAATGGAACAAAATAGAAAGCCCAGAGATAAATCCACACACATATGGACACCTTATCTTTGACAAAGGAGGCAAGAATATACAATGGAGTAAAGACAATCTCTTTAACAAGTGGTGCTGGGAAAACTGGTCAACCACTTGTAAAAGAATGAAACTAGATCACTTTCTAACACCGCACACAAAAATAAACTCAAAATGGATTAAAGATCTAAATGTAAGACCAGAAACTATAAAATTCCTAGAGGAGAACATAGGCAAAACACTCTCCGACATAAATCACAGCAGGATCCTCTATGATCCAACCCCAAGAATTCTGGAAATAAAAGCAAAAATAAACAAATGGGATCTAATGAAAATTAAAAGCTTCTGCACAACAAAGGAAAATATAAGCAAGGTGAAAAGAAAGCCATCTGAATGGGAGAAAATAATAGCAAATGAAGCAACTGACAAACAACTAATCTCAAAAATATACAAGCAACTTATGCAGCTCAATTCCAGAAAAATAAACGACCCAATCAAAAAATGGGTCAAAGAACGAAATAGACATTTCTCCAAAGAAGACATACGGATGGCTAACAAACACATGAAAAGATGCTCAACATCACTCATTATTAGAGAAATGCAAATCAAAACCACAATGAGGTACCACTTCACACCAGTCAGAATGTCTGCAATCCAAAAGTCTGCAAGCAATAAATGCTGGAGAGGGTGTGGAGAAAAGGGAACCCTCCTACACTGTTGGTGGGAATGCAAACTATGACAGCCACTATGGAGAACAGTGTGGAGATTCCTTAAGAAATTGCAAATAGAACTACCTTATGACCCAGCAATCCCACTGCTGGGCATACACACCGAGGAAACCAGAATTGAAAGAGACACATGTACCCCAATGTTCGTTGCAGCACTGTTTATAATAGCCAGGACATGGAAACAACCTAGATGTCCATCAGCAGATGAATGGATAAGCAAGCTGTGGTACATATACACAATGGAGTATTACTCAGCCATTAAAAGGAATACATTTGAATCAGTTCTAATGAGATGGATGAAACTGAACCGATTATACAGAGTGAAGTAAGCCAGAAAGAAAAACACCAATACAGTATACTAACACATATATATGGAATTTAGAAAGATGGTAATGATGACCCTGTATGCAAGACAGCAAAAGACACACAGATGTGTAGAGCGGACTTTTGGACTCAAAGGGAAAGGGAGAGAGTCGGATGATTGGGAGAACGGCATTGAAACATGTATACTATCATGTAAGAAACGAATCGCCAGTCTATGTCCGATGCAGGATACAGCATACTTGGGGCTGGTGAATGGGGATGACCCAGAGAGATGTTATGGGGAGGGAGGGGGTTCATGTTTGGGAACGCATGTACACCTGTGGTGGATTCATGTCAATGTATGGCAAAACCAATATAGTATTGTAAAGTAAAATAAAGTAGAAATAAAAATTTAGAAAAAAATTCAGTCCTAATCTAGCATATCAAGGGGGAAATTAATCTTTTAATTAAATAAATCGAGATAAAGTGGTGTGTGTGTATATATAGTTACAACATCCAGCCGCATACTTCCCTACCTGCTCACTAACTTGCTGGCTCAGTCACGTGCAACTCTTTGAAACCCTGCGGACTGTAGCCCACCAGGTTAGCCTGTGGAATTTTTCGGCAAGAATACTGGAGTGGGTTGCGATGTCTTTCTCCAGGAGATTGAACCCACGTCTCCTGCGTCTCCTGCACTGCAGGTGGATTCTTTACCGCTGAGCCACCACGGAAGCCCTCCCCACCCACAGAGGTGGCCAACTTTTAACAGTTTCTGTTTTGATTCTTCTGTTAGTTACTGCTGTTATCTCTAAGATATTGCAGCTTTTACTATAAATTCTTCTGTATTGCTAAATTTTTTTTAAACACATGAATTTATTATTTCAATAAAATTTAATATTCATCAATGCATGGATAAATGAAAATACTTCTTAGCATGTCCCCATCACAGGTAACGTGCTTAAATGTTGCTGAGTCTGATTCTGACTCCTAAAGGTGACAGTGATTATATTTAACAGAAGTGACTCCAGCCACAAAATGATGCAGGTTTACTTTATGAAATAAATAGAAGTTGCTCTAAAAAGTATCAGGTAAATAAGCACAAGAATTAAATGGAGTATAATTCAAGTAATGAAGCCAGAAAAAAAAAAAATGTTTCCTTCCTCTTCATATGAGAGTGCTTGCCTGCTTTAAGAAATATGCACAGTGTTTTCACCATGTTGTTCAGTTGCCCAGTCATGTCCAACTCTCTCAACCCCATGGACTGCAGCACAGCAGGTCCTGCACCATCTCCCAAAGTTTGCCCAAGTTCATGTCCATTGTTTCAGTGATGCCATCCAGCCACCTCATCATCTGACACCGTCTTGTCCTTCTGCCCTCAATCTTTCCCAGAATCAGGGACTTTTCCAATGAGTCAGCTGTTCGCATCAGATAACCAAAATACTGGAATTTCAACTTCAGCATCAGTCTTTTCAACAAGTATTCAGGGTTGATTTCCCTTAAGATTGACTGGTTTGATCTCCTTGCCATTCAAGGGACTCTCAGGAGTCTTCTCCAGCACCATCGTTTGAAGGCATCGATTCTTCAGTGCTCCACCTTCTTGATGGTCCAGCTCTCACAACCATACATGACCACTGGGAAGACTATAGCCTTGACTATGCCAACTTTTGTCGGCAGAGTAATGTCTCTGCTTTTCAACACACTAACTAGGTTTGCCATAGCTTTCTTGTGAAGAAGCAAACGTCTTCTAATTTTCTTGTTGCAGTTACCATCTGCAGTGATTTTAGAGCCCCCAAAGAGGAAATCTGTCACTGCTTCCACCTTTTCCCCCTCTATTTGCCATGAAGTAGTGGGGCCGGATGTGGAGAAGGCAATGGCAACCCACTCCAGTACTCTCGCCTGGAAAATCCCATGGGCAGAGAAGCCTGGTAGGCTGCAGTCCATGGGGTCGCTAAGAGTCAGACACGACTGAGTGACTTCACTTTCACTTTTCACTTTCATGATTGGAGAAGGAAATGGCAACCCATTCCAGTGTTCTTGTCTGGAGAATCCCAGGGACAGAGGAGCCTGTTGGGCTGCCGTCTATGGGGTCGCACAGAGTCGGACACGACTGACACGACTTAGCAGCAGCAGCAGCAGCAATGGGGCCGGATGACATGATTTTAGTTTCATTAATGTTTAGTTTTAAACTAGCTCTTTCACCTTCCTCCTTCATCCTCATCAAGAGGCTCTTTAGCTTCTCTTTGCTTTCTGCCATTAGAGTGGTACACTGTGACCACACTGACATTCAAATACAAGACTGGCATCTTCTACCTGGGTCCAATATTTGTGGTAAAGATAATCATGCACCCCATGCACGGCTGCACCCAATGCAGCAGCAAATATGGCTTAGAGACTGTCAGCAAAAGTCTCAGCTCATTTCAGTCTCAGCTGAATAAGCTTCAAGAGGTACATTTGGAAAAAATGTACCAAGAAATGCCAATGTACCAAAAATGCCAAGAACGCAGACTATACCAAAGCCAGCACCTTGAATTGCACCTGGGAGTAAACTGTGGAACTACAGGACAAAAACAATGTCCTCCCTGTGGTTTATCAGGCCTCTCTCATCTTCTAAGTTGCATTTCCCAACGCTGTTCCAGGTAGACACTGCAGCAATCTAAACTCAAGGAAGCCTGCCCAGAAAATATACATTGCTATTGTTTAGTAAATGATCTAAATAGTTCCACTTGGCTTCAGTCTATCTGACTTAAGCAAGAATATCCAAATTGTAAATTATTATCTGTCACTAAACTTGAGACCTTTTCTTCTTCTGTCAGCTGAAATTTATGCAGTTTCAAATAACAGATAAATCTTGATGAAATATGTAAAATAATAAATATTCCTGATACTAAACTATAAGCCAGCAGTGCTGATAAAGCAAACTGCTTAATACTATAAGAGCCTGAGAGCTCTCAGTCAAAACTGTGGAGTAAGTAACCTTCAGTGACCCATCTCTATTGGAGCTTCACTCCTGGAAGCACCCCATCATCCAAGACCTGCATCCTTCAAGTTCAGCACAATGTTATTTCTACCTTACAAAATATATCCTTCCTGGATGTGTCTGTCCTCTCCCAGGTCCAGTCATTAGCACAAGCAGTAAGACCATATTGTGGGAATAAGTAATACATGAGAATTGTTTAAACAATGAAATATACAGAAGGAGAAAATGGATTATGTGTTTATGAACATTTGTATGTGACACGCTTAAGAACTAACAGAATACGAAAGAGCCTGCTGGGTCTTTCAGTGAATAGTAGTCCTGTACATTTCTTTAGAGTCATAAACAAGGCCAGTGAAGAATGAGGAAGTGCTGGGGAGGGATATTCTGAAAAGCATAGTTCAGAGAAGAGGGATGCCCTCACTCCTATTTTCTAGAGAAAACTTATAACACATTAAAATTCTTACTAAAGTTTACACAGGTAAAAATCCAAAATTCATTTTCTAGTCCTAAAACTGCTTAGTTTCTACATCCTCCACATTTTTAAGAGTTAATCAAGCTTCTTAACTCTAAGTTATACATTGTTTCAATGTACTCTAAGATCAAATTCCCTCAACAAATTATATTGTTTCACTGAATGCTTCCAGCCCCATGTATGATTATTTGTAAGTACAAAATATAATGAGTTCAGACTTTAACACTTTGGTTTAATCATGCAGTAACAGAGCATATAATAAAGGAAGGGGAAATTTTAGCTTTTTATAATACTGTGCTTGCTCTGATGGGACCAACTGCCAAGTGACAAATGAATCATACAATTGACTGTGCACTACATTTGTATTGATTTGCTGAATGTGTTGCTGAATAGTTAATAGTATGTCAGCTATTCATTTACAAATACATATTTCTTGAGATGGCATGCCAAGATATAAAGCACTTTCTATGAGCTAGTAGCAAACTTAGCTCAAGTCCTAATTCTTTAAAAAATAAATTTAAGTACACAATTGTTTGGATGAACTATATAAAGGAATCCACATTAATGCTATTAATATAGAAATGCATATTTAAATGGTAAGAATTTGTTTTGCTAAATTGTATGCTTTACAATGCAACACATATTGTCTGGGCTGAGCTTGTATGTGTAAAGTGATTAACAAAAGGACACCTAAATAGCTGTCATGTGGTAAGTCAATTATAAGTACACTGAACCAAACGGAACTATAAAGATGTATTAACCCAGAACAATACCATAAGTTATGGATTCCCAGGAAACTAGGACTTTGGTTCACCATTCAGGAAGTCATGAGAAACCACAAGAGCTTCTTTGAACCTAAGACACTAGAGAGATTGAGACTAAAATGTCTAAATAAAAGAGCACAAGAAGTTTGTGGTGATTAAAAAAGGAACCACTTCCACAGCTACACAGAGCTTGTAGTATGGAAAACTCTCCCACTCCAGCCAGGCAAGTATGGAGAAGCAGATGATCTCTAGCAGAAAGGTAAGGAGGGACAGAGATAGACACAGAGATAGAAATGGGCATGGACATTGTGCAAACCACTTAAATTTTTATAAATGCTCTTTTTAAAAGAGCCATTTTAGTCTAAGCTGCCAGGTATCTTAGATCTTGTGGTTGGTTGGACTTTTCCATGTTATAATTCTATATAACTCAGTATGATCATATTCATTTATAAAGTCCTTAGATATAGACCACTCAGTGTCTAAAATCAGGTGCTGTGGCACCAGAGTGTCTGTGTTCGAATCCTGCCTCTGTTACCTCCTGAGTAAATAAACAGAAATTAACCTTTCCATACTGCAAAAGAGGGACAATAATAGTAACCACCTCATAGAGTTGTAGAGCGGATTCATCTCTACTACCTAACAAGCATCTCAAACTCAACATGTCCAAAACTGAATTTCTGACCTGCCCCTTCCAAATCTATTCTTCCCACAGTCTTCACATATCCATCAAGAATTTCCTCTTTCCATCGTTCGGGGCAAAAGCTTTGAATCATAATTAATTCTTCTCTTCCTCTACCTATTGGCTCTACCTTCCAAACACAAACAAAATCCAACCACTTCTCACTACACTCTACCAGTACACAACCCTGCTCCAAGAACCGTAGTCTGTGCTTTGACCATTCCAACAGCTTCCCAATTGATCTCCTCTTCCAGTCCTTGCCCAGCACAGTCTATTCTGAGCACAGCAGTTCAAGGAATCCTGTTAGAATGTAAGTCATATGGTGTCACTTCTCTACTCAAAATCTTCGTTGGCTTTGCACTGTCCTTAGAATAAAAGCCTAGGTCTACATGATCAGATCCCTCATTATCTCCTTGACCTCATCTTCTCCTGCTGCTGCTGCTGCTAAGTCGCTTCAGTCGTATCCAACTCTGTGCGACCCCACAGACAGCAGCCCATCAGGCTCCCCGTCCCTGGGATTCTCCAGACAAGAACACTGGAATGGGTTGCCATTTCCTTCTCCAATGCATGAAAGTGAAAAGTGAAAGTGAAGTCGCTCAGTTGCGTCCAACTCTTTGCAACCCCATGGACTGCAGCCTACCAGGCTCCTCCGTCCCTGGGATTTTCCAGGCAGGAGTACTGGAGTGGGGCGCCATCGCCTTCTCCTGCTACTCTCCTCCTAACTCACTGGATCCTGCTGCATGGGCTTCTCTGCTGCACCAGGAATGAATGTGTCAAACGTCTTCCACCTTGGGGCCTTGGCACGTATTCCTTCTTTCTGGGCCTTTCTTTTTCCAGATGTCCAGGTGTCTTTAAAACCTACTTCAGGTCTTTGCTCCAATGTCACAGTCTTCCCTCCCCACTCCCCACACCAAGGGGCATGTGGGATATCTCAGTTCCCTGACCAGGGATCAAACCCACATCCCCTGCATAGGAAGCCTGGAGTCTTAACCACTGGATCCGCACATTCACTCACACACCCTTCCTCTCTTTACTCCTTTACTTCATCATACAATTGACTACCATAAAACGCACTATGTTTTGCTCATTAATATTGATTATTGTGGGTCTTCTCCCACTGGAATATAAATTCCCTGAGGGCAAAGGTTTTTTTCTGTTTATTATTCAGTTATATAGACACATCACTGAAGAGGTACACAGTAAGTATTTGTTAAGTAACTGAATTCAATAAGTTAATAAGTATAAAACATTTTTAAATGTGTCTGACACATACTAAGTGTACTATAAGAATTAGCTATTGTTTATTCAGGGTATTAGTTTATGTAATCATTTCTAGTTTTTTAAGTCTTCTCAATATATACTTTAATGATGGATTATATTAGCTTTAAAATAGTCCATTGTTTTTTAATGTTTTGCTTTTGTTTTGTGTTCAATATGCAATCAGACATTAAAAACTCAAGATCATAAACTCCAAAGACATTCTCAACAAGGATGATCCATTACAAACTAGTTTTTAATAGCTTTTAAATACATATTTTTATAGTCTTTAAACAGTTTCTAAATACATTTTCCCTATGTGCATTTTAAGTGAGAATTGTAAAAATTTCTAGTGATATATAATTTGTATATATTTATTCATTTTCTACAGTTTCTTAAAGGTTATAAGCTAAATGAGTTTAAACAATCAATAAAGACCATTTTAGTCAAGCTTGTAATTAATTGCTGAGATGGAAAAGAAAAAATCTAGCACACTATGAGGATCCTCTATCATTTTCTTCACCTCTTTTTAAATTCCATACATAATAGGTTCATAAGAATGCAAACAGTACTCAGGTGGCTCCCTAAATCCGACATAACTAGGGCTCTCTTAATTAGCACTTCCCTAAATCTATGGCACAATGGTAGCAAATGTTTATAGTAATTATTCTGACTCACTATTAAAAAGCTTTGATTATTTTACATGTTTTTAGTGTTATAAGCATTTTATTGTATTAAAATGTTTGCTAAATCATTTTTAATGTATATATGATAATCTTCAATTAACACAAATATTTTCTTTACCAAATGCTTCATTCTTCTACTGAGGCATATTATGCCACACCTGTTTCTGTACAGTACTTTAGGTTTCCAAGATAAAAAAAAAAAAAATCAGCCATGTTGTGAAATTTCAGCATTTAAAATATAAAAACATTAGCATACAAAATCTATCATATGAACTAAAATAGTACATATTATTATAAATATTCTAACTGATAAAAGTAATATTGATTAAAAACTGGGACCTTTGGGCTTAGAATGCTCATTTTAAACCAAAAAACTAAAATACACAGTTGAATTTCTTGAAGGCAGGGGTTTTGGTCAGGAAATGAAAGGGACTCTGAATTATGATAATTAATATACCAGGAAAAAGAGTTGCTTGCAATCCAGAAAGTGTTACATTTAGATGACTACTGAAGACAAATCAGAGTAAAGTGAAAGCCTTCAATCATCATCTGGATTTGGCCAGAATACATAAATTTAATTTAGAGACTATAGAATAACAATAAATTATAGGTCACTAAGCAAATGTTTTAAAAGACTCTCCTTCACTCTCTTCCCTACACTAATATATTCCTCTTCATTATGAATTCTAAATAGACACCCTTTTTTCATTGACCCAATGCATTTAAGAGATGTCATTTCTACTAATTATACTTCTTGTCAAGAGTCATGCAGAGGGTTAAGACCTAGGAATACTTTTGAAATCACAAGATAAAAATACTTTCTCAATAGATAGGGCTTGGAGAAGGCAGAATATATGAGAACAAATCTGAAATGACTCTATAGACTTTCCTTTAACAAAGAGAAAAGTTTTTGAAAAGCCCAAATTCAATCATACACACACACACACACACACACACACACACACACAGAGTAGTCAACCTATCTTAATCTGCCAACGAAGAAGCGGGGGAAACGAGAGGAATTTAAGGAGATGACACAAAAGGCTAGCTTTTAAGATTTCAAGACAAGCTTTTGTATGTTTTAATATTTCACTTTGTAAGGAGGGAGTATAGCATGTATATTTTTGCATATTTATTTTTTTCTGGTTGACCTACAATGTAAAAGAATCTGCAAAAGAATATATATCTAAGAATAATATTCAATTATGTATATATAACTGCATTACTTTGCTATACACCTGAAACAATGTAAATCAACTATACTTCAATTAAAAATAGTACATGAACAATACTCTAGTACTGAACATAGCCAGGTAACGCATATTTCCCAAAATCTTTGCTTTTCTTATATTACCAGTGAATTTTAGAATAAATATTAAAAAACTTTAAATGCAAAAAAAAATTTTTATTGGTTGAAAGTTGGAAACAGTCTAGTGAGAACGTTTCTATGCTTGTACTCACATTATATAAGCGCACATTCTATCAGTAAAATAATAAAAGCAGGGAGTCTCTTATTTAGACACTTCACAAAACAAAATCATCTATACCGTAAAGTAAAAAGATAATATTTCTAGGATCGAAAAATGCAACTCTATGTCTCAGCTATAACACTAGTATTAAAAGAAGCAAAAAAAAAACAAAATAAAAAGGCAAAATCCTAAGTTAAATTTTAAAGAATACTTACGGACAGTTATAGGCTCTCTGAACCTATGCAGTAAGAAGCAAAATTTGTGGCATCCTGAATAGTGAATTATCACCCTCTAAAACAAAGAGGGTGAGCTTCTCTTATGACTAACCCTCAAACTTGTGATTTCAGGGTCATATGCAAATATTTGTGTTTTCTTATCTTGTCTCAGCCACACAGTGCATAGTCCTTTGTTCGTGAAAAAGAAATAGACTAAGTTCTAGATAAGCAGACTTATTATCAGGAGGGGCTATGGCCCTCTAAAGTTAATTTCTGCTGAAGGGTTTGTAGGACTTAGAGAGAATAATGAGTTAGGACCAGTACACCTGCACAGAGAATTTTGTTTAAAACCAAAACCTACTAGATAGGGTTAGTGTCTGCGAAGAAGAAAGAATTTTTCTCAGATACCTACTATCCATGCTGCCCTGCTACGTGTATTGTGTGTGTGTGCCCACGCACTCAGTTGTGACCCCATGTAGCCCACCAGGGTACTCTGTCCATGGGATTCTCCGGGCAAGAATATTGGGGTGGTCACTCCAATTCAAACCATTGTTCCTCCTCCAAAGGATCTTCCCAACCTAGGGATCGAACCTGCATCTCTTGCGTCTCCCGCATTGGCAGGAGGATTCTTTACAACTGTGCCACCTGGGAAGTATTGATGATTGTCACAAAGTTAGAAATAGCCTAAGGCATTGAAAGTTTCTTCAACAAATGGCATTGTTCAAATCTGCCCATTTAAAACTCATGAAAACAGCCAACTTCAACATATAACAACTCCAGCGATATTTCTTTCATTACCTAAAAAGAGTCAAGGACCATTAGCATTAAATAGGCAAAGGCTTTTCCAAAAATGGTGAGAGGACCTAGATGGGCAGGATGGGGTGGCAGTGGAAGGAGAACTTAAGAAGGGAATATACGTATACTTATAGCTGATTCATGGTGTTGTATGGTAGAAACTAATAGCACTGTAAAGCAATTATATGACAATTTTTTAAATTAGCTTTTAAAGATGGTGGGTGAAATCACTTTGCTGTACACCTGAAACTAACACAACATTGTAAACCAACTATACGCAAATATAAGATTTTTTTAATTAAATAAATAAACAGAAATGGCAGGAGATCTAGCATTTATATTATAATATATAATTGAGCTTTTAACAAAACCAAAGCTTTTTAAATTTGCGGTCTGTTAAAATTGTTCCAAGCTGTATCTTGGCTTTAAAGAAATGATGTAGCTAACTGAACTGGCCTACATTCAAAAGGCTTGGTCTATTGGCATAAAATAATAAAAATGCAGCGAGTTAATACCACTATTAGGACCAATGATTTAAAAGCTGCATTGTCAGCAGTGAAGAATGCAATTTCAGAATTATAATGAAACTCTTCTATAATAAACTTATAAAAATGATATATATGAGATACAGTAGTGTCAGAAAGGTAGACAGTATTCCAAAAATAATCTTTGAGCCCCAGTTATGCACAAAAACATACTGAGAGAAGACAAATTAGTCTCATCCACAACTTACTAAAAGGTCACACACACACACAAACACCCCAAAACGGTAAAGATTTTTGAAGTTTGAAAGTATCATAAAAATTATCTAATTTAGCCTCTCAGTCAAAAAAACATTGATGTAGTTTTCTAAATTGTTTAAAATTCAGAAAGCAGAATCTGCTTCTATCTTTTTCTTTTCCCTACAATTTAAAATAAAGTAAAAATAAAAATAAAAAAATTTAAATTTAAATTTAAAAAAAAATACCTTAAAAAAAAAAAAGAAACAGTGGCCTTCATTATTCATTACCACATGAACTGGACTCAGTAACAATCAGGAAAGAGCCTCATTTTTCTCCTATCACTGCATGAAACATTCTGTCAGGTCTCCCCTCCTCTATCCTTGACAGCATCTCTTTCAGATTTCTTTTCACAACAGTTTTGCCATCAGGTATTAAAAAGTTAAGTCTCATCTAAATCAAAGCATTAATCTTATATTTGATTTAGAGCTTCTCCCCTCACGCCACCTCAGGAATGACTCCTGGTGTGTGGGAAGAAGAGAAGCAGTGACAAGACAAGGAGGAAGGCTCCACTTTGTTCTTTTATGCTTCTTCCTTCCCTCCCCACCCCCATATTTGTCCTTTGCATTTCTGGATCCTAGGAAATGGCAGGGATAAAAATATATATGTAAGTCTTGTTTATAATTCTCATTTGACTATTAAATGCACTCTACATGCAGGCTTCCAAATACTAGATCTCACAAGACATCTCTGTGAGGAGATGGGAGGAGACCTTCAGTAAGGTCCTATCATCTGTATGTTTCCTACAATTGACAGAGAACTCTTCAACCCACCATTATAATCATCACCACTGGCTCTCACGTTTCCTCTAGTAGAGAGCCCTCTTGGATAGGGTCCCCGTGGTTCCAAGGAATTACAATGAAAGCACAGCCTGACAAACTGCTGACCCCTCCCTTCCTCGCTCTTCAGTCAAAGGCACTTCTACTTAGCTGGGTTTTCTTTCTTTTTTTTTTTTTTTTGTCAGTTTCCCCCAGAGGAGCAGCAGAGATGGGTTATTATCACACTTTGCTCGAAATTAGGGGGGTCAGCCCATCAGGTTCTCTCAAGAAAATGCTCATATTGGGCTTGGGGAGAGGCATGGAAAAAAACCACTAGATTCTAAAATTTTTGCAAGCAACTGGCCATGGGCTGAGATGCCAATTTGCCATTTCATAGACAACTCTAACTTTTATAAGCAGTACTCGTGAGCTCCCCAAGACTTGATTTGAGGGAAAGGGGACACCTCTCTTCCCTCCCTGTAAAAGATAACAAAGAAAAGCCACACTGTTTTCTACTCCTATGAACTTCCTTCAAAAAATCTTAATTGAATCTCTTCTAAATAGACGAAAAGCAGATGACAGCACTGGTGATCTGACCGACCTACAGTAAAACTGTGGAGCTATGTCTAGCACCTCTCTTTGAAGCATGGACGTAATTGTCACCCAATGTCCTAAGCTTTGAGGTCTCAAGTTTTAAGACAAGACATCCTTGATTTCATATACTGTTACAGACATAACGTGACTTTTGAATTAAGCTATTTTAATAAGAATTTGTCTTTCTGAATTGTCATCCAACTACCCTAAAGGAGAAATCCAAAATAAAGAGCTGAAGCCCCTTACCCTAATGGCTCTGTCTCTTTAGAATGAAACTGTCATTTTATGGAGCTTTGCCTGTGGTCCAGCCTAGATGGAAAGGGCATAAGCAAAGGTAATTAAAAGGGTTATGACAGCCAGAGCGGCACATTATCCTAAGTGCATTCTTCCTGGTGCAAATAAATCCATCGGCTTCAGTCGCCCTACTAGCAAACTAGTCCAGGTATAATATCACACCAGAATATAAATCCTGTATCATAATACTATTGGCCAATGTATTCTCAAATAGGAATGAATTAGGCAACTCAGTATATTTATTACTTAATGGAAAAGCTAGAGTCCTCATGTCTATAAGACAGATCATTTGTTGACTCTTTAAGACTTAAGAAAATAAAATGCAACCATAGATACTATGATAGTTTTATTTTTTCACAATTTCTAAATAAATTTAATTATTAGGAAGATAATTAATCCTATGATGTCACATAACTACCTTCATTATTCTAATTCTGTTCATAAATATACAGTTAACTGTAACTATACAGTTAATATAAGTCATGGGAAAAAGCTAAGACCAGAGTCAGAAAACCTAGATTCACACTCTTGGCCCTAGGTATCGCTGGCTAAGTAATTTTTGGCAAATCACTTAATCTTACTTATCCTTGGTTTCCAAATTTGTAAAATAGCAATGATAATAACATAGTGAAGTTGTCGTTCTTAGTAAAGGGACTATAAATCACTTTGCAAATATTAGCTTTCTTTCACTTTAAAAAAGCATTTTTGTTCTGATAGCTCCCATAAATAGAATTCACCTAAATGATTAGGAACACAGTCCTTGAAGTCAGACAGCCTCAGTAATCATTCAGTGTCAATAACTATTTGCTGAGCAAATAATGAAATATTTGTTCAGCCTCTTTCTATGTGAGAACTCCTAGTCATGTATGTAAAATATACAAATATCTACCTGAAGTGATTCTTGATCACAGTACATATTAGAAACACTGTGGTTTCTGATTCACTAGGTAATTAAGCCTCATTAAATGCTTTTTTGCCTCAATCCTGAGAGTTGCACCTAAGCTTCACAGGTATTTGGAAGCTAACCCAGGACTGAGAACCACTAAGATACCTCTTAGGGATTAAATGAGATCATGTACACAGATAGTGAGAACATGCTTAATTCAAATAGGTATGTAGATTATCCAAAGCTATGGTATTTCCAGTAGTCATGTAAACAGGTGAGAGTTGGGCCATAAAGAAGCCTGAGTGATGAAGAAATGATGTTTTCAAATTGTGGTGCTGGAGAAGACTCTTGAGAATCCCTTGGACTGCAAGGATATCAAACCGGTGAATCCTAAAGGAAATCAGTCCTGAATATTCACCGAAAGACTGATGCTGAAGCTGAAGCTCCAATATTTTGGCCACCTGATATGAAGAAGCCCTCTCACTGGAAAAGACCCTGATGCTGGGAAAGATTGAGGACAAGAGGAGAAGGGGATAACAGAGGATGAGATGCTTGGATGGCATCACTGACCAGATGACATGAGTTTAAGCAAACTCTGGGGGATAGTTGAGGACAGAGAAGCCTGGTGTGCTACAGTCCATGGGGTCACAAAGAGTCAGACACGATCTGGCCACTGAATAACAAAATGCAGATTATATTCTCTTTTTTAAATATTATATATATTTATAAAAATTATTTCATAAGGACCATTTAAGAAATACTGTAATCAATTAATTGTTAAAGTTGTGATTCTCAAACTTCAGCATGATTTTAATGAGGGGTTGGAAAAAACTCTAAAAACAAATTGCTGGGCCCTATCCCCAGAATTACAATTAGGCTGTATCATCGAAAGAGCAAGAGAATTCCAGAAAAACATCTATTTAAGCTTTATTGACTATGCCAAAGCCTTTGACTGTGTGAATCTCAATAAACTGTGGAAAATTCTGAAATAGATGGGAATACCAGACCCCTTGATATGCCTCTTGAGAAACCTATATGCAGGTCAGAAAGCAACAGTTAGAGCTGGACATGGAACAACAGACTGGTTCCACATAGGAAAAGGAGTACGTCAAGGCTGTATATTGTCACCCTGCTTATTTAACTTATATCCAGAGTACATCATGAGAAATGCTGGGCTGGAAGAGGCACAAGCTGGAATCAAGATTGCCAGGAGAAATATCAATAACCTCAGATATGCAGATGACACCACCTTTATGGCAGAAAGTGAAAAGAAACTAAAAAGCCTCTTGACGAAAGTGAAAGAGGAGAGTGAAAAAGTTGGCTTAAAGCTCAACATTCAGAAAACTAACATCATGGCATCTGGTCCCATCACGTCATGGGAAATAGATGAGGAAACAGTGGAAACAGTGTCAGACTTTATTTGGGGGGGCTCCAAAATCACTGCAGTCGGTGATTGCAGCCAGGAAATTATAAGACCCTACTTCTTGGAAGGAAAGTTATGACCAACCTAGATGGCACATTAAAAAGCAGAGACATACTTTGCCAACAAAGGTCCACCTAGTCAAGGCTATGGTTTTTCCAGTAGTCATGTATGAATGTGAGAATTGGACAGTGAAGGAAGCTGAGCGCCGAAGAATTGATGCTTTTGAACTGTGGTGTTGGAGAAGACTCTTTAGAGTCCCTTGGACTGCAAGGAGATCCAACCAGTCCATCCTAAAGGAAATCAGTTCGGAATATTCATTGGAAGGACTGATCCTGAAGCTGAAACTCCAATACATTGGCCACCTGATGCGAAGAACTGACTCATTGGAAAAGACTCTGATGCTGGGAGGGATTGGGGGCAGGAGGAGAAGGGGAAGACAGAGGATGAGAGAGCTGGATAGCATCACTGACTCAATGGACATGTTTTGAGTAAACTCTGGGAGTTGGTGATGGACAGGGAGGCCTGGCGTGCTGCAGTCCATGGGGTCAGAAAGAGTTGGACACAACTGAGCGACTGAACTGAATTGAACTGAAGCACCCTGAATGTAAGAGATCAAGTCATACTTATCTACATACCCGCAGAGCCTAGCACAGTGCTGGTAAGCATTCAACAAAGCAATTAATGAATGACTGAAACCTCAGTTTGGACAGAGTAAATTTTGTTATGTGCTTCCCTGGTGGCTCAGTGTTAAAGAATACACCAGACAGTGCAGGAGATGCAGGTTTGATCCTCAGGTGGGAAGATCCCCTAAAAAAGGAAATGGGCAACCCCCTCCACTATTCTTGCCTGGGAAATCTCATGGACAGAGGAGCCTCGTGGGCTATAGTCCATGAGGTTGCAAAGAGTTGGGCACGACTTAGCAACTAAACAACAGCAAAAAAAAAAAAAAACTTTTGTTATCCCTTTCATCTCTCCATCAGAACTGGTTTTCAAAAGCAGGAAGGAAGTATGTCCAGAAGACATCTGGCTATGTTAGGAGACATTTATGTCTGTCACAACTGGAGAGGGTCCTACTAAGCATTTACTGGGGATGCTGCTAAACATCCTAAAATGCCCAGGACAGTCTCCATAACAAAGAAATATCCAGTCCAAAATGTCAAGTGACTACGTTGAGAAACTCAGCATTAGAGGAACCCAAGTGAGCTAATCGAGTATGGGTCCTAAATTCATCCACCAGCCTCCTAAATAAAAGTTTGACCTAAAACCAAAGAAAAAAATCAACTGCCAACAATTTATAAGTATATAACTATTTTACAGATAGCATTCTGCAACCTGGGGCTGCGGGCCATAGCTAGTTAGTTTAGAAATAAAATAGTCTCACTCTGAACCATTCTTGAAGACTTTCTTAATTCTGGCCCAGCTGATCCATTAATCTAATCTGAACCTGACCAGTACCTATTCAACCACTAATTGCTCATGATAGCTCACTTTCTGTGCCTCAGCAGGAATGCCTGTGGCAGGAGAACTCTTTCTTTCAGATGTTGTTTTGAAAATGATTTAACTCATCTTTATCATTTCCCTTCATTCAGTTACATGGCTCAGCTCTTCTTTGTCAGGCTAGGCCTGTTTAAATATTAATTTTAATCTTGGTTAGAAGCATTTTGCACCATAACCTGATGGGAAGATAATGAAACAGCATCCTTAACAGTCAGGAGCAAGAAAAATAAACAACCATGACCTTCACCCTTCTTTTAAAATAAACCCTAAATGTCATTCCAAAGACTCTGCTCCTAGAACTGTCTGCAACCAGCACATTCTTGTTTTTACTACCTTGGGTACTTCCAGATTTCCCAGTGCACAACCACTCTTTTTTCCGCTGCCTTGTACAGAACACATGTTACCCATCAGGCATACCGCAGAAGAATAACTGGATTTCAGGCAAGCCAATGGGGGAAACAGAAGATAAACTTTGTCAACTATAGATATGAATGTGGCAGAGAAAAGGAAGTATGAGAAAACAGAGGCTGATCTGGAGGAAAGCTTGAGGGTGAGGATAATTTATGGGGTAGAGCACGTTTGCTATAATAAAAAGCTAGCTTCGACCATGCTTCTAATTGTCTATAGTTCTCATTTTCAGAAAAGACAAAGGAGGACAAAAGGAAGCAAGGAACGAGGGGACGAAGGAAGGGGAAAGTGAAGAAGGAAAAGAGAAAGGAGACTGAAATAAGCATTTATTCAATACCTACTACACACAGGATGCTATATATTGATACTTTGTCATTTGTTATGTTATTTAACCCTCACAATAGTCCTGTAAGGTACTTACTTTGATCTGTATCATACGATATTGTCTCCGATTCTCAGATAAGGAAAGTGAAGTTCAGAAAGATTAAGTAACTTGCCCAGGATCACAGAGCTGGGATTCTGAAACCAAGCAGGACTCTGTGGGGCTCCCAGGTACAGAGGCCTTTCTGTTCCCCATTTCTGGTAGGCAAGACTCCAGCCTCCAAACCTTCCCCTGAGTTCCAGAAGGCAGATTCAAATAACTGCTAATCAAAGGAGAAGTAACCAAAACCTGAGGCAAGATTACAGGGACCAGAGAAACTCGTCAAGATTAGACCAACCACCTGAGTCAGATTAAGGGCTGCAAACCCTGCTCACACCTTAGTCTTGTCAGAGACCCCATCTCTCTGAATCATTGTTATAAAACCCCTCATCAAATCCTGAGTTGGAACACTTAGTTTTTAGAAGCAGAAGCCAGCTGCATTCCCCCTTTCCCTGACAAAGTAATAAAACTATCCTTTTCTACTTCACCCAAAACTGTCTCTGAGATTTGACTCAGCATTGGTGTACAGAGAGGCAGAGTTCTCAGTAATAACTGAACACAGATATCTGGTCTCAAAGTCCAGGGAAAAAAGGGGGTAGCCTCTGGAAAGATAATTTTTAAAATGTTAAGAAAATTCATTCTGTGAACATGTGATCAGGCATGACAGGAAACTGAACTGACATGTGAGGCTACATGGTCCACAATAAGATACCCAAACCCTATACCTACTCCATAATGTATTCCTTTCTTAAGTTATGTAATAATTATTCCTTTACTTTCGCAAGAGATAATTGTGGAACACTAAGTGTGAGTGAGGCACTGTGCTAATTGCCATCAAAGGTACACCTATGAACAACACATGCTATTTACAGTCTAGTAGGAAAGAAAGCAGCAGGGAAGAAAGGGGCTTCCCAGGTGGCTCAGTGGTAAAGAATTTGCTAGCCAATGCAGGAGACATGGCTTCGACTTCCGGGTCAGGAAGATCCCCTAGGGAAGGGAATGGCTATTCACTCCAGTATTCTTGCCTGGGAAGTCCCTCAAACAGAGCAGCCTGGAGGGCTACAGTCCATGGGGTTGCAAAAGAGTCAAACATGAGTTAATGGCTAAAAAACAACAGGGAAGAAAGACAAGTATAATGCAATTAAAGTACAATTTGATAAATGCTATAGCAAGTAAAACCCCAAAGAGGTATAAGAACACGTAAGTATTGACAAGGAGGTCTGTCAGACACAGTTTCAAGTTGAGACTTAAGGCATGAGTAAGAAAAGTCCGTAACACTGTACAGGAGGAAGTGATCAAGGCCATTCCCAAGAAAAAGAAATGCAAAAAGGCAAAATGGTTGTCCGAGGAGGCCTTACAAACAGCTATGAAAAGAACAGCAGCAAAAGGCAAAGGAGAAAAGGAAAGATATACCCATCTGAATGCAGAGTCCCAAAGAATAGCAAGGAGAGAAAAGAAAGCCTTAATCAGTGATCAATGCAAAGAAACAGAGGAAAACAATAAAATGGGAAAGACTAGAGATCTCTTCAAGAAAATTAGAGATACGAAGGGAAATTTTCATGCAAAGATGGGCTCAATAAAGGACAGAAATGGTATGAAACTAAAAGAAGCAGAAGATTTTAAGAAGAGGTGGCAAGAATACACAGAACTATACAAAAAGATCTTCATGACCCAGATAATCATGATGGTGTGATCACTCACCTAGAGCCAGACATCCAGGAATGCTAAGTCAAGTGGGCCTTAGGAAGCATCATTACAAACAAAGCTAGTGGAGGTGATGGAATTGCAGTTGAGCTACTTCAAATACTAAAAGATGATGCTGTGAAAGTGTTGTACTCAATATGTTAGCAAATTTTGAAACTCAGCCATGGCCACAGGACTGGAAGAGGTCAGTTTTCATTCCAATCCCAAAGAAAGGCAATGCCAAAGAATGCTCAAATTACCACACAATTGCACTCATCTCACACACTGGCAAAGAAATGCTTAAAATTCTCCAAGCCAGGCTTCAGCAATACGTAACCGTGAACTTGCAGATGTTCAAGCTGGTTTTAGAAAAGGCAGAGGAACCAGAGATCAAATTGCCAACATCCGTTGGGTCACTGAAAAGGCAAGAGAGTTCCAGAAAAGCATCTATTTCTGCTTTATTGACTATGCCAAAGCCTTTGACTGCATGGATCACAACAAAGTGTGGAAAATTCTTCAAAAGATGGGAATACCAGACCACCTGACCTGCCTCCTGAGAAATCTGTATACAGGTCAAGAAGCAACAGTTAGAACTGGACATGGAACAACAGACTGGTTCCAAATAGGAAAAGGAGTATGTCAAGGCTGTACATTGTCACCCTGCTTGTTTAACTTATATGCAGGGTACATCATGAGAATCGCTGGACTGGAAGAAGCACAAGCTGGAATCAAGATTGCCAGGAGAAATATCACTAACCTCAGATATGCAGATGACACCACACTTATGGCATAAACTGAAGAAGAACTGAAGAGCTTCCTGATGAAAGTGAAAGAGGAGAGTGAAAAAGTTGGCTTAAAGCTCAACACTCAGAAAACTAAGATCATGGCATCTGGTCCCATCACTTCATGGCAAATAGATGGGGAAACAGTGACAGACTTTATTTGGGGGGACTCCAAAATCATTGCAGATGGCAATTGCAGCCTTGAAATTAAAAGATGCCTACTCCTTGGAAGAAAAGTCATGACCAACCTAGACAGCTTATTAAAAAGCAGACATTACTTTTCCAACAAAGGTCCATCTAGTAAAAGCTATAGTTTTTCCAGTAGTCATGTATGGATATAAGAGTTGGACTATAAAGAAAGCACAGAAGAATTGATGCTTTTGAACTGTGGTGTTGGAGAAGACTCTTGAGAGTCCCTTGGACTGCAAGGAGATCCAACCAGTCCATCCTAAAGGAGATCAGTCCTAAATATTCATTGGAAGGACTGATGCTGAAGCTGAAACTCCAATACTTTGTCTACTTGATGCAAAGAACTGACTCATTAGAAAAGACCCTGATGTTGGGAGAGACTGAAGGCAGGAGGAGAAGGGGACAACATAGGATGAGACGGTTGGATAGCATCACTGACTCAATGGACATGAGTTTGAGTAAACTCCGGGAGTTGGTGATGGACAGGGAGGCCTGTCATGCTGAAGTCCATGGGTTCACAAAGAGTTGGACACCACTAAGCAACTGAACTAAACTGAATTGAAGATAAGTGAAAGCACCTTTCTTCTGTTAACACTGAGTTTGAAGGAATTCCACATGTGTGTGCACACTCTGACTCAAAATAATACTCTAATTCCAGGTCATAATTGGAAGACCTCTGTTGCTCCATCTGCCACATCATCCACAGACATTACAGCCAATTCAGAGCATGTGGTGAAAAGACACATTGGACTAAGAGTCAGATCTGAATTTCAATCCAAGCTTGCCCAAGTTCTGACTGTGTAACTTTGGAAAAGTAATTTTAACCTCCCTGAGCCTAAATTTGCTGCTGCTGTTGCTGCTGCTATTTAGTCGCTAAGTCGTGTTCAACACTTTGTAATCACATGGACTGTAGCCCACCAGGCTCCTCTGTCTATGGGGATTCTTCAGGCAAGAAACTGGAGTGGGTTGCCATTTCCTTCTCCAGGGGATCTTCCCGACCCAGGGATGGAACCCATGTCCCCTGTTTGGCAGGTGGATTCTTTACCTCTGAGCCTGGCAAGCCCAAGCCTAGGTTTACTCATCTTCAAAAAGAATTAGGTTAAACCATTTCTAAAATCTTTCCCACTTTTAGCATAGATAATCTAGGGTTTTAACTCACAGTTTTAACTCTAATGACTTCTAAGTACATACCACAGCTTACTAATCAGAAGTTGGTTGGAAACTATCAGTATTTTAGACTTTTATATTGATGATTATTTCAAGTTACATTAAAAAGAAAACTGAACTCATCACATGGATTTTACAATCAATAGTAAAAGAAAAATTGACATCATAAATGGAAATAGATCAGCTTTGGAAAAATTGAAATGAAAAGGTAAAGTTCCAAAAGGAACAAAAAAGAACATGTTTAAACACAGCAGTAGAGTCTTCTAAGCCAGATCCAAAGGTCATTACAATCTCCAAATGAAATGTTAAAAGATAGAAAATTTCCTGACCTTAGCATAATATCCAACTGCCTACAAAAATAATGATAAGACCAACAGAAAAGCTGAATTACAATCTTAATAATATTTCATTATTATTGTAAAAATTATGCAAAAGATTTTACATTATTGTTGAAAAACCTGTAAAAGTTGACAGGTCAACTTTTTTAAAGTGTTCATTAGGCAAATGTAAAACGACATTCAAAATTACAATGAAATCCAAATTCCCTGGTAGTCAAGTAGTTAGAATTTGGCACTTTCACTGCCCTGGTCCAGGTTCAATCTCTGGACAGGGAACTGAAATCACACAAGCTGTGCAGCACTGCCAAAAAGTTATAATGTAATGATAGAGTGATGTGTAATTTGACAGTAAGCAACAAAAACTCCATGCTGCCTTGATTTTAGAAATGGGAAAAATTACACCTGCAGATCTTCCCTACCTCGTGAAGATTACTGAGTTAACAATTATAAAGGTGCTATACCTTGGAAGAAAATTAGCAATGTAACAGAAACAGGGAAAGAGGTTATGGTACCGTTTTCTTTTAAATTATTTTAGTAAAAAAGATTATTAAACTCACAATTTTAATAACAATATAAGAATCAACTTGGGTTTTCAACATATAATATTGTGCCCCAAATTTCAAAGTGAGACATATAAAGTTAACACAAATATATAAATTCATTTGTCAACTCTTAAAATTAATTTGATATTACATATCTGCAGTTTTTAATGAAATAATTTTTAATAAATTCCTTTTTGTTCAACAAGACTGACCCAAAATTAGAAAATACTTATAACAAAAGAAGGGAGGGAGGGAGGAAAGGAGGGAGGTATCTGAAAAGATATTTTCTCTTTCCTCCCTCCACTATTTGGAGGGAGATAGTTAGAAGCTCCAATACTTTGGCCACCTGACGTGAAGAATTGACTCACTGGAAAAGACCGTGATGCTGGGAAAGACTGAGGGCAGGAGGAGACAGGGATGACAAAGGATGAGATGGTTGGATGGCGTCACCAACTCAATGGACATGAGTTTGAGCAAGCTCTGGGATGGACAGAGAAGCCGGGCGTGCTACAGTCCATGGGGTCGCAAAGAGTCGGACGCAACTGAGTGACCGAACTGAACTGAACTGGACTTGTAGCCTGCCAGGCTCCTCTGTCCATAGATTTCTGTAATATATCCAGGATTATACTAGACATTTTAGATTAAAGGATAAGTATCACACAATCAGGACTCTCAAGGTGTTCATAGTCTAGTAGTAGGTATTTATGAAGAAACCTACAGGAAAGAACAACAGGCACATGGCAACCCTTTGGTGCAATCCCATAAAACTCAAGACCAACTCCAGACAGGTGACAACTTACAGAAAGCCAGGTTTGATTCAAGAAAATTAATCCAAGACACAAGAAGACTGGAAGCAGCCCTAGGAAAGAACAGTTTCTAGCAGACTTACTTGGGCATCGGGCACTGTTCTCTCATGCCTGAAACACACACTTCCCTAATAATATTACCAGGATAATGGGAGGCGGGGTAAGCTACAGCGACACTTTGACCCTGGGATGTTAAGCCAGTGGCAGATTTCCTGTCAGGCTTTTGGTTCCTTTTGCTTCAGGGCAAAGGTTAAGACTGAAGACCCCCTGGAGAACTGAGAAGGCAGATGGACAAATAAACTCTACACTTTAAATCTTAAATCAATATAGGAGGACAAATAGACCTAAGTGGAAGATGTAATGGGGGAAGCAAAGAGGAAAAGTTTAACTGTTTTTGTAGGGGGTGTCAAAGGGGAAGATGGGGATGAAAGTTTAACATAGTAGTGACATTGTGCTGAAGTTTGAAGGATAAATAGGAATTTTCAGCATTATACACACACATATGCACACACATACAACATCACAAAGGCAGAGAAAGCATAAAAGAATGTGTGTGGTCCCCAGTATTAGAACGGTGGGTCATTAAGTTTAGGATGGGTGTGGAAAAGATGAAGCAGGAAAGGTTCTGATGGGTCAGATTCTAGAGAGTCTGCTATACCTCGGTGTGGAATTTCGACTTTTGTCCTGGGTAGAGGTGATGGAGGGCCATTACTTAAGGACTGTGAAATGATCAAACATGCATGTTGGTAGTAGCATATCTGCAATACTGTGAAAAATAAGAGATGATTTAGGCCTTATACAAAGAGACCTTTTAGTGTACAGGTAGTTCTAATCCTTACTAGAAATGAGGAGTGCTGAATGATATCTGTGACAGTGGAAGTAAAGAAAAGTAGATACTATCAGGATCAATAGTAATGACCAACCTCATTTGCTTGAGCAGAGGCCTGTAAAAGAGTGTCAAGGATGATATCGGCTGGCTGCGAGAGGGAACCTTCAGCCCGCCAATATTTAAGCAGTTAGAGAGAAAGTGCTCCCTCCTGGCCCGTCTGGACACCCAGACCAAACTCCCTATATTTTGGTCTGGCAGGATTTAGTAGAAAATCCAATGGCCTGGCTGAGACCTTTTATTCCCCAGCCCTTTACTTCCCCTTCCCCCAGTTCGTCTATCCCACAGGTACTTGTTAAGGAAACATCCAAAGAGGAAGAACACAAAGAGCGCAACGAGTATTCCAGGAATCCTCACTACATCCTAACCTAATTGACCTAGAAACCAATCTCTCCCCACCCCACTACGCGCATCCACCTTTGCCCCCTCAGGTACCTCAGATTTCATCCGGAGGAACGTGAAGGGATACTGAACCTTCGGCCCCAACCCAGGAAGGGGGCCCCACCCAGGGAACTCGAGGAAGAACTAGGGGAATCCCCAATATGGCGGACGAAGATAACCCGGAAGCCCCCACCTCCATGGTCCGGGCACTTCCTGTTCGAGCGGGGCCAGCCCGCTCGGACAGGGAACGAACGTACCAATACTGGCCCTTTTCCACTAGTGACTTATATAATTGGAAAACTCAAACCCCTTCATTCTTGGAAAAGCCTCAGGGCCTCATTGACCTTTTAGAATCCATTCTTTTCACCCATAACCCCACTTGGGATGATTGTCAGCAGCTATTACAAGTGCTTTTCACCACAGAGGAATGCGAACGGATATTGTCGGAAGCACAGAAAAATGTTCCAGGGGTAGATGAGAGACCTACAATGTAACCCAATCTGATTGATGAGGGATTTCCCCTGACGTGGCCCCGATGGGACTTCGAGCGCACTGAATGTAGGGAGCGTCTCTGAGTGTACCGCCAGACTCTTATGGCTGGTCTCCAAGCAGCCACCAGGAAACCAAAGAATTTGGCTAAGGTAAATCTGGTTAGACAGGAGCCAAATGAGAGTCTGGCAGCCTTCCTTGAGAGATTAATGGAAGCTTTTAGGCAGTATACCCCCATGGACCCACAGGCCGATGAGTCACGCGTGGCAGTTATGCTAGCATTTGTGAATCAGGCAGCCCCAGATATCAGGAGGAAACTGCAGAAAATAGAGAGGTTAGGGGAATAATCCATACAAGACCTGGTGAGGGCAGCAGAGAGGGTTTTTAACCATAGGGAAACTCCAGAAGAAAGAAAAGAACGTGTTAGACGGGAAGAGAGAGAGTTCAGGGCCGAGGAAAACCACAGGAATCAAAAAGAATTAGCCCAGATATTCTTTGTGGGGGTGAGACAGGAAGCTAATTCTCAGGGAACTAGTGAAGTCAGGCCGAGAGAAGGAAAGCAAGTTGGACAGAGACTAAGAAAGGACCAATGTGCATATTGTCAGGAGCAAAGACACTGGAGAAGAGAGTGCCCTAAAAGAAAACCGGGGGGAAAACCCACCAGGGAAGAAGCACCTTCCCCGGGAGCCCACATCTTATATGCAGGAGATGATAGCGATTAGGGGGGTCAAGGCTCAACCCCCCTCCCCGAGTCCTGGGTAACTATACATGTGGAGGGAAAACCAGTCGGCTTCATGGTGGACACGGGGGCCCAGTACTCAGTCCTTACTCCTCATCAAGTGAGAGAATTTCTTGGGACTGTTGGGTATTGCAGGCTGTGGATCTTGGGGTTTGCTGAAAAGGCCCGGCCATTGTATGAAGGGAGCAAAGAAAGTAAAAACTGGACTTGGACTGAGCCAATGAGACAGGCATTTCAAGAACTTCAGCAGGCTCTGCTGAAAGCCCCGGCCCTTGCTCTCCCTAACCCGTCTAAGCCCTTCCAACTGTTTGTGGATGAAAAACAGGGAGTAGGAAAGGGAGTCTTGATGCAGCAATGGGGGCCTTGGAAGCGACCTGTAGCCTACCTCTCTAGAAGACTGGACCCAGTGGCCGTGGGGTGGCCACCCTGCCTCCAAATCATCACAGCCACTGCTCTCCTGGTCCATGATGCCGACAAGTTAACGTATGGACGACAGCTCCTGGTCTACACTCCCCATGCCATTGAAGGGATTCTCAAGCAGCCACCAGGTAAGTGGATCTCCAATGCCCGCTTAACCCATTACCAGGCCTTGCTGCTGGATACCCCCCAGATACACTTTCAGACGCCCTGCTTCCTGAACCCGGCCACTCTCCTGCCCACCCCGAAGAAAGACAGCCGCCTCCATGATTGTGGTGAGATATTGGCCGACGTGACGGCCATACGGAAAGACCTAAAAGATGTGCCCTTAAAAGGCAGTGAACTGGTATGGTTTACAGACGGAAGTAGTTTTGTAAAAGATGGACAAAGAAGGGCAGGAGCAGCCATTGTAGATGACTCTGGAAGGGTCATCTGGGCTAAAATTATGCCCCCTGGGACATCCGCTCAGAAAGCAGAATTAATAGCCTTGATACAGGCACTGGAAAGGGCAGAAAGAAAAAAGATCACCATTTATACCGACAGCCGGTATGCATTTGGAACAGTGCATATTCAAGGCCCAATATAAAGAGAGTGGGGGTTTACGACAGCAGAGGGAAAAGAAGTTAAAAACCTACTTGAGATCCACAGACTCCTAGCAGCAGTCCACCGACCCTGAGCCGTGTCCGTAGTACATGTCCCAGGACACCAAAACGGAGAAGATATCAAGGCTTGGGCAACCGTGCTGCCAATGTGGTGGCCCGGGAAGCAGTCCTCGGAGACTATAAAACCCCCATATTGACTGTGGGATTGCCACCCCCGGGAATGGGAACCCTGCCCCCGATGCCGAGTATTCCTCTTCCGATCTAAGTTGGATTCAAGAGAATGCCAACTGTTCGAAGGGCGAGGACGGATGGTATCGAGACCAAAATGACAACTTGTTGCTTCCGGCTAACTTGGGTCGACACCTTTGCACGCACCTACATCAGACCACCCATCTGGGAGAGAAAAAGACTCTAGAACTCTTACAGACAGCGCGTCTGTGGTTTCCCTGACAAAAGGCAACTATACAAGACATAGTCCGTGCCTGTAAGGCATGCCAGATGATGAGACCAGGAAAAGGACAGCACACGGGTATAAGGCACCGGGGAGAAAGGCCGGGACAAAACTGGGAGATAGATTTTACAGAGGTAAGCCCAGGCAAGTATGGGTACCGTTATCTGTTAGTTCTGGTTGATACTTTCTCTTGGTGGATGGAAGCATATCCCACTAAGAGGGAAACAGCAACGTGGTAGCTAAAAAACTCCTAGAAGAGATAGTGCCTAGGTTTGGGCTGCCAGTAATCATTGGCTCTGATAATGGACCTGCTTTTGTGAGTCAAATTGTTCAGGGACTGGCCTTAGCTCTGGGGACCAAATGAAAACTACATTGCAAATACAATCCCCAGAGCTCAGGACAGGTAGAAAGAATGAATCGGACTCTAAAAGAAACTTTGGCAAAACTGGCAATAGAGACTGGTGGAGACTGGGTGACTCTCCTTCCCTTCGCTCTCTTCCGAGCACATAATACCCCCTACAAGTTGAACCTGACCCCCTTTAAAATTGTTTATGGGGGGGCCCCTCCAGTGTGTCCTATCTTCGAGGGAAGAGTCCAGCTGCCTCCTTCATTGCGGCAGTTCCAAAAAGCTCTATTGGCCTTAAGCAAGGTGCATGCGCACATCTGGACTTTACTCAAAGAAATCCATAAAGGCCAAGAGAAGGGAACAATTCCCTCACACAGCATTGGTCCAGGGGACTGGGTTTGAGTCAAACGGCATCAAGTCAAGACATTAGAGCCTAGATGGAAGGGCCCTTATGTTGTTCTTCTTACTACCCCTACTGCCCTGAAGGTCGACGGCATTGGACCTTGGGTGCACTGTAACCACGTGCACTGTGCCACTCTGGAAGAACAGAAAAAGGCCCAGAGAAAATACAAGGTGACACCACATCCCTCCAACCCTTTAAAGATGAAGCTCACCCGTCGACAGGACCCAGACGAATCACCCTGGACCCTCAGATAGAGGAAGATTCCTCTATATGATCAAAAGTCAGGGGGGAATGTTGGGACCTGACCTGAGCCATGACAGGCTCGACAGGCCACACTGGGCCTAGGCCTCAGGTTCTTCTAAGCATGAGTCATAATTCTGGGAAGCCCCACCAAGGTCCCCGATGACACCAAGGTCCCCGATGATGCCAAGGTTAAGTCAATCACCACGATGACCCAAGGTCGAGTCAATCACCACACGCCAACTACACTATTGCTGAGACAAAAGACTGCCTGTATATAGGCAGCTGTGATTCAGAGCTCGAGGCTCTCGTCAAGACTCCACTGCGCTGGATGAGACTTGAGCCCTAGCTCGAGCTAGCAATAAACCCCTTTATGCTTTTGCATTGCTGTGGACGTCTTATTCTCTCGGTTTTGGGGACTTGGACACTGGGCATAACAGTGACACTCAGAAAAACTTTTTCAACAGGTACTCATAATGCAGATACTTCATAAAATAGTGATCATCATGAGACATACATCCTTGAACCTCATATGACTTCATATGTCAAGCTTTTCAATGCCAGTCAGCACTACAATAACTAAACAGAAATCAGCAAAAGCACGTCTATGTGGGGTCAAAATAAAAAGCTGGACAAAGAGCTATCTCAGGGTCTGGGATGATTCCAAGAAAAACATTTTAGCATATCTATAGGAATGAAAAGACTGCATGCTAATTCCTCCCTACATGAGGAAATTTCTCATAAAGAGACCTAACCTCAAGTTATTCAAGGATACCATTGAGCCAACTTCCCATCCCAGAGGGATTCTTGATGGCTGACTGGACCTCTGGTCTGCCAGCAGCCATTCTCAAGGTTCTTCAACCTTCAGTTCAGTTCAGTTCAGTTGCTCAGTCGTGTCTAACTCTTTGTGACCCCATGAATTGCCAGGCCTCCGTGTCCATCACTAACTCCTGGAGTTCACTCAAACTCATGTCCATCGAGTCGGTGGTGCCATCCAACATCTCATCCTCTGTCGTCCCCTTCTCCTCCTGCCCCCAATCCCTCCCTGCATCAGGGTCTTAGTACATACAAATACCCAGTTTTCAGAAATACAAGATCAAAGATGTAGCATAAAACCACACTAAATAGGACCAACTGGAGGAAAGCCTAGACTCATGAAAGTTCTCAATATTCAAAAGATATTCCATTCCTTTAACATAACATAAACAATTAGCTAAAACTATTACCATTCAGTTCAGTCACTCAGTTGTGTCCGACTCTTTGCGACCCCATGAATCGCAGCACGCCAGGGCTCCCTGTCCATCACCAACTCCCGGAGTTCACTCAGACTCATGTCCATCGAGTCAGTGATGCCATCCAGCCATCTCATCCTCTGTCATCCCCTTCTCCCCTGTCCCCAATCCCTCCAAGCATCAGAGTCTTTTCCAGTGTGTCAAATCTTCGCATGAGGTGGCCAAAGTACTGGAGTTTCAGCTTTAGCATCATTCCTTCCAAAGAACACCCAGGGCTGATCTTTAGAATGGAATGGTTGGAACTCCTTGCAGTCCAAGGGACTCTTAAGAGTCTTCTCCAACACCACAGTTCAAAAGCATCAATTCTTCAGTGTTCAGCTTTCTTCACAGTCCAACTCTCACATCCATACATGACCACTGGAAAAACCATAGCCTTGACTAGACGGACCTTTGTTGGCAAACTAATATCTCTGCTTTTCAATATGCTATCTAGGTTGGTCATAACTTTTCTTCCAAGGAGTAAGCATCTTTTAATTTCATGGCTGCAGTCACGATCTGCACTGATATTACCATTAGAATTCTTCAAAGGTTTGTTTTAGTAAGTTATTTCTAATTAATATACTTTTCTACCATTTAATGCTGCCAAAAACTTAAAAGTGGCTTTTTGCCAAATGCTTTAAATAAGTTATATGCCTCTCTTGATCCATATAAACTTATGTATAGTCAATTAATTTGCTTATCCATTCATACTTAAGGCATTGATTCAGAATCAGGTAAAGAGAATTTACAGAGATTAAAGCATAACCAGTCTTGACCTTAGAATTTGCCATGTGAACCACGTGTCTTGTTGTCTTTCGGTTGTGTCTACAGATTACTAAATAAAGTTTGTGTGTCAGAAGTATGATAATTATTCAATGCAGAATTTCTATTGTATGTATTTTAATGTAAGTCTTTCTTAAGGACTAAGAAAGGCAAGAGAAGGGGTGAATTCCAACCTTATTCTTTTTTATTTAAATTTATTTTTAATTGGAGGAAAATTACTTTACAATACTGTATTGGTTTCAGCCATATATCAACATGAATCAGCCATAGGCATATGCAACAATATTCTTTATAACTTCAAGTATGTCCTACCCTTACAGAACTAAGATATCCCTGGACAGGCTTATTTATGAACAAAGATCTTTTTTAAATAACATAATGCTTCTTTTTTAGTCATAGATATTACTACAGTAAACGTGTTAAATCAGCAGAATCAAAGTCATTATCATGGAAAAAGAATGTGATAACATTTTTGTGCAGCCTAAGTATGAATAAGTGTACACGAAGAGTGGATAAAAAGAAAAATGAACTTAATTCAAAGTGAAAAAATACTGTTAATATCAGAACATGTGAAGTATGAATGTTCATTAAGTAGCTTTTACAGTTTTTTCTAATTTTATGATTTATGTTATTCTCAAACTAATACTAACAAAATTTATATATAGGCTAACTTCAAAATGACTTTTGAATTTTTTGTAGGGCAAGCCTTGAGTGATGATACACTTTTAATAAACTTTTAATGTCAATTTAAAAACCTTACTTTTATCTCTGGATTTGGAAATTCAAACACAATCCAATGAACTGAAAACTGTACATAAAAAGAACCTGTCCTTCAAATTTTTTAAATGCATAAATCTTAAGTTGCTTCTTATAAAACTGGATGTAAAATTTCTCATCCTTTCACTCAACAAGCACTTAGGACAGTCCTGACTTAGTTCAAAGTCTTCCTTGTCAGAAAATGGACACATTGACAGTAGGACTATTAAGGGTGCAGCTTTCCCCTGAATTCCAAATGGCCAAAAGAGGCCACAGAAAAAATGGCTGAGAGGCCACCTAGCCTTTCTCATTAAAGAGCCAGAGCTTAACAGATCATCCTGTTCTTGATTATTTCTTTAAAAAAACTGTCAGGCAGATGCAGAATAGGAATCAGCATATAAAATTGTGGTTCCCCAACTGAATCAAGGATTTTCTTTTACCATAATTTTAATGTCCCTCTAATGGTCATGTATGGATGTGAGAGTTGGAATGTGAAGAAAGCTGAGCGCCGAAGAATTGATGCTTTTGAACTGTGGTGTTGGAGAACACTCTTGAGAGTCCCTTGGACTGCAAGGAGATCCAACCAGTCCATTCTGAAGGAGATCAGCCCTGGGATCTCTTTGGAAGGAATGATGCTAAAGCTGAAACTCCAGTACTTTGGCCACCTCATGCGAAGAGTTGACTCATTGGAAAAGACTCTGATGCTGGGAAGGATTTGGGACAGGAGGAGAAGGGGATGACAGAGGAAGAGATGGCTGGATGGCTTCACTGACTTGATGGATGTGAGTCTGAGTGAACTCCAGGAGTTGGTGATGGACAGGGAGGCCTGGCATGCTGCGATTCATGGGGTCAAAGAGTCGGACACGACTGAGCTACTGAACTGAACTGAATGTCATGGGCCCAGTGGGAAACAGTGCAAGTTTATAAAAATAGTAAAATACAAGAGGAACCAACAGAAAGCAGGACAAGGAGGTGGGGAGGGAAAGCAAAGACAAAAAGACAAAAACCTGTCCTTATTTGAATTTAATTTTTAAACAGCTGTGCCTCATCTAAACGTAGAACAATGGGATAGGTTAAACAGACTCTTTCAGAGAGGAGCTTGCTAGCTCCTCTCTGAAAGAACGAAAAATTGATGAGGCTATCCCAGGATTCTTGACCTCGGGACTGTTGACAATTTGAACCAGATAATTCTTTGTTGTGAGGGTTGTCCTGGACATTACAGAATGTTTCGCATCATCCCTGGTCTCTACCCACCAGAAACCAATAGCATCACCCCAGTAATGACAATCAAAAATGTCTTCAAGACACTCCAAATTTCCTCTGGTCAAGAATGACCAGGCTTGCCCCTACACAAAATATTTTTAAACTTGTCCTTAGTTCCTTCTGAGCTTTCCAGCTGACAGAATGGACTGCTACAGTCAGCAACATGAGGACTGGCACACTTTCCTCTCATGGCGACTTTCTCCTACCGTGGGATATTTTATTAAATATTTCATCAGGAAATCTATTCCTGTTTCTCTTCTCACACTATATTTAATATTTTTAAAGATAATCTGTTTACAGAAATAAAAGACAAAAAAGAAACATCCTTATAACTAAGTAATATAAAACCATTGTACGTTAATTCCCTCCTTATCTCCCCAAGAAACTGTCCTAGAAAGCAGCCAAAATTTAAAATAGTGAAAGAAAGGACTTCCCTGGTGGTCCAGCGGTTAAGAATGTGCCTGCCAACGCCGGGGACCTGGTTCCATCCCTTCTCCGGGAAGATCCCACATGCAGTGGGGCAACTAAACTCAGGCATCCTAAAGCGCATGCTCTGCAGCGAGAGGAGCCACCGCGATGGGAAGCCTAACCACCTCAACTAGGGAGCAGGCCCGCTCGCCGAAGTTAGAGAAAAGCCCAACCGCGACGATGAAGACCCAGTGCAGCCAAAAATAAACAAATCCACTAAAAAAATAAATGCACAGTTCAATTGTTTAAAAAAACAGTGAAAGAGAAGTGAAAGACCACCTCACAAAGCAAATGACACAAGCAAAGAATGAAACCTGCCATCATTTCTCCCATCTTAAAAAAGTTTTCTTTTTCCTTGATGATTACTACTCCCAGCCATAGCACCATTTCTTTGCTCCCTTTGCCACAAAAGCCCTCAAATGAGTTGGCTCTGATGTCTCCAATTCTTCTCCTCCCACGCTCTCTCGACCTATTCCAACTGCCCTTGTCAAGGTCTTCAGTAACCCTCACAGCAATAAATGCCATGGTCACTTCTCACCTCACCAGCAGCATTTGACACAGTCAATTATTCTTTTCCACTCTGATACACTTTCTCCCTTGGCTCTGGGACCCCTCACACTCTTGACTTTCCCCTTACTCACCAGTTGCTCTTTCTGAATCTCCTTTACCAGTTTCCACTCCATCTCCCTTCCCTCTTAATAATGCAGTAACCTTGGGCTTAGATCATGTCTCTCAGCCTACACTCACTTGCCAGGAAGTTATTCAGCCTAAGGTCTTACCACCTAAGTGCCAATGTCTCCCAAACTCACATCATCAGCCTAGCCTCTCCCACAGACTCCAGATTCACGTTTTTGACCTCCTACTTGTCATCTCCACTTGATTATCAAATGAACACTTCAACTCATATGTGTCCAAAACTGATCTCCTTAAGAAAAAAAAAAAAAAAAAAAACTGAACTCCTTTCTCACTAAACTTGCCCCATCCACAATCTTCCAATACCAGCTGATAATGACTCCATTCTATTAGTAGCCCAGGTCACAAACTATGGAATCATCCATGACTCATATCTCTCTCACACAGCCTGTTAGTTCCGGAAACCATATTAGCTCCACCCTCAAAATATATTCCATGTCTTTCCATTTCACAGGCCCTCCACTGCTACCGCCCTGATAGTTGCCACCATCATTTCTCAACTGAAATATTGCAAGACTCTTTACTGGTCTCCTAGCTTCTCTCCTGCCCTGAGAAGATATTTTCAACGTGGTAGCCACAGCAATTCTTTTAAAATTGTCAGTCAGAGCCCATTAGTCCTTTCAAAACCTTCGATGACGCCCCCATTTCACTGAAGATTAAAGTCAAAGTCTTTAAAATTGCCTACAGGGCCGGATGTGATCTAGTTCTCCCTCACTGTTCTGCCCCCCTTTCCTATTTCTATTTTCTTAACTAATTTCACTCACTCTCCTTTCTGTTTATCAAACATGCCAGTATACTCTCACCAGGGGGTCTTTGCACTGGCTTTTCTCTCCTTCTGAAAGATTCTTCCTCCTCCATAAAAACTATTTTGTCTCCTTCAATATTATGTCTCCAATTAAGTCTACCTAACCACCCTATTTGGAGAAGGCAATGGCACCCCACTCCAGTACTCTTGCCTGGAAAATCCCATCGACAGAGGAGCCTGGTAGGCTGCAGTCCATGGGGTCGCTACAAGTCGGACATGACTGAGCAACTTCACTTTCACTTTTCACTTTCATGCATTGGAGAAGGAAATGGCAACCCACTCCAGTGTTCTTGCCTGGAGAATCCCAGGGACAGGGGAGCCTGGTGGGCTGCCATCTATGGGGTCGCACAGAGTCGGACACGACTGAAGTGACTTAGCAGCAGCAGCAGCAGCAGCAACCATCCTATTAATAGCTCACCCTCCCTCATCAGGCCATCACCAGCCCTCCAAATCCCCCAGATCATGCTCTATTTTTTTCCTCATAGTACATTTCCATTTTTAATCTCAACGGTTTATTCATGGTCTGTGTTCCCTACCTAAAGGCTCCATTTTGATTCCCAAATACACTTCTAGCACAGAGTAAGTCTTCAGTTAATATTTGTCAAGTGAATGAAGAAATGAGTGAGGGGCTGAAATAAAGCAGACTACTATTCGACACTGAAGTAGAAGAATCACAGGCTTCTTCATGTTTACTTTATCTTCTTTCTCACTCTCTATACATCAAGAGACTAGTTGGGCTGGGAGGGGGCAGGGACACCTTGGTAGGGAGAAGTAGATAAATATAGCTGGAGAAGGGTTTATTGGGAGATTTTAGGTTTAAGGGACTTCTTGTCTTTTCGGTTTGGAGGTCTGTTGGAGGACTTGGGGGCATCTGTAGTCCATCACTCTCATTTTTTCATTTGGTGGGGCTTTTATTTGGAAGGTACCTGCCAAACCAAGTGAATTATAGAGGGCAGAAATGAGGACCAATCAAAGGAGTGGAGGAGAAGGAATCAAGCTACTAAAAGGAACTTAAGGGAAACAGGGAAAAGAGGACTTCAGGTTTTCAGCTCAGCTCTCTGAAGTAATAAAGAGAACCAAGATTCAGGGTCAATGCCAAGACTAGTAATGAAGATTGTGAATTCAGTGTCCTTTTTATTCCCAGGAGCCTGGAAGTAGCAGCTAGCTTAGGGGAAATCCTGGAGTAATTATATAAATAAAATTAATCATTTATATATAAAAGATATGTAAATTAAAGATTAATAATGATATATTTATCCTTTACATATAAAAATTATATAAATAAGTAAATTATTGTAGTGGAAGGTTTTAAAACTATATATGTTTTTTCACACATACACAGTCTCACCTACTATTTACACACCAATAAAAGGGTCCCTACCTCCCAAGATAAAGGTACAAAAGTAATGAACCACAGATATATTCATTTTCCAATGTTGTGTAACAAACTTTAGTGGCTCAGCATAACAGTACCCGTTTATCATCTCTCACTGTTTCTGCAATATTGGAATCCAAAAATAGGCTGGTTGGGTAGACCTAGGTAAGGATTTCTCATGACGTTCAGTTAGATGTTGGCTAAGGCTATAGACACCGGAAGGCTTACCTGGGCTAGAGGGTCTGTTTCTAAGGTAGGTTGTGCACAAGGTGGGCAACCTGAAGCTGGCTCTTACCAAGAGGCCTCAGTTCTTTCCCACGTGGGCGTCTCCACCAGAATGCCTGGGTGCCTTCACAACTTGGCAGCTGGTCTTCCCCAAAGCAAGCAATATAAGAGAGCACCAGATATACAAGAGCGAGACAGAAGCCACCATGTCTTTATGTACAACATAGCCTTCCACCACATGCTACAGGCCACATACAGCCCCAATTCAGTGTGGGACAGGAGTATGTAAAGGTGTGAACACCAGGAGGCAAAAAACACTGATGCCATCTTAAAGACTAGCTACCACAGCAGTTAAATGGCTTTCCACGTGAATGGCAAAATGACTTGAATCTACTTCAGAGGGGACCCACATGCATCTTTTCCAACTTATACCAATTCAAAAAATGAGAATATTTGTCCACTTTGTCTGGCCTCCCTATCTCTAGAGAGGCCCTAAAACCTCTGTACAATATCACCTTAGCATTTGTGAGCAGTTAGCCTACTTTGTTAGCAATGTATTTTTAATTTTAAAAGTGGATCACAAACAATAAAGTTGTGATACTTCTGAGGAAAATGTATCATCCTCTTGATTCAGCATGAAAAAGCAAAATTGATCTCCCTTTCTATGTTAGACTTGAGAGATCTTGAGGAAAGTGAACAGGTAGTAAAACAGTGAATATAACTCAGCTAAAAAGAATGCATTTGAATCAGTTCTAATGAGATGGATGAAACCGGAGCCGATTATACAGAGTGAAGTAAGTCAGAAAGGAAAACACCAAAACAGTATAATAACGTATATATACGAAATTTAGAAAGATGGTAATGATGACCCTATATGCAAGACAGCAAAAGAGACACAGATATAAAGAACAGACTTTTGGACTCTTTGGAAGAAGGCAAGGGTGGGATGATTTGGGAGAATAGCATTGAAACATGTGTATTATCATATGTGAAATAGATCACCAGTCCAAGTTTGATGCATGAGACAGGGCACTCAAAGCCGATGCACTGGGACACCCCTGAGGGATGATGGGATGGAGAAGGCTGTGGATGGGGGTTCAGGATGAGGAACACATGTACACCCATGGCTGATTCATACCAGTGTATGGCAAAAACCACTACAACATTGTAAAGTAATAAGCCTCCAATTAAAATTAATTAATTAATTTTAAAACACACTGAACATAATCAAAGGAGAGCGTGTCATACTGCTTGGTTATGCTTTTATCCACAGTACAAAATTTATTCTTAGACCCCAAGAAAGTACCTAATATCTTTGTGTCTCAGTTTCCTTATATGTAAAATGCAGACATGATCACACTCGCATGTACAGAGTGAAATCTGAATTTACATTGGGAACTGAGCTCTAGTTTAAATACATATCAAGATATGCCTATATACATCTCTCTCTCTAGATACAGAGAGAGACATATCCTGACTTATACATAATATGCAATTACAAATAATACACTTGACCAATTTCCTTATATAGACTATTCATATTTGACAGCATTACTCACCTCTTACTATAGCATTCCTCCACTAACTCTATCAACAGTGAGCCTTTCTCTTAACTCTAACCTACTATGACTCTCAATGCTATGAAAAAAATCTGGTGTCATAAACACATTGTGTTATGGTAACAGTAAGGACCAAATCCATTCTTAGTTACATAATCCCTAAGTACTAGCAGCCCTGCCAGCCTCAAGAGTCCATCGGACCACAAAGAAACCAGGGAGAGGGGACTAAACAATGTCCTGAAGCTACAAAAATTCTTCACATAGTTTTCATTATTAATTGCTGGCAAAAAATGCAGACAGGTGAAGGTGGGAGAGGCAGTGGAGGGCTTTAAAATTATGACTTACACGTCTTCTAAATATCATGGCACCTTCTAGGAATAAATGCTTATGGGACAGAAAATCATCCAACAGACCCAATGTCCTGCCCCCTTCCCCACTGCCAACATCTCCAGAGCAAGATAGAGACCCAGGAGTTTAATTTCCTTGCTAATTAGATGTCAAGCAGATACCTCCAACAAATAGCAGTTTTTATCACTACTTTTTTAATGCTATTTTCATCTGTGAGGTTTATAATCCATAATGGCTACCTAATAATAAGTAAAATCAAAGAGTTTTTTAAAAGCTTGTGTGCTTTTATTGTTATAAATGCTTCACAAGTAAAAAGCAGTCAAAGCATAAAGATGCCCTGATTTGAACTTCCTTTGTGCTTGAATAAGAGTGTTTCTCTTGGCACACTCTCACATCAGGCTTCTGCTTCTCTTGGCAAAATCATAAACTGGCTGATGTTGTCTCAGAGGCTTTCTCATGTCCCCTTTCCAAGCATCACTCTTCTTTCACATACCCCTTTCCGTTACCTAGGAGCCTCTTGCCCTGCCTTCCACATTCCACCTACTGCACAATAATGTTCTAGGCTCTTTATACTCCTCCCATTTACCATTCTTGGGATTCTTTGGGGCTAGGGAATGGGGATGATGACTAACCTTTACCAAAATGTTGAATTATTAATAGTCCTCATTCTCTTTAGAATCGTTTCCTTAAACAGAGATTCCTAGAAATGCTATCAACATCTCAGCCCCAAATATGGCAGGTAAGAGGGCTCTCAGCAGGAGGCCTCAGTTCCTTGATTATAACTAGACCTTTTAGAAAAGTGAAGTTCATTGGGTTGGGACTTTACTTGGCCTAGGGTGTTGACGTAGGAAAGCTGCTCTCCCTGAAACCATCCTCAAGGATGAGAATGAAGCCTTAAATGTCTAGTGAGCATCCAATAGGCTTCTCACTGCACTTAAACTAAAATCTAACTCTTATTTAGGGTCCAAAAAGTCTGGCCTCTCCCTACCAGTCTCTACCTAACATACTGCACTCCAGCCAAACTGGCAGTTCTTCTGTATTTGAACATCCCAAGCCACAATCTCATTCCTGCCTTAAGGCTAGCAGTGCCATGTTCCAGCTCTTGGCAGGTAAATTACTCATCATTTGGTTCCCAGCTCAAATGTCACAATCTAAAGTAACCTCACACACACACACACACAAATAAAGTAACCCCACAATCACTTTCCAGAATATGTCCTATTTTATTTTCATGATATTAATCATTGTAAAATTTTCTTATTCATGTATTTGTTTACCTAGTCTTTCCAAGCCTCCCTCTTAATGTACCCTTCATTGGGTATCATGTTTATCAATGCATCCCTAATTGTGCACAGAACCTAGTACATATCCAGTAGTCACTAAAATTGCTGAATGAATGCATAAATAGATGAATCCAAGCATAACTTAACCTTTAAATGTGAATGAGAATCCTTGTTGTACTAATAATACTGGGGGAGGAGGGTTAGTATCACTATAATTGATATAACTAACCTATGCTTATAAGACTTTTATTGAAATGGACTACAGCATATCTTTTCATTGCTGCTAAGTCGCTTCAGTCGTGTCCGACTCTGTGCGACCCCATAGACGGCAGCCCACCTGGCTCCCCTGTCCCTGGGATTCTCCAGGCAAGAACACTGGAGTGGGTTGCCATTTCCTTCTCCAATGCATGAAAGTGAAAAGTGAAAGTGAAGTTGCTCAGTCATGTCCGACTTGTAGCGACCCCATGGACTGCAGCCTACCAGGCTCCTCTGTCGATGGGATTTTCCAGGCAAGAGTACTGGAGTGGGCTGCTGTTGCCTTCTCCATCTTTTCATTAAAATATTATAAATATTGGATTGACAAATATTCTTTTATAAAAGTCATTTTATAAATGTCTTTTAATGAGTGCCACAAATGAAAGCTAGTATCTTCTGTCAGTATTAAAAGACTATTTCCCTTTGACCAATTTCTAGCTTTCTAGATGTGTAGTGTCTGTTGCAAGGACTACAGGAGCCAATGAGCAACTTGCCTGTCACATGCTCTAACAAATCATCTAAGCAGAGAAAACAGCTCTGGATAGAGGATAACCAACACAGGCAGGATGCTGCTAAATGTATAGTTTATTATTCACAAAGTTCACCCCAGCCTGCCAAAAAAACTAAACTGGCAAACAAAAATGCCCTAGCATTTAGCAGTTTGGTTTTCTACCAGGCAGTCCCAGTTTAAGTTGGTTGTAGCTTAGAAGCAGATGTCTGGGAGCAGTTCAGCAAGCCAGCAGTCAGATGCTTTTGTAGAGTGCTCCTCTTAAAAGGCAACATTGAGGCAAATAAATGGATTCCAACTTCCTGGGCTTGCCTTTGAACTATCACAATTAACTGTGCTTTGCTAAAGGGAAACTCCAAGGGTTTTCTCAAAGGTTTCTTTCCTTTTAAGAAAGAAGTGGCAATCTGGTTTAAAGAAAAAGAAACTTGGCATTAGTACAGAGAGAAAAAAAAAAAACACACAAATCAGTAAGAGTTAAATAACATAACTTTTAAAGAAAACATGTAGTATGAGAAAACCTTATTTTTAAAGAACTACAATAAACTTTCTTGAGATATTTCCTAGAAAAGCCTAGTTATTAATTCCTCCAAAACAACAACAAAAAAAAACTCTTAACATTTAAATGACAAACCTCTATTAATTGCTGCTCTTCAATTAGCTCACTATCTAGTTAAATTTAAGAAAATACAATCCTATCTTGGCTTACAAATCAAAAACTTCTTTGTGTTTGGGGTGGGTAGTAATGAGATATGTTTCATCAAACTGTTATACTAGTTCACTTATTAATTTGGCCTCAATTGTATCTTCTTGCATGTCTACCAAGATTAATTTCAGGGTAAGATTGTCTCCAGCTAGCATGTATTGTAAAACTGGAAAAATTTTTCCACTCTTCATGGCTCATTTACAATCTGCCAGGTTTGGGGTGGGTATGAAATGTATTTCTGCCAATGGATAGCCGTTCAGCAGTGCTGAAAACCAATCCTTCTGTTTCATTCATGGTGCGATATGGTTGTATAAAAAGGAGTGAACCAAAAGTGCAGCTAATGCACCCTGTCAATCTGGGTTTATACTGATTCTTTGAGATTGTCATAAGAAAATTGTTTGTAGATGAATATATGAATATATTATCTCATTCTTTAGTCGTCTACCACTGAAAACACGTACTAAGTCATTGGGAGAGAAAAAATCAAGTTTAAGGCCTTTTCTATTTTACAGGAGCTGTATTATTTTTAAGGAAACGCATTGCACTAAAATTATATATCTATTATAGTTTAGAGCAGAAAAGAGAAAATCCTGGGTATTTCGTAACAACATCTTCTAAAAGATTAAGAATCATGGTTTGAAACCCTTTCCAATAAGTGATTTGAGTACTCAGCGGCAATTAAAAGGCAAGCTGAAGCACCAAGATAAAGTTGTGTCCCCCTAGTGACCTCTAGAGTAGAGCTCAGCTCCCACAAGCAAGACTTGGGGGAAAAAAAGGAAGCAGCAAGCCAAAGCCTGGCGCGCTGCTGCAAACCTAACCTATATCTTCAAGAGTACATCCCTTCGCATCTCCGTGTGGTCCCGTTTTATTAAACCCCAAGGCGCGATAAATGTCCGCCTCCCGGGCTATGAGGCCCATTGGGTTGAAATCCAACTTCAAACGCCACTGCTTCCTCCTTCCCACCAAGCTCCGGTGCAGTTCCCCGGCACAGGCTTCCTCACCGAGCATGGTGCCCAGCTGGTTTCCACCTCTCTGCAGTGCTGCAAGACCACCTCTCCGCCACCGCTAGCTCCCCAGCGCGAGAGTCGAAGCGCTGGTCCGCCGGCCAGCGGCCACCTCTGCTAGTCCGCGCTGCGGTCGCGGGCCGCGAGTGCACCAGCTCCCGGCGCGCAGCGCGGCGCTGGGCGAGTCCTGGATACCCAGCTCCTGCTGGACGCCGCCTACGAGGCTCCCTCCAGAGTTCAGCTCTCGACCACGCCGCGATGCCTGGAGTCACCCGGCAACAAGCTCATCCTTATCCTCCCTGCCAGAGCTTCTCCCCCTCCGAACTTTCCAACTTCAGAAGCCCTGGTTCCAAAGGAGCAACAGGGGCCCGCCTCGACAACGGGAGTCACTGCCCGCCTCAGCAGGTCGGGAAGACGGGAAAAGCCTGCAGGGACCCGACCCACAGCAAATCCCCTTGACCATGGGGGGAAAAGAGAGCCAGACAGCTCCTATCTCCTCTTGAGGCTGGAGGGTGGGAAAATGGATGCAGAACTTGTCACCCTGGGATGAAGGGATGGAGAGAGGTTGGGAGGAGAGAGTAGTAGAGAGACACCTCGAAAAACTCTCTCTCTCTGTCTCTCTCTCTGTCTCTTTCTCTCTGTTTCTGTCTCTGTCTCTGTCTCTGTCTCTCTCTCTCTCTCTCTCTCTCTCACACACACACACACACACACACACACACACACACACACACGCACACACAGCCTGATTCCGAAAAGGTTAAGACCCGAGGAGCCGAGTCGCTTCTCTACCCACTGCCCTGAGGGGGTAAGGCGCAACAGATACCCAAGCTCTTGGAGTGGGAAAGGAGTGGGGTGAGAACAAGAGTCTCCAGGTTTCCCCGGGTTACATAAAGGGGACAAACTCCTATCGGAGTCTCCTTGGAGGGAAAGGAAGGTGCAGCAGTTCTCCCCCCTCCCAGAGACGGAAAACTCTTCCCCAGCAGGCAGCCTTCCACTTGGCCAAGCCCGGATGTAAACAGGCTAGCCACAGAGGCGGTCGGCGGATGGGAGGTGGGATGGAGCGAGGTGAGAATGGAGCGTTAACTCACCCTTGATGCTGGGGGGCTTTCTCTTCTTGGCCATCTCCTGTCCCCTCCCCTCCCCCAGACCCCCGGAGCGTTTCCTCCTGCTGTCACCCAGCTCCTGGAGCGGGCACCGTGGAGGGCTTCCAGGCGAGCTCTCGCCGCGGCTCTCAGCTCAGCGAGCTCTTTGTTGCTGTGATGGCATCTACGAGGCGGCGGCGGCGGCGGCCCGGCTGCGCGCTCGGCTCTGCTCGGCTCGGCTGGAGCGGGCGCCGCCGCCCCTCTGCTCTCCGCCACGCGGAGCTGGTGAAGCTCGCGCTCGCTCTCCTGCGGCCGCTCAGACTGCGGCGGCGGCTGTGGATGCTGCTGTGCTGCTGCTGCTGCTGGAGGGGGCAGCGCCGGGTCCCCCGAGTGCCCGCCCAGCACTGACCTCCCCCTTTCGCACACCCTCCCTCCCCTACTCCCCCACCCCAGGATGTCCCGTCTGAGCCGCCGACTCCAATCCGACCAGTGACGGCGCTGTCGTCCAGCCGCCGCTGCTGGGGAAGGCGACGGTGGCGGCGGCAGGGGACTGCTGGAGGAAGTGGGGGTCCCGCGGCCATCTGCGACTCGGGAGGAGAAAGCCAGACGGTCCAACTCTGATAGAGCTCGCATCCTGCCTGCCTCGGCGCCTCGGAAGCTAACAGCCCCACCCCAGGTGGCAGGGCGCGACGTCGGCGGCGGGGTAGGCCCGCGAAAGGCACCAGTCTCCGTACGCCAAGAACTCCGGCCAACTGCAGGAGTATTGGCACCTGCACTTGCGACCGGGCCGCTCCGCAAAAAGCTGGTCTCGGGCACCGAGCCCGAATTCCAAGCGGGCGATGAACCCCTGGACGCGCGGATGCCTCTGCCCCTGCGAAACCGAGAAGGGAAGAGAGCCACTGGATAGTGAGTGGTAGAGAGGAGAGAAATTAAGTTTCAGAGGCCGCCCAGGGACAGACGACTGGAAGAATGACCTAGTTCAGGCCCTAAACTTCTTATAGTGAAAACTCAGGACAGGTCCCTTAGGGCTGCAGAAAAAGAGGAAAGAAAGCACGCTCTCGCAAACTGGAGAAATTAGGAGGCGGAGGAGTGATTTCTTGACCTCCAGGAGAAACTGTTCCAGTGGTCGAGTTCTTCCTCGCTCTGATTGTGATTTGAAGTTTTCATTACCCGGAAGGAGCTGTCCTCCTCTAGCGTGCTGATCAGAAAGGGAGTCTCACCAGTGTGTCCGGGCAGCAAGGTCATGCAAAAGTCTGACTGATCTGAGAATGTAAAGGTAACCGTTATTGCTGTTCAGTCGCTCAGTCCTGTCCGATTCTTTGAGACCCCTTGGCCTGCAGTACGCCAGGCTTCCCTGTCCTTCACTATCTTCCAGAGTTTGCTCAAACTTATGTCCATTGAGTCCCTGATGCTATCTATCTCATCCTTTGCCTCCCTCTTTACATTTTGCCTTCAATCCTGCCCAGCATCAGGATCTTTTCCAATGAGTTGTCCAAAGTGTTGAAGGTGGCCAAAGTATCGGAGCTTCAGCATCAGCCCTTCCAATGAACATTCGGGGTTGATTTCCTTTAGGATTGGTAGCCTAGCTTTAAAGGAATGATGGAAGGAGTAGAGTAAGGAGGAGATTGCCATATGCATCCGGGAAGATGCCAATTCATTTCTTTCTTTGCAGGAACTTGGATTTCCTCAAAACCCACATTCTAATTCACTGAGATCTTATCAGCAGTTCCCTCTTGCCTGTATCCCCAACCTAATCTGATTATCTAAACATCCAGTCATTCAATTCAGTACCACTAGTCAGAAGTTGCCCCAGCATTGATGTGGTGCCCCAGTATGAACACTGGAGTCCAATATACACACTGCTATATTTTAAATGGATAACCAACAAGAACCTACTGTATAGCACATGGAACTCTGCTCATTGGTATGAGGCAGCCTGGATGGAAGAGGGGTTGGGAGAGAATGGATACATGTATATGGATGGCTGGGTTCCTTCACTGTTCACCTGAAAATATCAAAACATTGACAATTGGCTATACCTCAATATAAAATTAAAAGTTTGAAGAAAAAAAAAAAAGGAACACTGGAGTCCAAGTCTCTGGTCTTGAATTCTAACCCTGCAACATCATAGCTTTGAGAATTTGCACAAGTCATTTAATCCTGCTGTGCTGCTTCCTGATTTATAAAATATCACCTCAAAGATTCCTTCCAGTTCTAATAAACATCCTGAGATTTTTTAGTCACAAAATAGTCAGATTTTTTGCACTCTTTCTAAATTTAACTTTATACAATGTTTAATATTGAGGTAAGTAGTTTGAAGAAAATATGAAATACCCAATTCTTCTCACAACAAAGGTGTTCAATGGAATTAAAAAACAAAATAGCAAGCTTATTTTAATTAGCAACATAGGCCCATTCTCTGTTGTATAGCTACAAATGAGACTTAATCAAAACTTTCTCTTCCAAAAAGCCATCTTTGATTTAATTCTAAACTACTTCTTTATGTGTTCATACTTTATCACTAAATACTAATTATTGCCTATATTAAGATAATATCTGACAAGGCATTCATTACTTTCACATACTTCATTTCATTTGATGCTGACTACAAACTTGGGAATTCAGAGGGCAGGCCCTGTCTCCCATGTTTTATACATGAGGACATGAGGTTCCTGGAGGTACAATTATTTGTTCACAGCTTCCAGGACTTCTGTGAAGCTCTTCTAACTTAACATTAGCCTCATGGCACCCCACTCCAGTACTCTTGCCTGGAAAATCCCATGGACGGAGGAGCCTGGTGGGCTGCAGTCCATGGGGTCGCTAAGGGTTGGACACGACTGAGCGACTTCACTTTCACTTTTCACTTTCATACATTGGAGAAGGAAATGGCAACCCACTCCAGTGTTCTCGCCTGGAGAATCCCAGGAACGAGGGAGCGTGGTGGGCTGCCATCTATGGGGTCACATAGAGTCAGACACGACTGAAGTGACTAAGCAGTAGCGGTAGCATTCCATGACACCAGCTGCCTATGAAATAGAATAGCTCTGTTTCAGACCAGGAGTTGTTTCCTTCTATTTATTCCTTCCATGATGCCATTACTATTAGCAGAGGGAACTCAAGATTTTAGTTGCCAAACTGTCTATTTTGTGTACATGGCTTCCCTGGTGGCTCAGATAGCAAGGAATTTGCCTGCAATGTAGGAGACCTAGGTTCAATGCCTGATTCAGGAAGATCCTCTGGAGAAGGGAATGGCAACAACACTCCAGTATTCTTGCCCCCAAAATTCCATAGATGGGCAGGCTACAGTCCATTGGGTCACAGAGTTGGACACGACTGAGAGACTCACAGTTTCACTTTCATGATTAACTTGTAGAACTTCAAAGTATTTTTGCATGCATTTTCTTAATTGAAGGTCACAACTATTACAGAAGACTATGAAAAGAGGTGTGTTGAGCCCACCAAACAGATGAGTGAACAGACCCAGAGACATTACAGTCACAGCTACTCAGGCCCTGGGTAGCTCACAGTGCATGCTTTTGTTTAATGATTGTAAATAGAATATTTGTAGGGATCAAAAAAGCAAGAGAGTTCCAGAAAAACATACTTCTGCTTTATTGACTATTCCAAAGCCTTTGACTATGTGGACTGCCAAGGTCCAGCCTCAGCAGAGTCCAGGGATATCCTCAGGATGGACAACATTGGCGAATGAAGATAGACAGATAAAGAGATAAAGAAAGAGACACGGGGTGACCAAGCTTCTTCAAGTGAGGCCCATTTACTTTATTCTTCTCGGGGCTTTTATACCCTGAGTTATACATACAGCAAGGTGAAAAATGCAGTCAACTCAACATTCCATCTGTAATAACTTTTATCAATATCAGGTTCCTTTCTTCAAAAGTCTTATTTTCTGCACATCATCTTCTATTCCGGAGGCCTGTTGATATTCCATGACCTCTTTTTGATAAAGGTTGGTCAGCCAGAACACCAGAACAATGATTTTCCCTTGAAGTGTTTCTTCTTAAATTCTTAGCCTGCATCACCCTTAAAGTACAGAGTTACATTTTTATGGAGCAAAGATTCAGCGGGTTACAGCAAAGAAAGAACTTATTCACTCAAAGTCTAATGTTGCTAATGCTATGGCTATTACTTGTTTCTTTTACATCCTGACTATATGCACTCCTAGGAACACAATGGATAAGGGATGTGAGAACTTGGCAGTAAGCATAGGCTCAACAATGTTGCAAGAGTCTGGATAAACCTGCCAAGTAAGCTAGAATGCCAACAGAGGGTTTGAAACACTCCTTTCATGCCCAGGAGACTTATCAACTAGACCCCTAAGTTAACTCTTTTGGTCAGGGACAGGCCCTTGCTAATGTCAGAAGAGCTGGTGAAAGACATAAAGTAATAAGACAGACAGATTCTGGTTCGGGGGTAGATGCTCGAGCAGGTCCAGGGGGTCCGTCGAGTCCTGAGGCTTTGCTCATCAGGACTCTTCCGCATGACCTTGTCATGGGTCGGATGGCCCAGGGATTCCCTCGAGTCCTGCATGACCTTGTCATGGGTGGGATCTCCCATGCTGGCTCCCGGCATCTCCCCCTTTTTTATTTTTTAAGACAGGCAGATTAATTTAGTCGTGAGCTTTTGAGTGCTCTGTCGAAGAGTTTTAACAATATAAGGCAGAATAATTATGAGAAGCAGAATTAGAGCTGCCACAGCAGCATAGCTAAGAATAGTAGACAGAATGTTTTTTTCTGAAATAAAGTTAGAAAGTGTATGAAAGAAATCACTTGCTATTCCTGCAGCAGTAAAATCTAATTGGGAGTGCTCCATGGTCTTTATCTGACTATGATGTTTTTCCAAATCCAAACTTATGTTGGAACCGTTCTATAACCCCAAAATGTGATTCCCAATTCCCTCCTAGCCACAATCCGTCTCATTTACCTTCAGGGATGCCACACAAATCCACCGGCAGTCAGCATGACAAGACAATGCCAACTCCACTTTCAAAGCCTACAATTTAGTCCCAATGTGCATCATCACCTCCTCCAGGGCATCTACGCCCACCTCTCGCTTTCCATCTACAACTTCTTGTGTTGCCAACACCAAAGAAACATTTCCGGACATGGTATCAACATACTCGGCAGTATGCACTTGTTGAGCCAATGACATCACTGCCACAGCAACAGTAACAGTAATAGTAACAGTAGTAATTGAAGTAACAGAAGTAATTGCTGTTATTAAAGCTGAATTTTTTAAGATTAGGTAGGATCACAGTCTTTTATGTAAAGCCATGACATCTGCTTAGTAGGTGGCTTTTTGGGATCTCTGTTGCTGGTTGTCTTAGAGTCTGCTGGATTCTCCAGGTGGGCGGCGGAGGCAGGGGCAGAGGAGTGCTGTTTTTCTTTTGTGGTCGAGGAGATGGGGGAACCGAGTGCTCGGGAGACTGTGACATGGTGAGTCAGTCTGTCTGGGATCCAAACAGGAGAAGTGGAATCCTGTAGAAATACACAAGCATACCCCCTCCCACAAGTTAGCAACACGTCTGGCCCTTTTTACTCTCTGGCAAGGAGGTCTTTTTACTTGACCAGGGGCCAATTCTGGTCTGCAAAAAAGGATTGTACTGCCTGTTGATAAGAACTTCCTTTTATGGCTGCAGCTATGGCAATGCCCTTCATCATTGCTGGCCCTATATCTGCACACTGTTTGATATAATCTCCTATCTCCCCTGAGGTTCTTATAGGGTGAAGTATGGCCTGGCAGGTAGAGTTTGCATTTTCAAATGTTAGCTGTTTTATTAAGATCTCAGCTGCTCCTTGACTAGGAATGATTTTGTGGACTCCCTCAATGAGTCATGACACAAAATCTTCATAGGGCTGTTTTGGTTTTTGTTTAATATTTGATAGAGAGGCGGTTGATTTTCTTCCCTGAGGTAATGATTGCCAAGCTTCAAGAGCACAAGCTGTTACCTGTTCTAAGGCTCTCCTGTCTAGATTCATCTGGTCTCTCACTGACGCAAATTCAATAATTCCTGCCAGCATATCTTGTACAATTTGTCTCGGACCATGTCTGCGATTAGTATCAGCCTGCTTTTGAGCAAGGTCCTCAACTTCAGTTTTCCAAAGTAAATATTGTCCTCCGGACAGACAAGCCTTTGCAACTGTCCTCCAGTCATGGGGCGTCATCCACCTTGTTGACAATGCTTCTAACAATGTCAAGGTATATGGAGCTGTAGCCCCATATAAAGAGCAGGCTTGTTTAAGTTCCTTAATCATTTTCATTGGGAGGGGTTCCCACGTGGCGTTCAGGTCTTCACCCTCATATAACATGGGAAAACAAGCCTCAAGGTGGGGATCAAATTCATCCTCGGGGCTTGAAAAGACCCTTCTTTGAGCAACTCCTAACGGAGGCCCTTTATCCCCATGCTGAGGGGGAGACATGGGGGGTGGGGGGTGGAAGCGTCTCATGTTTTTCTTTTCTTGTTTTGAAGATTTAACTGTTTGATGCCTGGATCTTATGGATGATCTCATTGGAGATATTTTTCTTAAGCTCTTAGGAGCATTTTAGCTAAAATAGACCAATCTTCACCAGAATGGTATTGAGCTGATGCCTCCTCTAAATCCTCTTCATCTTGGGGCAAAAGCTGTTCCTCCTTTTCAGATACTCTTTTAGATTTATGGGCAGGATCTAAAGCATCTCTAATCATATTTCATAAAGAGAAAGTATCAGTGGGCACCCTTTTTGGACCATGTTGAGTGTAATAAGTTTTTAACTGTTTCCCTACCTTTCCCAAGTTTTTAAGTCAACAGTGTCTTCTTCTGGGAACCAAGGACATTGCTCTTGTACGAATGTAAAAAAGGATGGAACAGTAGCTTTCTTAACTTTAATTCCTCTTTTGTTTAACAGTTGCAAAATTACTTTTATAAAGAGTTGTTCTTTAGACTTGCTGTTACCCATGTCAGAAAATTAAGATTTGTATAGATCAGGAATAAAATTTCGCCTTGTCAAGGTTTCTACCCTGGCCAAGGGGGGTCTTTTTCAACCTGTAAAAAAGTCTGACATGCCAAGGTTTTTGCCCTTGACAAGGTGGGGTTTTTTTAACCCATAAGAAAATCTGCCTTGCCAAGGTTTCTACCCTTGATAAGGGGAGTCTCTCTCGACCCATCACTTTCCACCCGTCTTTTCCTACCTATCTTCTGTAGGTGCGTCTGCAGCACACTGAGTGGGGTCCTAGTCGTCCCGAAAATGGGGCTTACCTTTGGGTCCCTGTTCGGGTGCCACTTGCCAATGTTCGGCCTCAGCAGAGTCCAGGAATATCCTCAGGATGGACGATGTTGGCGAATGAAGAAAGATAGATAAAGAGATAAAGAGACACGGGGTGACCAAGCTTCTTCAAGCGAGGCCCATTTACTTTATTCTTCTCGGGGCTTTTATACCCTCAGTAAAGCAAAGTACATGACACAAGCAGTATACATATGTAAAATAGTGTTAGACACCAGAGGCCAGATTCTTTGGAGACGCATGGACTGTAGCCCACTAGTCCTCTGTCCATGAAATTCTCCAGGCAGGAATACTAGAATGTGTTACCATATCCTTCTCTAGGGGATCTTCCTGACCCAGGGGTCAAACCCAAGTCTGCTGTACTTCAGGCAGGTTCTTTGCCGTCTAAGCCACCAGGGAAGCCCCATACATATGTAGGCTACACTTAAGTGAGAGGTAACGACTTCAGAAAGTTGAGAGCACGTGTACCACTACACAGCTGCAAGTTGGCTTGTGGGGATGGAAACCTTGGATATGAGGATTCTCATTTTTCAAGAGGATTCAGGAATCTGGATTCCCAGATAAAATATTATTTTCATGTTGGTTAACATGAAACAAAGCAAAACAAGGCAGGCTAAATAGAACACAACTGTCAGTAATATACAGCTTATGGGCTGTGTATATCTGTATCCATTTTCACATCCCATCAAGTTTTTTTTTTTTTTTTTTTTTTGGCTGTGCTGGGTCTTCATTGCTGTGTGTGCTTTTCTCTATTTGTGACCAGTGTGGGCTACTCTCTAGTTGCTATACATGGGGTTCTCTTGTTGCCAAGGATGGGCTCTAGTGCATGTGGGCTTCAGCAGTTGCAGCTCCAAGGCTCTAGGGCACAGGCTCAATAGTTGTGGTGCATGGGCTTAGATGCTCTGTGGCATGTGGGATCTTCCCCAACCTGGGATCCAGCCTGGGTTTCCTGCACTGGTAAGTGGATTCTTTACTACTGAGCCACTAGGGAAGCCCTCAATTGAGTTTTATCACCAAAGAGTAGGTACTGAACCAAATCCTTGCAACTAATCTAATTCTGTCAGTGTCTCTATACCCTTAGAATTAGAGGTTATCAATTCTTTAGGTCCATTTAATCATGATTTCTAAAGAAAGATTGCAGAGATTGGCGTTTTTAAATTTCTGGCTGTTCTTAGAGCCATCAATGAGAATGGCCACAGTAAATCAAAAATGTTAAGTCATATGTAATTCTGCTGGGCATGAGGAAATCTCTACATTTTCTTTGATGATGATAATGAAGTATTGATGGTGACAAGGACAAAACTGACCTAATATCTATTTCCCTTTATAGGAAGGTTCTGAATGGACCCCTTCAAAGAGTAGTCACGGTGCTACAGTGGTAACTTTAGCTATATGTAGTGTAATAATTCTATTTAGATTATTCCAGCCCTGTCAAGACTACCTATCGAGTAAAAGACAATCAGAATGGTGGAAAGGAATACATGTTCAACGTGTGGAAGTATCAAGTGAGCCCAACAGGGAAAATGAACATGTCATACAAATTATACTTAAGACCAAAGTTAAAATATCATTCATACGACAAAAAGCATGATTGTCATTAATTGTATATTACTGCCACTGCAGTAAAAAGGTTGAAAATATAACCCTCAGAAGATTATTTTTGGCTGAAATATTTTATATTGAATATCTATCCATAAATTGGACTTCCCAGGTGGCTCAGTAGTAAAGCATTTGCCTGTTAATACAGGAGACGCAGGTTGATCTCTGTGTAGTGCACTAAAAAGAATTCCCTGGAGAAGGGAATGGCTACCCGCTTCACTATTCTTGCTTGGATAATCCCAGGGACAGAGGAACTTGAGGGCTAAGTCCATAGGATCGCACAGAGTCAGACACAACTGAAGCAACTTAGCACGCAGTTTAGGGAAAGTGAAAAGGAGGAACAAAGCCCCACTGATTTTAATCATTTTAATACCAAAGACTATCAAAAGAATCCAAACTTGCCCCATTACTGAAAAAAAAAAAAACTAGTATTTTTAAACTGTACATACAAAAAAAGCATAATACTCACTTCAGCTGAGGTTTTAAGGGAAACTGCAATTATGTGACTACAGGTAAAAAAGGTAAAAAGAGAAAAGATGGCAAGAAGAGAGAGAGATAGTCCAACTAGTGCACTTAAAAGAATTCCCATAGCACTTACATACTCAAAATCATCCTATGAAGGAGTGGAGAAACGGAGGCTGGCTTCCTACCCCATCTCACACAACGTTATGGATACGTGAGACCTTAAGTTATACATCTTCCCTTTCTCTCTGATCATTATAATAGATACACAGATATTCATTACAATAACATTTCACCTGAATTTAGTTGGAGGGTCCTGGAATGAGAGTTTATAGAATCTTACCTCATTCTAGTTCTTCCATTAATGACCCTGACCTTAAGAAATGTGTTCACTTAAGCATGTCTGAATTGCACAGAAAGACATGAAATTCAGAGACAGCATTTAGGGACTTAAATGTCAACTCTAGGTTTCTGAGGTGGAACCCTCTCAAGAAGATTCCTTAACACTTTACTACTTTCAGAGCAAAACTCTTCTGCAGAGATACCTGCCTAGCCGTGATACAGCCATGACTACTAGCAATTGAATCTATGAGAAAGAAAATTTAATTTTCCTAAGTTCAATTTCCCAGTTGTCACCTAACTCTAGGGCTATGTCCTTCTAAAATGGAGTTAATTAACATGGAACCTTATTGTACCCACAATGATGTGTATGCTTAAGGGAGTTCAACTCCACAGAAACCCACAGGAAACAAGAGAAGGCATTTGAAAAGGCCAAGAAATCCTCAAACTAGGTCTCTGCTCAAATTATTCAGAAGTTCCTCTGGGGGAAATAGCACAGACCTGGCCTGAGTAAAGCAGTGTATAAGTGGAAGGGTAGTCAGACATTATATAGAGATAGTCTGCTATGTATCATCTATGTATCATCACTCCAGCTGACCTGCTCAAGGACACAATATTCAATCTGACCTCTGCTAGCTTCCAAGTAATCACTTTACCCTAAAAATGTTCTCGTGTCTGCAATAACCCCCTCCATTATAATTCTGTTCATAATTTTGTTCCTTTACTCAGTCTACCAATCAACCAACTGACCTCTCCATATAAGAGTGAGCAATTTGCATGCAAAATAAATAGCGCACAAAATAAAGAAACATTTTAGAGATATTTTTGATAATGGACCAAATTGTAATTTCCATTCTTCTCTCTTTCTATTTATTCACTCTGACATGTGTATATGTATTGAGTAATACTATATGCCAGTCATGTTCTAGGTGATTGGGCATACAATGGAGAAATAAAACAACATGATCTGTGCATGCGTGGTATTTACACTTTTATAGAGGAGATAGAATTAACCTTAAATTCCTCATGAAAATAGCACATCCAAAGACTCCAGGAGGAAATTTAGCATTAGAACAGTGGTTTCCAAATTCCAAATTGATAGGCATCCCATCAATTAAAAAGAAAATTGCTAGCCTAACTCCAACCATATTTATTTGGTTGTATTTACATTGAGTGTACTATTGTACTAATACATGTATACATAATAAGAGTGAAGTGAAGTGAACTGAAGTCGCTCAGTCGTGTCCGACTTTTTGCGACCCCATGGACTGTAGTCCACCAGGCTCCTCCATCCATGGGATTCTCCAGGCAAGAATCCTGGAGTGGGTTGCCATTTCCTTCTCCAGGGGATCTTCCTGACCCAGGGATCGAACCCAGGTCTTCCACGTTGCAGGCAGATGCTTTAACCTCTGAGCCACCAGGGATGGTCCATTTTCAAAAACCTTACCCCTTAAAAATACAAAATCTTGCAGTTTTAACGGGTAAGGTTTTTGAAAATGGACCATCTTGGTCACCACCAGACACTATTGCATTGGATGAACTAAAGGAAGATCAATGTGGCTGAAGTTTACTGTGCTGTGCTGTGCTTAGTCTCTCAGTCATGTCCGATTCTTTGTGACCCTATGGACTGTAGCCTGCCGGGCTCCTCTGTCCATGGGGATTCTCCAGGCAAGGATACTGGAGTGGGTTGCCATGCCCGCCTCCAGGGGATCTTCCCGACCCAGAGATCAAACCCAGGTCTCCCGCATTGCAGGCTGCTACTTTACCATCTGAGCCACCAGGGAAGCCTAAGAATACTGATGTGGGTAGCCCATCCCTTCTCCAGGGGGTCTTCCTACACAGGAATCGAACCAGGGTCTCCTGCATTGCAGGCAAATTCTTTATCAGCTGAGCTATCAGGGTAGCCCTGATGTTTACTACATGGGGATGATTTTAAGAAGAGGAAGACATGATTTAATTTACCTTTAATAATAAAACTCTGATTCCTTGACTCCTGTATGGGTAATTGGAATAAGTCTAATAAGTTAATTATATGGCTGTTGGGTTGGACGAGAGTTAAAGTTTCACACTAACACTCAGATGTGTTCTGGAGCCCCTTATTGGGCCTAGAAGCAGTGTTGCTCTATACTAATGAACACACCTGGCAGTCAGATCTTGGTTTCTAAATACCACTGTCCACAAGACACAGAGAGGCATCTTTGGAGAAATGACTCCAGGTCTATAGCAGACGAAGTAGTAGGTGAACTAAGCACATCTTGATGTGCCAGAAAGCAAGGAAGTCCTCAAAGACCAATGAGCTCAGGACAAAAGGACAAATGAGCCAGCTTGAAGTAGTTGTCTACTGGTCAAAATTATGAAGATTTGAGTTTAGAAAGATATATATACAAAATAATGATAATGGATTATAATACACTGAATAAAATAATTTATGAATCCAGGGGCATGTGAAGTTTCTTCAGTCATGTCTGACTCTTTGCAACCCTATAGACTGTAGTCCACCTGGCTCTTCTGTCCATGGGATTCTCTAAGTAAGAATCCTGGAGTTGATTGCCATGCCCTCCTCCAGGGATCTTCCTGACTCAGGGATCCAACACATCTCTAACATCTCCTGCATTGGCAGGTGGGTTCTTTACCACTAGCATCACCTGGGAAGCCCTATGAATCATAGTGGTATCCAATGAGAGAATTTTAGGTTTTGTTTTTTTTTTTTTTTAAGAAGAATTGAGCTAGTAAGTGTAGAAGATAAAATTAGAAAATCATCATTTGGCAAACTTCCCATATAACATCTAAGGATCATCAATGGATGCTAAAGCCTTTGGATAAAAGGTTGTTGAGAACATGATATTCTTATATATTATCCTGTATAGTAGTTGTTGACTGAAAAGGGAAGATTATATCTTTAATGGAGAGTTGGTGTGGTCACCACCTTAATCAATAATCAAACTTAGCATCATCAATAGCTGAACTAAGTGTCATGTGCCTCCTGATGGGAATCAATAATAAATACACATCACCTGTGCAGTTTACTTATAAAAAATGTTTAACCTAAATCTAATCATGATGAAACGAGTCAGATAAAATCAAAATGTGCAATTCTATAAGACACTGTCCTGGATTTTTATTTTTTTGAATATAAAACTCAGCATCATGAAAAAAACAGAGGGACTAAAGAGGAATAAATATCTAATGCAACTGGATCCTGGATCAGGGTGGGGAAAGTAGACCACATATAACAGACATTTTGGACAATTAAAAAGTTAAATATGGACTGTACGTTAGATATTATTCAATTAGTGTGATTTTCTTACGTATGTTAGTAGTATTGGTATATAGGAGAATGTCCTAATCCTTAGGAGATGCATACTGTTATTGTTATATAGGAGATTGGCCTATATAGTATTGTTATATAGTGATAGCTTATGGTGGATGATGTCAAATTTGTGCTCTCTGAAGGGACCAGGGACCAGGCTTGATAACTCAAGAGTTTTTGTGTATCAGAGTTTTATTAAAGTGAAAAAGGGACAGAGGAAGCTTCTGGCATAGACATCAGAAGGGGGACGGAGAATACCCCCCTCACTAGTGTTAGCAAGGGAGTTATATACTTTTTAAATTGGTTATTACAGTAAATCAAAAGAATGTCTCAATCATAAAAGGCCTTACCAGACTCACTCCCATAATATACATATTAACATGACAGGATTAGTCAGAAGTTTCGCAAGAAGGAGAAACACATCCTCGAGCAGGAAACATTATTGTTATATAGTCATTGGTACAGAGTTTAAGGAAAAACTTGAGCAACTCATTCTTGAGCAAGACTTTTGTTGTGCAAGCATCAGCTCTGGACTTAAAACGTTTGTCCTTTCCTCCTCCTTGAGAACTCCAGACCCCTATCTCCTCCTCAAGAGCCCCAGACCCCTTTGTCCTCCTCTGGGGCCCTGGACTTCTTATCAACCTGCCTAGGAATTGACTCTCGCAATAGGAGTATTGTTATATAGGAGAATGTCATTAGTATTTTTATAAAGGAGAATGTCCTTATTCTTGAGATGCATACTGTAGTATTAAGTTGAGAAAACAAAAATGACTATTTATTAGCAATTTCATAAGGTTAAACTTAATATTTAGAAGCAAATGCCATGATGTCTGCAACTTGCTTTCAAATGCTTCAGCAGAAACATTAATACATGATAGATAAGTACGTAGGTAGGCAGACAGATCAACTGAGTAAGACAAAACATTGAAAACTGATGAATGCTGGTGAAGAAATAAGAATACCCATTGTAAAAAGTCTTTCAACCTTTGTTGGCTTGAGATTTTTCAAAATACAACATAGAAAAATGAGGGAAATGAAACATTCAGCTTTGCCCAGTGAATGGTAAAACAGTTTAAGATAAACCTAGTCTCTTGGGAGATTAATGCTTAGTTTTTCAAGGTTCTTTTCCTCTTACTCTTTCTCTTCGCCTCTCATCTGTTGAAATCTGAACACAGAAGTTCATTTTATATCTTAACAATAGCACAGTTGGGCTGTCTTCTGGTCTACGCATTGTGCTTCTTCCCTGGCATCCAAATAATGTGTGGGTGATGCATAGCTTGCCTCACTGAGCTCTGGGCATTGGTTCATATATGTTTACTGTGATAACTGCTAAAATGGGTGGGTTTTGTCAGATCTCCTGGCATAGGCAATGCAGGATGATGGCTCTCAAGAAGCTCAGCCATCTCCTCCTGTTGATCAGGCTACTTTCATTGTCTTTCACTGATGCTGCAAATCCTCCGAAACTTGGCAAAATCCTCCATCTGGATCTCATCTTGGAGTTACCTACTCACAGCTACCACTATTATGTTCTTTGAACAGAGACCTCTACTGAGACCTCCTCTGCTGTGACTTCCTGGCAAGTATATTAATGTTTATTTCTAAACTACCTTTTATTTAGGACTTCCCTGGTGGCTCAGATGGTAAAGTGTCTGCCTACAATGCGGGAGACCTGGGTTCAATCCGTGGGTTGGGAAGGTCTCCTGGAGAAGGAAATGGCAACCCACTCCAGTATTCTGGCCTGGAAAATCCTATGGACTGAGGAGCCTGGTGGGCTACAGTCCATGGAGTCGCAAAGAGTCAGACACGACTGAGTTGACTTCACTTTCATGTCTCACTTTCACCCTTTATGTATCTTCAGAGTCTCCCAGGAACCTCTCCCTCTCTCCTGCCATATGCACCAGCTACTATTCTGCCTAAAACACCATGACACAAATTTTATGCTTCTGTGGCCATCCTCTGTTGATACAGGGTTTTACTCAAAGGCTTTCAAACTTGGAGAAGCTTTCCAAGTTTCTCCAAAACTTTCAACCCACACAATTGTACTATGAGCAAAGGAAACAGTCTCATCTCTCATGCACTTGTCTCTCACACACACCCCTTAACTCTTTCCCCAGCACTTCCTACTTTTCATACAATGGGACTTTTGTTGGATCATAGCCTCCATTCTTTCTCCATGATGATTCCTTTTTAAAAATTGAGTATTAGCTTTATTTTCAAATAACTAAAAATTTCCCTTGGTTAATAGAACACTTTCGAAATCTAGATGGCTTCTTTTCCTTTCAAAAGGCCTGAATTTCAAGACAATGTCTGACAAGGAACTCGAGAAAGTTCACTATGAGATTTCAAACTTAGCAAAAGTCATTTTCTCCAGGCGGATTATGCCTTCCTGGAAGCAATGATTGCCACTGACTCAGTGTGCAAGGAGCCACAGGGAAATGGTTTATGAGGAATTAAATACTCACTGGTTTCCTAAGCCAGAAACATTACCCTCATTAAGGTTGTCTAAGCATATTAAATCAGGAAATCTGAGGACTAGTCACAACTTGTCTACTGATATTCTTTGTGACTTAGGACTAATTCCATGATAAGAAAAATAATAGTAGCAGCAACTACTGAGTTCCTCTTATGATGCCAGTGATGCTTTAACTTTTTATACTCCTGTTCCAGCCTCCCAGTTATTATACTTATTCCTTGTCAATACCCTCTAGTCTTTGGCCCCAAGCATTTTATGTGAGAAAATACAAATTCTTACATACAGATGGCCAAAAAAGCATATGAAATGATGCTCAGCATCAAGATGCTCTAATTAATATGCTTTGATGAGCATCAAAGATGCTCTAATTAATAGAGCAATGCAAATCAAAACTACAATGAGACATCACCTAACACCAGTCAGAATAGCCATCATCCAAAAATCTACAAATAATAAATGCTGGGGAGGGTGTGGAGAAATGGAAGCTTCCTACACTGTTGATGGGAACATAAATTGGTACAACCATTATGGAGAATAGTGTGGAGGTTCCTAAAAAACTAAAAATAGAGTTATCATATGATCCTGCAATACCACTCCTGCATACACCTAGAGGAAACCATAATCCAAAAAGATACATGCATCCCAATGTTCACTGCAGCACTGTTTACACCAACCAAGATATGGAAGCAATCTAAATGTCCATCGACAGAGAAATGGATAAAGAAGATGTGGTACAAGTATATAATGAAATATTATTCAGCCATTAAAAAGAACAAAATAAAGTCATTTGCAGCAACATGGATGGAGCTAGAGATTGAGTAAAGTAGTCAGAAAGAGAAAAAGAAATATCATATGATATTGCTTACATGTGGAATCTTTAAAAATGGAATAAATTGTATTTATTTACAAAATAGAAATAGTCACATATGTAGAAAACAGCTTATGATTACTGGTGGGAATGGAGAGGAGGGATAAATTAGTATTGAGTGGATAACGAATAAGGACCTGCTGTACAGCACAGGGAACTCTTTCCAGTGCTCTATAATAACCTAAATGGGAAAAGAATTTTTAAAAGAGTGGATATATGTATATATATAACTGATTTACTTTGCTTTACCGTAGAAACTAACACAGCATTTTAAACCAACTTTAACATTTTTCTTTAAAAACTTTTAGAGAAACTTTATTTTTTTAAAATTTATTTAATTGGAGGCTAATTACTTTACAATATTATAGTGGTTTTCCCCCATACATTGACATGAATCAGCCATGGGTGTACATGTATTCCCCATCCTGAACTCCTCACCCACCTCCCTTCCCATCCCATCTCTCTGGGTCATCCCAGTGCACCAGCCCTGAGCACCCTGTCTCATGCAAGAAACTTTGCTTTAAAAAAACAAATTTAAAAAGAAACAAAACATAATCTCTTATAATTTAAACTGCTATTGTGCTTTTTGATATTTGCAGTCAACTTTTTTTTCTTTCTTTTTTTTTTTTTTTAGTTCTACAAGTTTATTGCTACCAACCCGTCTCTCTCCACCTTCATGAATGCGCGTGCTCAGTCATAGAGCCCCATGGACTGCAGATCGCCAGGCTCCTCGGTCCATGGACTTTCCCAGGCAAGAATACTGGAGTGAGTTGCCATTTCCTTCTCCAGGTGCAGTCACTTTTTAAACTGATACAAGTGGATGTAAGTGCAGGTGAGTTTGCAGATATTGGTGGCAGGATGTTGAGAAACTTTCTAACAGTGTCTACAAGAGATAAGATAAAGCTTAGTTTGAGGGAGTAAATTGTGGGGAAGAACATCTGAGAAAAATAGAACAATGTGGCCTACCTATTGTGGAGACTAAGGGAAAGAGATAACAAGAGATGCTGAAAGAATTCTGAGCATTGTTATGGCAAGACAGTGTTGAAGACAATGTTATGTATACGAGAATCAAGCTGGGAATTATTTTATTTTACTCAGTCAATGCATAAGACCAGAGAAGGCAGGCAATTAAACTGATCTTTAGTGTATGCTTTGTAGGAAGGATTTGTGAATGTAAGAAGTTGAAGAGAAAATAATGTATTCTGGATTCCAGCCAGAATAAGGATGGATAGGATGAAGGGAGGAAACCGATCAGCTCCTTCTACTACTAGAAATCCTTGCGATGGGCTTCCACTTCTTATAGAAGAACATCCAAATCCTCAACATGCCAACATGGGAATGATCTGACCCATGACTGTTTTTAGCCTCCTCTGGTGTCACTCTTCCTTTTGTGCTCTTCACTGAAGCCATGCACAAAGTGGGCCAGAAGAAAGGAAGCGAAGTATATAGTTTTTGATAAATTTTATTCCATTCCTTTCCCATGTACATCCCCCCAGGCTGGCTTTATAGTCAAATCTTTTTGGCTTCTGCAAGGTCATTTTCCAGTAGCCTGGCCCCTTTTCTCTCTTATTAGCAACACCCAGTGTTAATTTTTTCGTCTTTTCTTCTCCTTGAAGCTTAATCGGTCTCTCTGCCTCCATTCTCTCATCTCCTTAATTCATCTTCACATTCACAAATGCCTTGGTTATGTTACTGTTACACAAAGCAAAGCATATTATTCTTCTATTCTGAAAGCTTATTTAACAAAGTACAAGCTCTCCATGTTGCGTAAAGTTGTCTACTGTCTGGCCTCAGTTTACCTTTCCAGCTCCCTCTCTCTCTACTCTGCCCTCAGCACTTAATGTTCTAATCAAACTGCGCTTTTCACAATTCCTTAAATAGGTCATATATGTTCATATTTGTTGTTCACATTGTTTTTTCTGTATTGAATACTCTACTTTCCATCTTCACCTTAAGGGATAGAGTCTTATTTATCCCTTAAGGCCTAACCTATATGGTATTCACTCCAATCTCCTGCTGACAAGTAATTGCTCCTTTTTGTGCATTACATAGCATGACTTTTGTGCCTTATCACTAATATTTATTTTATTATTTCTTTTAATATTTATTAAATATTTTAATATTTAATTTCATATCTTGGTAAAGTGTGTGGATGTCTATATCCCTACTAAACTAGATGGTCCATTAGGGTGGAGACTTTGTTCTTAGCCACTGTAATGAGAGTTTAGCTCATTGTTTATTGATGAACAACTCCTTGGCTAGAGTGGTAAAATGAAAAGTGAAAGTGTTAGTCACTCAGGTGTGTCCAACTCTTTTCGACCCTAGGGACTGTAGCCCACCAGGCTTCTCTGTCCATGGAATTCTCCAGGCAAAAGTACTGGAGTGGGTAGCTATTCCCTCCTGCAGAGCAATAAAAGATAGGCCTGAGGCATGGGGCACCTTGGGATTAAGTTAGGGAGTCCCTGAAGTCTCTTGTAGGCAGCATATATTTGGATCTTGAGTTTTTTTGGCATCCAGCTGCTCTGTGCTTTTTGATTATTGAGTTCAATCCATTTACTTTTAGGGTAATTATTGATATTTACCTGCCTCCTGAGAAATCTGTATGCAGGTCAAGGAACAACAGTTAGAAGCAGACATAGAAAAATGGACTGGTTCCAAATTGGAAAAGGAGTACATCAGGGCTGTATAGTGTCACCTTGCTTGTTTAACTTATATTCAGAGTACATCATGTGAAGTGCAAGGCTGGATGAAGCACAGCTGGAATCAAAATTGTAGGGAGAAGTATCAATAACCTCAGATATGCAGATGACACCACCCTTATGGCAGAAGGCGAAGAGGAACTAAAGATCCTCTTGATGAAACTGAAAGAAGAGAGTAGAAAAGCTGGCTTCAAACTCAACATTCAGAAAACTAAGATCATGGCTTCTGGTCCCATCACTTCATGGCAAATAGATGGGGAAATAATGGAAACAGTGGCAGACTTTATTTGGGGGAGCTCAAAAATCACTGCAGAGGTAAAAAAAAAAAAAATCACTGCAGAAATTAAAAGATCCTTGCACCTTGGAAGAAAAGTTATGACAAACCTAGACAGAATATTAAAAAGCAGAGACATGACTTTACTGACAAAGGTCCATATAGTCAAAGCTGTGGTTTTTCCAGTAGTCATGTATGGATGTGAGAATTGGACCATAAAGAAAGCTGAGCACCAAAGAATTGATGTTTTTGAACTGTGGTGTTGGAGAAGACTCTTGAGAGTCCTTTGGACAGCAAGGAGATCCAACCAGTCAATCCTAAAGGAAATCAGAGCTGAATATTCACTGGAAGGATTGATGCTGAAGCTGAAGCTATAATACTTTGGCCACCTGATGTGAAGAACTGACTCAGTGGAAAAGACTCTGATGCTGGGAAAGATTGAAGGTGGGAGGAGAAGGGGACAACAGAGGATGACATGGTTGGATAGCATCACTGACTTGATGGACATGAGTTTGAACATGTTGTTGATGGTCAGGGAAGCCTGGCGTGGTGCAGTCCATGGGGGTTGCAAAGAGTCGGACACGACTGAGTGACTGAACTGAAGTAAACTGATTTATGTTTAAGGACTCTATAATGATGTCTTACCAATTGTTTTCTGACTAGTTGGTATTTCCACTATTTTTTTCTCCTTCCAACCTTTGTGAATTGGTGATTTTCCATGGTGGTATGTCTAATTTTTCTCTCTTTATGTTGTATAAGTCTATTATAGGTTTTTGTGTTATGGTTACCATGTGACTACACGTGCATGCTTGTCTCTTCAGTTATTTCCCACTCTTTGCAACCCTATGGACTGTAGTCTGCCAGGCTCTTCTGTACATGGGATTCTCCAGGCAAGGATACTGGACTGGGTTGCCATACCCTCCTCCAGGGAACTTTCTCCACCCATGGATCTAACATGAGTCTCCTGCATTGCAGGCAGATTCTTTACCACTGAGCCGCTGGGGAAGCCCATGGTTACTATGAGACTTACCCAAAACATAGATTAAATAATCTATTTTATCCTGATAGAAACTTAACTTCAATTGCATATAAAAACTTCACTTTTTTGCTTCCTTCCTTTTATGACTTTGATGTCACAATTTATCTCTTTTTATACTGTGTATTTGTTAAGTTACAGTGGCTATAGTTATTTTAAAACTTGTGTTTAACCTTTGTACTATAGTCAAATGGTTAACATACCCTCATGTTACAGAATTAGTCTTTTTTTGAGTTTTTTAAAAAATGTTTACTTATTTATTTTTGGCTGTGCTTTATCTTCGTTGCTATGCAGGCTTTTCTCTAGTTGCGGAGAGCAGGGGCTACTCTAGTTGCAGTGCACGAGCTTCTCATTGCAGTGGCTTCTCTTGTTGTGGAGCATGGACTATAGGGCACACGGGCTTCAGTAGTTGCAGTTCCCAGGCTCTGAAGCACAGGCTCAATAGTTGTGGCCCATGGGCTTAGCTGCTTTGCGGCATGCGGGATCAAACCCATGTCTCCTGCATTGGCAGACGGCTTCTTTACTACTAAGCCACGAAGAAGCCCAGAATTAGCCTTCTAAATCTGACTATATATTTATCTTTACAAGTATGCTATGCATTTTCATATGTTTTCATGTCTAATTAGAATCTTTTCATTTCTGCTTGAAGAATTCCTTTCAGCATTTCTTGCAAGGTAGGATAAACTCTCTCAGAAAGTTTTTGTCTGGAAAAGTCCTTTTTCTCGTTAATATCTGAAGGATATTCTTGCTGGATAAAGTATTCCTGACTGGCATGTTTTTCTTTTAAAACTTTGACTGTATCAGTCCACTTTCTCCTGGCCGATAAAGTTTCTGCTGAGAAATTTACTGATAGCCTAATGGAGGTTCTTTTGGAGTTTACAACCTTTTTTCCTTTGCTGGTTTTAAGATTATACTTGTCTTTCATTTTTGACAGTTTCATTATAATGTACCTTGGAGAAGGCCTTTTTGCACTGAGATAATGGAGTAATCTATTCGCTTTGTGACCTTGTATGTCTAAGTCTCTCCGCAAGCTTGGGAAATTCTCAACAACTTTTTTTTCTTTAAATAGCCTTTCTGCCCCTTTCTCCCCTCTTCTCCATCTGGAACTTCAATTATTCTAATATTTGTCCATGATGTCCCATAGATTATGCAGGCTTTCTTCTCTCTTTCTCATTCGTTTTATTTTGTTCTCCTTTGGCTGAATTATTTCAAAGTTTCCATCCTTTAAGATCCTTGATTCATTCTATCTTTAGTCTGTTCTGCTGTAGACACCCTCTATTGTATTTTTCATTACCTTCATTGGCTTCTTCAGCTCTGGACTTTTCTGTTTGGTTCTTTTCAATTATTTCCATTTTCACTAAAAGTCTCATTTTGTTCAGGTATTGTTTTTCAGATTTCATTGAATCGTACTTTTTGGTCACTCATTGAGTTTCGTCAAACAGCCACCTTGAATTCTCTATCAGATAAACGGCAAAAGTCCATTTCTTTGAATTTGCATGCTGGAGAATTATTGTGATCTTTTGATAATAATGAGTTTCCTTGATTGTTCATGTTCCTGGGTGGGGGGTTGCATTTCTGTTCTTGCCTTTGAGGTGGCAGATACCTCCTCAAAACTTTACTTACTGACTTCTGGTGGCAGGTTTTTTTGTTGGTCCAGCTTATGTGAGCTGCTTTTTCCAGCCGTGTATGGACATACCTGCTTCACTCTTCTTGCTCCCTCTTGTGGCAGAATTCTTAAATTTTATGTCTTTTCTGGTTCTTAGAACTCACTAGTTGGCTGTTGACAACCTTCCTTTTGTTTTCCAGAAGGTGACACTAAAACTCAAGTTTGTGGGTTCTCTCTTGCCCACAGACCCTGGCCAGTTTTCTGAAGGGACTCCCTGTTCAGGTGAGCTTGCTTTCTCTACTGAGGAACCGGCACCAGGAGTCAGCTGCAGAGTGTGAGGGAGTGCTGGTTTAGCTCTCAGGGCCTTGAGGGTGCCCATGGGCCAGGTTGGGTTAGCCTTGGATGAGGTTTTTCTAGCGTCTCACAAGTGAGCTTCCTGCTGGAGTCCTGATAGTAGTCAGCAGGAATCTCACTCCCTTAATTAGTCCTTTGATATTCCCTTCTGCCTCCTTCTTGATCTTCTCCCTCCCTCAAGTCATGGGGGTCCAACCTCAATGCTCTGGGCGCCACAGAACAGTAACCAGCTTTTCCAGCAGTGTTCCACATAGCTGAGGTAGCCAGGCACTCACCCACCATTCTCCTATTTCCTCCATGGGATAGGTCACCACTGGCTAGTTCAGCTTCACAGCTGTGGTGCTTTGGAGGCCAGGCAAAGCTCTTCTTCTCTGTGATACATCAAAACTTATATTCTTTTCTGTCCAAATGAAGAGCTGTAATCTCTCTTTGGGAAGGCTGGACTTTTATTCAGTCTATCTTGGTGTTCCTCCACCAGAATCATGACGGACTATGGCTACTTCATAAGCTCCTGTTCCACTGCTGGCACCAAGGTATGTCTGCCTATTACCCAATGCGCAGACTCCTCCTCAGCCCCTTGAAGTATTGTGTTGAATCCCACAGACGTACTTTTGTTCATAGATAGATGCCTAATTAAATTGTTTAAAAGGAAGGGGACAAAAGTGGATTGTCTTACGATGCTGACATCATTCTCTTGCTTCTGTCTACTATGAACTGGAAGGGAAATTATAGTCCATCTAATTAAACTTCTCCAGTTTAAACATAAGGAAACTGAAACATAGTAACTTGAAACAGTTTGGTGTATATGCAGGTGAAAGTGAATTGCTCAGTTCAGTTCAGTTCAGTCGCTGAGTCGTGTCCGACTCTTTTCGACCCCATGAATCGCGGCACGCCAGGCCTCCCTGTCCATCACCAACTCCCAGAGTTCACTCAGACTCATGTCCATTGAGTCAGTGATGCCATCCAGCCATCTCATCCTCTGTCGCCCCCTTCTTCTCCTGCCCCCAATCCCTCCCAGTATCAGAGTCTTTTCCAAAGAGTCAACTCTTCACATGAGGTGGCCAAAGTACTGGAGTTTCAGCTTTAGCATCATTCCTTCCAAAGAACACCCAGGACTGATCTCCTTCAGAATGGACTGGTTGGATCTCCTTGCAGTCCAGGGGACTCTCAAGAGTCTTCTCCAACACCACAGTTCAAAAGCATCAATTCTTCGGTGCTCAGCTTCCTTCACAGTCCAACACTCACATTCATACGTGACTACTGGAAAAACCATAGCCTTGACTAGATGGACCTTTGTTGGCAAAGTAATGTCTCTGCTTTTGAATATGCTATCTAGGTTGGTCATAACTTTTCATCCAAGCAGTAAGCAACTTTTAATTTCATGGCTGCAGTCACCATCTGCAATGATTTTGGAGCCCCCCCAAAATAAAGTCTGACATTGTTTCCACTATTTCCCCATCTATTTGCCATGAAGTGATGGGACCAGATGCCATGATGTTAGTTTTCAGAATATGAAGCTTTAAGCCAACTTTTTCGCTCTCCTCTTTCACTTTCATCAAGAGGCTTTTTAATTCCTCTTCACTTTCTGCCATAAGGGTGGTGTCATCTGCATATCTGAGGTTATTGATATTTCTCCCGGCAGTCTTGATTCCAGCTTATGCTTCTTCCAGCCCAGCGTTTCTCATGATGTACTCTGCATATAAGTTAAATAAGGAGGGTGACAATATACACCCTTGATGTACTCCTTTTCCTATTTGGAACCAGTCTGTTGTTCCATGTCCAGTTCTAACTGTTGCTTCCTGACCTGTATATAGGTTTCTCAAGAGGCAGGTCAGGTGGTCTGGTATTCCCATCTCTTGAAGAACTGTCCACAGTTTATTGTGATCCACACAGTCAAAGGCTTTGGCATAGTCAATAAAGCAGAAATAGATGTTTTTCTGGAACTCTCTTGCTTTTTCCATGATCCAGTGGATGTTGGCAATTTGATCTCTGGTTCCTCTGCCTTTTCTGAAAGCAGCTTGATCATCTGGAAGTTCACAGTTCACGTACTGTTGAAGCCTGGCTTGGAGAATTTTGAGCATTACTTTACTAGCGTGTGAGATGAGTGCAATTGTGCAGTAGTTTGAGCATTCTTTGGCATTGCCTTTCTTTGGGATTGGAATGAAAACTCAGTCATGTCCAGTTCTTTTCCACTCGGTGGACTGTAACCCATTAAGGCTCCTCTGTCCGTGGGATTCTACAGGCAAGAGCACTGGAGTGGGTTGCCATTTCTTTCTCCAGGGAATCTTCCTGACCCAGGGATCAAACTCAGGTCTCCCGCATTGCAGGCAAATTCTTTACTGTCTAAGTCACCAGGAAATCCCAGGTAAGCAGTTTAAAAAAAAAAAAAAAAAAGCCTACGAGAGATTCCTTCCATTGCTACCTAATCCAAAGTTTTCCAAGTTTAATACAAAATTTTTACACATTTGAGTGTGTGAGACAAAATTGATGGCATTCTGGAACCTATGAGGAGCAATATCCTGATGACCAAAGTCAGAACTCTAAAATATGAAGGAATTCCTTCGCAGTCCAGTGACTGGGACTCTGAGCTTTCACTGCCAATGGTGTGGATTCAATCCCTGGTTGGGGATCTGAGGCCCCACAGGCTGTGAGACAGAAAAAAAAGAAAAAAAAAAAAGAGGTTTCCCCTTTAATTCAGGCCCTCATTGCTTTATATCTGATTTTATAAAAACCTTCCTTCCTAGCTTGTTTCCTTGCTTTCATAGTTTCCTCTCCATAAATTCATCTCATAGATGTCTAAGATCACGTGCCACCTCCCTAACTTAAAATGAATGTCTCATTTCATCAGTCACTTAATTTAAAACTCCTGACTATCCTTCATTGGCTTCCAGAATAGAATAATGATTAAAGGATAAGAGACAGGTCTAGATTCAAATCATGGCTCTTCCCTGTCATTTTCTTTGATATTGCAAGCTGTGTTTCAAGTAACTCACTTAAACACTATGATCTTTGATTTATACAACTGATGAATGGGGATGAGAATTTAAGATTTAGATTCTAGAGTTCAGTTAAATTTAAAAATCTCCCTTCCACATAGCTTAATTACTTGAATAGTTAATGGAAAAGAGCAACTTTTTAAAGCAGCAAAAACATATCAATAGCCATCAAACAAGGGGAAAGGTCATATCATAACCTTCAAAAATTGGGGACTATCAAAGAAAAATACACAAGTTTCCAAAAATGTACAGAACAAAGCTCAGAGCAGTATAGCAAGCCTTTTAACATCAACCTCCAAACTATGTAGGGAAGATAAATGAACAAGATCCTGAAAACTTTAAACCACCCTCCCAACCTGCCCTGAAACCTGGGAAAGAGAGATTCAGATGAGATATGAAGACAAAGAACTTTGCAAAGGTGCCCAAGTTTTACCCTAACTACCTTTTTGTCCTGCCAGAAAAGGGAACCTTTTGACTCTCTTTCAGCTGGGGGAAAATGGAGAGGATAGCAGAACAATCATAAACAGCCAGAGTTGATTATTTCCAACAATAAATGGGGATTTAGCAGAAAGGAAGAAAAAAAAAGGGAATAATTAGGACAAGAGTCTCTGAGGGAGGCAAAGTAGAGAAGAGGCATTCTTAATACCTGAAGGGAAGTAACCTACACATGTGTTATTGATACAAGACAAAACTCTCCTGTTCGACTCATGTTTTCCTCGGAGGAAGACAGAGTGGGGGTTGGGAGGAAGAGAAACTGCTGATTGGAAGAAATGGGTGTTTGTGGAAAGGAAAAATTGATAGCATTGAAGTAGACTCCAGTAAAAAAGAAAAAAAAAAAAAAAACTAAACCAAACAAAGCAAAATTTTAGATTACCTTTACTAAAGGAAACAAAGAAGTCAGGGCTCCAAGATGACCAGAAGGAATAATCCAAAGCCCATTGATATTCTTAGTGTGATAGAAATAAACCCCAGTGGGTTAGCATAGGAAATATTTTACAAAATCCCAGGAGGGCAGAGTGCAGGTATCCCAACAAAGGCTGTACACAGCCACAGCTGAGCTCTTCCCTCCTCTCTGAACCTAAGGTAATAGCTGCTGCTGCTGCTAAGTTGCTTCAGTCGTGTCCGACTCTGTGCGACCCCATAGACGGCAGCCCATCAGGTTGCCCCATCCCTGGGATTCTCCAGGCAAGAACACTGCAGTGGGTTGCCATTTCCTTCTCCAAAGCATGAAAGTGCAAAGTGAAAGCGAAGTCGCTCAGTCGTGTCTAACCCTCAGCGACCCCATGGACTGCAGCCTTCCAGGCTCCTCCGTCCATGGAATTTGCCAGGCAAGAGTACTGGAGTGGGTTGCCATTGCTTTCTCCGAAGGTAATAGCTAAACAAGTGGAATTCATCTGCACTATAGCAAAACAAATAGAAGCTGTTCATATGCCATATAAAAAAGATGAAAAGAAAGGGCACAATAACTTTGCAAACACATATTGGTAAAAATAAATAAATATGGGAAAAGAGAACACAGATGAAGAAAGCATTCTGGAAGTTAGCAGAGCCCCAAAAAGAAAATATTCTTCCTCATACAGACATTAATGAGAACATAAAATTAATTTTTAAAAGTAAGGGGTAAAGCAGTATTAAAGATTAAAAGGGAGAATGCAAATCTTAGAAAATCTGAGAACCATGTAATACTGTATTAGCACTAAAAAAGCTAGAAATCACAGAGATAGCTCTATTGAGTGTAATTTCAAACTCCAAACCCATTCTAATTTAAATTTCTTCTAGCCACTAAGCCACAGAGAAAAATCCACCACCAAGCAGGAGATGCAGGGTCAATCCCAGGGTCAGGAAGATTCCTTGAAGAAGGAAATGGCAACCCACTCCAGTATTCTTCCCTGGGAAATCTCATGGACAGAGGAGCCTGGCACGCTACAGTCTATGGAGTTGCAAGAGTCAGACACTTAGCGACTAAACAACAACATCCTTTAACCCATGTGGAATAGCAGGTCAAAATTAGCTTGTCTTCTTTTCTGGCTCCATCTCATCAATTTTCTAGTCGCTGTTTCTAATATCTGGTGGGTGGGAGGGTAAGTAATGGGTGGGTGTATGTGTGTGTGTGTGTTAGTTGCTCAGTGGTGTCCAACACTGGGACCCCGTGGACTGTAGCCTGCCAGGCTCCTCTGTCCATGGAGTTCTCCAGGCAAGAATACTGGAGTCGGTAGCCGTTTCATTCTCCAGGGGGATCTTCCCGACCCAAAGATCAAACCAGGGTCTCCTTCATTGGAAACAGATTCTTTCCTGTCTGAGTTACTAAGGAAGCCCCGCTGGGGTCATGGGGCACAGTTTTTGTGGAGGAGCGGTTGTAATCTACCGACAGGACCCTCTAGGTGGCAGTAGTCAATTGCTTACTATGGGGTACTTTTGTCAGTTCTTTATAAATTCCATGGTTGCCTGGTCTGCCCTTCTTTCTCTCTGGCTCCCGGATTTCTGGAACCTATTCTCCGTTCCTGCTCCTCAGGTAGCACACATGGTTAGTATCATTTCCACAGAGTCCTTACCAAACCTCAAAAACATACACCTTTATCCCGCTATGGGAGGAAGGACAGTCCGTCTCAACGAGAAAGTCTCTTTCTTTCTTTTTTAAAATTGTATTTATTTTTTTATTAGCCGCACTGGGTCTTTATTGCTGCATGAGCTTTATTGGTGCTTCCCTACCAACTGAGCTACTTTAAAAAAAAAAAAAAAGTAATGGACAGTAGTCTGAGCTGATTGCAATATAAATATTTGTCTTTTAAAAAGCTGACAGAACTAGTTTAGGACCATCTACTTAGAATGTTCTACATGAATGGTCTGGTACCTGTCTTTAAAATTAGAAGCATATATCATTTTGTTGTCAGCTTTAGAGGCCTCCAATAAAGCATCTTGTTGTTTTTCTACCATACCGTGTTATTTGTCGACATTATCCTGACTTATGTTATTACTGATAGGGTATTTGTGATTTCTGTCAGGCAGAGACTGTATCACCCATTCTTATCTTCTCCACAATGCCTAGGATGGCACCTTGCTCACTTAAAACAGTTTATAAATGCTTGAGAAACTGAATTTAATTTTAAGAAAGGATCAATTTTTTCCCCTTTCTCCTTTTACCTGTGAACATACTACCCACCTTTCAGTACTGGAATAAGACTACCTTTTCCATGAAGTGTTTCAGCTTCATTTCAACCCCATTAGTTTCTCCTTGTCTCTGAACTGCTCTAAAACTGTTAATATGATGTTTTGTATCATCCTCCAAATTTTTATTTATCTTAATTCTTCAGGGAGACCTTAAGTTCCTCAAGGATATGAGTCATCTTACACTTATTTCTTTAGAGAAGGCCTTCACTAACGTTTAATAAACCCTCAAATAAACACCGTGTTAAATCAGATACGTATCTCATCTACATATATTTGAGAAAAGACCACTCCTTTTTTGGCTTGTGTTTTATATTGCCCTGAGCTAATGAAATTCAGACAAGTATCACCATCAGAGGATGTTAGAGCAAGAGCGGACTTCAGCGATTATCAGTTCTGCACAGTTTACCCCATTTTCATGTAGCATTACATTACAAAGCCTGCCTCCCTTCACCCTCTGCTGGCCATTCTAGTAACTGCACCTTCTTGCATCTCATTTCAGAATGACTATTTCTCCAAGTTCCTGAATTGTCTAAAGTCAATTTTTTTATTCTACAAAATATAATACCGTTTGTTTATGCTCCAGAAAAATTGAAATTCTACCATTCATAGGTAATATTCATTTAGGCATTTGGGTTCTGGAGCCAGATTTGCTGTGAGCATAAGCCAGATCTTCCATTTCATGGCTTGGGTTTAACATCCTAACATCTCTGGTCCCGGTTTCCTGATCTGACAAAATGAGAAGAAGAAGAAGAAGAAGAATGACTTTCTAAGATTGTTTGGAGGCTCGGTGAATTAATGCTGGCATAATACTTGGGATAGTACCTGGGAAAAAGCAAGTTCTCAGTATTCTTATTGTTTGGTGGTGGTGGTGGTAGTTACGTTCAATAACTTTCATGCCAAAGACAAAAGTTTTTTATTTGTTTGTTCTAGAATACCAAGCTCCTAAAAAAAGGTATTTTTTTTAGGATACCTTTTAGGATACACTTCTCTATCTTTAGATTCCCAGCACTGTGCACTGTGCTTGGGACATAGTAATTGCTCAGCAAAGTTTTGTTAAATGCAATGTATGAATAACTGATTATTAAGAATACAGTCGTTGGACTCAGACTGCTGCTGCTGCTGCTGCTAAGTAGCTTCAGTCATGTCCAACTCTGTGTGACCCCATAGACGGCAGCCCACCAGGCTCCCCCGTCCCTGGGATTCTCCAGGCAAGAACTCAGACTGCTTAAGTTCAAATTCTAGTTCTGCCAGTTGAAACTTAACTTTCTATACTATTATCACATACATAAAATGATAATGATTACAGCTCCTTCTTCATGAGACTGTTGAAAGAATTAAATTATTGTATTCATGGAAAACACATTAAAATCTGATGCACTGTTAATTATTCATAAATGTTCAATGATACTATTTGTAAAGATTTCCCAAAGTAATGTGCACAAAGAATGTCACCTGACATTTCGGTAAACAAAGAATGTTGCAGTCGAAAAGCCATCAGCCTCTGGAGTCACCAGGTGCACGCTGAGGGGATTCAGGGTGGGGAAAAAACAGGATATTGGTCCTAGATAGTTAAGGTGCATATCAAAGGAATAATTTCAATGAGCCCATACTGTAGAAAAGCACAAAATTCATTAACTTGAGACATCTGGGTTATAATTGGGTTATAACTAGCAGTAATCTTTTGATGTTCAACTACCTGTTGTTTTCTGTTTTTCTGCAAAAACTTCTATCTATCCTGCCTCCTTCTTTACTTCTTTGAAACAATTCCTCAGAGCTGAGAGGCTGTTTGGGGGCTATAACCTTCAGTAATGCCCTGAAGAAAACATAATTCTCAAAATTTAGGTTGTGTGTGTTTTTTAGTCAACAGTTTTGTTCATTAAGTAAGCAGATGTGTAAGACAGAACTGAGTCTGAATTCTGACTCATTAGAAATAGTCTTGAACCCATTTGTTGTATAGTAAATGCCGTAGAAATTAAAGTTAACAAATGTGAAACTGAGCAGGCCCTCCTGGGTACAAAAGGTTTTCCTTGTCCTCTATTTCTTATTTGTAGAAAAAGACTGCAAACTCCTAGAGTTTTCCTAAGTTCTAGAAGGCAGATTCAGACAGTTACTAGTCAGGAAAGAAAGGGAATGCAGAAGCAAAGAAAAAGTAGTCAAGAAATAATTGTTCTTCAGTCACTACTTTGGGTACAACTCTTTGTCATCTCATGGACTCTACCCCATCAGGCTCCTCTGTCCGTAGGATTTCCCAAGCAAGCATACTGAAGTGGGTTGCCGTTACCTTCTTCAGGGAATCTTTCTGACCCAGGGATCAAACCTGTCTCCTGTTTGGTAGGTGAATTTTTACCACTGAGCCACCGGGGAAGCCCCAAGAAAAAATAGTACAGCAGTAAAGTGGAGTCCTTGCTACTCCTGAAGTGAAATACATGACAGTGTATCTTTGAGTTCTTCTATAGGAATTGAGGGGCTTCCCTGGTGGATGAACAGTGAAGAATCTGCCTGCCAATGCGGAAGATTTATGTTTGATCCCTGGGTCAGGAAGATCCCCTGGAAAAGGAAATGCAACCCACTTCAGTATTCTTGCCTGGGAAACCCCACGGGCAGAGGAGCCTGGTGGGCTACAGTTTATGGGCTCACAAAAGAATTGGACACGACTTAGCAACTCAAACCACAACATAGGAACTAAGGCCCCTATCCAGGTGGAATTTCATAACTTCAGACTGAGAACAAGATTCCTGGAACATCAGTGTTATCTCACCACTAACCAACCCTCTGGGAGCTCAGGTGTTTTGAGCATGAGTTGTCTGTACTTGCTGGGACCTTCAATAAACACTGTACTTTCCTTCACTACATCCTGTGTCAGTAAGTTGGCATTGTTGGTTGGCAGGGGAGCAGACCAAAGTTTGGTTTGATAACAGATTCTTTGATGATTTATGAGTAGGAAAGATCAACGTGGGCTGCAGCAATAATATTTCCTGAAAGAAACCATAGGGGAGCAGAATTTGCCACCCTGAAATACGTGTCTTGGCATATTAATGGATTCAAAGCTGGTTATTTTCTGAATAACAGCAGACAGGGGAAGGGACCTGAAAACCAAGCAGGAGTTGCCTTTTTGCAAGGAATATTTGTAAGGAAAATCTCCTTTTGTAAGGAGATTCTGTAAGGTGTCTTCCTCTCAGAATCCACCTGCAATGCAGGAGACCCTAGTTCAATTCCTGGATCGGGAAGATCCACTGGAGAAGGGATAGACTACCCACTTCAGTATTCTTGGGCTTTCCTTGTGGCTCAGCTGGTAAAGAATCCGCCTACAATGCAGGAGACCTGGGTTCGATCCCTGGGTTGGGAAGATCCCCTGGGGAAGGGAAAGGCTACCCACTCCAGTATTCTGGCCTGGAGAATTCCATGGACTGTATAGTCCATGGGATTGCAAAGAGTTGGACACGACTGAGTGACTTTCACTTTTACTTTTCACTCCCTTTCAGTGGCTTCCCTGGTGACACAGGGGTAAAGAATCCACTTGCCAATACAGGAGGCACAGGTTCCATCCCTGAGTTGGGAAGATTCCATAGAGAAGGAAATGGCGACCCACTCCAATATTCTTGCCTGGGAAATCCCACAAACAGAAGAACCTGGCAGGCTGCAGTCCGTGGGGTGGCAAAAGATCCGGACATGACTTAGCAACTAAAAAAAAATAACAATAACTTCCTCTCAACACCTGGGAGAGGAGGATGACCAAATCTGTAGAAAATTTTATCAATGGAGAAGGCAAGGATGTAACCCCTTATCACAGTCATCCACGTTTACTGTGCTTTTCCTGGTAATCTCCTATAACTAACACTCCTCTCACTCAGCATCCTCTTTTGTCTTGAACTGAGGGTGTTGTTGAAGGTGAGGATGAGGTAGAAATTACTAGGCAGTCAGTGTAGAACTCTGAGACCTCAGTCTTGTTTTGAGTAAACATCCCACTCCATTGTCCTTAATTCCTGGAATGTGTCTTTGGTCTGATGGATTATTGGCACTGATGGATCCAGGGAAGGGCAGTAATTAACTTCTGTCCCATATGGTTGAGGGAAAAACAAGTGGTGATGATTAATCTTAAACCCATACATCTGGTCCATGGTAAAATGGCCAGAGGGCATGAAAAAGTGGGGAGACTTAATCCAAGGATTAAGGTAGCTTTAGGTGAGTGATCACACCATTGTGATTAACTGGGTCATGAAGATCTTTTTTGTATGGTTCTTCTGTGTATTCTTGCCACCTCTTCTCAATATATTCTGCTTCTGTTAGGTCCAGACCATTTCTGTCCTTTCTAGAGCCCATCTTTGCATGAAATGTTCCCTTGGTATCTCTAATTTTCTTGAAGAGATCTCTAGTCTTTCCCATTCTGTTATTTTCCTCTATTTCTTTGCATTGATCGCTGAGGAAGGCTTTCTTATCTCTCCTTGCTATTCTTTGGACCTCTACATTCAAATGGTATATCTTTCCTTTTCTCTTTTGCTTTTCACTTCTCTTCTTTTCACAGCTATTTGTAAGGCCTCCTCAGACAGCCATTTTGTTTTTTGCATTTCTTTTCCACGGGGATGGTCTTGATCCCTGTCTCCGGTACAACGTCATGAATCTCTGTCCATAGTTCATCGAGCGCTCTGTCTATCGGATCTAGACCCTGAAATCTATTCCTCACTTCCACTGTATAATCATAAGGGATTTGATTTAGGTCATATCTGAATGGTTTAATAGTTTTCCCCGCTTTCTTCAATTTAAGTCTGAATTTGCCAATAAGGAGTTCATGATCTGAGCCACAGTCTGCACCTGGTCTTGTTTTTGCTGACTGTATAGAGCTTCTCCATCTTTGGCTGCAAAGAATATAATCAATCTGATTTTGGTGTTGACCATCTGGTGATGTCCATGTGTAGAGTCTTCTCTTGTGTTGTTGGAAGAGGGTGTTTGCTATGACCAGTGCGTTCTCTTGGCAAAACTCTATTAGCCTTTGCCTTGCTTCATTCTGTACTCCAAGGCCAAATTTGCCTGTTACTCCAGATGTTTCTTGACTTTCTACTTTTGCATTCCAGTCCCCTATAATGAAAAGGACATCTTTTTTGGTTGTTAGTTCTACAAGGTCTTGTAGGTCTTCATAGAACCGTTTAATTTCCACTTCTTCAGCGTTATTGGTTGGGGCATAGACTTGGATTACCGTGATATTGAATGGTTTGCCTTGGAAATGAACAGAGATCATTCTGTTGTTTTTGAGATTGCATCCAGGTACTGCATTTTGGACTCTTTTTGTTGACTGTGATGGCTACTCCATTTCTTCTAAGGGATTCCTACCCACAGTAGTAGACATAATGGTCATCTGAGTTAAATTCACCCATTCCAGTCCATTTTAGTTCGCTGATTCCTAGAATGTCAACGGTCACTCTTGCCATCTCCTGTTTGACCACTTCCATCTTGCCTTGACTCATGGACCTGACATTCCAGGTCCCTATGCAATATTGCTCTTTACAGCATTGGACCTTGCTTCTATCACCAGTCACATCCACAACTGGGTGTCGTGTTTGCTTTGTCTCCATCCCTTCATTCTTTCTGAAGTTATTTCTCCACTATCTTCAGTAGCATATTGGGCACTTACCAACCTGGGGAGATCCTCTTTCAGTGTCCTATCTTTTTGCCTTTTCACACGGTTCATGGGGTTCTCAAGGCAAGAATACTGAATGGTTTGCCATTCCCTTCTCCAGTGGACCACATTCTGTTAGCCCTCTCCAGCATTACCCGTCCATCTTGGGTGGCCCCCCATGGCATGGCCTAGTTCACTGAGTTAGACAAGTCTATGGTCCATGTGATCAGATTGGCTAGTTGTCTGTGATTGTGGTTTCAATCTGTCCACCCTCAGATGCTCACACTCAGTACCATTTTGCCGGGGGCCAGTGTGAGGAATCCCGCCCGTGACAAGGTCATGAGGAAGGAAGCTGACATATGCAAGGCGTGCTCAGACTTCAGGGACCCCTCTGGAAATTCCTAAGCATGTACCCCAACAAAAATCTGCCGGCTTTTGTGCTCTGCTTTTCCACTTTTCTGATATTCTCTGGAAAAAAGTCAATTCAGGGTTTTAGTCTTCTGCATTTGAAAGGGATGTTTCAGTTAAACCCCTCTGATAGCTCTCTAGCCTGCCTAACAGGTTCCCCAGACCTCTTACAGCTTGTGAATTGCTTACAGCCCCCCAACCGTGAGAGGCACAAAGCTTAAAAGCATCTTAAAGATACAGAGCCTTTTCTAAAGAGTTAAAAATTATATTGGTAGAGGGTTTTCACTGTTGACTCAAGGATTGCTGCCAGACCTCCATATTCTTTATCTTTTAGGCACCTGGAAGGATGTTAATGTAAGCAGGATGTAAAAAAAGATACATAGTAGTTTTGATGTTAGCAACACTAGACTTTTGAGTTAATTGCTTCTCTTTTGCTGTAAATCACTGTACTCCCTCTACTTGTTATAAGTTGCTGTATCCTTGCTGTGTAAGAATGTAACTTTATTTAGTGCTTTCTGAGAGTGGCACCAGACCTTGGGAAGATCAACACAAATAAGTCTTGTGGTTGACAAACCCTTATCAGAAAAAAGGCTGTAAAATGTTAATTGGCCCTTTTGACTGGAAGATAATGTAAGTTACCTAAGACTTCTGTATACAATTAGGTATGCAGAGAGAAAAGCCTGGTTTTGATAAGAGTCTGGACTGCTAACGCTGCATAACTTTGTGTTACCCATTGATCTCCATGTTTTATCAAAAGTATAAAAGGCCTTCTGATCAATAAAGGATGGGACCAGATTCTCGGACCAGTTTCTCGGACTAGTCTCAGCCTGGTTTCTTGGGAATCTGGCTCCCCCCGTGTCTCTTTCTCTCTCCCTTTCCTTCCCTCTGCTCTTTACTTTAATTTCAGGCTAAATTTCCATCTGGGGCGCGGAGGCTCGCCAGGTCTACTTATTTGCCGTGGTTGTTAAGACCCGCGCGAAAGGGAGCTTAAGGCGAGGCACCCTTAGATATTCAAGCGGGCGCCGGTGGCCCAACGTAGATGGTGCAAATTCCTTGTCTGGAATTTTATTGGTCTTCCGCATAAACCAAGTTATTCAGCCCTCTTCCTCCACTTAATCTTCTTACTGCACTATAGTTTCTTAATCTAATCTTATATTAATAAATAAACAAGTCTTTCCACGCCAACGCCGTCCACCCTTCGAATTCCCTGGATCCACCGGGGCTGGACCCCGGCACCATTTTACTTGGGTTTCTCTTACCTTGGATGTGGGGTATCTCTTCACAGCTGCTCCAGCAAAGTGCAGCCGCTGCTCCTTACCTTGGACATTATCATATGAACTTGAGTTATTATGAAGTGAAGTGAGGTGAAGTGAAGTCGCTCAGTTGTGTCCAACTCTTTGCGACCCCATGGGCTGTAGCCTGTCACACTCCTTCGTCCATGGGATTTTCCAGGAAACAATACTGGAGCGGGTTGCCATTTCCTTCTCCAGGGATCTTCCCCATCCAGGGATCGAACCCAGGTCTCCCGGATTGTAGGCAGACGCTTTTACCATCTGAGCCACCAACAATTCTACTCCTAGGTATATACACATACATCCATATGTGTACATACATGTACACATATGAAGCAGCATTATTCCTAATAGCCAAAGAGTGAAAAGCACACAAATGTCTATCAACTGATGAATGCATAAGTAAAATATGGTATGCATAGATGCAATAGAATATTATTCAGCCATAAAGAGGAATGAATGTATCAGTAGACACATTTAACATGGATAACCTTGAAAACATGATGTTAAGCGAAAAGAAACCAGTCACAAAAGACCACATATTTTATGATTCCATGTATATGAAAAGTACAGATTTGGAAAATCTAGGGAAACAGAAAGTAGGGAGAAGGAAGGGAGAAGGTGGGAATGTAGAATGACTGCTAACAGGTATGGAGTTTCTTTTAGGGATGATGAAATGCTCTAACATTAGATAGTTGTGATGGTCATATAATCCTGTGAGTAGACTAAATACCATTACATTACGTGGTCTTTAGTGCATTTTTTAAGTGTGAATTTTACAGTCTGTGAATTATATCTCAGTGACTCTTGAGAGTCCCTTGGACTGCAAGGAGATACAACCAGTCCATTCTGAAGGAGATCAGCCCTGGGATTTCTTTGGGAGGAGTGATGCTAAAGCTGAAACTCCAGTACTTTGGCCACCTCATGCAAAGAGTTGACTCATTGGAAAAGACTCTGATGCTGGGAGGGATTGGGGGCAGGAAGAGAGGGGGACGACAGAGGATGAGATGGCTGGATGGCATCACTGACTCGATGGACGTGAGTCTGAGTGAACTCCAGGAGCTGGTGATGGACAGGGAGGCCTGGCATGCTGCGATTCATGGGGTGGCAAAGAGTCAGACATGATTGAACGACTGAACTTTACTGAACTGAACTGAAGTTATAAAGAAAAACAAGAGAGAGGGGATGGAAGAGAGGAAGGTACTATAGATAAGAGGAGAGGAAAGAAAATGAAAACACTGAGAAAATCAAGAGCTGCTATTGGGAGTTTTCTGCACAATAAGGAATAAAGTATAAAGGAAGGGATAGAGAGACATTTAGATGTGGTTTCAGAATGGAAGATAATAAATCAATAGAAGAGAAAGAGATCTAACAGATCATAACCATGGATTATAAAGAATGTCTACAATTTCCTTGGAGAGATGTAAGTAAAAGATTACAATTCCTCTTACTTAATACTTTCATTTTTATACTATGCGTACATAACTCTGTAGAGACTGGGCTATGTGGGGCCTAACACTTTATTAACATTATGAAAGAGGTTTGTACAAGGCTGGTATATTTAAAATGGATAACAAACACAGACCTATTACATAGCACTTAGACCTTTGCTCAGTGTTATATGGCAGCCTGCATGGGAGTGGGGTTTGGGGTAGAATGGATACATGTATATGTATGGCTGAATCCCTTTGCTATTCACTTGAAACTATCACAACATTGTTAACCGGTTATACCCCAATACAAAGTTAAAAGTTAAAAAAAAAAAAAAAAAGGCTTGTACAAAGAGCATACAGGAGAAATTATTTTATTTGATAGATAGCTCTGGGAATTTCACCAAAGGTGACATTTGAGCTGCCTTTCCTTAGGACAAATAAAAATCAGATGGAGATCCAAGAGGCAGGGTACTATGTACAGAGGGATTAGTTCATGCAAAAACATGCTAGAGAAGTACGAGAAATAGGAGGTGGAGCAATCAGATGGGCTAGAAATTAGGTTTCAACTCTATCCTACAAATAACAAGACAGGGAAGATGATGAAATTAGCAACCTTCAGATTGTGATTTTAGAAAGATAAACAAAGACTTTATGATGCCTAGATAATTCTCTTTGTACCTAGTTTGTTGAGAGATTTTATTTTAAAAAACGTATTTATTTATTTAGGGGTATTATTGGGTATTGGGTCTTCAAAATTTAGGGGTGAGTGATGAGGGCCTAAATTAGGATGAAAGTTGAAAGTGTTGAAAATGTTAATCCTTCAGCCATGTCCTACTTCTGGAGACCCCATTGACTGTAGCCCTGTCAGGCTCCTCTGTCCACAGAATTCTCCAGGCAAGAATACCAGAGTTGGGAGCCATTCCCTTCTCTAGAGGATCTTTCCAATCCAGGGATCCAACCCTAGGGCTCTTCCACTGCAGGCAGACTCTTTACCATCTAAGCCACCAGGGAAGGCCCCTCAATTAGGATGGGGCCAACAAAAATGAAAAGTACTAGGAACCCTGGGAAGCATTCATACCCTCCACTCGCACTGGGCTTTTATTAGCTTTCACAAATACACAGCTTTACAAATTGCCGGGCATTGTAACACCATGGTTATCTCAGTGAAAGTGAAGTCGCTCAGTTGTATCTGACTCTTTGCGACCCCATAGACTGAGTCAGACACGACTGAAGTGACTGAGCAGCAGCAGCAGCTGCAGACTGTAGCCTCTGTCCATGGGATTTTCCAGGCAATAGTACTGGAATGGATTGCCATTTCCTTCTCCAGGGGATCTTCCCAACCCAGGGATCAAACCTGGGGCTACCGCATTGTAGACAGACGCTTAACCATCTGAGCCACCAGGGAAGTCATAGTAATAAACAGCCTTGGGAAGATTCAGAAATGTTGTGATCTCTCAGGTGATTACATTCCTCTTTGATTTAAATCACAAACATCCTTCTGCTTTGGGTCCAGTGTTTCAGAGAAAAGTACCCTTTGACCCCTCGAAGCAGAAACGATTTGAGTCTGATAGGTGTCTCCGGATAAAAGTCAAGATCGAAAACCAGCAGACGCCTTTCTGCCAAACTCCTCACCAAGCCCTCTCACCCCGATTCTCAGCCTGCTATGTGACCCTTGCCTGCAGTCCGCCCAGTCCCCGCCTCCGCCACCGTTCGCCCTCCAGGTTGTCTCCGCACGGCTGTCAGCCCCAGTCTTCACCCAACAGGGCTCGTCGACTGAATTCAAAGGACTGATGGGAAGATATGCTCTTTCAGGGAAACTCATTGCGTCCCCTCAGGCACCTAGAGCACATTAGACCTCCCTCCAAGATGGCGGCGGCCGCAGAGAGGGCCGCTGCCGATTGAGCATGCGTTCAACTAAGCCGCGCAGGCTGCCGCCTCTTCCATCTTTCGTTTTCCTTTCTGTCCCTTCCAACTGAGGCCCCGCCCACAACTTTTGAGTGTGGGCGGGGACATAATATAGGCAGGAGCAGATGAGTGCCTAGCCTGGCGCGTTGACGGAGTTGTCACAACCGACTGCATAACCAGACCGGCAGACACCATGATCCCGCTGTTCAGGCGAAGCTGCGGGGTGAGAGGAAGAGCAGGGCTCGGCGCGGGTGGGAAGTGGAGGTTGTGGTGTTCGGGAGGAGGCCGGGCGGGGTGAGGAGTTGCTGTAAGGAAGGAGCCCAATCATTAGGCGCCTTGGCACCTGCTTACCCCGCTCCTGGTAGGAACCAGGATTCCGGACCCTCGCCTGGCTTTCGCGCCCACCCATTCCTCGCACTGTGGGACGGAACGCTGTCTGGGTTTTCAGTTTTCTGCATCTCCTTGGCAATTGCCCCGTATATAGATTGCGTCCCCTTTTCAGAATATCTCTTTTCTTTCTCTGGCCCGAGAACCTTCCAAAGATTTCCCGGAGGAGTCTTGTTTTATCCTGAAGTAAACCCGTCTTTTAATTGGCCAGGGCCTAAAAATTACAGCCGTGTCTTTGCTGAACTAGTTTATTTTCTCTTGGAGGACACTCTTCTTGGCTCTCAGTCCCTACACTAAGAAGGAAATCTTCTGTGATGTATATACTACAAAGTGCAGAATTCAGATAGTCTTTCCCTTTGGTGCCTGCCAAGTCACGAGGAAAAGGAAAATGGAGCAGGTGTTCCTTAGGATACTTAATATATTTTAATACCCATTAAGTTTTATAGTATGGAGGGAGGTGCTTCCAGGTTGTGTACGTAAATAAAGGAGAAAAGAAAATCCCAGAGCAGAATTTTCTGTGAAGCTCGTCTGTTTATTCTAGTGTCTCACAGATTTTAAATTGTCTCAGCTACTAGATACAGTTGGCTATCTTAAATATTATTGCCATTTATATGTTATTTATAATTGAGAAAGTTATGTCTTGTACCAAAAGTGTCAGATTTAGAGTACTTCTAATGGATTATTGCCCAGTATTTGTCATTGCTATACAAGTTAATGGGTGCTGAAGGCAGAAATTGAGGGATTTTAAAAATGATTTTATATGCTGATACCAGGAAAAAAGACCTGGATTTCTCAATCTCGGGGCGTGGGCAGGGAGTGGGGGGTTGTTGCGGGGACGAAATAGATACAGAAAAACCTGATCCAGAAAATTTACGCCACTTTGACACTCCCGTATAACTCAGACTTTTAATTCCTAAGAAATATGCAAAAGTTTTCAATTATAGCTGTGCTGTTATTGAAAAGTTAATGCTTGATTAAAGTTGCTACCCTTGGAGGTTTTGAATTCCGTATTTCTGGCGGAGAACCCAGAGTTAATAACATTTATAGACGGTTTTGCTTCCAGGACATTAACTTACTTTGATCATCTCGACAGTTACCCAGTAAGGTTAACCTCATTTTCCAGGCTTGGAAAGAAGTTAATAAACAAGTTTGTGGACATTGTTCCCTGGCTGTAACTACCTTTGCACTTTGTTTTATGTAACAGATTTTCCTGTAGGGTCATATGTAAACTCTTTGTAAATTATTTTAAATAGACTGATAATTCCCTGTTTAAAATCTCAACAAACCATTTACCTATATTGAGAGGTCTGATTTTATACCATGCTGTCTAAACACACATTTAGAAGAGGTTTTTAGTTTGATTTTCGTGCAATGTTTTTTCTTTATAGAATCTAATAGCAAATTAGGATACTTGAATTGAAAGAGCAGTATAGCAAGGTGATTGATGGCACGAATTCTTCATCATAAATGTTAAGGTAATAATCCTGGTTCCTAATAGAGTGACCTTGGCCAATTTTACTTGAATTTTCTGAGCCCCAGTTTCTTCATATACAAAATAGGAATAAAAATAATTCCTTAGTCTTAGGATTGACTCAGATTCAGGTGCATTAATACATGGAATGTGACTGAACAAGAATAGGTTTGGTGGAGAATGAGTACCTGAGAAACCATGTTTTAACTCTGAAATAAAATTAATGAAAATTACAAAGAAAATGTGAATTTCTATATTCTGTAATTAAAAAAAATTGTAGTATAAAATATATTATTGAAAGGGTTATTTAAATTAATGCAGTTGATAGTCTATGTTGTCACTTACATGCAGGTAATTCTGTTTACAAGTTGAAGTTGTTATCTACAAAGTGGACAGTTTCTTTTCACAGATTTTGAAAAACATAAGCAAGTTCAGTCCTTCATCTTTTAGTAGATTGTTGAATTTCTCTTTTCTTTCAGTGTCTAGCTTAGTAAAATTTAGTTCTGTCAAATTCCTTAAACTGTAAATTGTGTAATTTTGACTCTCCTTAAACATTTACTCAAGAGTTCCAGTATGGTTTCCAGTTTGATAACTTTAATAAATGCAACTGGTTACTTTTTGTGTATACTGAACTGTTATGAGTATAAAAATAGATTGCAAAGGAACAATATCTGATTATATCCTTTCTTTCTATGAGTATAAAAATAGGTTGCAAATAATATCTGATTATATTTTTATATATCTTTTTGAAGAAATATGAGTAGATTTCAGAAATTAAGACAATGGTAAGAGTAATGGTTTAAAATAGGGTTAGGAAACTTTTTTGTAAAGAGACAGTAAATATTTTTGGCTTTGTGGACCATGTGGTTTCCCAGCTCTGCTGTGATAGCAGCAATAGACAATGTGGTCTGACTGTGTTCCAACAGAATTTTATTTACAAAACTGGGGGGTACCATAGTGTGCTGACCCTTGGCTCAGAACATTCTAAGAATACTTACAGACAACAGCAGAAAATATATAACATGCTTTCAGGCTAATTTGTTTTGTTCAAGTGAGATGTCTTAGAAAATGGAGTTCTTCAAGGGGAAGATTCCCAGAGACATTCTTGGGAGTCTACCAGGGACAGGGAACCAAAGTTGATAAATGAGGCAACTCTTGAATGTAGAGTGATACTATTCATTTTTGCCCCCCATTGCGATTCCCCAGTTACAAGGTGTTCTGGTGCTGGAAGGTGAGATTTCTGGAACAGTGGCTCTAAGTCTACTACTATCCCTGACTCTTACTTGTCTTGGAAATATTCCATTTTAGTAGTACAAAGCTACTGATTAGTTTTATTTGCATTGTATTTTTTTAAAAAAATTCCTTTATGATAGGTGTTAAAACATCTGATAATTGACTTAATACAAAAATCAAATTATGGTTGAAGGCATTTAAGTAATGACTTAAACAGTGTTCCTGAATATGGTCAAACAAGTTGCTCTGTTTACTTGTAAATACTTATCAGTATTCTACTTAACTGATGTTTAAATTCCCAAATTTATTGTAATAAAATTATTCTTTACAGGTACTGAGAAGTCTTTCTCGTTTTGACTGGAGATCACAACATACAAAAACTGTCGTACAACGTGAGCCAGGATCAGGATTTAGTTTTGGTATATATTTTGTTTTGTGTTTTGACTTTAAACTTGTATTTGTTATATATATATATATATATATGAAACTTTTTAAAAAAGACTTTCTATTTCATTATTTATTTATTATTGGCTGCCACATGGCATATGGGACCTTAGTTCCCTGACCAGGGATTACACCTGTATTCCCTGCAGTGGAAGCTGGAGTCTTAACTACTGGATCAGCAGAGAAGTCCATATATGCGACTTTTTATATGTAATTATCTGGAATATGTTTGTAAACAAACTTAGTAATGTCTGTCACCACTTGTAGATTATTCGCTGTTAGTCACACCCATCCTTTCTGATCTTGTTTTCTTCTTCAGCTATAGTACCCTATACATACATCTGTATTAGCAGCGTGTATATATATTCCTGCCATTTTTAAGTAGATCAGTTCAGTTCAGTTGCTCAGTCGTGTCCGACTCTTTGCGACCCCATGAATCACAGCACGCCAGGCCTCCCTGTCCATCACCAACTCCTGGAGTTCACTCAGACTCATGTCCATCGAGTCGGTGATGCCATCCAGCCATCTCTTCCTCTGCCATCCTCTTCTCCTGCCGGGGTCCAGCCCCGGTGGATCCAGGGAATTCGAAGTGGGGATGGCATTGGCGAGGAAAACTTATTTATTTTTTAATATAAGATTTGATTAGGAAGAAATAGTGTAGTAGGAAAATTAAGTGGAGAAACAAGGCTGAATAACTTGGCTTACAGGGAAGGCCAATAAAGTGCCAGACAAGGAGCTTGCACCATCTACGTTGGGCCACCGGCACCCACTTGAATATAGAAGGGTGCCCTATCTTAGGCTCTCTTTCGCGTGGGTCTTAAAAGCCAGGACAAGTAAGTAGACTTGGTGAGCCACCCGGCTCCAGATGGGAATTCAGCCTGAAATTAGAGTAAAGAGGAGAGGGAGGGAGAGGGAGAAAAAGAGAGAGAGAGAGACACAGGGGGAGCCAGATTCCCACGAAACTAGGCCGAGAGACTAGTCCGAGAAACTGGTCCATCCTTTATTGTTCAGAAGGCTCTTTATACTTTTGATAATACATGGAGAGCAATGGGTAACACAAAGTTATGCAGCATTAGCAGTCCAGACTCTTATCAAAACCAGGCTTTTCTCTCTGCATACCTAATTGTATACACAAGTCTTAGGTGATTTACATCATCTTCTGGCCAAAAGGGGCCAATTAACATTTTACAGCCTTTTTTCTGATAAGGGTTTGTTAACTAGAAGACTTACTTGTGTTGATCTTCCCAAAGTCCAGTGCCACTCTCAGAAAGCACTAAATAAAGTTACATTCTTACATAGCAAAGATACAGCAATTTGTAACAAGTAAAAGGAGTACAGTGATTTATAACAAAAGAAAAGTAATTAACTCAAAAGTCTGGTGTTGCTAACATCAAAACTACTATATATCTTTTTCTACTTCCCGATTACATGGATTAACATCCTCCCAGGTGCCTAAAAGATAAAGAATATGGAGGCCTGGTGGCAATCATTGAGTCAACAGTGAAAACCCGTCACCAATATGATTTTTAGCTCTTTAGAAAAGGCTCCGTATCTTTAAGATGCTTGAAGCTTTGTGCCTCTCTTGGTTGGGGGGCTGTAAGCAATTCACAAGCTGTAAGAGGTCTGGGGGGACCTGTTAGGCAAGCTAGAGAGTTATCAGAGGGGGTTTAAGCTGAAACATCCCTTTCAAATGCAGAAGACTAAAGCCCTGATTTGACTTTTTCCAGAGAATATCAGAAGAATGGAAAAGCAGGCAGATTCTTATTTTGGGGGGAGTGGATGCTCAGGAAATTCCAGGGGGAAAACCTGAGGTCTGATTAGCCTTGCCATCAGAGCTCTGCCGCATGACCTTGTCACGGGTGGAATTCCTCACGCTGGCTCCCGGCTACTCCGCACCCCCCCCCCTTTTTTTTTTTTTTAAATCAGGTGCAGTTCAGTCGAAAGATTCTGAATGCTCTGCCGAAGAATCCTGACAATACAGGGAAGAATGATTATAAGGAGCAAGATTTAGAGCAAACTGAAAACAGTAAACAGAGTAGTCTTTCCAGAAATGAAGTTAGGGAAGGTATAGAAAAAGTCATTGGCTTCTCCTGCAGCGGTAAAATCTAATCAGGAGTGTTCCAAGGTCTGAATCTGATTATGAAGTTTCCTTAAGTCTAAACTAATATCTGAGCTATTCCAAACACCTAAAACATATTGGGCATTTACACTTGTTGAGTCAATGATTGCTGCCATAGTAACAGAAGTAATTGCAGTTATCAAAGCTGATATTCCCAAAATAAGTAAGCCCACAAATCATACCAATAAGTAGTTACAATTACATAAGTTGCATAAGTTACATAAGGTAGTGTGGACATTTTAACACCATAAAAGAGCAAACATTATATTGAGAAGTTAAACAGAACGAAGGCATACATTGTTCACAAGACACTACATTAGGTCCATTTGTACATTAAGTTTTCTGGAATCATTGGTGAAAAGAAAAACATGAGAAGAGGATAGACAAGCCAAAATAGAGTAAATAGAATCATTTCCTGGCTGGAGTTTGCGCTGCAGCAGCTGTCAGTCCCGCCGGGATCTTGATGTTTATCTTGCCTCTCCTGCCGGGCGGGTGCGGAGGCCTTCACCCGGCCCTCTGCTAAACCGCAGCGGCCAAGCTACACGAAAATTTGAGCAAATGGTATACAGTTCCCATATATCTCCTTTCCCCATCAACCCTCTATCCCATAGTTTTGCAGACGGACGCTGGCACTGTTACGGGGCAAGTCAAGTCAGTCAGTCAGGCTGGCCCTGCCTGCGCTCCCTGCAGGCGGCTGTTTCCGTAGCGGCGGCGGCAGAGGAGTTCTCTTTTTTGTTTTGTGGCGAATCAGTCTGTCCGGGATCCAAATTGACGAATCCACGTCCTGCGGAAAAAATATAAACACTTCCTCGACCAGCAGTTAATTCTGGGTCGGGATCTTTTTGTTATCTGGAGGAGATCTTTTCACTTTACCAATGGCTTTCCATTTTACCGTTCCAGACAAATCAGCATTTAATTTATTACAGAAAGAGCATGTTGTAAAATCTGATGGGGGAAAACTATACTTAAATTCTCCTTTTTTAATTTTTGAATTAACAAAGCATGTGAGGGTAAATGATGCAAGATTTGATCACAATAATTCCCTATAGCAATCTGCCAGTCTTCATCAAACATTAGAAGAGCATCAAGCTGCTCCTTATTATATGGAATTACAATCTCTGATGGCTCTTTACCAAACAATTCAATGCTCCATTTCCTCCCTTTTAGCATTAATGTGGCAATTAAACCGGGATAAGAAGCCATGACTTTTTTAGCTTGGGCAGGAAGATGGATCCGTTCTAAAGGGCCGCTTTGCCACAGAACTCCCGGGCTGTTGGAGTAGCTAGACAAAGGAACTGCCAAGTCATCATCAAATCAATTCTTTTTACATAGCTATTCGATAAGGCTGCTTCTACTTTCCCTAGGGCTTCCTGAGCCTCAGCTGTTAATTGTCTTTTAGAAGTTGGATCAGGATCCCTGCATAACATGTTAAAAAGAGGTTTCAATTCGGCAGTGGTTGATTTGAAATATAGTCTAATCCAGTTAATATCACCTAAAAGTTTTTGATAATCATTTAAAGTAATAAGATGGTCTTTTTCTCAATTGCAGCGGGGCATGAGTCATTGTTTCTGAATTTATGACTCTTCCTAAGTTATGGGCGGATTGATTTGAATTTTTTCTGGGGCAATTTTTAGACCTCTGTCTGTCAATGCCTGGGTCAGATCCTGGAGGACAGTTTGCAAATGAGCTCTATCAGGATGAGCTATCAAAATATCATCCATGTAGTGAATCATATATACCTGTTCATATTTAGTCCTAGTATCTTCTAGAGCGGCATTAACAAATTTCTGGCATAGGGTGGGACCGTTTTTCATTCCCTGAAGCAAAACCTTCCACTGAAACCTTAAGTAAGGCTGTTTAAGATTTTCAGATGGTAGACTAAAGGCAAATCGCTTTTTATCCTCAGCATTTAAAGGAATGGTAAAAAAACAATCTTGTAAATCAATCACAATTATACCCCTCTGGAACGGCTACTGGGGAAGGGAGCCCAGGTTGTAAAGCCCCCATGTCCTCCATGGTGGCGTTAATTGCTCTCAAATCCTGTAAAAGTCGCCATTTACCAGATTTTTTCTGAATGACAAAAATAGGAGTGTTCCAGGGGCTATTGGAGGGCTGTCTGCTGTTTACCTAATCCTTTTGATGGATCATAGCCCATTTGCAGCATCTGAGAGGTTACTTTATCATCAGGGCTAAAAAGTAACACTCCCATTTGAGATAGCACGTCCCTCCCCCACAGGATAAAGGGGAGGGAAGGAATGACATAAGGTTGGAAAGTTCCACAGGTGTCCTCAAATTGCCAATCTAAAATTTTTGCACTTTTGGCTACTGTGGGGGCTCTTCTTATCCCCACCAAGTTATTTTCAGTAGTATGTGTTGGCCAGGAGCTGGGCCAGTCTTTTCCTGAAACGCAAGAAACAGCTGCTCCTGTGTCTAATAACCCCGCAATAGACTTGCCATTAATCAGAATAGTTTTCATAGGACGTTTCTGAGTAATTTCTGTTATCCAAAAAACCATATCGCTAGACCCAAATCCTTTCTCCTGCCTTTCACTCTGAGTAGCTGTGTGCCCTATGGCAGCGCGGTAAGGCAAAAGCAAAAGCTGTGCTGTTCTTTGTCCCTGATGAATTTGGAAAGTTTTAGTTGGGGGTGAAATCAATATCTGGATTTCTCCTGTATAATCTGAGTCAACTACTCCAGGGATAATTGTGAGACCTTGCATAGCTAAGGAACTTCTGCCTAATATAATTCCCACTAAACCTGTTGGTAATGGGCCTTTAACTCCTGTAGGGATTTTTATAGTGGGGCTATCTGGTGTTAATATTGTTGAGGTGGTGGAACTGAGGGCCAGTCCTGCGCTGCCTGGGGTTGCTCTGATGAGTTCTGCGACGGGATGAAGGGAATGAATGGGTTCAGTGAAGCTGCCCCAATTGTTGTCGGGGCCTGGGGCTGGCCCCTCAATCCATTTCCGACTGCTGGTTAGGGCCCAGAAAAGCTCCATTTCTATGGAATTGTGACCTACATTCTTTTGCCCAATGATATCCTTTTTGACAACGAGGGCAGAGAGACTTAGGGAGATTAGCAGACACAGCCGGGGAGGCAGAATTCAGCAGAGAAGAACCGGCTGCTTTTTGGGGACAAGCGCAGATAAAGTGCCTTTCCCATCCGTCCACAAGAGAAGCAGGCCTTGGATAAACCAATATTCTGGCCTGGACTACTGGAATGACTCTTTGACGGGTTATTCCTGTTTGTAAAAAAGGACTATACTGCCTGCTGATAAGAATTTCCTTTTATGGCTGCAGCTATGGCAACACCCTGCATCATTGCTGGTCCTACATCTGCACATTGCCTGATATAATCTATTACTTGCCCAGCTTTTTTTTTTATGGGACATAGAATGGCCTGGCAGGTAGAATTAGCATTTTCAAATGCCAGTGTTTTATCAGTATTCCAGCTGCCTCAGTATTGGAAATTACTCTGTGGACTGCCTCTGCAAGTCTTGATATAAAGTCATCATATGGCTCTTCTGGTTTTTGTTTAACATTTGAGAAGGAAGAGGTTGATTCTTTTTCCCTTCAGGTAACAAGCGCCAAGCCCCGAGGGCACAGGAGGTTACTTGGTTTAGAGTGTTTCTGTCTAATCCCATCTGATCTCTAAGTGTTCCAAAATCATTAGTCCCTGCCAACATACTTTTTAGAATGTATCTTGGGCCGTGTCTTTGGTTAGCATCAGCCTGTTTTGGGGCAAGATCTTCATATCCAGCTCTCCAAAGTACATATTGCCCTCCAGACAGACAAGCTTTAGCGACTGTCTTCCAGTCATGGGGTGTCATCCATTTTCCCCGCTAAAGCCTCTACCAATGATACAGTGTACGGGGCTTTAGGGCCATACAAAGCACAAGCCTGTTTGAGTTCTTTAATAATTTTCATTGGAATGGGTTCCCAGTGGGGGGCTCCTCCCCCACCACTTCCATCAAATATTATGGGGAGACAAGCCTCAAGGTGGGGGTCAAATTCATCATCGGGGCTAGAGAAAACCCTTCTTCGGGGAACTTCTAGTGGAGACCCCTCACCCTTACAGGGAGGAGGGGGGCAAGGGGTGTCCTATGTCACTTTCTTCATACTTTGGGGATTTTTTATCTGTTTGGTGTTTAGATCTTATGGATGTTTTATCTGATGATGTCTGCCTTAAGCTCCTAGATGCATATGACCTGATAGAGGACATTTCTTTTGAGCCTCTGGAAGCAGAAGGTTTAATTGAGGAAATTTCTCTTGAATTCCTGGGAACAGGTGGTCTGGTTGGAGAAGTTTCTCTTAAACTCCTTGGAGCAGGTGATCTAATTAGAGAAGTTTCTCTTAAACTCCTTGGAGCATCTTTATTTAATCAAGGCCAATCCTCATCAGAATGATCTTGAGTTACTTCCTCTTCCAAATCTTCCTTATCTGAAAACTGGTCTTTTTTCTCATCTCTATCTTTTACCTTTTCCTGGGCAGTCATTGCAGTTAACATTTTATTCAACTGTCGATAGCTAGGTATAGCCTCCTTTTCCTCACTCTCCTCTTCGATAGATACCTTTTTCTCTGCACTTTCCTCTTTAAGATGTACTTTTTCAGATTCAGGGGCAGGGTCTAGAGCGTCCCTAATTATATTCCATAAGGAAAAGGCGCCAGTAGGCACATTTTCTGAGCCATGTTCAGCACGGTAAATTTTTAATTGTTTCCCTACACTCTCCCAAGTATCTAAGTTAACAGTGCCCTCTTCTGGAAACCAAGGACACTGTTCTTGTACAAATGAAAAAAATGAATGAATATTGGATTTCTTAACTTTAATTCCTCGTTTAGTTAACAACTGCAAGATTGCTCCTATAAAAAGCTGTCTTTCTTTTGATTCACTGTTACCCATGTCAGAAAATTAAGTCTTATAGAAAAGTCTGCCTTGACAAAAACGTTTTATCTTAGCCAAGGGGGGGTTTTAACCCGAAGAAAGGAGGTTTCTTTCAACCTCTAGAAAACCAGGTTTCTCTTAAACCCTTCAACACTTCCCACTCCTACTCACCCTGTCTATCCTACAGGGGGGTCTGCAGCACCCTGAGTGGGGTCCTAGCCATCCCGAACACTCAACCCTGGGGGAGTAACCGAAAGTACTCCGGGTGAGTGATTAAATCACTCCGGGGGGAGCAACAGAGAGTGCTCCAGGGAGAGCTTTTACTCAGAAGAACCTACCTTCGAATAGCCTGTTCAGGCGCCACTTGCCAGGGCCCAGCCCCAGTGTATCCAGGGAATTCGAAGTGGGGATGGCATTGGCAAGGAAAACTTATTTATTTATTAATGTAAGATTAGATTAGGAAGAAATAGTGTAGTAGGAAAATTAAGTGGAGAAACAAGGCTGAATAACTTGGCTTACAGGGAAAGCCAATAAAGTTCCAGACAAGGAGCTTGCACTATCTACGTCGGGCCACCAGCGCCCACTTGAATATTGAAGGGTGCCCTATCTTAGGCTCTCTTTCACGTGGGTCTTAAAAGCCAGGACAAGTAAGTAGACTTGGTGAGCCACCCCGCTCCAGATGGGAATTCAGCCTGAAATTAGAGTAAAGAGGAGAGGGAGGGAGAGGGAGAAAAAGAGAGAGAGAGAGACACGGGGGGAGCCAGATTCCCACGAAACTAGGCTGAGAGACTAGTCCGAGAAACTGGTCCATCCTTTGTTGTTCAGAAGGCTCTTTATACTTTTAATAATACATGGAGATCAATGGCTAACACAAAGTTGTGCAGCGTTAGCAGTCCAGACTCTTATCAAAACCAGGCTTTTCTCTCTGCATACCTAATTGTATACACAAGTCTTAGGTGATTTACATCATCTTCTGGCCAAAAAGGGCCAATTAACATTTTACAGCCTTTTTTCTGATAAGGGTTTGTTAACTAGAAGACTTACTTGTGTTTATCTTCCCAAAGTCTGGTGCCACTCTCAGAAAGCACTAAATAAAGTTATATTCTTACATAGCAAAGATGCAGCAATTTATAACAAGTAAAAGGAGTACAGTGATTTATAACAAAAGAAAAGTAATTAACTCAAAAGTCTGGTGTTGCTAACATCAAAACTACTATATATCTTTTTCTACTTCCCGATTACATGGATTAATATCCTCCCAGGTGCCTAAAAGATAAAGAATATGGAGGCCTGGTGGCAATCATTGAGTCAACAGTGAAAACCCATCACCAATATAATTTTTAGCTCTTTAGAAAAGGCTCTGTATCTTTAAGATGCTTGAAGCTTTGTGCCTTTCTTGGTTGGGGGGCTGTAAGCAATTCACAAGCTGTAAGAGGTCCCAGGGAACCTGTTAGGCAAGCTAGAGAGTTATCAGAGGGGGTTTAAGCTGAAACATCCCTTTCAAATGCAGAAGACTAAAGCCCTGATTAGATTTTTTTCAGAGAATATCGGAAGAGTGGAAAAGCAGGCAGATTCTTATTTTGGGGGGAGTGGCTGCTCAGGAAATTCCAGGGGGAAAACCTGAGGTCTGATTAGCCTTGCCATCAGAGCTCTGCTGCATGACCTTGTCACGGGTGGAATTCCTCACGCTGGCTCCCAGCATCCTCCTGCCCCTAATCCCTCCCAGGATTGGGGTCTTTTCCAGTGAGTCAACTCTTCACATGAGGTGGCCAAAGTATCGGAGTTTCAGCTTCAGCATCAGTCCTTCCAATGAACATCCAGGACTGATCTCCTTTAGGATAGACTGGTTGGATCTTCTTGCAGTGAAAGGGACTCTCAAGAGTCTTCTCCAACACCACAGTTCAAAAGCATCAATTCTTCGGCACTCAGCTTTCTTCACAGTCCAACTCTCACATCCATACATGATCACTGGAAAAACCATAGCCTTGACTAGACATATCTTTATTGGCAAAGTAATATCTCTGCTTTTCAATATGCTATCTAGGTTGGTTATAACCTTCCTTCCAAGGAGTAAGTGTCTTTTAATTTCATGGCTGCAATCACCACCTGCAGTAATTTTGGAGGCACCCAAATTAAGTCTGACACTGTTTCCCCATCTGCCATGAAGTGATGGGGCCAGATGCCATGATCTTAGTTTTCTGAATGTTGAGCTTTAAGCCAACTTTTTCTGTCTCTTTCACTTTCATCAAGAGGCTTTTTAGTTCCTCTTTACATTCTGCCATAAGGGTGGTGTCATTTGAGGTTATTGATATTTCTCTCAGCAGTCTTCATTCCAGTTTGTGCTTCTTCCAACCCAGTGTTTGCCCAGCGTTTCTCATGATGTACTCTGCATAGAAGTTAAATAAGCAGGGTGACAATATACACCCTTGATGTACTCCTTTTCCTATTTGGAACCAGTCTGTTGTTCCATGTCCAGTTCTAACTGTTGCTTCCTGACCTGTATATAGGTTTCTCAAGAGGCAGGTAGGGGGTCTGGTATTCCTATCTCTTTCAGAATTTTCCAGTTTATTGTGATCCACAGAGTCAAAGGCTTTGGCATAGTCAATAAAGCAGAAATAGATGCTTTTCTGGAACTCTCTTGCATTTTCCATGATCCAGCTGATGTTGGTAATTTGATCTCTGGTTCCTCTGCCTTTTCTAAAACCATCTTGAACATCTGGAAGTTCACGGTTCACGTACTGCTGAAGCCTGGCTTGGAGAATTTTGAGCATTACTTTACTAGTGTGTGAGATGAGTGCAATTGTGCGGTAGTTTGAGCATTCTTTGGCATTGCCTTTCTTTGGGGTTGAAATGAAAACTGACCTTTTCCAGTCCTGTGGCCACTGCTGAGTTTTCCCAATTTGCTGGCATATTGAGTGCAGCACTTTCACAGCATCATCTTTCAGGATTTGAAACAGCTCCACTGGAATTCCATCACCTCCACTAGCTTTGTTCATAGTGATGCTTTCTAAGGCCCACTTGACTTCACATTCCAAGATGTCTGGCTCTAGATTAGTGATCACATCATCATGATTATCTGGGTCGTGAAGATCTTTTTTGTACAGTTCTTCTGTGTATTCTTGCCACCTCTTCTTAATATCTTCATAAATAACAAATCAACTGTTACATGTGAATAGTCCTCAACTTAGAAAAGAATGCAACAAATACTTCTTAAACATTATTAGATACACATTGCTAGGTTTCTACTAATAAGCCAGAGTCTAATTTGGCCATGATATATGGAACAGCAGTTTGTTGCTAAATGTGGTTCTTAGTCTTGGGATTGGGGAGCCATGTGGTGTTGGGGGAAAACAGAATAACATTTGCCTTCCCCTTTTCTTTTGAAAATGAAGACCAGGCAAAGAATATGAAATAATAACACTTTTCTTCAGTATCCTTTGCCCCCTAGAGTGCTTCTTGCTTCAGAAGTATTACCGTTTCTCTAGTTTAAAAACCCATTTTCTCAATTCACCTGGTTTCAGAAAAAAGTTAAAAGGCAGCTGAGATAATGAAGTCATACCCTGAAAGAAATAGCAAACTCAAAACTCCCTAGGGTTAACATTTTCAGTTTTTATTTTTTAAGATTGTCAGCATCCATATAAAGTTTTTTCAACAGATTTAAGTGAAAATTTCACATCAGTGTGAGGATAGCAGTTTGGGACCCTGTATCTTCTTATTTTCTTATTGAGATATTAACATAGGTTTGGTATCATTGCTATTTAGTTTCAGTTTGTCACATACAGATTCATACCCAGTAGTAAGAGACTAGCAGTAGAAATCTGTGGCGATATGGTGAGTGACAGAGGATGAGATAGATATAAGTGTTTCAGAGGGAGATTGTGGAGATCAAGTAAAGGAATAGTGATAACACCTGTGACCAGTTGCACCTATCTGTAAGACAAGGTTTATTTGAAGATTAAATTATATGACATAGGTGAAATCCTAGCATATAGTGATGGGATCAAAGTACGTTCTCAAACAATACATAATAGATCCTAGCCTTCCCTACCCCTTTGCCACTCACAATCTTGATATGTTGTTGTTGTGCTGTCGCTAAGTTGTGTCTGACTGTTTTTGACCCTGTGGACTGCAGGACGCCAGGCTTCCCTGTCCTTCACTGTCTCCCAGAGTTTGCTCGAATTCCTGTGCATTGAGTTGGAAATGCTATCTAACCATTTCATCCTCTGCTGTACTCTTCTTTTGCCTTCAATCCCTCCCAGCATCCAGGTCTTTCCCAATGAGTCAGCTCTTTGCATCAAGTGGCCAAAGTACTGAATCTTCAGCATCAGTCCGTCCATGAGCATTCAGGGCTGATTTCCTTTAGGATTGACTGGCTTGATCTCCTTGCTCTCCAAGGGACTCTTCAAGAATTTTCTCCAGCACGATTCAAAAGCACCAATTCTCCAGCACTCAGCCTTCTGTATGGTCCAACTCTCACATCCATACGTGACTACTGGAAAAACCATAGCTTTGACTAGATGGACCTTTGTTGGGCAAAGTAGTGTCTTTGCTTTTTAATATGCTGCCTAGGTTTGTCATAGCTTTCCTTCCAAGGAGCAGAAAGAAAGAAAGTGAAGTCGCTCCATCGTGTCTTTTCGACCCCATAGACTGTAGCCTGCCAGTCTCCTCTACCCTTGGGATTTTCCAGGCAAGAGTACTGGAGTGGGTTGCCATTTCCTTCTCCAGAGGATCTTCCTGACCCAGGGATCAAACCTGGGTCTCCCACATTGTAGGCAGATGCTTTACCATCTGAGCCACCAAGGAAGCCTTGCTCCAAGGAGCAAGCATCTTTTAATTTCATGGCTATAGTCACCGTCAGCAGTGGAATCCAAGGGAAAAAAAAAAATCTCTTACTGCTTCTACTTTTCCCCCTTCTATTTGCCACTAAGTGATGGGACTGGATGCCATGATCTTCATTTTTTGAGTGCTGAATTTTAAACTAGCTTTTTCACTGTCCTCTTTCACCCTCATCAAGAGACTGTTTAGTTCCTCTTCACTTACTACCATTAAAGTGGTATCATTTGCATATCTGTGGTTGTTGATATTTCTCCCGGTGATCTTGATTACAATTTAGGATTCATCCAGCCAGTATTTCAGTCCAGTATTCCACATGATGTACCCTGCATATAAGTGAAATAAACACAGTGACAATATATAGCCTTGATATACTCCTTTCTCAATTTGGAACCAGCTCATTCTTCCATGTTAGGTTTTAACTATTGCTTCTTGACCTGCATACAGGTTTCTCAGGAGACAGGTAAGGTAGTCTGGTATTCCTATCTCTTTAAGAATTTTCCACAGTGTGTTGTGATCTACAGTGTCAAAGATGTTTGTGTAGTCAATGAAGCAGAAGTAGATATTTTTTGGCATTCCCTCACTTTCTCTATGATCCAACAAATGTTGGCACTTTGCTCTCTGGTTCCTCTGCTTTTTCTAAATCCAGCTTGAATATCTGGAAGTTCTCAGTTCATGTACTGCTGAAGCCTAGCTTGAAGGATTTTGAGCATAACTTTACTAGGATGCAGAATGAATGCAATTGTACAGTAGTTTGAACACTGCCCTTCTTTAGGATTGGAATGAAAGCTGACCTTTTCCAGTCCTGTGGCCACTGCTGAATTTTCCAAATTTTGTTGATATACTGAGTGCAGCACTTTAACAGCATCAGTTTTTAGAATTTGAAATAGCTCAGCTGGAATTCCATCACCTCAACTAACTTTGTTGGTGGTAATGCTTCCTAAGGCCTGCTTGACTTCACACTCCAGGATATCTGACTCTAGGTGAGTGACCACCCCATTGTGGTTATATGGGTCATTAAGACCTTTTTGGTATAGTTCTTCTGTGTATTCTTACCACCTCTTCTGCTTCTGTTAGGTCTTTACCATTTTTGTCCTTTATCATGCTCATCCTTGCATGAAATGTTCCCTTGATATATCCAGTTTTCTTGAAGAGATCTCTAGTCTTTCCTATTTTATTGTTTTTCTCTACTTTTCATTGTTCATTTAAGAAGGCTTTCTTTTCTCTTCTTGATATTCTCTGGAACTCTGGATTTTATCTGTAAAATGAGAGATTTGATTTTAGGCTATTGAATATTCACCAAATTTCTAATGTCTTTTATATTTTATTTCACACATCCCTATACAAATTATTGCTATAGTCCTAAACATTCTTATTTTTCATTCTTACCTTTCTGTCTTTTCTTTCATTCTTCTTGCCCAAAACATCATATATCGCTCTTAAATTTTACCTATCCTTTAATGTTGGATGCAACTATAATAAAACTGCATGTTAGTGCGGAATTGAAAAAAATCAGTAGTAATTGGCTTCTGTGCTTGGTCCAGCCACCCTATTTCTTTCATTAATTTAAGAAGCCTTCCCACCACTTTTGTCAGTTGCTTTGGGCTCCTTTGTAAACTTAAGTTATCTGAGTTTAAAGGAGGAGTAAAATTGAAGTTATGGTATTCTTATGATATTTTGTACAAGTTTAATTGGTGTATGGTCACTTGTCATGTCTTACCTCCCTAATAGATTGATTCTTGAGGTCAGGATATGTCTTACATATTAGTTTCATTTCAGTATTAGTAAATATATGATGATTCTGCTTCAGAGTTAAGAATAAGAAAAATTGTTTTTGCTTTAATACTGGGAAGAGAAAAACTTGTTTGTATCTGTTACTCATTTGTAAAAGCGAGAAATCTTACCTACCTTTTTGGCATTAGTATTGACATAGATTTAATTATATGGTACAGTGAAATCTTGAGTAGTCTGAAAGCACATTGCACTGTAACTTTCTGGCTATCAAAGGTGAATGTCTCCATTACAACTATCTACATACTGACTCAGAGAAGGCAATGGCACCCCACTCCAGTACTCTTGCCTGGAAAATCCCATGGATGGAGGAGCCTGGTAGGCTACAGTCCATGGGTCGCTAAGGGTTGGACAGGACTGAGCGACTTCACTTTCACTTTGTACTTTCATGCATTGGAGAAGGAAATGGCAACCCACTCCAGTGTTCTTGCTTGGAAACTCCCAGGGACAGGGGAGTGTGGTGGGCTGCCGTCTATGGGGTCGCACAGAGTCGGACACGACTGAAGTGACTTAGCAGCAGCAGCACATACTGACTTCATATTCTCAACTCATTGTCCTATTTAAATGTTTTAAAAATAACTTTCCCTTAGAATTTACTGAACAACAGAAAGAGTTTCAAGCTACTGCTCGTAAATTTGCCAGGGAGGAAATCATTCCAGTTGCTGCAGAATATGATAAAACCGGCGAGGTAGGTATATGCACTTTTAGGAGTGAAAGTCTTTGACAAATTTTACAAGATTTTAAATATAAGTAGATTTTAAATATAACTTTTTTTCTCTATTATTATTATATTTCTTTCAGTACCCTGTCCCATTAATTAAAAGAGCCTGGGAGCTTGGTTTAATGAATACACACATTCCAGAAAGTTGTGGTAAGCTTTCTTTTCATTTTTAATCCTAGCATGCATATGAACAAGAAAACTCTAAAACTCTATTCAGTCATTCTTTCAAATATTTGTCACCATTAAATGGTTTTGTACCTATGTGCCCCTGTATAGTGGAGAAGGCAATGGTGACCCACTCCAGTACTCTTGCCTGGAAAATCCCATGGACAGAGGACCCAGATAGGCTGCAGTCCATGGGGTTGCGAAGAGTTGGACACGACTGAGCGACTTCACTTTCACTTTTCACTTTCATGCATTGGAGAAGGAAATGGCAACCCACTCCAGTAGAAGTTCTTGCCTGGAGAATCCCAGGGACGGGGGAGCCTGGTGGGCTGCCTTCTACGGGGTCGCACAGAGTTGGACATGACTGAAGCGACTTAGCAGCAGCAGCCCCTGTATAGACTTCAATGTTTGCCAGCTTTTAGAAGCCTTGTACTCAACAATCAGAGGCATTCTTCCTTCTTTATAACTGGTTCCAAAGTGGGGTTTCCCTGGTACCTCAGATGGTAAAGAATCTGCCAGCCATGCTGGAGACTCAAGTTCAATCCCTGGGTCAGGAACATCCCTGGAGAAGGAAATGCAACCCACTCAAATATTCTTGCCTGGAGAATTCCATGGACAGAGGAACCTGGCAGCCTACACCCATGGGGTTGTAAGAATCCCAGTGGACCTAGTGATTAAATCACAATGTTAACTTAATCCTTGTTAATTCTCTGTCTAGGTTGGTTGAGTTGTTGCTTTTAAATTCTACTTTCAATTTTACATTTAATTGAGACTTCCTTTCACTCCTTTCCTCAAAGGGTCAAACTTTTAGCAAAGTTAAATCAAATTTTTACAAAATCAAGGTGAAGCAGGAAGACAGGTCCACATTACAAATAGTAAGAGAGCTTTTTGAAATTTTAAAACTAATTTTAGCTTTATATAACAAAGTATACTCTGTTATTGTACTGGCCCAAAATCTTTTAATTTCTTGTGTTATAGATATTATATTTGTAAATTTGCTTTTAAGATTAAATTAACCTAATTGTTATATTGCAAGTCATTTAAATAATTTGCCTTTATTTCTGTTGAGATATGCTATGTATTACAATGGGCTCTTAAAACATTTTGATATTGTAGGAGGTCTTGGACTTGGAAGTTTTGATTACTGTTTAATTATTGAAGAATTGGCTTATGGATGTACAGGGGTTCAGACTGCTATTGAAGCAAATTCTCTAGGGGTAAGTTATTTAGAAAGTTAATTGGCTAACTGAGCTGTGGTTAATGAAAAAATCCTGCTAGGTTAGGTTAGTTGGCAAAACACAGTTTTCTTCTGAAAAAAAAAAAAAAAAACAAACCTACAAGGTTCTGCAATGAAGCCTGGATTTTTACTCCATGAGTTGATTGTTCTGACCCTGTTGTGGTTAGTACTTGGAGTCCTGCCTGTCCTTGTGGGTAAACTGTACACTTGGCTGTGGCTTCAGTGGCAATTCTTAGATAAGATCATTCAGGAGAAGGTTTGGGATGACTTGCTGCCACTGCTGGCAATGCTGAAGTTTAGTGAGTAAGTCTTAGGAGACCTGATCATACGTACCATGTCATTTATTATAAATTTAATTATTTATCTGTGCATTTTACTACAGTAGATGTTTACATGTTACATTATGAACAAGTCCTATATAACTTAGTTGTATGTACATACTTGGATTAACAGATTTATATCCTTGTGGTGTTAGCTCTCTGACTTAGAGGCAGAATAAAGGCCATTTCTTTGGGCTTACACTTGGGGAAAAATAGTTGTCTTGTTTTGAATTATAGTGTTATATTTGAATTTACTAGGAATTCCCTGGAAGTCCAGTGGTTTCAACTCTGAGTTTTCACTGCTCCGAGGGCCTGGGTTCAGTCCCTAGTTGGGAAACTAAAACCCCACAAGCTGTGCAGCGAGGCCAGAAATAAAGAAAGAATTGACATACCTAATTTTAAAATATCTTGCTTTTTTAATGTCACTTCCCTTTGGTTGACAGCAAATGCCTGTTATTATTGCTGGAAATGATCAACAACAAAAGAAATATTTGGGGAGAATGACTGAGGAGCCATTAATGTGTGTGAGTATATGCAGCAGCTACTTTATTTCACATTTAAGAAAGGAATAAAAATAGAAGAAGAAAGGAATAAGCGTGCTCTTTTTCCTTTTCAGTCTGTATATATACATTGGGCTATATAACATGTTAAGACAAAAGCAACATATTTAAGTACAGTAGTGTTTCTGGGATGCCAAAAAGTTTCATAAAATTATTCTCTTGCCTGTTTCCAGAAAAAAGAAACCTACTTATGATGTTTCTAGGATGCCAGAAAATTATCATAAGAATCCTCTAACTTATTTCCAGGCAAGAAATATCTATTTAATGGAGCACTCTGGAGCTCTCTAACTGAGTAGTTGTGTGTCAGGAAGTTCAGATCGAATATATAATTCTAGGTGTTTGAACTAATAGTTTATTGAACTAATAAGAAATTAATATGACTGACAGGGTAACTGTTGAATGACTGAGTGACTTCAGGAGGAGAGTTATAGATTTTATTTAATTTTCTGAGATTTACTCAACTAATTTTTAAATTGGATTTTTTAAAAAAAGATATTTTCATACATTTTACACACATGCATACTGAGTTTTTATTTTGAAAGTGACTTTACATAAGGATTTTTTCTTTCTTTTGGGTATTAGTGAAACAGATTTCAGTCTAGGGTGTGATTGTGATACTGAAACATAGTAAATGGTTATTAGTTTTGAGCTACTTGTGAGAATCAGTCTGAAAGAATAGAAAGTAACATTTGAAAATATTTTAAGTTTATTTCAGGGCCTAAATTTCAGGCAAACTAATAAAAGACATTTATATGTATTTCCTACTTAATTGTCAATTTGTTTCAACAAATGAAAGTTTCTTAGAAGGCTAAATTTCAATATTATCTAAGAATTGTGTGAAACATCCATGTTCTTTTCTTGTAATGTATAAAATGTTAGAAACAAGCTAAAAAATTATAGCATAGAGAGATGGTTAGAAGAACTGAATGTACTGATAAGAGTATTTGTAATTATCTTATTAGTTATAAATAGGTATTTCTAAAATAGTAAAATCTTATAAAAGTAGTTTAAATATTTTAAACATTCCTTTGACAGTTTTGTTTGTTATTCATATCTTTAATATACGTAAAAATATACTCATTCTAGTCACTAAAATATTGTGATCTCTGAATTAATAATGATTTGCTGTACATTTTCCCTCTTCTAGCTCATAATACATACTCACATATGTATATACTGCAATTGATATACTCAAATATGAAGCCAGTGGTGAAAATGAAAATAATCAATAGGTATATTAATTCAAAGTATTGCTTAATTTATACTGTTTCAGTTAATGCCCAATAATATTTATAAAATTATAGTACTATTGTGTTTTTTAAAACTTTCTAGAAATTAATATTTAAAAATTTTTTCTGATTATAAAAATGATATAGAAGATTTAGAAAGATATGAAGAAGAACAAAAATGTCTGTAATCCCTCAGATATGAATTTAACTGGTATAACTGTCTTACTGTATTACTGTATATTCTACTTGATTTTTTAATACATACAGATGTATTTTTCACGGTTATGGTCATATGTGCAGTTTTATATCCTTTTTAATATAATAAGCATTTTTATGCTCTACTTTTTAAATACTGTGATTTTTTTACTACATAATATGCTATCTAATTGATATACTATAAATTATTTCACTAGTCCATATTATTGAATATTTAAATTCCTTAGATTGTTGCTTTTAAAAATAATGTCATGGTAAAAATTTATACAGAAAAAGATAAGTCTTTGGGCTTAACTTTACAGGGTTAGTACATATTTGTAAGATTTAATCTCTTGCCAGATCGTGTGATCAGTTATACTCTTTTTGAGGATATGAGAACAGAAATAAATAAGGGTAACACTATAATTTTTTTTTATTGGAGTATAATTTCTTTACAGTGTTTATAGTTTCTGCTGTATAATGAAGTGTATCAGCTATATGTACTCAACACATATATCCCCTCCTCTTAGACCTTCCTCCTATTCCCTCCATCCCACCCCTCTAGGTTATCACAGAGCAAGGAGCTATATAATTATTTTTCAATACCACTTAGTACAGAAAAATTTTCCAAAAATCAAAACTAATTGCATTATTGTGTATATATATATATAAATAAGAAGAAACCTATTTCTTTTTTAAAAATTGGGTTAAATTTTTTAAACAGCATATACCTAAAATATATACAGTATTAGATGACTAGAAACAAGTATTAGACTGTTGGAACAAGCTTGCCTATGCAAGACCTTCAGTAAACTTATTTGTCCAAACATGGTCTAAGAACTTTGAAGTGTCTGAAAAATCCTAATAGTGGTAAAGAAAACTCTTGTCATAAAACCATGCATTTCCAGTGGAACTGGGAAGTATTAATAGCTGAAATGTAACTGAAACAATGCTAAAGTTGAGGTCCCAAGACCTATCTTCAAGCAATGTAGTAGCAGTAGGATCTTGTATAGTTACTTAGCTTCAAAATCTCTTCTGAAAATAGGGCATACAACATCTTAGAAGCATGTAGTAAGATAAAGTACTTATGTATTTATAAGAATATCTTTACATAGTGTCCCTTTTGCAATATAATAGAGAAATTTCTTTCATAGCTAATACCAGGGGAAACTTTGTTTCTCTTTAACTGCCATTCATTCATCCATCCATTCACTTAATATCTGAATTCCTTGCTATATGCCAGTTTACACTTACAGGTAGAATTTTTTGTTTTGGTAAGTAGGAAGTATTGAGCCAGTTTTATAGTCCTCTGTTAGTAATTATCTGAACCTCAAAGCATGTGTTATAGTATATTATTCTTCTAGTTTACTTTTACTTCACTGTGATTTAAAAAAAAAAAAAAAGACATGTATTATATAAACTACCTCCAATCCCTTTAGAGTGTAAGACCAAACAAGTTAGTAATTTAATAGAGAACAATGCAAAATTGCCTAGTAAAATCTACAAAAATAAGGTGGTAGCATCATCACTAATAAGTTTATAATGTTATTCTCATTCTTCTAAATTTGTGAATACTGTGTACCAGGTGGACTTAGAATAAAACAGCGAATAAAACTGGGCTCCTGCTCACAACACTGGTAGACCCTCAGATCCTTACCCAAATTGTATTATTATAGTTGTTTTATTGTATCATAGGATTTATACAATTATGCAAAATAAATTATTCATAAATAAATAGTTATGAATAAAAGAATATTATTGTAATACATTCTCTTACTATTTAAGAATATTAATATCTTTAAGAATACTAAATTAATATCTTTTAAGACAATTAATCTTTTAATATAATAATAAGAATACTACTTTAATATATTTATATAAAAATAAATACTAATTTTCTTGAATTACAGTGTGGTAATGAAGACATTTTCTTGGCAAAACTCTATTAGTCTTTGCCCTGCTTCATTCTGCATTTCAAGGCCAAATCTGCCTGTTATTCCAGGTGTTTCTTGACTTCCTACTTTTTGGCCAACCCAATAATGGACAGAAGTGCCTGGCAGCCTACAGTTCATGGGGTCACAAAAGAGTTGGACACAACATATGGACATCACCAGATGGTCAACACCGAAATCAGATTGATTATATTCTTTGCAGCCAAAGATGGAGAAGCTCTATACAGTCAACAAAAACAAGACCAGGAGCTGACTGTGGCTCAGATTTTGAATTCCTTATTACCAAATTCAGACTTAAATTGAAGAAAGTAGGGAATAGCACTAGACCATTCAGGTATGACCTAAATCAAATCCCTTATGATTATACAGTGGAAGTGAGAAATAGATTTAAGGGCCTAGATCTGATAGATAGAGTGCCTGATGAACTATGGATGGAGGTTCATGACATTGTACCGGAGACAGGGATCAAGACCATCCCCATGGAAAAGAAATGCAAAACAGCAAAATGGCTGACTGGGGAGGCCTTACAAATATCTGTGAAAAGAGGAGAGGTGAAAAACAAAGGAGAAAAGGAAAGATATAAGCATCTGAATGCAGAGTTCCAAGGAATAGCCAGAAGAGTTAAGAAAGCCTTCTTCAGCAATCAGTGCAAAGAAATAGAGGAAAAGAACAGAATGGGAAAGACTAGAGATCTCTTCAAGAAAATTAGAGATACCAAGGGAACATTTCATGCAAAGATGGGCTCGATAAAGGACAGAAATGGTCTGGACCTAACAGAAGCAGAATATATTAAGAACAGGTAGCAAGCATACACAGAAGAACTGTACAAAAAAGATCTTCACAACCCATATAATCACGATGGTGTGATCACTCATCTAGTACCAGACATCTTGGAATGTGAAGTCAAGTGGGCCTTAGAAAGCATCACTAGGAACAAAACAAGTGGAGGTGATGGAATTCCAGTTGAGCTATTTCAAATCCTAAAAGATGATGCTGTGAAAGTGCTGCACTCAATATGCCAGCAAATTTGGAAAACTCAGCGGTGGCCACAGGACTGGAAAAGGTCAGTTTTCATTCCAATCCCAAAGAAAGGCAATTCTCAAACTACTGCAAAATTGCACTCATCTCACATGCTAGTAAAGTAATGCTCAAAACTCTCCAAGCCAGGCTTCAGCAATACGTGAACCGTGAACTTCCTGATGTTGAAGGTGGTTTTAGAAAAGGCAGAGGAACCAGAGATGAAATTGCCAACATCCACTGGATCATGGAAAAAGCAAGAGACTTCCAGAAAAACATTGATTTCTGCTTTATTGACTATGCCAAAGCCTTTGACTGTGTGGATCACAATAAACTGTGGAAAATTCTTCAAGAGATGGGAATACCAGACCACCTGACCTGCCTCTTGAGAAATCTATATTCAGGTCAGGAAGCAACAGTTAGAACTGGACATGGAACAACAGACTGGTTCCAAATAGGAAAAGGAGTACCTCAAGGCTGTATATTGTCACCCTGCTTATTTCACTTCTATGCAGAGTACATCATGAGAAACGCTGGACTGGAAGAAACACAAGCTGGAATCAAGATTCCTGGGAGAAATATCAATAAACTCAGATATGCAGATGACACCACCCTTATGGCCGAAAGTGAAAAGGAGCTCAAAAGCCTCTTAATGAAAGTGAAAGAGGAGAGCAAAAAAGTTGGCTTAAAGCTCAACATTCAGGTAACGAAGATCATGGCATCCGGTCCCATCACTTCATGGGAAATAGATGGGGAAACAGTGGAAACAGTGTCAGACTTTATCTTTTTGGGCTCCAAAATCACTGCAGATGGTGACTGCAGCCATGACATTAAAAGACTCTTACTCCTTGGAAGAAAAGTTATGACCACCCGAGATAGCATATTCAAAAGCAGAGGCAATACTTGCCAACTAAGGTCCGTCTAGTCGAGGCTATGGTTTTTCCTGTGGTCATGTATGGATGTGAGAGTTGGACTGTGAAGAAAGCTGAGCGCCAAAGAATTGATGCTTTTGAACTGTGGTGTTGGAGAAGACTCTTGAGAGTCCCTTGGACTGCAAGGAGATCCAACCAGTCCATTCTGAAGGAGATCAGCCCTGGAATTTCCTTGGAAGAATGATGGTAAAGCTGAAACTCCAGTACTTTGGCCACCTCATGTGAAGAGTTGACTCATTGGAAAAGACTCTGATGCTGGGAGGGATTGGGGGCTGGAGGAGAAAGGGACGACAGAGGATGACATGGCTGGATGGCATCACTGACTCAAAGGACGTGAGTCTGAGTGAATTCTGGGAGTTGGTGATGGACAGGGAGGCCTGGTGTGCTGTGATTCACGGGCTCACAAAGAGTCGGACACGACTGAGCAACTGAGCTGAATGAAGAGAAGTTGCAATGGAAGCAATAGTAGCTTCTACTGAAAAAAAAACATAAAATTACTCCGTGGCAATCAAATAAGACAAAAACCATCCATTTTGTATAGAAACACAAACCCATACACTTCATAAGCTCTTTAAAAACTATACATTATAAACCAGAGAAATGTCTAATACCACATTTTAAGGAAAAAATTTCCAAAGTTATCAGTACTTAAAATTTTCATATTTTAAAGTGTTATTTTTTCTGAACAGTTCATTTGTATAATACTTTTTTGTTGTTGTTATGATGCTGAAAACATCTTGAATCTCCAAGTAGGAGAGTAATCTAGTTAACTTATGTGTCATCTGAATTTGCTCTATCACATATCTGTGAAAAGACCATCTAGCTCATGTTTTCCTGTCTGGGAGTCACAGGCTCCTGAAGCAGCTGCATTTGGGAGTATCTCTGACCATTAGAACGCTTTTCTAGATTATGTGCTCCTGAGGAAAAAGATTGTGTCATTTATTTTTATCATTTCACCACCTGATATCATAATAGGTGTTCAGTAAGTTTGAATAATTTCACAATAGATTTCTCCTATCAAGTCAAATTCTTTCCCTTGCTTATATAACCCTTCAGCTATTTCATTATGGCTATCATGTGAATCTTATCTTTTCTAAGCTAATTAGAGCCAGTTTTCTAATCCTTTGTCCCAATAAAGTCCCATCACCTTTTTAAAGTTGACCCAAAATATCATAGAGTTAAATATAGTACTCTAACATGGTATGATAAGTACAGAGTAGAATGGTTTCATCACTCTTATTTTAGATACCATGGTCAGTCACTTCTGACTTTTTGTGACCCCACAGATTATAGCCTCGGAGAAGGCAATGGCATCCCACTCCAGTACTCTTGCCTGGACAATCCCATGGATGGAGGAACCTGGTAGGCTGCAGTCCATGGGGTCGCTAAGAGTCGGACACAACTGAGCGACTTCACTTTCACTTTTCACTTTCATGCACTGGAGAAGGAAATGGAAACCCACTCCAGTGTTCTTGCCTGGAGAATCCCAGGGACGGGGAACCTGGTGGGCTGCCATCTATGGGGTCACACAGAGTCGGACACAACTGAAGCGACTTAGCAGCAGCAGCAGCAGCAGCAGCAGATTATAGCCTCCAGGCTCCTCTGTCCATGGGGTTTTCCAAGCAAGAATACTGGAGTGAGTTGCCATTCCCTACTCCAGGGTGTTAGGGACCAAACGACGGGCTCTAGGACCTGAGTCATGTTTACCAGAAAGAGACAGGATATGCGCTCATCCTGCCTGGCCAATCAGGTAAAGCCAGCTACTTCTGTAACTGAGACAAAGAACTGCCTGTATATAAGCCGCCATACTCCTTTGTTTGGGGCTCTTGTCGGATTCCCTTGTGTGGGATGAGACTTGGGCCCTAGCGCGCTAGAGATAAACTCCCTTCTTGCCCTTGCATTACCGTGGTGGACTTGCTCTCTCTCTCGGTCGGTTCGGAGATACGGGCTCGGAGCATAACATTTGGGGGCTCGTCTGGGATCTCCGTCCCGCCGGGGAGGACAACTCTCCTGGTAGAAGGGAGTAACCTCGTTAGGAGATAAGAGCTCTGAGCACCGGTGCTAACGTTGCAGAAGCCCAGATTAAGTCCGGGGCCCAGTATCGTAGTGGGGAGGCATCTGGGTGTAAAGTGCAGAGGCAAGTCCAGCGTAAGGCCGGGGCCCGGTTTTGTGCTGGGGAGGCGGCTGGCTCTGATTACTGGGTTAAGTCCAGCATAAGGCCGGGGCCCAGTTTCGTGCTGGGGAGGCAGCTGGCTCTGTGAACATCCTGCAGGTGCATTGTCGGTGGCCACCTTGTGTTTGTTATCTTTTTGTCTATTCGTGGTGTCTGGGTTGCTCTTTGTGTGCTCTGTTGGCTCCCAGTGTACTTTTCTGTGATCATGGGACAAACAACTTCTACTCCTTTATCTCTTATGGTTAACCACTTCTCTGATTTCAAGTCCAGAGCACAGAATCTATCATTGCTGGTAAAAAAAAAAAAAAAGCAAGTTAGTAACTTTTTGTTCTGCCGAGTGGCCTGCTTTTGATGTCAGCTGGCCACAAGAAGACACCTTCAGCCTGCCTCCTATTCTAGCGGTTGGAGAGAAGGTGCTTGCCCCCTACCCTTCGGGACACCCAGCCAGACCAAACTCCATACATTTTGGTCTGACAGGACCTGGTGGAAAACCCCCTGGGCTGGCTAAAACCTTTTGTTTTTCAGCCCCTCACTTCCCTTCCCTCTTCCCCACCCTTGCTTCCACAGGTTCCATAGGTTTCATCGGGAGAAGCCAAAAAGAGAACCAAGCCTTCAGCTCCTCCCAGAAAAAGGGGCCCTGCCTAGGGAACTCGGGGAAAGGCGAAAAAAAAAAAAAAATGGCCGGCATAGTGGAAGAAGTCCCGGAGGTTCCCTCCTCCACCGTTCATGCGTTTCTGGTCCGGGCGGGGCCAGCCAGAGAGGGTGGAGAACGGACATATCAGTATTGGCCCTTCTCCACTAGTGATTTGTACAATTGAAAAACCCAGACTCCCTCTTTCTCTGAAAAACCGCAGGGTCTTATTGATCTTTTAGAGTCTATCCTGTTTACTCACAATCCCACTTGGGATGATTGTCAGCAACTGTTACAGGTACTTTTTACTACAGAGGAGCGCGAATGGATCCTGTCAGAAGCCCGGAAAAATGTGCCAGGGGTGGATGGGAGGCCCACAATACAGCCTAACCTCATTGAGGAGGGGTTCCCCTTGGTGCGACCCAACTGGGACTTCGAACGCGCTGAAGATAGGGAGCGTCTCTGAGTGTACCATCAGACTCTCATGGCTGGCCTTAGAGCGGCCGCCAGAAAGCCAATTAATTTGGCCAAAATAAATTCAGTGAGACAAGAGCCAAATGAGAGCCCAGCAGCCTTCCTAAAAAGGATAATGGAAGCTTTTAGACAGTATACCCCTATGGACACACAGGCGGATGAGTCACGAGTGGCAGTTATGTTAGCATTTGTAAATCAAGCAGCCCCCGATATTAAAAAAAAGTTAGAAAAGATAGACAGGTTAAGTGAACAATCCTTGCAAGATCTAGTGAGGGCAGCCGAGAGAGTTTTTAATCATAGAGAGACCCCAGAAGAGAGAGAGGACCACATTAAAAGAGAAAAAAGAAAATTTAGAGCTGAAGAAAACCATAAAAATCAAAAAGAGCTGGCCCAGATATTTTTTGCCAGGGTTGAAAACAAAAACAGGTTCCAAAAAGGAAAAAAACTGGACTCAAAAACTGAAGAAAAAACGACAAGGCGTAAGCTTAAAAAAAAACAAAAAAACAAAAAAACAAACCAATGTGCGTTTTGTAAAGAGTTTGGACATTGAAAAGATAAATGCCCCCAAAAAAATCTAAAAGAGGGGCCCAAGAACCCCAAAAACGAGACTCCCTCCCTAGACAGTCATATCCTCTACGCGGGTGAGGATAGCGACTAGGGGGGTCAGGGCTCGAAGCCCCTCCTCAAGTCCTAGGTTACTATAAATGTGGAGGGGAAACCAGTTGGCTTCATGGTGGACATGGGAGCCCAATACTCTTAAGCCAAAAAGATGGACCTATGTCTAAAACAGTAGCTGGGTGGAGGGAGCAACCAGGACTAAACAATATGGATGGACTACAAAACGGCAAGTGAACTTAGGGGCCCACCAGGTGACCCATTCTTTTCTGGTGATACCTGAGTGTCCAGCGCCCTTGTTGGAAAGGGATTTACTGTCTAAAGTAAATGCCCAAATTCATTTCAACCGCGGACAAGTGTCGGTTCTAGATGGGACCAGGCATCCTCTTCAGGTCCTGTCTCTGGCATTAAAAGATGAATACAGACTCTACTTGCCAGAGGCCCCAGCGACAATAAGCCCCAAAGTACAACCATGGGTTCAAAGATACCCTCAGGCCTGGGCTGAAACAGCAGAAATGGGACTAGCCAAACAGAGGCCCCCTATCATTGTGGAACTGAAAGCCAGTGCTTCCCCGGTGAGGGTACGACAGTATCCCATGAGTCAAGAGGCTCGACAAGGAATTACTCCTCATATACAACGCCTCATAGACGCTGGGGTCCTGAAAAGGTGCCGGTCCCCATAAAACACTTCCCTGTTGCCTGTAAAAAAGCCTGGGGGAACTGATTTTAGACCGGTTCAAGATCTACAAGAAGTCAACAAACGGGTAAATGATATTCATCCTATGGTTCCTAACCCTTATACATTGCTAAGCAACTTGCCTCAAACTACATTTGGTACACTGTTTTAGATTTAAAAGATGCCTTTTTCAGTTTGCCTCTTGCCCCCGCAAGCCAAGAGATCTTTGCCTTCGAATGGCAGAAAGACGGTGGTCAGACCCCTGTGCAGCTGACATGGACTCGCTTACCACAGGGTTTCAAAAACTCGCCCACATTATTTAATGAGGCCCTGGATGAAGACCTCCATGAGTATCGGGTTGAACACCCTACCATTGTTTTATTACAATATGTTGATGACCTTATGCTGGCAGCGGCTACAGAGAAAGAGTGCCAAGAGGCAACAGGTGACCTTCTCCAAACCTTGGGGACTTTAGGTTACAGGGCCAGTGCCAAAAAGGCCCAGATTGCCAAGCAGGAGGTTACATACCTCAGTTATAAGATAAAACAGGGCCAGAGGTGGCTAACACAGGCTATGAAAGAAACCATCCTCCAGATCCCTGAGCCAGCTAACCCTAGACAAGTGAGAGAATTTCTGGGAACGGTGGGATATTGCCGGTTATGGATCTTGGGGTTTGCAGAAAAGGCCAGGCCCCTATATGAGGGGACCAAAGAAAACAAGGACTGGAAATGGACTGAGCCAATGAAAGAGGCCTTCCAAGAGCTCAGGCGAGCCTTGCTTGAAGCTCCTGCCCTTGCCCTCCCTGATCCATCTAAGCCTTTCCAATTATTTGTAGATGAAAAGCGGGGGATAGGAAAAGGGGTACTAACACAGAGATGGGGACCATGGATGCGACCTGTAGCTTACCTTTCCAAGAGACTGGACCCAGTGGCAGCCGGATGGCCACCTTGCCTCTGTATCATCACGACCACCGCGCTCTTAGTCCACAATGCTAATAAACTGACTTATGGACAGAGACTCTTTGTCTACACTCCTCATGCCATAGAGAGAGTTTTAAAGCAACCCCCAGGTAAATGGATTTCTAATGCCTGCTTGACACACTACCAGGCCTTGCTACTTGACACCCCACGGATTCATTTCCAAACGCCCTGCACTCTAAATCCGGCCACTCTTGCCCAATCTGGAGGAAAATAGCCCCCTCCATGATTGTGATGAGATACTGGCCGGGGTAACAGCAATGCGAAAGGACTTAACCGATACTCCACTGGATAACAGTGAGCTAAAATGGTTCACAGATGGCAGCAGTTATGTAAAAGATGGACAGAGATGGGCGGGAGCCGCAGTAGTAGATGACTCTTGACAGACGATATGGGCAGAGGCCCTTCCCCCGGATACCTCAGCACAAAAGGCAGTGTTAATTGCCCTGATTCAAGCATTAGAGAGAGCCAAAGGAAAAAGAATAACTATTTTCACTGACAGTCGCTATGCTTTTGGCACGGTACACATCCAGGGCCCGATATATCAGGAACGGGGGTTTTTGACAGCTGAAGGAAAAGAAATTAAAAACTTGCCTAAAATCAGTAGATTTTTAGAGGCTGTACAGATGCCTCGGGCTGTGTCAATAGTACACATACCTGGGCATCAGAAGAGTGACAGCCCCACGGCACAAGGGAATCGTGCCACAGACCTGGCAGCTCGAGAAGTAGCTGATGAAGATTTCATCACCCCTGTCTTGGCGATCGGACTTCCACCTCCAGGTATGGGAACTCTGCCCTGAACCCCTGAGTATTCATCCACAGACTTTGCTTGGATCCAAAAACACACCAACCTTCAAAAAGGTGAAGATGGATGGTACCGAGACTCAGACGGCTACTTGATACTCCCTGCTCAGTTGGGATGGCAACTATGTGAGCATTTACACTTGTCTACTCATCTGGGAGAAAAGAAGACTCTGATGCTCTTTCAAACTGCGTGCCTGCGATTTCCCCGGCACCAGACAACTGTAAAGAACATAGTGCATGCTTGTAAGGAGTGTCAACAGATGAGGCCAGGAAAAGGACAACATGCAGGACTGAGGTATCGGGGAGAAGGACCAGGGCAACACTGGGAAATAGATTTCACCGAAGTAAGGCCAGGCAAATATGGTTACCAGTACTTGTAGTGTTGGTGGATACCTTCTCAGGGTGGGTGGAGGCTTTTCCTACAAAGGGAAAAACCGCGATGATAGTGGCAAAAAAAGATTTTAGAAAAAATAGTTCCCAGGTTTGGCCTGCCAGTGACCATTGGCTCTGATAATGGACCTGCTTTTGTGAGTCAAATAGTTCAGAGCCTTGCCCTAGCCCTGGGGACTAAATAAAAGTTACATTGTGAATACAGTTCACAGAGCTCAGGGCAAGTAAAAAGATGAATCAGACTCTAAAAGAAACTTTAACTAAATTGGCTATAGAGACTGGCAGGGACTGGGTGACCCTCCTTCCCTTCGCCCTCTTCCGTGTGCGTAATACTCCTTATCAACTTAATCTGACCCCATTTGAAATTCTGTATGGGAGACCTCCCCCTGTATGTCCAATATTTGAAGGGAAAAAACTACCACCTCCCACGTTGGGACAGTTCCAAGAGGCCTTGATGGCCTTAAGCGAGGTGCACTCTTGTGTCTGGAAACTGCTCCGGAAAAATACATGTGGGTCAAAATAAGGGAACTATTCCCTCACTTGACATTGGCCCAGGAGATTGGGTATGGGTCAAAAGGCACCAAACCAAGGCACTAGAACCCAAATGGAAGGGTCCTTATGTTGTTCTTCTTACCACCCCAACTGCCCTAAAGGTCGACGGTATCGGGCCTTGCGTGCATTGCAACCACGTACACACAGCTGCTTCAGCAGAGCAGAAAGGCGCTAAAAAAAAATGGGAAGCATCTCTGCACCCGTCCAACCCCCTGAGGCTAAAGCTTCGAAGGCGCCAACAGGACCTGGACAGCTCGGCTGGGCTGTCTTGTGGATGACCCAGTTACTCTGCTCCGGAGCTGCCAGCGTGAACCCGCATCAACCCGTCAAAATCACCTGAAAACTGCAAAATAGAGTAACACGTGAGATGCTTAACTCCACCACCGCAATACATCCACCAAATACTTGGTGGCCAGACTTATACTTTGACCTTAAGCCGGTGGTAAATATACCCTGGAAGAGGGGCAAGCTCCGAAATCATGCATTCTGGGCATGTCCAGGTGCGCCCAGGCATAACTAAAAGGTGGGGAGATACAGGGGGGACTCTGTGCTGCCCTAAAAAAAAAAGAGTGTTGTTTTTATGCTGATCACACAAAAATAGTTAAAAAATCTATTGCCAAAATAAGAGAGGGACTAGCCCAACGTAAACGAGAACATAAGGCTCAACGAAGATGGTTTGAGTCTTGGTTTCAACAATCCCCTTGGTTGACCACCCTAATCTCCACCTTGCTGGGACCCCTGCTAATACTTCTACTGATGCTTACCGTTGGCCCATGTATTATCAATAGACTTATAGCATTTGTAAAAAAACACATAAATACAGTACAGCTGTTTGTGCTTCGACAACAATATCAAACTGTGTCTCAGGACCGAGAGGAAGATTCCTCTATATGATCTAAGGACAGGGGGGAATGTTAGGGACCAAACGACGGGCTCTAGGACCTGAGTCATGTTTACCAGAAAGAGACAGGATATGCGCTCATCCTGCCTGGCCAATCGCCAGCTACTCCTGTAACTGAGACAAAGAACTGCCTGTATATAAGCCACCATACTCCTTTGTTCGGGGCTCTTGTCGGATTCCCTTGTGTGGGATGAGACTTGGGCCCTAGCACGCTAGAGATAAACTCCCTTCTTGCCCTTGCATTACTGTGGTGGACTTGCTCTCTCTCTCTTGGTCGGTTCGGAGATACGGGCTTGGAGCATAACACAGGGGATCTTCCTAACCCAGGGATTGAACCCACATCTTTAGCATCTCTTGCATCAGCCAGTGAATTCTTTACCACTAGTGCCACTTTTAGATAATCTAGATGAGAAGTAGTTCTGAAGAGTGGACAGAAAATTATTTTGTTTGAGATACATTTTGCTTAAGGTATTTATTACCAAGAAGAATGTCTAATAGATAAATCCATGCAAGAGGGTAAAGGTCAGGGGAGAGGTAAAGCCCGGAACTGGAGACTTAATGGGCTATTCAGTGAGTATACCAAACCTTAACACCAGTGGGGAGACTGGTTTGGCAATTTAAGTCAAGAGTGTTTTATATAAATCAACAGTGCTAATGCTATGATCTGTATGATTTATGTACCAAACCTTAACACCAATGGGGAGACTGATTTGGCAGTTTAAGTCAAGAGTAAGTTTTATATAAATCAACAGTGCTAATGCTATGATCTGTATGATTTATGTTTAGATCTGACCTTTACCTTCCTACATGAACTTATCTCTTAGACATTATTTTTGGCTAGGCTTAAATAATTGATAAAAAAAAAAAATAAATCCATTGATGCCTTTGAACTGTGTTGCTAGAGAAGACTCTTAGGAGTCCTTTGGACTACAGGGAGATCAAACCAGTCAGTACTAAAGGAAATCAGCCTTGTTTGGAAAGTCTGATGCTTAAGCTGGAGTTCCAATACTTTGGCTTCCTGATTCTAAAGCTGACTAACCGGAAAAGACCCAGATCCTGGGAAAGATTGAAAGAAAGGAGAAGGGAGTGATGGAGGGTGAGATGGTTAGATATAGCATCACCTACTTAATGGACATCCGGTCCCATCACTTCATGGGAAATAGATGGGGAAACAGTGGAAACAGTGTCAGACTTTATTTTTGGGGGGCTCCAAAATCATTGCAGATGGTGACTGCAGCCATGAAATTAAAAGACACTTACTCCTTGAAAGAAAAGTTATGACCAACCTAGATAGCATATTCAAAAGCAGAGACATTACTTTGCCAACTAAGGTCCATCTAGTCAAGGCTCTCGTTTTTCCAGTAGTCATGTATGGATGTGAGAGTTGGACTGCGAAGAAGGCTGAGCGCTGAAGAATTGATGCTTTTGAACTGTGGTGCTGGCGAAGACTCTTGAGAGTCCCTTGGACTGCAAGGAGATCCAAACAGTCCATTCTGAAGGAGATCAGTCCTGGGTGTTCTTTGGAAGGAATGATGCTAAAGCTGAAACTTCAGTACTTTGGCACCTCATGGGAAGAGCTGACTCACTGGAAAAGACTCTGAGGCTGGGAGGGATTGGGGGCAGGAGGAGAAGGGGACGACAGAGGATGAGATGGCTGGACAGCATCACTGACTTGATGGACGTGAGTCTGAGTGAACTCTGGGAGTTGGTGATGGACAGGGAGGCCTGGTGTGCTGCGATTCATGGCGTCGCAAAGAGTCAGACACGACTGAGCGACTGAACTGAACTGAACTTAATGGACATGAATTTGAGCTAACTCTGGGAGATATTGAAAGACAGGGAAGCCTGGCATGTGCAATCCATGGGGTTGCAAAGAGTCGTACATGACTTACTGCCTGAACGACACCTGAACTGCTAGTACTTTGCCCTGCACAATGCTATTTCATTCTTCTGTGCCTAGATCTGCTTGCCTCATTTATTTGTCCTTCAAGACTTATCTCCTCCAATGACTATTCATTGTATCTTCTCCAAAAGTATTATTACCCTCCTTATCACTCACCTCCCACCCTTCCTTAGACCTAAGTAGTCATTTCTGATGTCCTTATGGTCCCTTACTACTTTAAATTAAAACGAACTGTTAAGATTTCTCTCTTTGGACTAAGTACCTTAAGGGTGAGGAACCTGTGTCTTTAGGCCTTTTATTCACAGTTCCCATCACACAGTAAACGTGAATGAACTTCAGCAACCCGCTGGTCACCCTTCCACCTTCCCTTTATCCTCTTGGGAAATCTGTATGCCTTCCACCATCCCTGCCTCTTGAGAAATCTGTATGCAGGTCAGGAAGCAACAGTTAGAACTGAACGTGGAACAACAGACTGGTTCCACATAGGAAAAGGAGTACGTCAAGGCTATATCTTGTCACCCTGCTTGTTTAACTTATATGCAGAGTACATCATGAGAAACACTGGGCTGGATGAAGCACAAGCTGGAATCAAGACTGCCAGGAGAAATATCAATAACCTCAGATATGCAGATTACACCACTCTTATGGCAGAAAGTGAAGAAGAACTAAAGAACCTCTTGATGAAAGTGAAAGAGGAGAGTGAAAAAGTTGACTTAAAGCTCAACATTTAGAAAACTAAGATCATGGCATCTGGTCCCATCACTTCATGGGAAATAGATGGGGAAACAGTGGAAACAGTGTCAGACTTTATTTTTTTGGGCTCCAAAATCACTGCAGATGGTGACTGCAGCCATGAAATTAAAAAACGCTTACTCCTTGAAAGAAAAGTTATGACCAACCTAGATAGCATATTCAAAAGCAGAGACATTACTTTGCCAACTAAGGTCCATCTAGTCAAGGCTCTCATCTTTCCAGTAGTCGTGTATGGATGTGAGAGTTGGAGTATAAAGAAAGCTGAGTGCCGAAGAATTGATGCTTTTGAACTGTGGTGTTGGAGAAGACTCTTGAGAGTCCCTTGGACTGCAAGGAGATCCAACCAGTCCATCCTAGAGATCAGTCCTGAATATTCATTAGAAGGACTGATGCTGAAGCTGAAACTCCAATATTTTGGCCATTTGATGCGAAGAGCTGACTTATTTGGAAAGACCCTGATGCTGGGAAAGATTGAAGGTAGGAGGAGAAGGCTATGACAGAGGAAGAGATGGTTGGATGGCATCACTGACTCATTGGACATGGGTTTGAGTAGATTCCAGGAGTTGGTGATGGATGGTGAGGCCTGGTGTTTTGCAGTCCATGGGGTGGCAAAGAGTCAGACACAACTGAGTGACTGAACTGAACTGAACTTATCCCTATGTCCATTACTGTTTACATCTTGTCATACCTCTGTTGAAGAGCCTTAATAAGCTCCTGTTCTTTCTACCAGATAAAAATTTAACTTAGTGTAATAAAAGTGTTTTTTGTCATCTGTTCCCTTCCTTTCTTCCCAGATTAATTTTCTACCATTCCTTTATATGCTATAGAATCTGTATACATGTTATAGAATCTGATTATCCTTTAAGTATTCCTTTTCATTTTTTGAGACTTAATTTAAGCATCACCTCTGGAAGCTTTCTGGACACCCTAAAACTAAACCTAATTTTTTAAGCCCTTTATGTATGACTATAATACTTAGATATGTCATTACAGTATAGTATTCTATAGTATTCATCTCTACTGTTATATTGTAAAAATTTTGAAGACAAGATATTTTAATCTCCTCTTTTATAATCTGGTAAATAGTAGATACTGCTCAGTACATGTTTGAATAAATGATGTGAAATTGAATTTAACTTGGTTGAAGATACTTAACATTATAATTTTTGACATAGATTATTGGTATTCTTCATAGTGAAGGACAGGGAAACCTAGTATGCTGCAGTTCATGGGGTTGCAAAGAGTTGGACATGACTTAGCAACTGAACAACGATAATTGGTATCCTACATCTTGTTTTAAATTACATAGTAAATGTTTTTACACTTAAAGAGTTTGATTCTGTAAGAACATTTTATTTTTACATATTTTAAAATATTTAAAATTATTGACAAAAATAAGATACATTTCTGGTTCTAAATGTTCATAATTTAATAGTTAACATTTATTTGTTTCCTTTTTTCCATATATTCAAGGCCTGTTGTGTAACAGAACCTGTATCAGGCTCTGATGTAGCTGGTATAAAAACCAAAGCAGAAAAGAAAGGAGATGAGTATATTATTAATGGTCAGAAGATGTGGATAACCAATGGAGGAAAAGCTAATTGGTATGTTGTTTAAAACATCTCTGTACATTGTTTCTTCATTACTGCATATTCAGAATCTCCCCCTCTCTCCTTTCCTTTGTTATTAAACCACCACAATTAAGATAAGTTTTATTCACGGAACTGGATGGTCCAAAAAATGTTATAAATAATTGAGTAATTTTCAAAAGTTCTAAGTCCTGAGATATTTCTTCAAATTGTCTCAGAAGTTTAATTGTAAAATAAAACAAAATCACCTGCTCTCGTTGAATCTAATTAGGAAAGCTAGAGCTCCATCTACTTGGCTCACTACACCTACTCTCCATTCTCTGCACCAGAAACTCCTTGGAGCCATTCCCCTAAGACTCTGAGGGAAAAAGGAAAGTCACTGGTATAGCACATTTCTCTAATCCTGAGCAATAAGCATTATCTTTTAGAGTGGACAGAATTTTATTTTAATAAAGTCTAAAAGGCCCAAATATGTAAGTTCAAAAATAGTGACATGAATTTCAACAGAATGTCATAAAATCACTTGTATAAATATAAAATGTTGAAGGGAAACATATTTGATAGCACTATTTGTGAAAAAAAAATATGAAAAAAGGGTCAATAGGAATCAACCGTCCGATGTATCTGCCTTTAAGAAGTAAATGTAGTTTCTTGCTGAAGTATAGTGTGAAACAAACAGGAAAAAATGGCAGCAGTACTAGGAAACACTTTTTAAGGCAGGCATTGACAAAATGGAATAAATTCAAAAGCAAGTAAATGTTCTTGATTAGGTTGAGGGCGGAAAACATGTCCTGTAAAGAATAAAGGAATTAGATTTGTATTGGAAGAATTAAAAAAATTTTGAAATAATGTCTCATACAAAGAAGACTAGGTTCATACATTTGCTTCAGAAAGCCAGTTTAGAATAAATGGGTGAGAGTGAGACAAATGTAGAGTATAGCTCAGCATAAGGACAAGCATTTCAATAGTGGTTCTGTCTAATATGTAAGTTGTCATGGGAAAAATGTATTTACTCATCATTACAAGTATATACATAGAAACTTACAGAGGAAGTTCTCTCTGCTGATTGGAATAATGAACTAAAATGGACTATCTTTCCTTGTCTGCAAAAATTCTGATTCAATATATATGTGTGTGCTCTTTCAGCATTATTTTTTGGCAAGAAAAGCATTATTCCTGAGAGTGAGTTTACTGTCTATTTTAAATATGTCCATCACTTTATGAGTGTTCAGTATTATGGAGTGCTAGATATTGTTGGAGAAGGCGATGGCATCCCACTCCAGTACTCTTGCCTGGAAAATCCCATGGACCGAAAAGCCTGGTAGGCTGCAGTCTATGGAGTCGCTAGGAGTCGGACTCGACTGAGCGACCTCACTTTCACTTTTCACTTTCATGCATTGGAGAAGGAAATGGCAACCCACTCCAGTGTTCTTGCCTGGAGAATCCCAGGGACGGGGGAGCCTGGTGGGCTGCCGTCTATGGGGTCGCACAGAGTCGGACACGACTGAAGCAACTTAGCAGCAAGCAGCAGCAGATATTGTTATTTTTGAGTTATCATAATATCACCAAATAATAAAAAAGTGAAGAAATGCTTACAATGTAACAAGTGAGAGAAATCCAATAATGGGACTAGAACCTTTCACAACTGTAAGAATTCATTAAGTACAACTCATCATATAATAAGACAAATTAGGTAAAATGTGAAACTGGAAAAGGAGTTTTTACTATTTTTTTAAATTATTAAGTAAAACTGTACAATGAGTGATAGTTCATTAGTTTTAAGCACAGAAAATAAATTTGTTGTTTAAGGAATTTTAAAAAAAGTTCTCCTATTCCAGGCTATTTAGAACATGGGTTACATGGATATTTGGATGGTTTGCCTTTTCTCCTCATGTTGCATTTTTAAATCTTTCTGGGAAAGAAGTAGATGTGGGTTGAAATACTAGCTCTGCCACATCATAAGATTGTGACCTGGGCAAGCTTTTAAATCTTTCTGATGCTTCATTTCTTCTATAAAATGGGAGTAATAATAATTGGGATTGTTGGGAGGGTTAACTGAGATGGGAGTCATCATATGTTGTATGTTGTTATCTGCTGATACCATTATCTTTATCATCATGTTTATTAGGTATTTTTTATTGGCTCATTCTGATCCGGATCCTAAGGCTCCTGCTCGTAAAGCCTTTACTGGCTTTATTGTGGAAGCAGACACCCCAGGAATACAGATTGGAAGAAAGGTAAGTGTGTACTTATAGTGATCAAGGCCTCCAATATTGTTTTAACTATAAATTTAAAAATTACGAATTTCAGTTTCCTTTATTGAAAACATTTTGTTTGTATTAAGTTGCAATAAAAATAAAGCTGCATTTGATGTTATCAGGTAAAATAATCCTTCCTGAAGATTTTTAAGTTGAGAATAGTCGTTTCAAGTCATTTGAAAGAGTGGCCAAATTGTATACAATTTGTATACATATACAATTCTTTATGTTTACAGTTTGTCTATATCCTCATTGCTCCTGCTTCTCATGCTGCTTATTAAAAACCAGATCATATTTTTCTCTTAAGAAGGGTCATGGTATCTACAACTTCCTCTCAAATAATTCAGCAAATAATGCTAATAGCTAATAGTTAAACACACACACAAAACACAGAAATAAAGCAAATGTGTCATAATTGGTGAATCTAGGCAAAGGTATATAGGTATTCATTTTACTCCTTGCAGTTCTTCTGTTGGTTTGAAAATTTTTAAAACAAAACTTTGAGGGGAAATAACTATCTTGGCAATTTCTTTTTTCATATATATATATATATCATTGAAGTATAGTTGATTTATAATGTTGGGTTAATTTCTGCTGTACAGAAGGGTGAGTCAGTTATATATATATATATATATATTTTTTTTTTCATATTCTTTTCCATTATGGTTCATCACAGGATATTGAATACAGTTCCCTGTGCTATATAGTAGGACCTTGTTGTTTATCCATTCTGGATATATTAGTTTACATCTGCTAATCCCCAACTCTCAGTCCTTCCCTCCCTCACCACCCACCTTGGTAACCACAAGTCTGTTCTGTGTGCCTGGGAGTCTGTTTCTGTCTTGTAGATATGTTCATTTGTCTTGTATTTTAGATTGCACCTCTGTGCTTAGTCACGTCCAACTCTTGTGACCCCCATGGACTATAGCCTGCCAGGCTCCTTTGTCTGTAAGATTTTCCAGGCAAGAATACTGGAGTGAGTTGTTATTTCCTACTCCAAGATTCCACATATAGGGTGATATCATATTGTATTTGCCTTTCTTTTTCTAACTTACTTCACTTAGTAGGATAATCTCTAGGACCATCTAAGTTACTGCAAATGGCATTATTTCATTCTTTTTATGGCTGAGGAACATTCAGTTGTATATATATACCACATCTTCTTTATCCATTCATCTGTTGATGGACATTTAGGTTGGGTTCATGTCTCAGCTGTTGTATATAGTGCCACTAGAAACTAGGGGTACATGTGTCTTTTCAGATTATAGTTTTGTCTGGGTATATGCCCAGGAGTGGAATTGTTGGATCATATGGTAACCCTATTTTTGTTTTTTTGAAGAACATCCATACTGTTTTCTGGGCTTCCCTGGTGGCTTAGATGATAAAGAATCTGCCTGCAATGCAGGAGACCCAAGTTCAATATGTGGGTCTGGAAGATCCCCTGGAGAAGGGAATGGCTACCCACTCCAGTATTCTTGCCTGGAGAATTCCATGGACAGAGGAGCCTGGTAGGCTATGGGTTGCAAAGAGTTGGACACAACTGAATGACTACCATTTTTGCTTTCATACTGCTTTCCATAGTGGTAGCACCAATTTATATTCCCACCAACAGTGTAAAAGGGTTCCTTTTCTCCACATCCTCTCCAGCATTATTTGTAGACTTTTATTTATTTATTTTTAATTGAAGGATTAATTGCTTTACCAAATTTTGTTGTTTTCTGTCAAACCTCAACATGAATCAACCATAGGTATACATATATCCCCTCCCTCTTGAACCTCCTGCCCATCTCCCTCCCCATCCTCCCACCCCTCTAGGGTTGATACAGCGCCCCTGTTTGAGTTTCCTGAGACATACAGCAAATTCCCCTTGGCTATCTATTTTTCATATGGTAATGTAAGTTTCCATGTTACTCTCTGCATACATCTCACCCTCTCCTTTCCTCTCCTCATGTCCATAAGTCTGTTCTCTATGTCTGTTTCTCCACTGCTGCCCTGCAAATGAATTCTTCAGTACCATTTTTCTAGATTCTGTATATATGCATTAGAATACAGTATTTATGTTTCTCTTTCTAACTTATTTCACTCTGTATGATAGGCTGTAGCTTCATCCACCTCATTAGAACTGACTCAAATGCGTTTTTTTTTATGGCTGAATAATGTTCCATTGTGTATATATGTACCACAACTTCTTTATTCATTCATCTGTTGACAGACATCTAGGTTGCTTCCATGTTCTAGCTATTGTGAATAGTGCTGCAATGAACAATGGAATATATGTGTCTTTTTCAGTTCTGGTTTTCTCAGAGCATATGCCTAGAAGTGGGATTGCTGGGTCGTATAGTGGTTTTATTCCTAGTTTTTTAAGGAATCTCCATACCATTTTCCATAGTAGCTGTGTCAATTTATTTGTAGACTTTTTAATGATGGCCATTCTGGCCAGTGTGAGGTACCCATTGTAGTTTACATTGACATTTCTGTAATAATTAGTGATGAAAAGTATCTTTTCACGTCCCTGGCAATCTCTTATCAAGTTAAACGTGCACTTACCACATACCCAGCACTCCTAGATATTTATCCAAGAGAAATGAAAACAAGGACCTATGTTTGTAGCAGCTTTCTTTGTAATTGCTGAAAACTTGGGAGTGGCAGGGCAGTGGGGGATGCCCATCAGCTGGTGAGCAGATAAAGGATATATGGTACATCCATTTAGGGGAATGCTGCTCTGAAATACTGATCAGCAGCAACGTGGATGAATCTTAAAAGCACTTTGCTAAGTGAAAAGTCAGACACAGAAGGATCAGCTTATTCCATTTATATGACATTCTGGAAAAGGAAAAACTTATGGATGAAATCAGATTGGTGATTTCTTGGGATTGGGAGTAGAGTAAGGGAATTGACTAAGAGAGTACAAAGGAACCTTTAGGCGTGCTGAAATATCTTCGTTGTGGTGATAGTACATATAGTACATATACATCTGTCAAAACTATTAGAAATGTGTATGTTAAAAGAGTTAATTTTTCTATATGTAAATTCTATCTCAGAACACCTAATTCTCAGAGGTGGAGATAGATATTAATAGAAGTTCAACTTTTACTCAGTACATTGCTAGCTCTATTAGTTAAGCTAAAATTAAATGTTCCAAAGCAAATTATGTTAAATGCTTTTACTGACATTTGTGGTAAAAAGATAGTCTTCAAACATACAATGAAATTTGTCTTTGTGGGTAATATGTACATGTAAACTTTAGACTACTGTTGGTTTTGTTGATGAAAAAAGGTGAACAACTTGAGAGCTGTGAGTTAAGTTTTATTTGGGGCAAAACGAGGACTGCAGCCTGTGAGACAGGACCTCAGATAGTTCTGAGAGACAGCTCCAAAGAGGCAGTCAGGGAACGTCAATATATAAGATCTTGGTGAAGGGGGAGTTCAGTGCAATCAAGTGCTTTCTTTACAGAGGTTTTCTGCTAGTCCCAAGGAGCTAATGTCACCGTGAAGGGATTTAGTGATTTTTCTAGCCATTCCCTTCTCCATGAGATCTTGACTCAGGGATTAAACCCAGGTCTCCTGTATTGTAGGCAGATCCTTTAATGTCTGAGCCACCAGAGGGAAATGGGAAGGAGGAGTGTCTTAATAGGACTGTTAAGTTTCCCAGGAGACTCTGTGGGATCATGAAATCAGTTCCTGAAAGTATCCAACTATCAAAAGAACTGGTAGGTCTTTACCAGGGTTTCCCTGGTAGCTCAGCTGGTAAAGAATCCACCTGCAGTTCAGGAGACCCGGGTTCAATTCCTGGGTCAGGAAGATACCCTGGCGAAGGGATAGGCTACCCAATCCGGTATTCTTGCCTGGAGAGTCCCCATGGGCAGAGGAGCCTGGTGGGCTATAGTCCAGTCCATGGGGTTGTAAACAGTCGGACATGACTGAGTAACTTAGCACACAGCACACATCTAAAGATCTGTTCTGCCAGATTCCCTGGAGCACAGAGTGCCTCATTCCACCCTGAACTCCCTGGGGAGGTAAAGTTAGCAGCTGCAGCCCCACAGGGTTCAGTCTCTGCAGAGGCAAATGGCGACTGCCCTTGTCGTTCAGTCACTGGCAGATGCTCTCAGCAAGTGCCATTTGTCATTGACAGGTAAGCGACAATTTGTAGTCAACAGTTTCAGAGTTTGTGAAACATTGTTTTAGATGAGAGTTTCACAAACTTTTTTTTCAAAGATATGGCATACACAAGTATTTTAGATTTTGAGGGCCAGTTGGTCTCTGTCACAAATACTCAGTTCTACCATTGGAGCAAGAAAGTAGCCACAGAGAATATGTAAATGAGTAGGTGTGATTGTAGTCCTGTAAAGCTATATTTAGAAAATAGGCATTGCAGACCATAGTTTGTCCACCTCCATATAAATAGGCAATTGCAGAAAATCTTAAGTGTCTTTAACAGTGCTTAAAGCAAGAATTTATGCTAGCTCAAAATATGTTTCATACTACATATTGTTTTCCTTATTAGGAATTAAATATGGGCCAGCGATGTTCAAAGACAATTCCTCTTGTATCTGAGGAAGATACAAGAGGAGAGTGCCTAAGGAAAATGTTTTAATTGGTGAGGGAGCTGGTTTCAAAATTGCAATGGAAACATTTGATAAAACCAGACCACCAGTAAGTAAGATGGCTTAATAACCTTTATAGGAGTTTTCATTTATTATATTGAATAGTTTTGTTTTAACATTGTTTGTTTGGTCTGTATATTTCTTTTTAAATATCTGCTTTTATTAAAGATGGAGGGATTTTTTTTCTAAGAATTCTTCCACATTCTTGCTGTTACAGAAATTATTTTAGTAAGAGCAAAATTACTGTAGTTGTTAGATTTACAAAGAAGCATTTCACATTTAACTTAATCATTCCTGCTGATGTATACTCATTCCTCTTGCCTCACTCATTAGGAATATTTCCCCTGAGAAGCTTTCCCCTGTTAAACAGAAAGAATGATTTATCTCTAGGCCATGATCCTGTGCCTTGCAAATGCCTTCCATTAACCTTTAATTCATGTAAAATATAAATTTAAATGCTTGTCATTTCCCCCACCCTTTATTGCCTTAAGGTATAGGTCAGCTTCTCTTTGTGCAAACTTTAACTTAGATTTGAGGTAAGTAGCCATTATATGTGTGTTTTAAAGACAACGTGAACTTCTGCTTTGTAAAATGTAATGCTAGGTTGCAGCTGCTGCTGTGGGACTAGCACAGAGAGCTTTGGATGAAGCTACCGTATGCCCTGGACAGAAAAACTTTTGGAAAGCTGCTTATAGAGGTAATTATAATACTATACTTGTTTTGTTCAAATGTGAAACCATTCATTTTCACTTAATATTTGAAAACTATCTTTTAAATAAAAAATAGTTTATTTCTGCTTTGGTAACAAGAAGATAATGTGAAGTGGAAGTGTCAGGGTGGGTTTTAAGAATAGATTTGCATATGTATATATATATATGTGTGTGTGTGTGTGTGTGTGTGTATAAAAATTTATTTGGCTGCACTAGGTCTTAGTTGCAGCATGTAGGATCTAATTATCTGACCAGGGATTGAACTCCAGCCCCTTGCACTGGGAACGCGGAGTCTTAGCCACTGGACCACCAGAGAAGTCCCAAGAGTAGATCTTCTTTAGACTCTGCTACTATTAATATCTGTTGTCTGCTTTGGGATTTATGTTAATTAAGAAGAAAAAGAACACCTAATATTTAAGTGCCTGTATTATCTCATTCCACCAGTACACTCTTTTTTGTTTGTACTACAGTTTCCATTGGTGAAATCATTCAGTCATGTCTGACTCTTTGCGACCCCATGGACTGTATCCTACCAGGCTCCTCCGTCCATGGAATTTTCCAGGCAAGAGTACCGGAGTGGCTTGCCATTTCCTTCTCCAGGGGATCTTCCCGACCCAGGGATTCAACCCGGGTCTCCCGCACTGCAGGCAGACGTTTTTACCCTCTGAGCCACCATATTTTATACAATTTACATTAAAGACCAGGAAGCTGCAGCTTAGAATAAATAATTTGTCCAAGAACACACAATTTAGAAATCATAGATCCAGGGTTCTACTTCATGCTCTTAATCCGTGTTACTTCTCATGTCTTCTTGTTTATCAAATAATCAAACAATTTTAGTACTATTTGTTATTGTTGTTTGTTTTTTGGCCACACAGGATGTATTGTGGGATCTTAATTCCCCAACCAGGGATTGAACCTGGGCCCTTGGAGCAATGAAAACTCAGAGTCCTAACCACTGGCTTGTCAGGCAGTTCTCAAGAACTTTTTAATCTTACCTTTTCAAACATGTATGCTTCCCCATTGTCTGTATTCTCTTCTATAACTCCTGTAACTATTGATTGCACAGTGGACAGTCCCTATTTCTATCCCTATGTGTCAGTGGTTCTCAAACTATCTGGTAGAAGATAGGTTTTAATTTCCAGTCAACTGTGTACCATTATTTTTATAAAATATGAGAATGTCACAACACTATCAAATTGTTACAAATGCTTACTCTCACTTTGTGTATCATGAACCAGTCCAGTAACAATTTGTGGTCTATAGATGAAACTTGGATTAGTACACTTCTGTATCTCAACCTCAATTATGTAATTTATTTTTGCTATGATCTAGATAACTTTCTCAGATTTGCTTTTCAGTTTTTTTTTAACCCTACATATAATCTCCTCTTCAATCCATTTAATGACTTTTTTTCATTTGTAGAATTTATGTTTGGTTCTTTTTCATTTCTATCCTTTCTTTTATGGTGGCCTGGTTTTTCAACATAGCTTTTCTTTCTCCTTTTTTATCTCTTTAATTATATAAAACTTCAGTTATAGTCACTTTCTGATTTTTTTCTCTGTTATTTCAAGTTCTTAGGGTGGCTAATATTTTGGCCTACTGCATCTGATCTCTCTGTTATGACCAGTTTTTTCCTGTCTTGATTTTTGCTTATAAGCTTATCTGCAGCAGCATTCATTAGTTTCCTTCAATGCATTGTGGAAGTATTCAAGAGACCAGTTTTTTTAATCAGGTAGCCCAGAGGTTTCAGCATTGTTAGAGCTGTTTTTTTCACATAAATTTCTCCACTTGTGAAATCCTATACCACAGCTGTATACATTGACTACATGCTTAAAAGAGATTCCTTTTTAAAATCTCCCAGACAGAATCTTGGGCAAGAAATAAGCTTCTTTATGGCCTTCTTGCCTTGATGAGCTGAGACTTTTAGTTCTTCCTTAGGAAAGAGAAGTTCTTATAGGCAGAGAATCTCAATTTCAGCCCCTCATCTTTTTCATTCTCACATGTCTCCTGTTCTGTGTTCATTAAAACTCCAACTCCTATCACATTAGACTCAAATCTCATCTGATTATTTTTCCTTCCCCATGTCATTGCTTCTCAATCAGGATTAAATTTTTGGAGGCCTTTGGAGATTAATTTCTTTCCTTTGAGTTGTTTTATTTTGCTTTTATTTTTTAAATAACTTATTTTTGACTGTGTTAGGTCTTTGTTGCTATACTTGCAAGCTTTTCTCTAGTTGCAGTGAGCAACTCTCTTAGTTGTAGTGAGGGGGCTTCTCATTGGAGTGACTTCTCTTGTTGCGTGGCACAGGTTCTGGAGTGCAGAGGTTTCAACAGTTGGCATGTGGGCTCAGTAGTTGCAGCTCCTGGGCTCGAGAGCACAGGCCCAATATTTGTGGCACACTTTCTTAGTTGTTCCATGGCATGTGGAATCTATCTGGACCAGGGATTAAACCTATGTCTCCTGCATTAGCAGGCAGATTATTTACCACTGAGCCATGAGGGAAGCCCCCTTGTTTTGTTTTTAAGACAAACATTTCTTTGTGTTTATGGACAAAAAGAGAGTTTATATTAGCTCATTTATGTCACCAGAGCTATATGTATACAGATTAGGGAAATGTATGTTTATTATTAAGTATTAGTTTCAGTTCAGTTCAGTTCAGTTCAGTCGCTCACTCGTGTCCGACTCTTTGTGACCCCATGAATCGCAGCATGCCAGGCCTCCCTGTTCATCACCAACTCCTGGAGTTCACTCAGACTCACGTCCATCGAGTCAGTGATGCCATCCAGCCATCTCATTCTCTGTCGTCCCCTTCTCCTCCTGCCCCCAATCCCTCCCAGCATCAGAGTCTTTTCCAGTGAGTCAACTCTTCTCATGAGGTGGCCAAAGTACTGGAGTTTCAGCTTCAGCATCACTCCTTCCAAAGAAATCCCAGGGTTGATCTCCTTCAGAATGGACTGGTTGGATCTCCTTGCAGTCCAAGGGACTCTCGAGTCTTCACCAGCACCACAGTTCAAAAGCATCAATTCTTCGGCACTCACCCTTCTTCACAGTCCAACTCTCACATCCATACATGACCACAGGAAAAACCATAGCCTTGACTAGACAGACCTTAGTCGGCAAAGTAATGTCTCTGCTTTTGAATATGGTATCTAGGTTGGTCATAACTTTTCATCCAAGGAGTAAGCGTCTTTTAATTTCACAGCTGCAGTCACCATCTGCAGTGATTTTGGAGCCCAAAGAAATAACATCTGTTTCCACTGTTTCCCCATCTATTTCCCATGAAATGATGGGACCAGATGCCATGATCTTCGTTTTCTGAATGCTGAGCTTTAAGCCAACTTTTTCACTCTCCTCTTTCACTTTCATCAAGAGGCTTTTTAGTTCCTCTTCGTTTTTTGACTTAATGGTGGTGTCATCTGCATATCTGAGGTTATTGATATTTCTCCCAGCAGTGTTGATTCCAGCTTGTGCTTCTTCCAGCCCAGCGTTTCTCATGATGTATTCTGCATATAAGTTAAATAAGCAGGGTGACAATATACAGCTTTGATGTATTCCTTTTCCTATTTGGAACCAGTCTGTTGTTCCAGTCCAGTTCTAACTGTTGCTTCCTGACCTGCATGTAGGTTTCTCAAGGGGCAGGTCAGGTGGTCTGGTTGATTACCTTGTGTAAAGTAACACCTGAAACATTTGATATAATGATGACTGTGACTGATGCATGTGTGCTTAGTCGTATCTGACTCTTTGCGATGCCATGGATGGTAGCCTGCCAGGCTCTTCTGTCCATGGGATTTTCCAGGCAAGAATACTGGAGTGGGTTGCCATTTCCTACTCCGGGGCATCTTCCCAACCCAGAGATCGAACCTGTATCTCTTGTGTCTGCCGCATTGGCAGGCTGATTCTTTACCACTTAGTGCCACCTGGGAAGATCTCCCTTTTTTTCTTCATAGCTCTTAGCACTGCCCAACATTATATCATGGATGCGTTTGTCTGCTATCTTTCTTACTGCATCACTAGAATGTAAGCTCTGCACAAGTAGTAGATTTCTGTTTTGGAAACCTTTATACTTCTAGCACTTATGATATGTTTTGCACTGTGAACTTCTGAACAAATAGTACTGCTTGCATTAATTCATTTAATCCTTGAGGAAGGCCTGAATTGCCATAAACTTCCATCTTAGAACTGCCTTTGTTATGTCCCATAGATTTTGGAATATTATGTTTCTGTTTTCATTTGTCTCCAGGTATTTTTTTAAATTTCCTCTTTGATTTCTTAAGAGATCTATTGTTGTTTTTTTTTTTTTTTAATAACATGTTGTTTACATTCCACATTTTTCATGTGTTTTGCAGGATTGTTTCTGTTTTTGATGTATAGTTTCTACCGCTGTTGTCAGAAAAGACATTTGACATGATTTCAACCTTATTACCCTTATTGAGACTTTTTTTTGTGGTCTGACATGTTATCTATCATGTAGAATGTTTCATTAACTCTTTAAATAGAATGTGTCCTCTGCTCTTTTGGGGTCATGAATATATTTTTCCAAAGTTGTAAGCATACTTCATATTTGAAACTTTCACATATCAAGGTATGGTGGACATAGTTCCATCCTATAACATATCTTGGCCATATAACTCACAGGTAACTTAGTGTCTCCTATTGAAAATATTTACATAAGTCTCCTATTTGATTAGGCTTCTCTGGTGGCTCAGATGGTAAAGAAACTGCCTGCAATGCAAGAGACCTATGTTTGATTCCATGGTTGGCGACATTCTCTGGAGAAGGACATGGCATCCCACTCCAGTATTCTTGCCTGGAGAATGCCATGGACCGACGAGCCTAGTGGGCTACAGTGCATATGGTCACAAAGAGTCCGATACAACTGAGTGACTAACACTTTCCCTGTTTGATTATGAACCTCTAGAGGATAAAAAACATCTTTTATTTGTCCTTATCATTTTCCCATCAGCACCTGATAACAGTGCCACATTATTTTTCACTGTCTATGGCAATTTTCTTTTAAAAATCCCAGGAGCTGCTCAGAAGGATCCATATATTTTTTGTGGTATTTTTTTTTATCAAAAATGTATAACCTCATTCCAATCCTGAGAAAACATCCTGCAAACCCAATCTATGGGACATTCTGCAAAATATAACCAATCAGTATACTTCACAAGTGCACAATGGTCATGAAAGAGAAGTAAAGACTGAGGAATCCTAACAGCTTTGGAAAGACTAGGAAGAAATAACAATTAAATTCAGTTGGAATCCTGGATGCGATCTTACAGCAGAGAAAGGACATTGGTGGAAAACTTGGCCAAATTTGAATAAAATATATAGTTTCAGTTCAGTTCAGTTCAGTCGCTCAGTCGTGTCCGACTCTTTGTGACCCCATGAATCGCAGCACGCCAGGCCTCCCGGTCCATCACCAACTCCTGGAATTCACTCAGACTCGCGTCCTTCGAGTCAGTGATACCATCTAGCCATCTCATCCTCTTTCGTCCCCTTCTCCTCCTGCCCCCAATCCCTCCCAGCATCAGAGTCTTTTCCAATGAGTCAACTCTTCACATGAGGTGGCCAAAGTACTGGAGTTTCAGCTTTAGCATCATTCCTTCCAAAGAAATCCCAGGGCTGATCTTCTTCAGAATGGACTGGTTGGATCTCCTTGCAGTCCAAGGGACTCTCAAGAGTCTTCGCCAGCAACACAGTTCAAAAGCATCAATTCTTCGGCACTCACCCTTCTTCACAGTCCAACTCTCACATCCATACATGACCACAGGAAAAACCATAGCCTTGACTAGACGGACCTTAGCCAGCAAAGTAATGTCTCTGCTTTTGAATATGCTATCAAGGTTGGTCATAAGTTTCCTTCCAAGGAGTAAGCATCTTTTAATTTCATGGCTGCAGTCACCATCTGCAGTGATTTTGGAGCCCCCCAAAATAAAGTCTAACACTGTTTCCACTGTTTCCCCATCTATTTCCCATGAAATGATGGGACCAGATGCCATGATCTTCGTTTTCTGAATGTTCAGCTTTAAGCCAACTTTTTCACTCTCCTCTTTCACTTTCATCCAGAGACTTTTTAGTTCCTCTTCATTTTCTGCCATAAGAGTATATAGTTTAGCTGATAATATTTTACCAATGTTAATTATACTATGGTTTTGTAATACGTTACCACTGGGGGAAGCAGAGTGTAACTTTTTAAGCCTAAAATTAGTTTTTAAAGTTAAAAAAAGTTTCAGGGGAAATAATTTTAAATTATTCAATAAATACCTTAAACTTTTTTCTGTTTAATTCTAGCACCAAGGAATATCATTTTTGCTGGCTGAAATGGCAATGAAAGTTGAACTAGATTGAGTTACCAGAGAGCAACTTGGGAAGTTGATTCTGGTCACCGAAATACCTATTATGCCTCTATTGCAAAGGCATATGCTGGAGTTATCGCAAATCAGTTAGCTTCTGATGCTGTTCAGATTTTTGGAGGCAATGGATTTAATACCGAATATCCTGTAGAAAAATTAATGAGGGATGCCAAGATCTATCAGGTAATGTTAAAAATGATTATGGTTGATTTTTAAGAAACATAGTATTCATAAATCATACGGTAGATCTCTGATTATTTAAAGATTTTATGTCACAGGTAATAATAAATCATCATAATAAGTGGCTGTGAGCCTAAATTTTTAGAACTAATTAACACAAAGAAGAATGTTACTTTGAAGTAAATGCCTTGAGTGAGCAAGATAACAAAGCAAACAGTGTAGACATGTAGATTTATCTGAATAACCCTTCTTTGATTCTTAACATCCTAGCTAGTTGTAACACTCTTTGCTCTCCTAAAAGTTTACATATCACATAAACTAATTAAATTATTTTATTTTGAATCTTACCTGACAACTTTTGAGGTCATATTTGGGAGGTAAAAAAACATGAAGAGAATGTGATATGACTCTGTCTTCTAAATTAAATTGATGGTTAAGAAAACTTAGCGATAGTAGTGAAGAGATAGTGGTGATTTAGTAAATAAGATATAAATGCTCATGCCACATGTATCTTAAGTATTTATAAGCCATGCTTCTCAATATCTCCTCCATTACTTCCCTCAACACCTAGGAAATTATTTGACAAATCTAGTCATTTAAAATCCAGAGGTAGAATCATAGAATGTTAAAGAAAGAAATTTGGGCAGTACAGCCCCTCAATTTAGATTTGAAAAAACTGAGGACCATAATTTGTGCCTTATCTAAAGTTCCAAGTTTATTTGATAATGCTCTCCCTTCCCTGGAGCCTATAATCATTACCTTTTTACTTTTCTCTGGCATCTGAACAAATAGCTAGAAGTTTAAACTGGAAGTGAGGGCTGTCTTCTAGGAATACTTAACTGAACAAAACAAATCCTTCCAGGATCTTTTTTCATTAGCAACTCAGTTCCTTAGGAACAAAAAGTAAAAATCAGGTTTGAGAGTAAGAATAGAAAATGACTGAAGGTGACAACTAGCTAAAACAACTCAAAAAAGTTGGTTTAATATTTCAGCAACATTAAACATTAGAGTTCCCAAATACTTTTTGAAAGTCAATATCCTTTTAAGACTGTCCTCCAAAATTTTGGTAGAGTTCTTAAAACAATTTTAACTAATCTTTAGAGAATTATGTATTTTCATGGTTTTCAGAAAATCAGGTTTCAGAATCACTGTAGATTATAGACCATATGTGTGGTTTGATTCAGTTTAGTATTGGAATGGAGTTTAGAGTACTGCCTAAAATTCTGAGGACTTACATATGAACTATATTTAACCTACTTTTTTTTCCTTCCAGATTTATGAAGGTACAGCACAAATTCAAAGGCTTATTATAGCCCGTGAACACATTGGCAGGTATAAAAAGTAACCAGATCACCATGTTAATAATTCTTGAGTAATTAGAATATGATCTACTATTTAAACTCCAGGAAAGAAGAAGGGCTTTAAGGTTTTTTTTCCAGTGAAAATTTTAACATAGATTCTCTTGTACTAAACTTGTATAACTGATTCTAATAGTATTCAGTTGGCCAAAAAGTTTGTTTGGGTTTTTCTGTAATGTTATGAAAAAACCTGAATGAACTTTTGGGCCAACCCAAGTTTTCTACTTTTGTTTAACTTTATGACTTGCCTTTTCTATAATGCATTTGATTTTATTAAAGTTATGTGTTTTCCTTTAGTTCCATTGTACCTGAATTACATTAACCTAGAAAAATACATTTAGTTTGTTGTTTGAACCTCTGAAAATTAGAGCAACAGAAATTTCTTGGAATTTCAGTGGTTTTCCAAAGACAGAAAAGAAGGTTTATAAAGTATTCAGAATGTTCCAAAATTTACATTGAGAAAATATTCTAGGATTTAAATAACTTGTCAGTGACTTTGTAGACTTAATGGTCTTATATTAGAGGAATTAATTTTACTGTAATTTGGAAAGCATTTGGTTTCTCTTTTGTATAGTAATAGTCAAAAATTTGATGTTCATATTCTCCCTTTAAACAGTGACCAGAAGTTACATAGAAGTTTTTTATTTTGAACCCACATAATTCTGAGCCCACATTTCACTTGCCTTATTTTTAAAAAATCAATACAGTTTCCCTTAAATTATTTTTATATGACTCTGTTGGTCTATGGTTAACCTTTGGTGTGTTGTGTACAATCTGATTTCATGCACATACATTCTAAAAATAAACTTAAATTTGTTCTGTGTTATGTATCTGTTCAATTTGTGTATGTGTTTATATTCTTTTCAAAAGTCTTATTATTTCATGTAATAGTGTATACTTGACTTATTTACTATGATGGGAAAAGAATTCATGTTTTGATTTTGAACTGCATAAAGTTAGCTGTCCATATTTTCATTAGATTGCATTATTAGATACCACAGAAAATATCAAGATGGAATAATGAAAGGACCAAATGTGAATTACTGTTACTATTACAAATTACTATTTGTTTGTAATTCTAAATGTTGAATACTGCTAAAATATGTTATACCAGATGATATTTCTTATGTCACTTATTTTCCAATTCTGATACCAACTGGGCATCCACAGTTCAATCTTATTCTGACAATAATGCAGAATAGTTAGCATCAGACTCCACAGGTTTAAGAACTCTGGCCCACTCTGCCTGAAGTGATAGCTCACTTTCAACACCACTTATAAATCTTGGATCCCCAGGCTACCCACACTTCTGTCCGCTTTGGTTACAAATTTGGGTATTTCATGTCTCTGCCCTCAGGTTTGATAATTTGCGAGAATGACTCACAGAACTCAGATAAAACACACTTACTGGTTTATTACAAAGGAGGAAATGCAAAGACTAGGGTATAAGGAGAGACACCGGGGTTTCATAACTTCTCCCAATGCACCACCCCTCCAGTACTTCAGTGTGTTCCTTGGAAGCATAGTTCAGTGTGTAATCTAGAAACTCTTGAATCTCATCATTCAAGTTTTTATGGAGAATCTTCAGCCTTCCTCTCCTCCCCAGATGTCAGGTGGGGCTGAAATTCCCACCTGCATTAGTCAGCTAAGGTCGCCATAACAAAATGCCACAGAATGGGTGGCTTAAACAACAGAAAATTTTTTTCTCACAGTTCTGGAGGCTAGAAGTCTAAGACCAAGGTACCATCTCGGTTGGTTTCTGGTGAGGCCTCTCATCCTGTTTTGTGTAATACGCTGCTACCTTCTCATTGTGTTCTCACTGGCCTCATGTCTGTGCACAACTGTAGGGAGACAGCAGGCACTGGTGTCTCTTCTTCTTAAAGAACACCAGCTTTATTAGATTAGAACCATACCTTTATGACCTCATTTAACTTTCATTACTTCTCTGAAATCCAAAACTTCAAATATGCTCACATGAGAATGGTTAAGGGCTTCAGCATATGTTGGATGGGGGCGGGGGGCGGGGGGCAGGGGGGAATGTGCTGTGGGCAGCATTCTAGACCGCAACAGTACCCTCTAATTACTTGGTCTTTTTGGTGATCAGCCCCATCCTGAGCCTCTTTAGGGGTCCCACGCTGTCACCTCATTAGCATATCTCTTGGAAAGAAGCTCATTAGGAATAATATAACATACTTCTATTGCTCAGGAAATTCCAAGGAATTGATGAACTTAGAGCAGGCATGACCAAATATTGGGGAAAAAAAAAAAACAGAAAGGGAAGCAGGACATTATGGTTCTTACCTACCACCACCCCCACTTCCCCATGTCCTTTACCTGCCTGTTGTCTATGGGAAACTTCAGCTGAAGAAAAAGTTTATTAATCAGAGAAGTGAGAAAATGCAGAAGCAAAGAAAAGCAGTCAAACAGGACGAAACAGTAACTGTTTAATCAGTGAGCAAAGTCAAGAACATTTAGTTCCTCCTCCAAAGCTATAGAAAGTATTCTGAGCCATATCCTGTGAGCTGTATTATAGAGTCTGAAAGCCCCACCAGACTGTAGCCATGATATAAGCTGCCACAATTCTGAGAATTTGTCTCAAGGAAATAGAAATAAACTGACCCTGGAACTGAAGATTAACTGTATTTAAAGCAATCAAGATGATACTGGTCAGACCACCGCATGACCAATTTCAAGATGACTGTCAGAGCTAACTGCTGTTTCTGCATGTGGCCCTCTCTGTCTAGAAAGCCTGATTGTCAGGTTGTGGTGAGTCGGGCTTTATATATGTCTCCCTCCTCCTTGCCCCCACCCGCAGCCATTTCCAGCATCCAAAATAAAGCAAACATTCCACAAAACTTGGTTCTTTTTTTTTCTTGTTGTTTTTAGGTGATTAAAAAAAAAAAAACTTTTAATTTTGTATTGGGGTATAGTTGATTTACAGTGTTGTAATAGTTTTAGGTGAACAGTGAAGGGACTCAGCCATATATGTACATGTATCCATTCTCCCCCAAACTCCTCTCCCATCCAGGCTGCCATATAACATAGAGCAGAGTTCCATGTGCTGTACCAGAGGTCTTTATTTGTTATCCACTTTAAATACAGCATTGTGTGCATGTCCATCCCTAACTCCCTAACGGTCCCTTCCGCCTGTCACCTGTAAGTTCATTCTTGAAGTCTGAGTCTGTTTTACAAGTAAGTTCATCTGTATCATTTCTTTTAGATTCTGCATAGAAGGATGTCATACACTATATTTTTTCTTCTCTGTATTACTTACTTCCCTTAGTATGACATTCTCTAGGTCCATCTATGTTGCTACAAATGGCATTATTTCATTCTTTTTAATGGCTGAGTAAAATTCTATTGTATATGTACATATCACATCTTATCCATTCCTCTGTTGATGGACATTTAGGTTGCTTCCACGTGTTGGCTATTGTAAACAGTGCTGCAGTGAACATTGGGGTGCGTGTGTCTTTTCGGATCATGTTTTCTCTGGATATACACCCCAGAATGGGAATACAGGGTCATAGGTTTAGCTGTATTTTTAGTTTTATAAAGAACCTCCATACTGTTCTCCATAGTGGCTGTACCAATTTACATTCCCAACAGTATAGGAGGGGTCTCTTCTCTCCACATCCTCTCCAGCATTTATTGTTTTCTACCCAACTTTCTTCTTTATTGGCTTTTGAGTGGCAACAGGCATACCACAATTTTGGTTACAAGCTCACCCAGGGACTGAGGACAAAGACCAAATACATTTCCTCTTCAGTTCAGTTCAGTCGCTCAGTTGTGTCCAACTCTTTGCGACCCCATGAACCGCAGCACGCCAGGCCTCCCTGTTCATCACCAACTCCCGGAGTTCACTCAGACTCACGTCCATCGATTCAGTGATGCCATCCAGCCATCTCATCCTCTGTCATCCCCTTCTCCTCCTGCCCCCAATCCCTCCCAGCATCAGAGTATTTTCCAATGAGTCAGCTCTTCTCATGAGGTGGCCAAAGTACTGGAGTTTCAGCTTTAGCATCATCCCTTCCAAAGAAATCCCAGGGCTGATCCCCTTCAGAATGGACTGGTTGGATCTCCTTGCAGTCCAAGGGACTCTCAAGAGTCTTCTCCAACACCACAGTTCAAAAGCATCAATTCTTCGGTGCTCAGCTTTCTTCACAGTCCAACTCTCACATCCATACATGACCACTGGAAAAACCATAGCATTGACTAGACAGACCTTTGTTGGCAAAGTGATGTCTTTGCTTTTCAATATGCTATCTAGGTTGGTCATAACTTTCCTTCCAGGGAGTAAAGGTCTTTTAATTTCATGGCTTCAGTCACCATCTGCAGTGATTTTTGAGCCCCAAAAAATAAAGTCTGACACTGTTTCCACTGTTTCCCCATCTATTTCCCATGAAGTGATGGAACCAGATGCCATGATCTTAGTTTTCTGAATGTTGAGCTTTAAGCCAACTTTTTCGCTCTCCTCTTTCACTTTCATCAAGAGGCTTTTTAGTTCCTCTTGGTTTTTCCAGTGGTCATATATGGATGTGAGAGTTCGACTACAAAGAAAGCTGAGTGCCAAAGAATTGATACTTTTGAACTGTGGTGTTGGAGAAGACTCTTGAGAGTCTCTTGGACTGCAAGGAGATCCAACCAGTCCATCCTAAATCAGATCAGTCCTGGGTGTTCATTGGAAGGACTGATGTTGAAGCTTAAATTCCAATACTTTGGCCACCTGATGCAAAGAGCTGACTCATTAGAAAAGACCCTGATACTGGGGAAGATTGAGGGCAGGAGAAGGGGACAACAGAGGATGACGTGGTTGGATAGCATCACCCACTCAATGGACATGGGTTTGGGTGGACTCCGGGAGTTGGTGATGGACAGGGAGACCTGGCGCGCTGCGGTTCATGGAGTGGCAAAGAGTCGGACACTGCTGAGCAACTGAACTGAACTGAACATTGAAATTACAAGTTACATGTAATATGTATGTTCCAAATGTAAATTTGCATTTACCTAAGTTAAAAAATTCACCTACATAAAGCTTCTAGACATTTAATTGTATTCTAAAGCCATATAATGAAAATATTAAAGTACCTTTGATGATGTGTTAAGCGATTATATAATTATCAATTAAGAGATTTTGGTCACAAGTAACCAGAATGAACTTGTTACATAAGTGAAATATGGACAAATGTAAGTATATGGAAGTGCCTCATGGATCTGAAGGCTGGAATGGAGTCAGTAGAAAGAGAAGAAGGCAAGGTAGGAAACATTTCTTTGCAATTTGAAATACTGTGGATTGTTTTACTATTAGAGATTACCTGATAACTGATATTTTAAGAAAGAGATCACAGGTCTGATTATAGACGTGTGATCAGATTTGCTTTCATCCCATATTAAAAAGTTACAATACAATTTTTAAAAATCAAGTGTTTTATATAATTTCATTGCTAATATCATGCTTATGTCAGTTGCCACAGAAAGTTCTCACCCTTAAAGAGAGTAGTGTGCTTTCTTATATGTAACATTTGAAACCTAATTCCTTCGAAAGTGTGGACAAGAAATTTTTGTTTTACTAAAATGTGTGTGACTATCGTGTTTGTTTTTTAATGAAATTTAGAGAAAAATGGAAAAAGGCTTAGGCTTAAAATTTAATAGTATATAGAAATGATTCATGGATAGGTTTCTACTTCTTAATGTAGCAAATTTAATTATGAGAAAATATGAAAATGTTAATTTGGAAATTTTTTGTTTTGTTTTGAGGAAAAGCTTCTGGGAAACAAATATCTTAAAATTTGTATGTAGGAAGTTTTAGATCAAAGATATGAAAAGTGTAGGTAGAGATGTTTAAGTTGAGAGCCCTGTTAAAATCTAAGTTAAATGAATTATGTGCTTTTGATGAAATGTTAATGAATAGTGTCTTGGATTGGCTCATCTTTTAATGTAGAAATTGACTTCTTGAAATAAAATATTTAAAGAAAAAAAGTTGTTTACCTCATTTTGTACTCAGTCTTTCTCCTGTTTCCTTTGCAGCATGTTTCTATACTTGTTTTTATTAAATTGCTAAAATTCTTTTCTAAGTGTCATTCTGAATAGTATAACCTATCACTTTATTTGTGAAACATGAGGAACATCTAAATATTCCTTTGAGGAACTTAAAATATTTCTATATTGGGCTGTATTATAAAAAGGATTTTCATATCATGTATATATACAATGAAGAGTTGTGTGTTTTTTTTCCTTTTTAATTTTGTGAAATAAAGTGTGATCTTTTGTGAGTTTCAAACCAACTAATCTTTTGATGGGGAGAGGGAAAATAGATTACAGAATTTTAAAATGCATAATAAGTTTGAAGTTTGCTTTTTTATGTATCAGACTTGTTTGCTTGGAAGATCAAAAGCAAATGTTCTAGGTTTTACTACTTGGTAATTAATATATAAAGGAGAAATTGGAAAGTAATGACAGTGTACAATTATTGCTTTTTTGTCTGTTTGGTATGTGAATGTGTGAATGTTGTTTTCCTTGTTCCAAACACTTCCGTAAACTTTAACTTGTTAACTCAGATACTAAAAATATAAATCAAAAAATTTCTTTCCTCTCAACTTTTATGCTAAACTCTTTTAGGATTTCATGACTGACATCTCAATGCTACTAAAATCTTCTAGTATTTAATAACTAGTAAATGGGTGTTAATTCTACTAGAATATGTTTGCTTGAATTAATGATATCTGTTTAGTAGATTGAAGACCATATTTTCCTTGGACTTAAGCTGTTGAGATGTTTTTAGTTATATGATCAACAAGAACAAAAACCTTAGATAGCTTGTTCTAGAACTTAGAGAATGTGTTTTCAAATATATCAAGAAAAATGATAGAACTGATGCAAGAAATCCAGAAACTTATATTTTATTAATATTTGTTTTGTTATTTTCTTCTGTAAAGTGCCAGAGTTGGAGAAGGCAATGGCACCCCACTCCAGTACTCCTGCCTGGAAAATCCCATGGATGGAGGAGCCTGGTGTGCTGCAGTCCATGGGGTCGCTAGGAGTTGGACACGACTGAGCGGCTTCACTTTCACTTTTCACTTTCATGCATTGGAGAAGGAAATGGCAACCCACTCCAGTGTTCTTGCCTGGAGAATCCCAGGGACAGCGGAGCCTGGTGGGCTGCATAGTCCAGTCAATGGGGTCACATAGAGTCGGACACGACTGAAGTGACTTAGCAGCAGCAGCAGCAAAGTGCCAGAGTAAATATTTTCAGTTTTGCAGGCATATAATCTCTGTTGCAGATTCCCAAGCTCGCTGTTACGGTGTGAAAGGAGCCATAGACAATGTGTAAACAAATGAACGTGGCTGTGTTCCAAGGATGGTAATACTGGCAGAAATCTGTATCTTTCCCTCAGATTTAAATTGGTAAATGTTTGTGTATAGATGATATATTTCTCATATATAATTTTACCAATACTTTCTACATCAGTAGAATCTAGGAAAAAGAAAGCATTTTAATGAAAAAAAAAAAAAAAACCCAACAACATTAAGGGGAAAAAAACAAAACCCTGCTAGTATTTCACTGTTTACCACTGGGATAAGTATAGCAATGAATTTAGAGGAAAGATACTAACCCATGTTTTCTCATCCATAGAGCTCAGACTGTGGGGTCTCTTATTTCTCTTCTGATAACCATTAGCGTTTATTTCTGTCCCCATAGGACTAGAAGCAAAGCGAATTGAAGCAGTTTCCCTAAATGCTAATTATTTGCCTCTGCTCGTTATACTAAATCCAAAATCAGTGTCTCTTCTTCCACGTACTTTCAACCTAGTTAGGTCCTAAAGCAGCTTAGTTCTCTTCCCATTCAAACCCAGCTTTGAGAAATTGAGCCTTTAGAGCTACATATAAATTGAGGTTAAGTCCTGGCTTCATATACTACTTCATTTATTCTGTAACTTTGGACAAGTTATTTAATCTTTATGGTCCTCAATAAAGAGAGGTTAATGCATGTGTCCCAGGGTGGCCCTAGTGATTAAATAAAATAGTGTATATAAAGTGCTTAGCTCAGTAACTGGCAGAGTTATTCAAAAATTCATTCATTCAGAAGGTCTTTGTTTAACACCTATTATGTAATTTAGTGAGCACTCTTCTAGGCGCTTGATATATGAATAAACAAAACAAAGATCCTGCTCTACAGGTTGTTTTATGGAAGGAATAGAAGAACAGGCAATATGCACAGTATATAAGTTATGTAGTATATATAAGAAGAGAAGGCAATGGCCCCCCACTCCAGTACTCTTGCCTGGAAAATCCCACGGACGGAGGAGCCTGGTGGGCTGCAGTCCATGGGGTCGCTAAGAGTCGGACACGACTGAGCGACTTCCCTTTCACTTTTCACTTTCATGCATTGGAGAAGGAAATGGCAACCCACTCCAGTGTTCTTGTCTGAGGAATCCCAGGGACAGCAGAGCCTGGTGGGCTGCCGTCTATGGGGTCGCACAGAGTCGGACACGACTGAAGCGACTTAGCAGCAGCAGCAGTAAAACCGAAATAGTCTTTAAGAACCCATGAAATAGTACTTTTCTATCTCTCAGTTCTACCTTCTCTGCTATGTTGCATTCTTTCTTGATCTATAGACTAGCTTCCTCTACTTTTTTGATCTCAAGATAAAATAAAATCTAGCACTTTATATATTAGATTTCCCACCACTTAAAAATGTTGACTGGCTAGGGCCATTACAGCCTGGAGTACAGGTCACATTACAAGTATGATTTTTGATTGCCTACATCTGTGACTTGATAGTTTCTGGAAAAGACAATTTTATAAAACATCTGGTATATTTTTTTTAATATCTGGTATTTTTATGACAAGTTTAATGAATGTTTAAGGAATCTACCAGAGTAATCAATTTGCATATAGGAAGAAGAGATTGTTCCAAGACCCCTCTGGATTTGGAAAAAAACAACAACAACTGTTTATATGGCTTCTAGAATGAAATCCATTGATTTGAATATATCCCTGTAATCAGATAATAAAAAGTTCTTGGAGATTAAACGTTGAACCCTATAGGCAACAGTGTTTTTTTTTAAGGTTTCATGTAACTAATGAATGAGAGATCTAAAAAGATGTTAAACTGTATAAGGGAGAACTTTAAGAACAGACATATCTACAGTTGGAAATGCTTAAAAGTATTTGCTAATATGTGTAAAATATGTTAAAAACCTCTACGGTGAAAAACAGAGAGCGTCATTTTTTCTTTACAGGAGAAACCAGTTGTAGTTCATGGTTTATTTCCATAACTCTCCATTTTCTACAATTTTTAACTTTACAGAGTTGTAAAAGAGTTAACACAACCAATAGAAAATCACAGATTTTCTGTTCAGAAAATGCCCAGAGGATCCATGAGATAATACCTTGATGTTGTTCAGTCATTCAGTCCTGTCCAGCTCCTTGCAGCCCCATGGACTGCAGCATGCCAGACTTCCCTGTCCTTCACTATCTCCCAAAATTTCTTCAGACTCATGTCCATTGAGTCTATGATGTCATCCAACCATCTCATCCTCTGTTGACTCTGTCTCCTCCAGCCTTCAATCTTTTCATGCATCAGGGTCTTCTCCAATGAGTTGGCTCTTCCCATCAAGTGGCCAAAGTACTGGAGCTTCAATTTCAGCATCAGTCCTCCCAATGAATATTCAGGATTGATTTCCTTTAGGATTAACTGGTTTGATCTCTTTGCTCTCCAAGGGTTTCTCAAATCTTCTCCAGCACCACAATTCCAAGCATCAGTTCTTCAGTGCTCAACCTTCTTTATGGCCCACATCTCACATCCATACATGACTACTAGAAAAACTATAACTTTGACTTATACAGACCTTTGTTGGCAAAGTGGTGTCTTTGTTTTTTAATACCCTGTCTAGATTTGACATAGCCTTCCTTCAAAGGAGCAAGCATCTTTCAATTTTGTGGCTGCAGTCACCATCCACAGTGATTTTGGAACCCCCCAAAATAAAGTCTGTCACTGTTTCCACTTTTTCCCCATCTATTTGCCATGAAGTGATGGGACTGGATGCCATGATCTTTATTTTTTGAATGTTGACTTTTAAGCCAACTTTTTCACTCTCCTGTTTCATCTTCATCAAGAGGCTCTTTAGTTCCTCTTTGCTTTCTGTCATTAGGATGGTGTCATCTGCATATCTGAGGTTATTGGTATTTTTCCCTGCAATTTTGATTCCAGCTTGTGCTTCATCCAGCCTAGCATTTCACATGATGTCCTTAGCATATACGTTAAATAAGCAGGGTGACAATATACAGCCTTGATGTACTCCTTTTCCAATTTTGAACTAGTCCACTGTTGCTTCTTGACCCACATACAGGTTTCTCAGGAGATAGGTAAGGTGATCTGGTAGTCCCATCTCTTTAAGAATTTTCCACAGTTTGTTGTGATCCACACAGTCAAAGGCTTTAGCATAGTCAATGAAGAAGAAGTAGATTTTTCTTGGAATTCCCTTGGTTTTTCTATGATAAAGTGGATGTTGGCAATTTGATCTCTGGGTTGGGAAGTAGGAAATGGCAACCCACTCTAGTATTCTTGCTTGGAGAATCCCATTAACGGAGGAGCCTGGTGGGCTATAGTCCATGGGGTCGCAAAAGAGTCAGACACAACAGAGCTACTGACAGAGACAGACAAGGCTTTAGTTATACAATCAATTTGTTTACTTATATCCTGGTAAACAGGAATAAATATTCCTTTTGAATGCTGCCATGAAATGTAAGGAGATTTAGTAAATGTTTCTAAATCCTGGGAAACAGTGAGAAACAGATACCATTTTAAAATTCCAGTTTATAAAAGCAGTCTACTAAACTGAAGATGAGACAGCCTAAAAATTAAAAAGGGTTTTCTCATATATCCATAAAAATAGAACATAACCGCTGCACGCATAAATAGTATTCCAAACAAGTAGCCATGATTAAATTTCTCTCATCAGTCCATTAAGTTTTCTATAAGTGCTCTGTTGGATCTTGGATCAGTAAACTACTTTCAAGAGGCTCTCTGCTTTAAGACAAAAGAGTTCTAGAAATCCTGATTGGATCCACTGGTATGGCGTGAAATCTGTCTAGATATGACAACTTGAAAATGTGTGCCTGCAAAACTATTCTCTGATATATATGCTGATAGTTCAAGGTACCTGATTCTTTCCATGAGGCTCTGAGACTGTCCCCTCCTGAATGCACTAATTTTGAGCTGTAGGACTATAGGCAGAGCCTTCAAGCTAGCATCATAATAAAACAGAAACCATCTACAAATAACTGTTGTGATTCAGGCTACTGTAACAATATCGTTTCCAACTAAAGAAATGTCACTTGCCATCCAGTTCTGTTAGAATGAAGCCATTTTTTAAGCAGCATAGAGACAGGTATAGAGAATAGACTTGTAGACACAGTGTGGGAAGGAGTGAAGTTGTGAAGTCGCTCAGTTGTGTCCGACTCTTTGGGACACCATGGACTGTAGCCGACTAGGCTCCTCTGTCCATGGAATTTTCCAGGCAAGAGCACTGGAGTGAGTTGCCATTTCCTTCTCCAGAGGATCTTCCAGACCCAGGGATCAGACCCGGGTCTCCTGCATTGCCCCACCAGGTATGGTGTGAAATCTGTCTGGCGGGAAGGAGAGGGTAGGACAAATTGAATGAGCAGCATTGACATATATACATTACCATAATGTATAAAATAGATACCTAGTGTGAATTTGCTTCATGCAGGGAGCTCAACCTGGTGCTCTGTTACAACCTAGTGGGGTGAATGGGGTGGGTGGTTGGAGGGAGGTTCAAGAGGGAGGGGACATGTGTATACCTATGGCTGATTCACATTGATATATGACAGAAACCAGCAGAACATTGTAAAGCAATTATCCAATTAAAAATTAATGTTGGTGAAAGTTGCCCATTCGTGTCCAACTTTGGGACCCCATGGACGGTAGCCTGCCAGGCTCCTCTGTCCATGGAATTTTCCAGGCAAGAATACTGGAGTGGGTTTTCATTTCCCTCTCTGAAAAGAATGTTTAAATAAGATTTTAAAAAAAGAATTAAGCTATTAGCCACTATAGTCACTGACCTTCAACACAACCTGAAAGGAATTAGGACAGAATGAAGCACTCTGTGCTTTGGGAAAACTGCCAGAACCGACCTTCAGATAGATAGGTATTTTCAGGAGAATTTTTTATGATCCTGGATTCTTATATCTTCTCATACTTAGACAAGCACTAAAGCCATTAACTAAGATATCTGTTCCTCCTGACTAGCAGCAGTTTTCTATGGAGATCTGTACTTGGTTGCACATACCCCTTTCACCAAAATAACATGTATACTGACCTTCCTCCTTACCTCTTCAGAACAGTTTCTCAGAGTTATTTGAGTGGCTGTCATCTGGGCTATAGTCCTCAGTAAGACACTGAGTAAATTCAACTCACAGCTTTAAAAAAAAATTAATTTATTTTAATTGGAGAATAATTACTTTACAATATTGTGATGGTTTCTGCCATACACTGACATGAATCAGCCTTGGGTGCATGTGTGTTCCGCCATCCTGAACCCCCCTCCGACTTCCATCCCCACCCCATCCCTCCAGGTTGTCCCAGAGCACCAGCTTTGAGTGCCCTGCTTCATGCATCAAGCTTGCACTGGTCATCTATTTTGCATATGGTAATATACATGTTTCAATGCTATTCTCTCAAATCATCCCACCCTTGCCTTTTCCTACAGAGTCCGAAAGTCTATTCTTTACGTCTGTGTCTCTTTTCCTGTCTTGCATATAGGATCATCATTACCATCTTTCTAAATTCTATAAATTCCATATAATATACTGTATTGGTGTTTTTCTTTCTGACTTACTTCACTCTGTATAATAGGCTCCCATTTCATCAACCTCATTTGAACTGACTCAAATGCATTATTTTTAAAGCTGAGTAATATTCCATTGTGTACATGTACCACAACTCCCTTATCCATTCATCTGCTGATGGACATATAGGTTGCTTCCCTGTCCTAGCTATTGTAAACAGTGCTGCAATGAATATTGGGGTACATGAGTCTCTTTCAGTTCTGGTTTCCTTGATGTGTATGCCTAGCATACAACCCAGTGGGATTGCTAGGTCCTATGGTCATTCTACCTCCAGTTTTTAAAGAAATCACACTGTTTTCCATAGTGGCTATATCAATTTGCATTTCCACCGACAGCGTAAGAGGGTTCCCCTTCCTCCACACCATCTCCAGCATTTATTGTTTGTAGGCTTTTTGATGGTGGCCAATCTGATCAGTGCAACTCACAGCTTTCATGTTGTATGTTTTTTCTGTTGACACCATGGGCCAAGTGGTTTAAACAACGATTTATTTCTCACAGTCCTAGAGGCTAGGAAGTCTAAGATCAAGATTTTTGCCTTCTCTGTGTTGCAGACTTCTAACTCCTTGTATCTTCACATGGCAAAATTAGGGTGAGAGAGCTCTCTGGGGTCCCTTTGATAAGGGCACTAATCCCACTCCTGAAGACTCTACTCTTTTGACCTAATTACCTCAAGGCCCCACTTCCTAATACCATAATACTGGGGATTCAGATTTCAACATATAAATTTGTGTGGGGACAGAAGCATTCAATCAAATACCAAAAACCAAGACAGAGAGCTACGGTTAATTACTATACCCAATCATATAATCAGATATGTTATAATCAAATATATATAATATAATCAGATAGTAAGACAATAATCAGAATAGAAATTAGTGAAAATCTTTACAGTGCATAGCTATTTCATAAGAATCTAACCATTACTTCCCCTGAGGGAAACAAGAGCATTGACAAAGCTCCAGGGCCTTCTCAATTTTGGACATATTTATATTAATAATGTTTTATTATTTTTATTTAATTTTTTATATTAACATTTTACCTAGACAACTTTAAGCTATGGAAGGCTGAGTTGATCTGATATACTTACCAAATTTTTCTATAAGCTCCCTGAGTATGGTGCTGGTAAAATAAAAAATATGGAGCATATGAAATAAATTTAATTATTTCAAATATCTTTCTTTTTACGAGGTGAAAGAATAAGTTTTTAATTTTCAATCTCCCAACCTTTCTCCTCCAGGAAATTTCAAATATACATTGAGATGTAAAATATATCCTGAGAGTTTTCTTTTTGTAGATTCAAGATTTAACCTTGAGAAGGCAAAATCAAGAGATGTCATAAATGACCTGATTACTTAAGATAGGCTTATAGGTACCTGAGAAAAAACACTTGTGTACCTATTTAGTCAAAGGGGAAATAAATAAAAACAAGCACAGAAAAACATAACATGATTATATGGAACTTTGTTTCTCTAATGAGGAAACTTTGTTTCCTTTTTTAAAAAAATAATTAAGACATCAGAATTTCAACATATAGAACACAGAAAATGTATTCTGGTAAGACAAAATCTCTGCTATCTAGGCAGAAGGTAAAGAGGAATCTTTTACTTTTCTAAGCAAGTCCCGGTGGCTGCGCAGGCTCAGGAGGGCCTAGAGGAGCTATCCCACTTTGAAGGTCAAGAAGGGTGGTGGTGAGGAGATACCCTTCATCCAAGGTAAGGAGCAGTGGCTGCGCTTTGCTGGAGCAGATGTGAAGAGATACCCCATGCCCAAGGTAAGAGAAATCCAAGTAAGATGGTTGCAAGAGGGCATCAGAGGGCAGACATACTGAAACCATACTCACAGAAAACTAGTCAATCTGACCACACTAGGACCACAGCTTTGTCTAACTCAGTGAAACTAAGCCATGTCCGCGGGGCAACCCAAGACAGGCGGATCATGGTGGAGAGGTCTGACAGAATGTGGTCCACTGGAGAAGGGAATGGCAAACCACTTCAGTATTCTTGCCTTGAGAACCCCATGAACAGTATGAAAAGGCAAAATAATAGGATACTGAAAGGGGAACTCCCCAGGTCAGTAGGTGCCCAACACGCTACTGGAGATCAGTGGAGAAATAACTCCAGAAAGAATGAAGGGAAGGAGCCAAAGCAAAAACAATACCCAGCTGTGGATGTGGCTGGTGATAGAAGCAAGGTCCGATGCTGTAAGGAGCAATATTGCATAGGAACCTGGAATGTCAGGTCCATGAATCAAGGCAAATTGGAAGTGGTCAAACAAGAGATGGCAAGAGTGAACGTCGACATTCTAGGAATCAGGAAACTAAAATGGACTGGAATGGGTGAATTTAACTCAGATGACCATTATATCTACTACTGTGGGCAGGAATCCCTCAGAAGAAATGGAGTAGCCATCATAGTCAACAAAAAGAGTCCAAAATGCAGTACCTGGATGCAATCTCAAAAACGACAGAATGATCTATGTTCATTTCCAAGGCAACCCATTCAATATCACAGTGATCCAAGTCTATGCCCCAACCAGTAATGCTGAAGAAGCTGAAGTTGAACGGTTCTATGAAGACCTACAAGACCTTTTAGAACTAACACCCAAAAAGATGTCCTTTTCATTATAGGTGACTGGAATGCAAAAGTAGGAAGTCAAGAAACACCTGGAGTAACAGGCAAATTTGGTCTTGGACTGTGGAATGAAGCAGGGCAAAGACTAATAGGGTTTTGCCAAGAAAATGCACTGGTCATAGCAAACACCCTTTTCCAACAACACAAGAGAAGACTCTACACATGCACATCACCAGATGGTCAACACCGAAATCAGATTGATTATATTCTTTGCAGCCAAAGATGGAGAAGCTCTATACAGTCAACAAAAACAAGACCAGGAGCTGACTGTGGCTCAGATCATGAACTCCTTATTACCAAATTCAGACCATTCAGGTATAACCTGCTGGGGGCCAGCGTGAGGAACTCCGCCCATGGCAAAGGTCATGAGGAAGGAGACTTGGCATATGCAAAGGCATGATCAAGCCTCAGGAAACCCCCCGTTCCCGAGCATCTACCCCAAAACTAGAGTCTGTTTTATGCTCTCACCTACACCTCTGACTTTACGGGGGGCTCTCCCCCATCACCATTTCTCTCGGAGAAGGAGTAAACGTGCAGCTCCAAGGCAATAAAAATTCCTGGGCGTGACAAGAGTGTTTCAGCTTAACTCCTCTGAAGGTTATCTAGCCCGCCTGTATAGGTTCGTCCGGCCACATGTGATTGTTTACAGCCTCCCAATCTGAGAGGCACGAGATGTTTTAGACTTACTAAAGGCAAGTTCTTTCGGGGAGTTAGAAATTATTAGTATAGTGGGTTGGTTAGGAATTATATTGGTGAAGGGTTTTTCATTTGTTGTGCCAATAATTGCTGCTAATTCCCTGCCCTGGGTGTGACAAGGGTGTCTTAGGTCAAACCTCTCTGCTGACAGACTAGCTTGTGTGACAGGATTATCCATACTCCTGCCACTATGCACGTGATTGTTTACTACCTCTCAACCATAAACAGCACAGAGAGTTTTGGAGGATTTTGAAAGTCTTAATTAGCATAGGGCTTTTCTCATTGTTGAGTCAATGATTGCCGCCAGGCCTCCATATCCTTAGGCACCTGGGAATATATTAATCAATGTATTTGGAATATAGAAAAGGAAATATAGTAGTTTTTAAGGTTAGCAATACTAGACTTTTTGAGTTAATGAATTTTCTCTTTTGTAATAGATCACTGTACTTTGTTATAAATCACTGTGTCCTTGCTATGTAAAAATGTAACTTTATCACTATCTTAAGACTAAATAGATCTTAAGGGGAGCATTGGTGAAAGGAGTTTCATTTGTTGGGCTGATGTTTCCTGCCAAATCTCCATATTCCCTGCCCTTATAATGAATATAACTAACATATAGGAGAAATAAGTATTAACCTTTAAGCATATAGGAGAAATAAGTATTAACCTTTAAGATTAATCATGTTAACTTTGGGTTAAATAAATTCCTTTCTTGATTGTAACTCACTACACCCTCACCCTATAGGAATGTAACTTTATTTGGAGGGTGGTGCCTGGTTTAAGAAAAAAACACCCTTGGAAGAAATAAGTTTTTTGGTTATCAGAAAGAAAGGATCATAAAATGTCAGCAGGTCTCACTCATGGCCAGAAGATGATGTAAAATCCCTAAGACCTTTTTATGTGAAGCACCTGATTTTGATAAAGGTCAGGACTGCTGACCTCCACGTGACTCTGTATTCATCCCTATGTGTAACAAAAGGTATATAAGCAAACCCCAAAATAAAGAAATCGGATCAGTTTCCAGAAAGACTGATTCCCCCATGTCGTTTCTTTCTTGCTCCTCATTTTTCTGGCTGAATTCCCATCTGGAGCATGGATGCTATTCCACGTAAACCAAGTTATTCAGCCTCTTTTTCTCCACTAATTTTCCTACTACACTATCCATTTCTAATCTCTCTATATATCTGTAATTAAATATGTATTTTTCCAAGGACACCGATGCCGTCCCCACCTTTGAATTCCTTGGCTCTACCGGGGCTGGACCCTGGCAATGACCTAAATCAAATTCCTTGTGATTAAACAGTGGAAGTGAGAAATAGATTTAAGGGCCTAGATCTGATAAATAGAGTGCCTGATGAACTATGGAATGAGGTTTGTGACATTGTACAGGAGACAGGGATCAAGACCATCCCAATGGAAAAGAAATGCAAAAAAGCAAAATGGCTGTCTGGGGAGGCCTTACAAATAGCTGTGAAAAGAAGAGAGGTGAAAAACAAAGGAGAAAAGGAAAGTAATAAGCATCTGAACTGCAGAGCTCCAAAGAATAGCAAGAAAAGTTAAGAAAGCCTTCTTCAGTGATCAATGCAAAGAAATAGAGGAAAAGAACAAAATGGGAAAAACTAGAGATCTGTTCAAGAAAATTAGAGATACCAAGGGAACATTTCATGCAAAGATGGGCTCTATAAAGGACAGAAATGGTATGGACCTAACAGAAGCAGAAGATATTAAGAGGAGGTGGCAAGAATACACAGAAGAACTGTACAAAAAAGATCTTCACAACCCATATAATCACGATGGTGTGATCACTCATCTAGAACCAGATGCTTTCAAGTGGACCTTAGAAAGCATCGCTATGAATGAAGCTAGTGGAGATGATGGAATTCCAGTTGAGTTATTTCAAATCCTAAAAGATGATGCTGTGAAAGTGCTGTGCTCAATACACCAGCAAGTTTGGAAAACTCAGCAGTGGCCACAGGACTAGAAAAGGTCAGTTTTCATTCCAATTCCAAAGAAAGGCAATGCCAAAGAATGCTCAAACTACCGCACAATTGCACTCATCTCACATGCTAGTAAAGTAATGCTCAAAACTCTCCAAGCCAGGCTTCAGCAATACATGAACGGTGAGCTTCCAGATGTTCAAGCTGGTTTTAGAAAAGGCTGAGGAACCAGAGATCAAATTGCCAACATCTGCTGGATCATTGAAAAAGCAAAAGAGTTCCAGAAATCATCTATTTCTGCTTTATTGACTATGCCAAAGCTTTTGACTGTGTGGATCACAATAAACTGTGGAAAATTCTGAGAGAGATGGGAATACCAGACCACCTGACCTGCCTCTTGAGAAATCTGTTTGCAGGTCAGGAAGCAACAGTTAGAACTGGATATGGAACAACAGACTGGTTTTAAATAGGAAAAGGAGTATGTCAAGTCTGTATATTGTCACCCTGCTTACTTAACTTCTATGCAGTGTACATCATGAGAAATGCTGGATTGGAAGAAACACAAGCTGGAATCAAGATTGCTGGGAGAAATATCAATAACCTCAGATATGCAGATGACACCACCCTTATGGCAGAAAGTGAAGAGGAGCTAAAAAGCCTCTTGATGAAAGTGAAAGAGGAGAGTGAAAAAGTTGGCCTAAAGCTCAACATTCAGAAAACGAAGGTCATGGCATCCGGTCCCAACACTTCACGGGAAATAGATGGGGAAACAGTGGAAATAGTGTCAGACTTTATTTTTTTGGGCTCCAAAATCACTGCAGATGTTGGTTGCAGCCATGAAATTAAAAGACGCTTACTCCTTGGAAGAAAAGTTATGACCAATGTTGATAGCATATTCAAAAGTGGAGACAATACTTTGCCAACTAAGGTCCGTCTAGTCAAGGCTATGGTTTTTTCTGTGGTCATGTATGGATGTGAGAGTTGGACTGTGAAGAAGGCTGAGCACCAGAGAATTGATGCTTTTGAACTGTGGTGTTGGAGAAGACTCTTGAGAGTCCCTTGGACTGGAAGCACATCCAACCAGTCCATTCTGAAGGGGATCAGCCCTGGGATTTCTTTGGAAGGGATGATGCTAAAGCTGAAACTCCAGTACTTTGGCCACCTCATGTGAAGAGCTGACTCATTGGAAAAGACTCTGATGCTGGGAGGGATTGGGGGCAAGAGGAGAAGGGGATGACAGAGAATGAGATGGCTGGATGGCATCACTGACTCGATGGACGTGAGTCTGAGTGAACTTTGGGGGTTGGAGATGGACAGGGAGGCCTGGCATGCTGCGATTCATGGGGTCGCAAATAGTTGGACAGGACTGAGTGACTGGACTGAACTGAACTGAACTGAACTGAAGCAAGTCCCATAAAATTGAGTGAACTCTGCCAAAATTTTAGCACCTTTCAGTGTTTTTCAGACTCAAGTATTACACACCAAGGCAAATAAAATTCACAGTCCTAAAGTTTGTGTTTCATTTTACATTTTCATATTCAAGAACAAGTTCTTACTATGTGAACATGAATTTTTAAAAATGTTTTTAAGCTAGTGGTTTCTATCAGAATGATTGTTTTCCTCTGAAGTCTATCTCATGCAAAACATTCGAATTAAAATTTATTTTCTGTTAATCTGGGGACTAATCCATTTATATAAGTGTCTATTTATCTCTATAAACCAATCAGGACAGAGTTCCTTAATCTGAGGAATAATCTGATTTATTAGTTTATACTGTCCAGAAGTGGGAAGGTACTTCATAAATGTTCAATAAGAGGTTAAAGCCTTCCTTGATTTAATACATACACATTGAGAACTTAAAAGTTTCAGATCTGTAGTAACTTCAGCCATAGGCAAGTAAACTTACCAGTCCAGATCTCAAAGTTTTTGTTCACCTTTTCAGTGGGCTCTAAATTCTTAGCTGATTAGCTCTGCTTTCACACACATAGAAGAGTGGATAAACAAGATTCTCTATTGTCTCTTATCCATGAGAAAATAGTCTTCTATAGTAGATGAATGGGTCATAAAAATATTGTCTTAATCATTGCTACCAATGAGATTAAATTATGAACTATGACTGAAACAGAAACAAAAATAAGACATAAAATCAGTAAGGCGGGCAAAACCTACATTAAGGTCCAAAACAGTTAAGGCCTTATTGCCACATGGAGTGGCTGTGAGAGCCAAGCAAGTCACTGTGAGAGCCAAGAAAAGAACTGCCCTGGCTTAAGTAGATATTGAGGTACCATTCTCAAGCAATGCAGTTTACTTGGCTCTATAAGTTCTGCTTACATGGGTATCAGGGCAAATGTATAATTTTCAAAATAGTAAAATCATGATGTATATAATGTAAGATGAACACGTCAAAATTTTTATTTAATTATTAATAAAGGAGGGAACCAACACTATATGAAAACCAATTTCCAGCAACCAACTTAAACCTTAAAACCTAGATGTCTCAATATTTCTTCTTTTATAATTAAGGACAGGATTTTACACTTTTAAATGTTTTCATCTCCAACTTAAAAGGCTTCTCTTAAATTGCTCCAGAATTCTATCCTTACACACTGCATCTTTCCTATCCAAAATTCCTTTTATTATTAGAACTACTTAGTTAAGAAGGCTGCAATTTAAAAACTTTAGACAAGATTTCATTTGCTTAAACTGAATCCAAAAAGAGGGGAATAAGAAAATCAGGGATGTCATAAAATGTACACAAGTTAATAAAACTTTGCAAGTGTAATATGGAGCACGGAGCATGTAATATTCTGCTTCTACATTTGCTATTTCAGAAATAAATGACTCATACCCAAGACATAGAAGCAACCTAAATGTTTATTGACAGATGCATGGACCAAGATAATGTGCTATATGTACACACACACACACAATGGAATATTGTGATCATGCTCAGTCAATCTCATGTTCAATTCTTTGTGACCCCATGAACCATAGTCCTTCAGGATCCTCTGTCCATGGGATTTTCCAGGCAAGAATACTGGAGTGGGCTGCCATTTCCTACTGCAGAGTATCTTCCCAAGCCAGGGATCCAAACCCTGTCTCCTGTGTCTCCTGTGTCTCCTGCATTGGCAGGTGGATTCTTTACCACTGTGGCACCTGGGAAGTCCAATGGAAGAATGAAGTAATGCCACTTTCAGCAACATAGATGGACCGAGATTATTATATTAAGTGAAGTGAGTCAGACAAACACAATTATATGATATCACTTATATGTGGAATCTAAAAAAATACAAATGAACTTATTTACAAAACAGAAATAGACTCAGACATAGAAATTATGGTTACTAAAGGGGTAATGAAAGAAGAGGGTGGTGGAGATAAAGTAGGAGTTTGGGATTAACACATACACTACTATAGCACAAGGAACTATACTCAGTATATTGTAATAACCTATAATGGAAAACAATCTGAAAAAGGATATACATATGCATATATATATACATATACATGCACACATATTAATGTATAACTGAATCACTATGCTGTAGACTTAAAACATTGTAAATAATTTATACTTCAATTTAAAAAATGAACAACTCAGTTACTACATTTCATTGATTTCAAACGCATATTTTAAAATTTAATATCTCAGAAATCTGGATAAATTTTGTTACTAGCCATTGGCTATTTTTTCCCCCTACATTTGATGTCTTGGCAATTGGGGTGTTTCTTACAGTCAGTGAAATCTTAGGTAAAATATGATACTGTTGTTTCCCAGAAATGTTATTCCATGACATTATAAAAACTAGAAACAGTTTATACACTGAATGTTAATGAAACATTGTCCATAGATGCACCCGCATCTCCTGTGTTTCCTGCATAGGCAGGAAGATTCTTTACCACTAATGCTTATATATATGTGTGTATATATATATATCGGAGAAAGCGATGGCACCCCACTCCAGTACTCTTGCCTGGAAAATCCCATGGACGGAGGAGCCTGGTGGGCTGCCGTCTATGGGGTCGCACAGAGTCGGACACGACTGAAGTGACTTAGCAGCGGCAGCAGGCATCCAATACATATTTGATTAATGACTTTGTAAGTAGGAAGAGAGGCTTACTTTTCATTATTTCAGCAGTTATTGACTCGATCTGAATGTTACTTTTTGGATTTGATGCTTGTGTTATTCTTATATTGAGCATTGTTTTCCCCAAGAGATTTGACCTCCTCCTCTCTCCCTTGGTTTCTCTCACTGTAGAACACTCCTCTCTGATCTGATTTAGAAGCAAAAGAAAGCTGGAGAAATTACATTACTATTGTGATATTAAATTTATATAATATGGCAAGACAAGAAAATTTTAAACGTAAAAAAAATTCTTCTCTGTCCTTTGGGCTCTTCTCTCTTTTCATTGTGTTGCGCCTGTGCATTAGGCCTTGACCAAACCTCCCCACCTTAGCAGGAATAACTGCTCAGCCATAAAGAGCAACATTCTCCCAGCATCAACAAGACAACTTCTTAAAAATAACATTCCTTCTTGATCTTGTAAGGGAGTCACATAATGTACCACAACGACGGGTGGACTTGGGTTGAGGAAACTGTCAATAATGTCATTTGGTATACAGTCCTTTGTCTCAAAAAAACTTACACAACTGAGTCTACACTTCTAGCTGAGAAACAGTTCTCAAAGTTTTCTGATATGCTCTACCTGGGTTGTAATTTGTCTTGAATAAAAATTTCCATAATTAGCTTTTCATCAGCATTATTTAACCAAGGCTTTCCAGGTGGCACTTATGGTAAAGAACCCGCCTGCCAATGCAGAAGATGCAGGTTCCATCCCTGGGTTGGGAAGATCCCCTGGTGGAGGGCATGGCAACTCACTCCAGTATTCTTGCCTGGGAAATTTCATGGGCAGAGGAGCCTGGCAGGTTACAGCCCATTGGGTCTCAGAGTTGAAGCCATTTGGCAGGTATGCACACTATTTAACAAGGCAGACTTTTTAAACTAAAAAAATATTAGGGCTAGAGACAGTCATCACTTAATGAAAAAAATCTCAACTCACCAAACTAATATGCATTTAGTAAAGTACCCTCAAACTATAAATTGGAATATCAACAAAACTACAAGGAGAAATAATAAACTCTATTATCACAACAGATTCAAAACTCTCTCAGTTATTGATAACCCACATATGTCACTGTGTCAGGAACCCTTCTCCAAATGATTACTGAATGAAAGCAATTTTAAAGATGTGGGGGTGCCAGTACACTCTAATGACAGTCCTGACAGTCATGACAGTCATGAGAAACAAGAATTGATAACAGCTGTGTGATCACCCCTAGCAAATCCAAATTTTCTGTGGAAAGCTCCTAAAAGGAACCTGGGTGTTTCTTTGTTGAAGTTAAGTACCAAATATTTCAGATACCAGTGTCCTCCTAAAGAAGTGGGAGGAGTAGGTAATGGCCAAGGCAAACAGGAGGGGAATGTGAATATTTCATGAACATTCACCCCCAAATATTTACTGAACACTTAACTACATGATGAAAGTGAAAGAGGAGAGTGAAAAAGCTGGCTTAAAGCTCAATGTTCAGAAAACTAAGATCATGTCATCAGGTCCCATCACTTCATGGCAAATAGATGGGGAAACAGTGGAAACAGTAGCTGACTTTTGTCTGTGGTGGGGTTTGGGGTGGGGGGGCTCCAAAATCACTGCAGATGGCGATTGAAGCCATGAAATTAAGAGACGCTTACTCCTTGGAAGGAAAGTTAATACCAACCTAGACAGCATATTAAAAAGCAGAGACATTACTCTGTCCACAAAGGTCCGTCTAGTCAAGGCTATGGTTTTTCCAGTAGTCATGTATGGATGTGAGAGTTGGACTATAAAGAAACCTGAGCACCAAAGAATTGATGCTTTTGAATTGTGGTGTTGGAGAAGAGTCTTGAGAGTCCCTTGGACTGCAAGGACATCCAACCAGTCCATCCTAAAGCAGACCAGTTCTGGGTGTTTGTTGGAAGGACTGATGTTGAAGCTGAAACTCCAATACTTGGCCACCTGATGTGAAGAGCTGACTCATTTGAAAAGATCCTGATGCTGGGAAAGATTGAAGGCAGGAGGAGAAGGGGACGACAGAGGATGAGATGGTTGGATGGCATCACTGACTCAATGGACATGGGTTTGGGTAGACTCCAGTCGTTGGTAATGGACAGGGAGGCCTGGCGTGCTGCAGTTCATGGGATCGCAAAGAGTTGGACATGACTGAGCTACTGAATTGAACTGAACTAATTACACTCAACTCTCTTAATTACTGTCCATTTCATATTTTCAAAGAGTCTCAAGAATAAATGAGTTCTTAAAAGTTATTCCATTGTTTAAATATTACTAGCTTAGTTGCCTCAGTCCTGTCAGACTCTTTTAGACCCTATGAACTGTATGGGATATCATAATGACATATGAAGGAAATTAGCTACTTCATTCTCATTGGTAATGATCATGACCTACTTAAAATGTAGGTCACCTCTGTCCATGGGCTTTCTCCAGGCAAGAACACTGGAGTCAGTTGCCATGCCCTCCTCCAGGGGATCTATCTGACCTAGGGATCAAACCCAGTCTTTTGTTTCCTACATCAGGCAGGTTCTTTACCACTAGTGCCACCTGGGAAGCCATGTGTGTATATGTGCTAAGCTGAGTCAGACTCTTTGCAAGCCTGTGGACTATACATAGCCAGAAAGGCTCCTCTATCCATGGGATTTTCCAGGCAAGAATACTGGAATGGGTTGCCATTTCCTTCTCCAGGGGATCTTCCAGACCCACTGATCGAACCCAGGTCTCCCACATTACAGACAGATTGGGAAGCACCTCAATTCCTGGTAAGCGTTAATTGCTCGGTCCCATTCAACTCTTTGCAACTCCATGGAGGACTGCAGCCAGACAGGATCTTCTATCCATGGGATTCTCCAGACAAGAAGTATGGGAGTGAGTTGCCTTTCCCTTCTCCAGGGGATGTTCCCAACCCAGGGATGGAACCTGGGGTCTCCTGTATTGCAGGTGGATTCTTTAAAGTAGTATTTCCAGTTCCAGTTCAGTTGCTCAGTCATGTCCAACTCTTTGTGATCCCATGAACTGCAGCACGCCAGGCCTCCCTGTCCATTACCAACTGCTGGAGTCTACCCAAACCCATGTCCTTTGAGTCGATGATGCCATCCAACCATCTCATCCTCTGTCGTCCCATTCTCTTCCTGCCCTCAATCTTTCTCAGCATCAGGATCTTTTCAAATGAGTCAGCTCTTCGCGTCAGGTGGCTAAGTATTGGAGTTTCAGCTTCAACATCAGTCCTTCCAATAAACACCCAGAACTGATCTGCTTTAGGATGGACTGGTTGGATGTCCTTGCAGTCCAAGGGACTCTCAAGAGTCTTCTCCAACACCACAATTCAAAAGCATCAATTCTTTGGTGCTCAGGTTTCTTTATAGTCCAACTCTCACATCCATACCGGAAAAACCATAGCCTTGACTAGACCGACCTTTGTGGACAGAGTAATGTCTCTGCTTTTTAATATGCTGTCTAGGTAGGTCATAACTTTCCTTCCAAGGAGTAAGCGTTTTTTAATTTCATGGCTGCAATCACCATCTGCAGTGGTTTTAGAGCCCCCAAAATAAAGTCAGCCACTGTTTCCACTGCTTCCCCATCTATTTGCCCTGAAACGATGGGACCGGATGCCATGATCTTCATTTTCTGAATGTTGAGCTTTAAGCCAACTTTTTCACTCTCCTCTTTCACTTTCATCAAGAGGCTCTTTAGTTCTTCACTTTCTGCCATAAGGGTGGTGTCATCTGCATATCTGAGGTTATTGCTATTTCTCCTGGCAATCTTGATTCCAGCTTGTGCTTCCTCCACCCCAGCATGTCTCATGATGTACTCTGAATATAAGTTAAATAAGCAGGGTGACAATATACAGCCTTGACATACTCCTTTTCCTATTTGGAACCAGTCTGTTGTTCCATGTCCAGTTCTAACTGTTGCTTCCTGACCTGCATATAGGTTTCTCAAGAGGCAGGTCAGATGGTTTGGTATTCCCATCTCCTTTAGAATTTTCCACAGTTTATTGTGTAGTATTTAGCGAAGCCCTAAATATTCCTTAAAACTGTCTTAAAACTGCGGCGATAATGAGAGGAGAAAATTGGCGCCAGAGATTTTCGGCGCAGGCAGCGAGAACAGCTATGAGCAGTCGGTTGGGGTCCTAGGGCAGCCGCGGAACTACTGCTTCCTTCAGGCGAGAACGGTGGTCAGCTATGTCGGGGCGGAGAGGGGGCCTGAGGAGCGCTTCTGCGCAGGCGCTTGCCTGCTAAGTCCGCCCACTGAAGAGCTAAGTTCTCTTTTCGCTCTCAGTCATGGTGAGTGTGGACGTGTTTTGTATTGCTGTCTAGATGTGTCCATAGGAGAATGGATAGGGTAATATTTAAGCTCTTTAGTCACTAGTGGGTAGTTTTCTTAGTATTGGAGAATGATTGGGTTAAAACACAGGCCTTGGAAGGTATTTTGAGGGCTCATAGACAATGTGAAGGGTTACTCAGCGTTTTCTGCTGATATCGAGGGTGCGGGTGCGGCCGGACTTCCTGCTATCGGGCGGGACTCGGGGTTCGACGACTTTCTTTCTTAATCTCCTGGCCCCCCACAAAAGCCGGTTAGTTCTTAGCTTCCATATAACCGTGTATATGTGGCTCGAAATATTTGGAATTGTTAATGATATGGTCTCGTTCTAATAAGTTTTAATGGGATATGAAGGAAATTAACTACTTCATTTTTATTGGTAATGATCTCGAACTACTTAAAATGTAGCTTCAGTCACAAAGATGTAGCTGAAAAATGTGCCGAACTAGAGCAAGAACAGTCATCACCCGGGAGCTTGTTGCAAATGCAGAAACTTAAGACTAAAGCTGGAAAAGAATTGTTAACCTGGTAAAGAACTGTTGGCTTGCATGGAAGGTGCTTTGAAACCTGAGTTTTTAAGATTAATGGACTTTCACTAGAGAACCCAACTGCAGATTATGGGACAGATAAGTTTAATGCTTTAGCTTGCTTTCTGCCACGTGTAAACCATAAGTTGAAAATTTTCATAGTCTGTTTTACTTAACTTTTCAGCCGAGATGAGGACGGTAGTTTTTTGGGTCGATGATGAGCTGGCATGTATTCTGAATCTAAAGTTGATTATTACTACTTTAGCTCTAGAATTACTCTGAGACCTGAAGAATACCTGAAACTTTATGAAAGCTTTAGTTCTTTTTACTCAGCTACTTTTAAAATTGAAAGCTTCTATATGGCAAGATGAAATAAGAGTTCATATGTATATTGAAATGTAGGCTCTGAGGTCAAACATTAAAAGATAAAAATTTATGAAATCTCTTGTGTGTGAAAGGGTACACCGCAGAAGGATGTTATCATTAAGTCAGATGCACCTGACAGCCTGTTACTGGAGAAGCATGCTGATTATATTGCATCCTATGGCTCAAAGAAAGATGATTACGTATGTATACTTCTGTGTTGAAAAGTTTTTGTTCTGTAAACGTGTCAAATCATTTGCTCAGGATGGTTTGTGTTTTTCTTAAAAATGGTTTCCAACTCCTGCATACAAGGGAATGATGTCTGTGGTTGACTAGCCATGGGAGTTAACCTTGATTCTTAGCAATACTTATGTAGAAGCTTTGGCAGGCAAAGTAGATTACCTTCTGTCCAGATATGTAAGAATTTTGAGATAGCCAATAGTTTCCTATTTCTGTAGTTGAGCTACTTTCAAGGTCAATGATGTGTTGGCATGTATTACCTGAGTTTATGGTGATGTGTAATAACACTTAAGCTCTAGAATTATGCTGAGACCTTGAAAAAGTTTTACCTTGAACAATGTTCCCCGTTTTCATCTCTGGGATCCTTAGGGAAAACTGAATTAAACAGCTTAATTAGAAGTAAGTATTTTCCCTATAGTATAGAAAGATCTGAATTATTTACCATGTTGGGAAACATCTCTACTAATGAATTCCCATAAATAATCTGCAGCTGTGGAGTTGTTAGAGCCATAGAACAGTATGGGTATTTAGCTTCTGTGTTGAGTATCTTTAAACTGACATCAATTCAGACTGACACATTAATTTCTGTGTTTTAGGAATATTGCATGTCTGAATATTTGAGAATGAGTGGCATCTATTGGGGTCTGACCGTAATGGATCTCATGGGACAACTACATCGCATGAATAGAGAAGAAATTCTGACGTTTATTAAGTCTTGTCAGCATGAGTGTGGTGGAATAAGTGCTAGTATTGGACATGATCCTCATCTTTTGTATACTCTTAGTGCTGTTCAGGTAAATACTAATGAAAATTCAGCAGTCTGGGTAGTGTATTCTGTTACCTGAGTAAGAGAATTGAAAATAGGGATCAGTAGCTATGTAAAAAGTTACCCATATCTTTTCAGATGAGATCTGTTTCAAAGCAAGGTCAGTGATGTGATGGCATGTATTAGCTGAATCCAAAGTTGATGTAAATTCTAAAATGACACTGAGACCTTGGACAGTAAAATGTTTATCTTACATATATGTAAATGTCTGGAAGTCACTAAGTGGAAGTTTTTTTTTTTTTTGAGCAAGAAAAATTCTTTTGGTGTTAAGGCACTGAAATCTGATTTATTTACTGTACAGCATGACCTACCCTATCCCAATAGATTTATACCCTATCCCGATAGAAAACATGTTAAGTCTTACCTGATGATAACATTTTTTAAAGCAGGTAGTATATTCTAAAGATTTGTCACGTGGAACTTATTCAGAGAACAGTGCATAGCATAATGGATTATATAAACTGCTTGAAGCCTGTGTACAATATGTGTAGAAGCCTCCTTCATTCAGCTTTTTTTGTATTAGTCAGACTTCCTGCATGGCATTTGTTCCCTTTAGTTTCATCTTCTCATCTAATTTCTGGAAATGCCAAGCTGCCTATGGTTCCCTGCTTTTACTCTGCCATTTCACGACTTTGCTTTTTACTATGGAGTTGACTTTTTAAAAAATTAAAAAAAATTTTTTTTTGGCCTTGCTCTGGCTTGTGGGATCTTAGTTCCCTGACCAGAGATTGAATTGGGGTCAAGGCAGTAAAAGCACTGAATCCTAACTACTGAACCACCAGGGATGTCCATCTGGAGTTAGCTTTGATTTTGATATTTGTGAAGATTCACAAATAAGGGTTTAAAGTCTGTATAAGTTTCATAAATGAGTCTCAGTGTTAACAATGGTTAAAGACGTTGGTAATACCTATAATTTTACTCCGTAATAGAATTACATATTTGAGAAAAGTTTTCAAGGTGCATAGACAAAAGGACATGCATGCTTGACAACTTAGAAGGTAGTTGAGAAGAACATCATTAGAACAAACTGACCAGTGGCGAGGTATCTACTTATCATGGTTTGTTTCTGTTACAGATACTTACTCTCTATGATAGTATTAATGTTATTGACATAAATAAAGTTGTGGAATATGTTCAGAGTCTACAGAAAGAAGATGGTTCTTTTGCTGGAGATATTTGGGGTAATGTCACTTTAATCATGGCTCCTAGAATACCGATAGAAAAATGTTTTGCTTTGGTGTTTATTACAGTAATAAGCTTGGTTGCAGATTATAAAGTATAATGAGGCTTTGCTAATAGTTTATAAGGAGATTATAAGTTCTTCATTTTTTCAGGTCCCACTAAGCAGCTGGTCTAACTGGAGTTAATGGTCTGCTGGAAGTTCCAGCATGCACTGTGCTAGTTATAGCAGCATACAGGAGTACTGGAACAGAGAGGGCAAGTCTAAAAGATAAGGTAGGTGAAACTTTTTTCCCCAGTATTTGGTGGCTTTGTAAAGTTTTTTAAAAACTTAACTGGCAAGGGGAAAATAATTTTTAAAAAAACTTTACAAAATTACTGAATATTTGAGTGGAGGGAGGGAGTAGTATTTTACTTGATAAATCTAGATAATCTCTGCTTTAGGGCTGAATACAGTGCAGGCCGGAGAGACCAGCTGCTTCATGGGATGTGAAAATCTACTTTTATATTATAGGGTAAGTTTATTATCATTCTTAGAAATTAACTAGCCTGCTCAGTAAGCAATTAATTCACAGTACTTTTGAGCCATTTTCTAGTACTTAGTTTCCTTAGAAGTAAAGTAAGTGAATATACACTTCACATGTAGTTTTCCTCCTGGATGATAGAAGTACATGTTAGGCCTGAACTTTTGGAAATATAACTATGGTAGTTGTACAGAGATTTTTAATTAACTTTATATAATATGATTAGAAGCCTCTGATAACACATAATGCTTTGGTTTGCTCTATTTTTAGGAGAAATTGATACAAGATTCTCTTTTTGTGCAGTGGCAACTTTGGCACTATTGGTAAGTTTCAAACGTTGTATTGGAAATGATTAACTTTTGATGATTATTCTGGAACTTAATAGGCATGTTTTCTGTTTACAGGGGAAGTTGGATGCTATTAATGTGGAAAAGGCAATCGAATTTGTTTTATCATGTATGAACTTTGATGGTGGATTCGGTTGCAGACCAGGTTCTGAATCCCATGCTGGGCAGGTAATACATTAATCCAGATTAAAATGTAGGCATTTTTACAGTTGCTGACTTTTGAGTCCCCTATTGGTAAAATCCTCTGGCCCAGATAAACATAAGTAGTTTTGTAATTAACCAGAAATGCATTTTGATTTTCCATTAGTTTTTATGTGTGTGTGTTAGTTACTCAGTTATGTACAGCTTTTTGCGACCTCATGGACTATAGCCCCCTAGGCTCCTCTGTCCATGGAATTCTCCAGACAAGAAGACTGGAGTGGGTTGCCATTCCCTTCTCTGATTTTCAGTAAGCAGATAAAAAACATTCTGTATCTCCCTATCCTGAGCACCTGTGTTAGAGGATGTTGTATATGTAAACGATTGTCAAACACTTTGCTCTTAGCCATGAAAAAACGTGGTAGTCTTTCATTGCAGAGTTGGATCCTAGTAGTATGCTTCAGATTTGTTCAAACAACTATGTGATTTTTACTGTCAGCAAATTTTTAGATAGAAAATGAAGCTTTAATAATTAAAGTAGATTTTAAAAAATCAGTGTTATTGTTGAAAAACTATTATACACATGTACTTTATGTCTGTAATTTTAGATCTATTGTTGCACAGGATTCTTGGCTATTACTAGTCAGTTGCACCAAGTAAATTCTGATTTACTCGGTTGGTGGCTTTGTGAACGACAGCTTCCATCAGGCGGACTCAATGGAAGGCCAGAGAAGGTATTGTTTTTTAAGATTAATCTTTAAATTTTATAAACTTGAGTGAGGACTGCTTTTTTTTGCCTTTTGTTTTGTAGTATTGCTCTTATAAATTGATCATGAGCTTTTTTACTGTACTCTAATACTTCGCAAAATCTAGTTGTACCTTCTAAAAATGCTCTTGGCAGAAGTAAAGCAAAAGTTGAAATGCCTGTTAATCCTGATGTCCATTTAAAAGACAGTCATGACAAGATTGCCTGGTACTTTTTGATTTTCTTTGACAAATAACTCTGGGCTTTAAAATGTGTTTGTATTCATAGTATAAATTCTTAAAATTTATACTTATTTATAAAATTCCTTCTGAAGGAGTCCTTCAGAATTTAATTTATAAAAATCCTTTTGAAGGCTTTCTGTTTTTCACCTACATGAAACTTTCTTCTTTAAACTATACTGGGCATTCACAGTTGTGCATTATACATATCTGGGAATCAAAGGCCACTATTAACACTTGGATCTTGTACAGAAATCTCCATGCTCACTTACAGATGGGAAAGGATAATGGATTTGCCAAAAGAAAGATTTCTTTTTAAAAACTGGATTACAACATCTTCATTTAAAAATATTTTTAAAGAAAAACTCGATTCTGTTTAGCTCTCCACATACTTTAAATTGGGTCTGTAAAGACCAGATAGTAAATATTTTTATCTTTGCCCCATGGGCTTGTTGCAGCTACACTGCTGCCCTGAAGAACATTGTTGCCACAGACAATAAAAAATGAATGGGTGTGGTTGTATTCCATTAAAATTACTACTAATGGACAAGTATGAATTTCATAATCATTTTCCTTTCACAATACTGTTTTTAAAAATCATTTACAAATACTAAAAGCTGTTCTTCGGTTTAGGCCCTTGAGCTAAAATATGATAAAGCATAGTGATGCTTTTATTCTGGGTCATTGTATTTTTGTGTAATTTTGCTTGCTTGTTACTTCTGAATAAGTTTAAAAACGATAAGTGGTACTTAGTTAAAATCCGTTGAAAAATCTGGACAACTTTTCAATAATTAGGAAATGAGTGAGGGTGGGGATAGCACGTACAATCTAGGACAGCTTTTAATGTTCTTGTGGATCACCCTGGGATCCAGTTGAAATTCAGTGTAAGGTGTGGGGTCTTCTGCATTTAAGTTATGATTTGATGAGCAAGGGTGATTTTATTTTTTTAAACCAAGTTGTATACCTTCCTGGACAGCACTTAATTGAAAATGCTGCCCATGGCAGTGGAACGTATATTGCCATAGTTATAAGCCTTACTACCAGTTTCTTGGAAAAGGGACTGATGTAGGCATTCATTTCATATAGAAATTAAGGTGGATGGATGGTTATCAGTGAATACTGAAACTGAAACATTTAGCATGGTTTTCTGTGGAATCAAGAATCTGCCTGCAGTGCAGGCAGCACAGGAGACATGGTTCGATCCCTGGCTCAGGACGATCCCCTAGAGAAGAAAATGGCAATCTACTCCAGTATTCTTTGCCTGAAAATTTCCATGGACAGAGGAGCCTGGTGGGCTACAGTTCATGGGGTTGCAGAGTGAGACATGACTGAGCATGCCTGCATACTCATATTCTAGTTCTGTGGAATGAAGCATTTGATCTGTTTTCCAATGATTATCTTTTAATTCTAAGCAATTTTTGGATTTCAGTGTTTCAAACACTGCATTGTCAATATATCCCTTGATTCCCCTCCCACCCCAGGTATTTAGAAAATACGTTTGTGGCAACTTGTGGCTTTTTCCTCCTAGTTACCAGATGTATGCTATTCATGGTGGGTGTTGGCTTCCCTAAAGATAATTGGAAGGCTTCATTGGATTGATAGAGAAAAGCTCCGCAGTTTCATCCTAGCATGTCAAGATGAAGAAACAGGAGGATTTGCAGATAGGCCAGGAGATATGGCAAGTATACTTATGACTGTTAGTGTAACAGTTAAAAATTTTCAGCGTTGTTCTAAGATTCTAAGGGTTCTAAATTTTTTAAACTAGGAATTGGTGGGGAACAAATAGTATTTTTCAAGTGTTGCTTTTAAAATGTCATTTCAAAGTGTACTAAGGTGCTTTTCTGGTGGCTCAGATGGTAAAGAATCTGCCTGCAATGCCTAAGACCCAGGTTCAATCACAGTATTCTTGCCTGGAGAATTCCATGGACAGGAGCCTGGCAGGCTACAGTCCATGGGGTCGTAGAGATTCAAACGTGACTGAGTGACTAACACACACAAAAGAGTGTATGAAAGATCTGAAACACATTTACAGTACTTATGCCTAAGAAATGAGTGTGTGTGCCAAGTCCTCTGTTTCAAAAGTGCAGTTTGAAACCATTATTTCACAAAATTTTAAGATAATATTTATATAGAGTACAATGGGCTCCAGTATAATCCCTGTTCAAAAGCAGGGTTTTAGAAGTTTTCATTTTGTAATATTCTATAAATTCTTGTTTTTTAATAGGTAGATCCTTTCCATACTCTGTTTGGAATTGCTGGATTGTCACTTTTGGGAGAAGAACAGATTAAACCTGTTAGCCCTGTTTTTTGCATGCCTGAAGAAGTACTTCGGAGAGTGAATGTTCAGCCTGAACTAGTGAGCTAGATTAGATCCCTTGATGGAGAAGTTGGTTAATATAGTTTTTATTGTGTTTTAACATTTCAGTAGTTGAAGTGCTTAAAAAACTTAACAAACTACCATGTTAATATTTTGTACATGAATTGTGTTAATTTTAATAAATTATAATTATACATACTGTAAATTAAGATCTTTATTGTATCTCTCCTTTTGGAATGCTGTTGTTACTCTGATTTTTTTGTTTATGCTTCAGTATATTGTATGTCTTCATAACAGCAAACTTGAACTCTCTTTAGCTGATGAAGTCTTGTGTTCTGATTTTCCTGGGTACTCCCTTGATATGTTATATATAACTATAGTTAATGTAGATTGGTCTTTGTCAGTGAGAATGTTACTGATAAAGAGTTGATGAACCACATAGGAATTAAAAGATGAAATAAAAATAAATGGCTGAAATTTGGGAATATTTCATGCTTGTGGTTAATGAGTTGGGTACAGAGTGGGTTAGGTAAATGAAGAGAATTCACTAAGATTAGGATTGCAATCTGGACTAACACTTTAGTCACTTTTTAATATTTTATGTCAGAATGCCAAGGGATTGTTGGCATTTTTTTTCCTGCCCAGTAAGAAAATACAAGCTGATACTTGCCACACTAATCTCTGTGTTCTTACAGAAAAAGTATTTTAGTGAGCATTTTTCTTGATGATGTTGAAATTTGCTGAAGCAAGTTTGCAATAATAACCCTAAGAGTAAAGAATTTTACATGTGAATAGTGATGATTTCTCTTAACACATTGAGCAATGTCTGCTTTTCATGTTATTGAAGTGTCTGGCATTGTTTTTTGACATTTCACTAAGTTTGGGTTGAATTACCAGTGTTTCTGAAAGTTTGGAAGCCATTGGATGGCACACAATTTTATATAAGTGGTAGCATTGGAAGTTTTGAGTACTGCGGTCACTGCACGTGGGTGACTGAGTGGTTTCATATTCTGTATCTGATTTCACAATTGAATGAATTCGGTAATGGACATCTAATGGTATCTAGAGTATTTTCTCAATCCTGCTTTCTCTACCATGTTGAATTACTGTGTCTATTCAACAGAATCATGGCATCTGGTCCCATCACGCCATGGCAAATCACTGCAGATGGTGACTGCAGCCATGAAATTAAAAGACACTTACTCCTTGGAAGGAAAGTTATGACCAACCTAGACAGCATATTAAGCAGAGACGTTACTTGGCCAACAAAGGTCGGTCTAGCCAAAGCTATGGTTTTTGCAGTAGTCATGTATGAATGTGAGAGTTGGACTATAAAGAGAGTTGAGCAACGAAGAGCTGATGTTTTTGAACTGTGATGTTGGAGGAGACTTAAGAGTCCCTTGGACTGCAAGGAGATCCAACCAGTCCATTCTGAAGGAGATCAGCCCTGGGTATTCTTTGGAAGGAATGATGCTGAAGCTGAAACTCCAATATTTTGGCCACCTGATGTAAAAAGCTGACTGATTTGAAAGACCCTGATGCTGGGAAGATTGAGGGCAGGAGGAGAATGGGACGACAGAGGATGAGATGGTTGGATGGCATCACCGACTGAATGGACATGAGTTTGAGTAAACTCTAGGAGTTGGTGGTGGACAGGGAGGCCTGGCATGCCGCAGTCCATGGGATCACCAAGAGTGGAACACGACTGAGAGTGAACTGAACTCAGAAATATTAGCACAGAATGTCGTGTGATAAGGGAAATAAGGTGTAGTGGGAATAGTGAGACTCCCAAGCTGTATTTGGAGGAAGAACTTGCAACATACTCCAGTATTCTTGAAAATTCCATGGAGGGAGGACCCTGGTGGGCTACAGTCCATGGGGTCGCAAATAGCATGGGGTCACTACTGAGCACGGACACACACAAGTTGGATTGATGGCCCTGAATTCCGTTTAGTTGAGGGGGGTCTACCTCGCATTATGAAAGTTAGTTGCTCAATCATGACCGACTCTTGGCTCCTCTGTCCTTGGGGTTTTCCAGGCAAGAATACTGGAGTGGGTTTCCATTCTCTTCTCCAGGGGATCTTCTGGACCCAGGGGTTGAATCCAGGTTTCCTGCATTGCAGGCCATTCTTTAGCATTTGAGCCAGAGAAGAGATTAAGCTTGACCTCGCATTAAGCTTGACCAAATTCTGCAGCAGTTGACGGGACCGGGACACCTGAGAGTACATTCTCCAGTTCTCTTTAAATCATTTTAACAAAGGAAGCATTTAATCACCTGTGTGCTCGGTTGCTCCGTCCTGCCCAACTTTTTGCGACTCCATGGACTGGTCTATGGGGATAAATGTGGATGGGCGTGGTAAACTGGCGGGGGAGGGGAGGCGGGGGGGGGGCGGGGGGCTCTGCGCGTGCGCACTGCGACTCTACGCGCGCCGCGCGCCGCGCTTTCGTATTTTCCCCGCGTCGCTTTGTCACACAGCAGAATTGCTCTGAAGGATGTTGCGGCCTGACATATCACCAGCGTTTCCGTCTGTCCCTGCGGCTTCCCCCTGCTCACCAGAGGCTCGGTCCCAGGGTCCCCGCTACAGTTTCGAACTCCAGGAGACTCCTCTGAGCCGCCCTTCAGCCCAAGCCGCCTCTGCGTCTTCCCCACCAGGCACGTCTGGAGCGGCGGGTGACAGGAGCGGCAGCAGCAGTCTACCTGGGCACCCGCCCAGCGCCCTGCCGCCTCAAGGCAAGGAGTTGTGTGAACTTCTGGAGGTTCAGGGAACCGTGGTTTCTGGTTACCACAGAAGTTTCAGTTGGTGTCTGTCTGGAGTTTGGGAATGGAATGCTCTGCGAATTGAGTTGGTCTGAGTGATTTAAGGGCTGGACTTTTCCTCACGTTGGTTTTCTTACAAGGCCGTGATGGCGGATGGCTCAGTTCTGAGGCAGGCTATATTCCTATCCGGGGTAATGTGCCTCCGCCCGTGCCCCATGACAGATGAATGAATTTGTGCGCGAGTTTAGTGATTGGAGTGGTAAACCTCTTGGCTCCTAAGCCTCCAAGTCCTTCTAGGATATCTTGAAAACAAATAAGCTTTGAGAACAGACCAGATTTAACATTTTCTCTAATGGAGGTGAATAATACATTTAGTGTGAAAAATGCCCTTTAAGGAGTATTCAACTCGTTTATTTTAATAGTCAGTGATTCTCCATGACAAAACCGTCACCTTTTGCCCACACAGCGTTGCCACTCACTGGTAAGGTAACAAATGCCAAATCCAGTGGTCACTTTTCACTTCATCTTATGTAAACTTCCCACTGTTTAATGTTCTTCACCAGTCTTGTCTTGAACTGTCTTAATTTGATTTCCTTGATTCCACTCTTCCCTGTTTTTCGCCTACCTTCCATAGAACTATGCTTACTTTTGTTAGTTTACAAATTATTGGCTTGTCCTTAGAGGTTTTTTCCTAGGCTACTTCTGTCTGATTGTGATTATCACCACAGCCCAGATCTCATCTTTGCCCCTAGATTCCTGTTTCAGACTGTCTTCTGAAGTTTCTAGTAAGGAACCAGTGGACATCCTCAGACTCACTATATGATTAATTGAATTCATCTCTCTGCAGCTCCTCAACCTGTTTCTCTTATCTCAATCATTGGGTTTTTAAAATCTTTAGGAGACTTCAATGATTCAAATATTCCCTCACTCATAACATCCAAAGTTAACAAGTTCTAGATTTATCTTTTAAATAATTCTGTTCTTTTCTCTGTGCCATTACAGGCACTTTTAATTTTGTGTCTGAATTATTGCCTCAAACTCCTAATGCTTCTTTCTTCTAAGCTTACTCACAGTGTCACTAGAGTTATATGGAAAATGAAAATCTTACATCCCGTGGCACTTCAACCAGTGACTCTATTTGCAGGTAAAATTGTACTCTTTAGTAGCATATCCAAGTCTGCTTGGGATATGTTTTCAGTTTTTGCAGTCTTATATCTCATCATTTCTTAATAATTGCCCTACTTTCTAACTTAATTGACCTACGTTCACTTCCTTCAAGGCAACATACATGTTTATCAGTATAATCCCCTTCTTCATGAAATGTTCTGTCACCTATTTTCAACAATAATAGCATCCACTAATTAATGACTGCTCCTCTGTTCTAGCTTCTTACTTAGCATGTTGTATCTCTGATCCTTACAGTAAATCTGTAAGATAGATTTTTCTTTTGTCCCAATTTAAGAGGGAGCCAAGACCCAAATTGATAAAATAGTTACCTTAGGTGCTCAGTGCACGCTCAGTTGTGTCTGACTCTTTCCGACCCCATGGACTGTAGCCTGTCAGGCTTCTTTGTCCATGGGTTTCCCAGGCAGGAATATTGGAGTGCATTGCCATTTCCTGCTTCAGGAGATCTTCCTGACCCAGGGTTTGAAACTTTTTCTCCCATATCTGCATTTTAGATTCTTTACCACCTAGCCACCGGGGAGCTGAGTTATCTTAGGAGCTGAGGATAATAATATTCTGTGCTCTCAAAGAACTTATGGTTCAGTAGGGAAGATAGACTTAAAAATCTATAAAACTTTTAAAAGATAATTATTTTTGAGTTATTTACAGATATTGTGCTTAGTACCTTCAGTCGTATCTGACCCTCTGTGATCCTATGAACCATAGCCTGACAGGCTCCTCTGTCCATAGGATTCTCCAGGCAAGAATACTGGAGTGGGTTGTCATTTCCTTCTCCATATAGATATTGAGGTGTTTAATAAGTAGGGGAACAAAGTAACTAAAGAAATTTTGCAGAGGAAATTCAACTTGAGGTAGTGTTGAAGAAGAAGATTATGTCAACTAAAGGGAAAGAGGAGAAAAAAAAATGGAAAAGAAACTTTTATTTTTCTCTTAAGAAAGAAAAATATGTGCAAAGGCACAGAAGTATGATATAGCATGTTGTGTTTGTAGACTACAAACACAACAGAGCAGTAGGGTGATCTGTTTTGTTTCTTCCCAATATAAACCTAGAGTACTTGCAGGTATTTAATCTGGGAGGCAGATAGGTTTTTTTGCCATGCCAAAAATATCTCTGGCTTTGGTGATTGGAAGAGATGATATTACTTTTTCCTGATAAATGGAATTTTGTAGGAAAAGCAACTTTTAGAGGGAAAAATGGTGAATTCTTCTGTGGACATGTTGAGTGTGAAGAACCTTTGGGGTATCCATACATTCATATTTATGCAATTGAATATATGAATCTAGGGCTAAGAAAGAAGCCTGGGAGAGATATAAATCTGAGGGCAGAGGAGAGAAGGTAAAGGGAATATAGGAAAATAGAAGTGAAGGAAATTGGAGAAAAACTAGGAGAAGTAAGTTTAAGAAGGGGATTAGAGTCTGAAAGTAACCTGAGAACAAGAAGCAACCCTGTTTGTCTCCAGTCTCTAGTAACCATCTCCTTCCTTAGCTCCTTTAAGCCTAAGGTTAGTAATGGAGCATACTTTGTCTTGATTCTACACATTTCTTTATGATGATATTCTGTCTACCCCTTTGTAAATATTCCCTTTATCAAACACTCTTCAAATTATCCTAGTTTGAATTTGTTATCTTTCTGGAAACTATACAAAAATGTTAGATTTTATCCTATGGTGGATATGGGAGACACTGAAAAATTGTCAGAAAGGGAGACATGGTGAGATTTCTTTTTCAGAAAGATCACTCGTGATGGATGTGAAGAATTGACTAGTGAGGCATCACGTTGAAGGCAAGGAGAATAACTCAAAGACTTTTGAAAAAGGCTGAAGAAGATATGTGCTTAAAATGGGCCAGATAGGAGTGAAGATGGAGAGAAAGTTTAGTGAGATATCTATCTATATAATTAGATTTGGTTACTGATTGGGTGTTTGGATTCATGAAAGAGGAGTTAAGAGTGACTTCTAAGTTTATGACTTGTATGAAAAGTTGCAAGATGATGTAGTTGATCAACTGGTAGTAAAGATAGGATAAATTCTGAGGAAAAGTTAATGAGGTAATTCACTTTTAGATATTTAGTAGTTCTGGGAAAATACCTAATGGTTTGTATCCAAAAAGTAGTTTGGGATATTTATATCCAAAAATATAGGGATCTAGAGCCACCCTATCTGTTAGAACTCTCTGTGGATAGATGTATTCTATATCTGTGCTAATATAGTAGCCACTAGACAGGTGTGGTTTTTGTGCATTTTAAATGTGGCTAGTGTGACTGAAGAACTGAATTTTAATTTTAATTTAATTTAAATAGCCACACGTGGCAAGAAGCTCCTATACTGAGCAATGCAGCTATAGACCTAAGAATGGTTTTTGCATTTTTAAAGGGTTGGAAAAGTAAAAGAAGAAATTCATATTATAGTATCCAGAACTAAATATCGGAATATTCACTGGAAGGACTGATGCTGAAGCTCCAGTACTTTGGCCACCTGATGTGAAGAACTGACTCACTGGAAAAGGCCTAGATGCTGAGAAAGATTGAGGGCAGAAGAAGGGGACAACAGAGCATGAGATGGTTGGGTGGCATCATCGACTCATTAGACATGAGTTTGAGCAAATTCCAGGAGATATTGAAGGACAGGGAACCCTGGTGTGCTACAGTCCATGGGGTTGCAAAGACTTGGACATGACTGAGTGGCTGGACAACAACAAATCCAGAATTAAAGTTTCATTGAAATACACTCATTTATTGTCTTACTTACTTATTGTCTGTGGCTGTTTCCTGTGATGATGTCAGAACTGAGTAATCATAATAGACAGTATGACCACAAAGCCTAAAATATTTAACATCTGGCTCATTATTTAAAAGCTTACCACCCTCTACTTTACGGTGTTGGAGAGGAGTTAGGGCTGTATATGAAGGTTTGAGAGTTGCCAGGAAATAGATATTAATAAAAGCCAAAATAATAGATGAGATATTCAGAGGAAATGTATAATTTTGATTTGAGAGAGAAAGTAAAGTTTGGAACTGTTGGAAGCCAACAGTTAAGAGGCAGATAGAGGAAAAGGACCTGGCAATGGAAACTAAAAAGAAGTAGTTTAAGGAGAATCAAGATAGAGAATTGTTATGGAAATCAAGGAGGAGAGGCCAAAAGAGACCCAGGATTTTTTTTTTTAAAGAACTCCTAATTTAACTTAAAATCTTTTGCACAGCAAAGGAAACTATAAAGAGATGAGAAGATAACCCTCAGAGTGGGAGAAAATAATTGCAAATGAAGCAACTGAGAAAAGATTAATTTCCAAAATATATAAACAGCTCAATATCAGAAAAACAAAGAACCCAATAAAAAAATGGGCAGAAGACCTAAACAGACATTTCTCCAAAGAAGACATACAGATGGCCAATAAACATATGAAAAGATGCTCAACATCACTTATTATTAGAGAAAGGCAAATCAAAACTGCAATGAAGTATCACCTCATACCAATTAGAAGGTCCATCAACAAATCTATAAACTGGATATATAAATGCTGGAGAGGATGTGCTTGAGAAAAAGGAATCTTCCTGCACTGTTGGTAGGAATGTAAATTGATATAGCCACTATGGAGAACAGTATGGAGATTTCTTAAAACACTAGGAATAAAGCTACCATATGACCTAGCAATCCCATTGCTAGGCACACACCCTGAGAAAACCACAATTCCAGTGTTCACTGTAGCACTGTTTACAGTGGCCTGCACATGGAAGCAACCTAGATGTCCATCAACAGATGAATGGATAAAGAAGATATGGTACATGCTGGGCTGTGCTTAGTCGCTCAGTTGTGTCTGACTCTTTGTGACCCCATGGACTGTAGCCCACCAGGCTCCTCTGTCCATGGGGTTTCTCCAGACAAGAATACTGGAGTGGGTATCTTATCCCTTCTCCAGGAACTCTTCTGACCCAGGAGTTAAACCAGGGTCTCCTGCACTGAAGGTGGATTCTTTACCAGCTGAGCTATTAGGGAAGCCCATAGAATATATATACAATGAAATATTACTCAGCCATAAAAAAGAACAAATTTGAGTCAGTTCTAGTGAGGTGGATGAACCTAGAGCCTGTTATAGAGTGAAGTAAGTCAGAAAGAGAAAAACAAATACTATATATTAATGCATATATTTGGAATCCTTTAATAGAAAAAGAGTACTGATGAACCTATCTACAGGGAACGAATGGTGATGCATATGTAGAGAATGAACTTGTGGACACAGAAGGGGAAGGATATGGAGGACAAACTGAGAAATTAGCATTTATGTGTATACTTTTATCATGTGTAAAATAGCTAGTGGGAAGCTGCTGTATAACACAGGGAGCCTGGCTTGGCCCTCAGTAACAGTGGCTGACTATTTTGTGAGGCTCCAAAATCACTGCAGGTGGTGATTGCAGCCATGAAAGTAAAAGACGCTTATTCCTTAGAAGGAAAGTTATGACCAACCTAGACAGCATATTAAAAAGCAGAGACACTACTTTGTCCATAAAGGTCCACCTAGTCAAAGCTATGGTTTTTCCAGTAGTCATGTATGGATGTGAGAGTTGGGCTATAAAGAAAGCTGAGCGCCAAAGAATTGATGCTTTTGGACTGTGGTGTTGGAGAAGACTCTTGAGAGTCCCTTGGACTGCAAGGAGATCCAACCAGTCCATCCTAAAGGAGATCGGTCCTGGTTCATTGGAAGGACTGATGTTGAAGCTGAAACTCCAATATTTTGGCCACTTTATGCCAAGAGCTGACTGATTGGAAAAGACCCTGATGCTGGGAAAGATTGAGGGCAGGAGGAGAAGGGGATGACAGAGGATGAGATGGTTAGATGGCATCATGACTCAGTGGACATGAGTTGGGTGAACTCTGGGAGTTGGTGATGGACAGGGAGGCCTGGTGTGCTGTGGTTTATGGGGTCACAAAGAGTCAGACACGACTGAGCGACTGAACTGAACTGAACGACCTAGAGGAGTGGGATGGGAAAGAAGGGGAAGGCTCTAGAAGGAGGGGATATATGGATATCATTATATATATATGATGGCTGATTCGAGTTGTAAAAACCAACTCAACATTGTAAAGCAATCATCCTCCAATTAAAAAACAAAGACTTATTGGAATCCCTGGTGGCCCACTATGCAGTGGATAGGAATCCACCTGCAGGAATCCCTCTTCCTGGAAGATTCCACGTGTCGAGGGGCATCTAAGCCCATGTGCCAGTTACAGAGCCTGAGCTCTAGAGGCTGTGCACCACAACTACTGAGCCTGTGTGCCTAGAGCCAGTGCATCACAAAAAGAGAAGCCACTGCAGTGAGAAGCCCATGCATTGCCACAAAGAGTAGCCCCTGTTCTAGTAGCCCTTGCTTGCTGCAACTGAAGAAAGCCTGTGCAAAGCACCAAAGACCTCACACAGCCAAAAATACATAAATAAATAAAAATGAACTTTAATGTCTATGTACCCACAACATTGTAAATCAACTATACTTCAGTGGAAAAAAAAAAATCTATGTGCCTAGACACTATGCTAGACTGATTATGTACATTCTGTCATATTTTATGACAACCCTATAAAAAAAGTAGTATCTTCACCATATTAACAAATTGATAAAAACCATATGATAATCTCAATAGATACAGAAAAAGCCTTTGACAAAAGTCAGCACCCATTTATGATTAAAACTCTTCAGAAAATGGGCAGAGAAGGAACCTACCTCAACATAGTAAAGGCCAAATATGATAAGCCTATGGCAAACATTATTCTCAATGGTGAAAAGTTGAAAGCATTCTCCCTAAGATCAGGAATAAGACAAGGGTGTCCACTTTCTCCACTACTATTCAACATAGTTCTGGAAGTCCTAGCTACAGCAGTCAGAGAAGAAAAAGAAATAAAAGGAATCCAGATTGGAAAATAAGAAGTAAAGCTCTCACTGTTTGCAGATGACATGATACTGTACATGCTGCTTCTGCTGCCAAGTCACTTCAGTCGTGTCCGACTCTGTGCGACCCCATAGACGGCAGCCCACCAGGCTCCCCCGTCCCTGGGATTCTCCAGGCAAGAACACTGGAGTGGGTTGCCATTTCCTTCTCCAATGCATGAAAATGAAAAGTGAAAGTGAAGTCACTCAGTTGTGTCTGACTCTTAGCGACCCCATGGACTGCAGCCTACCAGGCTCCTCTGTCCATGGGATTTTCCAGATACTGTACATAGAAAACTCTAAAGATAGTATCAAAAAGTTACTAGAGCTAATCAGTGAAATATAGCAAAGTTGCAGGATACAAAATCAATACACAGAAATCACTTGCATTTCTGTATACTAGCAATGAAAAATCAGAAAGAGAAATTAAGGAATCAATCCCCTTCACCTTTGCAACAAAAAAGAATTAAATATGTAGGAATAAATTTACCTAAGGAGACTAAAGAACTGTACGCAAAATTATAAGACACTAATGAAAGAAATCAAAGACAAACAGATGGAGAGATATTCTATGTTCCTGGGTAGGAAAAATGGATATTGTGAAAATGGCTATTCTACCAAATGCAGTCTACAGATTCAATGCAATCCCTATCAAATTACCAATGGCATTTTTCACAGAACTAGAACAAAACATTTCACAATTCATATGGAAACACAAAAGACCCCAAATAGCCACAGCAGTCTTGAGAAAGAAGAATGGAGCTGGAAGAATCAACCTTCCTGACTTCAGATGATACTACAAAGCCACAATCATCAAGACAGTCTGGTACTGGCACAAAAGCAGAAATATAGACCAATGGAGCAAGCTAGAAAGCCCAGAAACAAACCCATGCACCTATGGGTATCTTATTTTTGACAAAGGAGGTAAGAATATACAATGGGGCAAAGACAGCCTTTTCAACAAATGGTGCAGGAAAAACTGGACAACTATATGTAAAAGAATGAAATTAGAACACCTCCTAACAGCAAACACAAAGATAAACTCAAAATGGATTAAACACCTAAATGTAAGACCAGAAACAATAAAACTCTTAGAGGAAAACATAGGCAGAACACTCAATGATGTAAATCAAAGCAAGATCCTCTGTGACCCACCTCCTAGAGTAATGGAAATAAAAACAAAAGTAAACAAGTGGGACCTAATTAAACTTAAAAGCTTTTCCACAGCAAAGGAAACTATAAGCAAGGTGAAAAGACAATCCTCAGAATGGGAGAAGATAATAGCAAACGAAACAACTGACAGAGGATTAATTTCCAAAATATACAAATAGCTCATACAACTCAATACTAGAAAAATAAACAACCCTATCAAAAAGTGGGAAAAAGACCTAAACAGACATTTCTCCAAAGAAGACCTACAGATGGCAAACACATGAAAAGATCCTCAACATTGCTTATTATTAGAGAAATGCAAATCAAACTAAAATGAGATATCACGTCACACTGGTCAGAATGGCCATCATCAAAAAGTCTACAAACAAATGCTGAGAGGGTGTGGAGAAAAGGGAATGCTCTTGCACTGTTGGTGGGAATGTAAATTGATACAGCCACTATGGAAGATGGTATGGAGATTCCTTAAAAAACAAGGAATAAAACCACCATATGACCCAGCAATCCCACTCCTAGGCAAATACCTTGTTCAGTTCAGTTCAGTTCAGTCACTCAGTTGTGTCCGACTGTTTGCGACCCCATGGACTGCAGCACACCAGGCCTCCCTGTCCATCACCAACTCCCGGAGTTTACTCAAACTCATGTCCATTGAATCGGTGATGCTATCCAACCATCTCATCCTCTGTCAACTCCTTCTCCTCCCGCCTTCAGTCTTTCCCAGCATCAGAGTCTTTTCTAATGAGTCCGTTCTTCACATTGGGGGCCAAAGTACTGGAGTTTCAGCTTTAGCATCAGTCCTTCCAATGAATATTCAGGACTGACTTCCTTTAGGATGGACTGGTTGGATCTCCTTGAAGTCCAAGGGACTCTCAAGAGTCTTCTCCAACACCACAGTCCAAAAGCATCAATTCTTCAGTGCTCACCTTTCTTTATAGTCCAACTCTCACATCCATACATGACTACTGGAAAAACCATAGCCTTGATTAGATGGACCTTTGTTCGCAAAGTAATGTCTGCTTTTTAATATGCTGTCTAGGTTGTCAGAAGTTTCCTTCCAAGGAGTAAGTGTCTTTTAATTTCATGGCTGCAGTCACCATTTGCAGTGATTTTGGAGCCCCCCAAAATGAAGTCAGCCATTGTTTTCACTGTTTCCCCATCTGTTTCCCATGAAGTGATGAGACCGGATGCCATGATCTTCATTTTCTGAATGTTGAGCTTTAAGCCAACTTTTTCACTCTCCTCTTTCACTTTCATCAAGAGGCTCTTTTGTTCTTCACTTTTTGCCATAAGGGTGGTGTCATCTGCATATATGAGGTTATTGATATTTCTCCTGGTAATCTTGATTCCAGCTTGTGCTTTATCTAGCCCAGTTGTGTCTCATGATGTACTCTGCATATAAGTTAAATAAGCAGGGTGATAATATACAGCCTTGATGTACTCCTTTTCCTATTTGGAAGCAGTCTGTTCGTGTCCAGTTCTAACTGTTGCTTCCTGACCTGCATATAGGTTTCTCACGAGGCAGGTCAGGTGGTCTGGTATTCCCATCTCTTTCAGAATTTTCCACAGTTTATTATGATCCACACAGTCAAAGGCTTTGACATAGTCAATAAAGCAGAAATAGATGTTTTTCTGGAACTCTTGTTTTTTTGATGATCCAGCAGATATTAGCAATTTGATCTCTGGTTCCTCTGCATTTTCTAAAACCAGCTTGAACATCTGGAAGTTCATGGTTCACATATTGTTGAAGCCTGGCTTGGATAATTTTGAGCATTACTTTACTAGCATATATCCTGAGGAAACCAAAATTGAAAAAGACACATGTATCCCATTGTTAATTTTCTGTACTATTTATAATAGCTAAAACATGGAAGCAACCTAGATATCCATCAACAGATGAATGGATAAAGAAGTTGTGGTACAAATACACAATGGAATATTATTCAACCATAAAAAGGAATGCATTTGAGTCAGTTCTAATGAGGTAGATGAACCTAGAACCTAGATAAAGAAAGATAAATATTGTATTCTAATGCATATATATGGAATCTAGAAAAATGGTACTGAAGAATTTATTTACAGGGCAACAGTGGAAAAACAGACATAGAGAATAGACTTAAGGACTTGGAGGGAGGGGAAAAAAGGGTGAGATGTATGGAAAGAGTAACATGGAAACTTACATTAGCATATGTAAGATAGCCAATGGGAATTTGCTGTATGTCTCAGGAAACTCAAACAGGGGCTCTGTATCAACTTAGAGGGGTGGGATGGGGAGGGAGATGGGAGGGAGGTTCAAAAGAAAGGGGATATATATATTCCTATGGCTGATTCATGTTGAGGTTTCACATAAAATAACAATTATGTAAAGCAATTAGCCTTCAATAAAAAATAAATAAATTAAAAAAGAAGGTAATATCTTATACCAATAGGTAAGTAACTAAACAAGGAACTGAACCCAAGTAAGCCTAAACTTTCTTTATACCAATTGCCTGGGAGGAGAGAGTTTTGATGAAGAAGTCAACAGAGGAAAAGTAGTATAATTACTATACAAAGGTGTATTTGAAGCTTAGAAGGTAGTTTTAATTAGCAAGAGTAATCTCAGTGAGCTTGCATAAGAAAAAGCTATATTTGTGAGCACTTTTCATTATATTTTAGTATAATGTTATTTATGTTAACTTTGTCATAATTTGTTATATTAAAAATCATTATGAGGTGAAGTTTTTAGTGATTATAGAGATTTTATACCACATTGCCTAATTCTGAACTTTAAACTGATATTAAATTTTTTTGAATTTAGGTTCATACTTTAGAAACAAAAGATCTTTTGCAGAAAACACACACGTATCAAATGTTATGCTTGGTACAAGCTCATCCTCTGCACGAGATAGTAGTTATCCTCAAATACTAAAATCTCCATTATGTGCTGGAAATCCCCAGAGATCAGGTTATAAAAGTTGGACACCACAAATGGGATATTCAGGTAACGTAAGTGGAATATTGACTTAATTGATTTTTGAAACTTTTAAAGTTTTATAAATTATATATTAGGGTAATTAAGGTAATATGAAATTATTTGAAGCTAATATGGAAGACTGAATAATATATACGTCAGTTTAGCCACATCTACAATTTGATGCTAGATTAATAACACTACATAGTTTGTGATAGTGTTTGTTTAAAAATTCAGGTCTAAGTTTTCATCATTCTGACAAAAAAAGTACAAGAAAGAGAAAGCCCTTCCTTTTATACATATTTGCTTAAATCTAAAATTGGTCCTGTAATACTATTGACTGTATTTTAATATTTAAATTTTAATATTTATCTAGATTTAGATTTTCTTGAGGGGAAAATGGGTGAAGTAGGTCTATATGTGTAAACATCATTTAGTTAAAGGTATATGACTATATAATACAGGGAGCCCAACCTTGAGCTCTGTGACAACCTAGAGGGGTGGGATAGGGGGTTGGGTGGGAGGGAGACTCAAGAGAGAGGGATATATGTATACTTATGGCCAATTTTAGTTGTTGTATGGCAGAAACCAACACAACATTGTAAAGCAATTGTCCTCCAATTAAAAATTAAAAAAATAAAATTTAATTTTAAAAGGTATATGAATGTATAGATTTACAAAATAATGAAAAATTATTTTTCTAAGTGATTCTATTAATGTATACTCTTACTGGCAATGTATGAGAGTTTGTTGTTGATCTATAGCCTACCTAGCATTTGGTACTGTCAGACTCCTTAACATTTAACAGTCAAGCAGTTGTAAAATTCCCTGATAGCTCAGTTGGTAAAGAATCCACCTGTAATGCAGGAGACCCTGGTTCGATTCCTGGGTTGGGAAGATCCCCTGGAGAAGGGATAGGCTACCCACTCCAGTATTCTTGGGCTTCCCTTGTGGCTCAGCTGGTAAAGAATCTGCCTGCAATGTGGGAGAGCTGGATTTGATCCCCTAGGTTGAGAAGATCCCCTGGAGAAGGGATAGTCTACCTACTCCAGTATTCTTGGGCTTCCCTTGTGGCTCAGCTGGTAAAGAATCTGCCTGCAATGTGGGAGAGCTGGATTTGATCCCCTAGGTTGAGAAGACCCCCTGGAGAAGGGAAAGGCTACCCACTCCAGTATTCTGGCCTGGAGAATTCCATGAACTGTATAGTCTATGGGGTCACAAAGAGTCGGACACGACTGAGCAGCTTTTACTTTCACCTAAGTGTAGTCTGAATTAGCATTTTCCTCATTATAAATGAGGTTTATTATTTTTCTTAAAATGTGTATCTTCTTTGCTGGACTATAAACTCTATGAAGACAGAGACTGTGGCAGTTAAAATCCAATCTGAAGTAAAACTATACAATGATTTAAACAAGAAAGATTTAATATAAAGAATTATTAAACTGTGATGGAAGAATAACTATAGGATATAAGAAAACTCTGTGAGGTACCCTAGGGCTGAGAGGGCTCCTAAGAGGTCACACTTGGAAGTGGCCCTCATCTGGGTCCCATTTCCAAGGTTGGAGTGCAGGTCTCTTTGGAGAATGTGAATACTGAATCACAGTTTCAGTAGTGCCTGCAGATTTGCCAGGTCAGAGCTGGTCTGCTGTCCAGGGCGAACAGGAGGCAGATGGGGTGGGGGTGAACTATAGCTGGTGGCTAGCTGTGTAATGCACTTTTTACTTTTCACTTTCATGCATTTGAGAAGGAAATGGCAACCCACTCCAGTGTTCTTGCCCGGAGAATCCCAGGGACGGAGGAGCCTGGTGGGCTGCCGTCTATGAGGTCGCACAGAGTTGGACACGACTGAAGCAACTTAGCAGCAGCAGCAGCAGCTGTAATGAGAGTAGGCTCTGGTGTGGGTTGGAGGCCTGGAGTACACAGTCTCCTTGTTGGGAAGGTTGACATCAAGAGGACTGTGGGAGGCAGACTTGAGGAAAGAATGAAAGAGCCAAGGGAATTAGTATGGGCAGGAGGCCTGGAATGCAGGATATGTGTATTCAGAGGGCTGAGGGAAGGTAGTTACTATGCCATGCTGTAGCTGTGTGATCATCAGAGTACAGCACATTCTGAATGTGTAACTGGGCGCATCACCAGCAGATGTCCTCATATCTACACTGCTGACCCACCATAGTGTAGCGGAAACTGCAGGGGAGCCTGTCATCCTGCAAGGTCCCTCCAGTTCCCTCAATTGAGAAAACTTAACATTATGCACACTTTAAGGAGAAATACCAGAGCGGTTCTGTCCATTATTGCAGAACTTATATTGAAGTGTGAATTTGGAGCTGAGTGACAATAAATTGATAGCTGCCATAACTCTTTTGGGTATAGAGCTTCTGTACATGTCATTCTACGCACATCTGGATTTTTTTGACAACAACAAAATGACTTTATGTTTCTACCTAACAGGATGTGTACATCTGTATTTACAAGTGAGAGAGTTCTCACTCTTTTCCAAAATGAGAAAATTCATAGTCCCGACAGTCATTGCATATTAATTATGTCAAATTCAGTCATGGTCCCACAGAATATTCTGTTACTTAAAGACTAAACCTCCATTAAGTTGTGAATAAACTTTTTAAAAATGAAAAGGGAGGGAAAAAATGGTTAGTTTGTACAAATAAACATGCATATAACAAAGCATAGAGATAATATCCAAAGCTACTGCAGTTTTTGTTTCTGTAACTGGTCATGATGTTATAGTTGATATATTTGGTTTTCTTCTTTCACTACCCATTCTGAATTTCCCTAACTTGCAGCAGTAAGGGTGGAATGACCCAGACCTTCATTCCTGAAAGGTCTGAGTCCTTAGTCATTCTGCCATTTTTGCTTGCTGTAGTTTTCCATTCACCTTTACTGTTGGAAATACGAAGACTTCCCTGGTGGCTCAGATGGTAGGGTGTCTGCCTACAATGCAGGAGACCCAGGTTCGATCCCTGGGTCGAGAAGATCCCCTGGAGAAGGAAATAACAACCCAATCCAGTACTCTTGCCTGGAAAATTCCATGGATGGAAGAGCCTGGTAGGCTAACAGTCCATGGGGTCGCAAAGAGTCAGACATGACTGAGTGACTTCACTTTCACTTTCAAGGGGTGTCTTAGCAAATCCCTCGGGTTCCATTCATAGTCCACTTTGCCTTCTTTGCGTGTAGCGGCATAATATCCCCTTGGCAATTAGGATTGACCACACCATTCATAGATAACTCCCTTTTTTTCTTATTGTTTCAGTAGCATAAATAAGGAGCCTAAAATGGACAGGTGGCAATTTCATCTTCCAGTTCAGTATAATCATTGTTAAGTTACCTGTTGGAGCCAATAACCATATTGAGACTAAGATCTCAAAACCAACAGAGCTCAACATTGCCAGAATGGGATACAGAAATTCTTTGGGTGCGTTGGGGGGCATAATAGAGAGAGTAGCCATCCCTACATTCTCACATTGATTCTTGGACCTGTGTATTCTAATTATGAGGAATATAGCATCTATGATTCCAAGTATAAACTGCATCCTGTAAGAGAGAATCCCATTTTTCAGGGTGTTGCCTCCTAATTGGCATTGAGTCTTCAGTAAATTATTCTGCCTTTAGATTAAGCCAGGCATGTCTGGGTGATGGGTTATGTGGTATACACAGTTGATTCAGTGGGCTCTAGCCTGTTGATACATTTTTTTCTTTTGCTATGAAGTGAGTTCCTTGATCAGATGCAATACTGCACGAAATGCCTTGATGGTAGATAAGGCATTCTGTGAGTTCATAGATGATGACACTGGCAGAGGCATTTCAAAATACAGAAAACAAATGGATTTTTAAGGGATGTTCAATTTTGATAGTAATTTTAAAAAATAAATATTTAAGCCTCAGTTCATTAAAGCAGGTGATAATAATAATAACAAAAATAACAATACATTGCAGGGATTAGTAATGGTAAGGATTCAGTAAGATTGGTTTTTCTCATATACAGTTGATAGAATTAAAAGTGGGTACAATTATGAAAAGAAATTTGGCAATATATGTGACATCCTTTAAAAGTTTTCCTTTGTTCCATCCAGAAGTAATTTGACTTCTAAGGAGCCAATTTAGGGAAGTAATATGAGACCCAGAAAAAAGCTTTATGTACTATGATGCTCATTTTAATATTACTTATATCAGAGAGATAACAGTGAAAATGTTTTTTTTTTGAAAGTTTAAGGGGGATGTCTTCTGAGTGTACTGAATTTCCAAGTACTGAA